>NC_142018.1:1372500-1972500 GCF_049901735.1 Notechis scutatus
AATCATTGGACAGACCAATGAAGAATAAACCCGCCTGGATAACACAAAAGATCCACAGCTGGAACAAATACTCACTAGTCCTCAGAAAACAAATATATATATATATATATATATAGAATGTGTGTGTGTGTTGTAGATATATATATATATATTATATATTTGTTTTCACACACAAGCAGGCAACACCTGGCACAAAGACCCCTGATCCTCCAGCTCAAACACATGTACCAGGCACCCAGATCAGCTTCTAATTAATGATAGTCCATTTTGCACTAAGGCCTCCATTAAAGCAACACAATGCTGCCAGCCAATCAAGTACAAAGAGCCAAAAACAGACAGAAGATATTAGAGACACCAATCAAGCAGAATCTCAACTGCCATCAGACCAGGCTCCAACCAATCAGGATGTATTCTGGCACAGCAATAGGCTGCCCAAATTCAAATCTGAAACCACTGTAAAGTCCCAGACGGACACAATACAGAAGCCTGATGATGGCAGATGAGATTCTGCTGAAACGTTGCTACAACTTTAAAAGAACAACTACAATGACGTGGGAAAATACCCGAACAAAGCTGAAACATATATATATATATATATATATATATATATATATATATATATATATATATATATATATATATATATATATATATATATATATATATATATATATATATTTACTATTTTCCCAATTTGTAATTATTTTGTTATTTTTCCCATTTGTTGGGGGTTTCTATATTCACCTCATTATCTTTAAACAATACTATTCTCTCTTTATGATTTTTATCACTTTCTCCAAAAATATATGTAAACACCAATAACATTTCTTCATATAATATACTTATTATCCCGTTAAGTCACTAATGTTTTAATATTATAAATATCACTCAGTGTTCCACCACATTTTCAATATCTTAATTTTCTATAAATACCAACAAAACCAATTGTTAATAAGATTTAATCAGTCCCCAGATTATATCTCTAAGTCCCCTGTATTTATAGTCCTTGAAAACTATGTATTCCAGTATATTTTTGCACCCTGTTAATCATAATAATACATTTAGATATATCTAATCCTAGTGTTCCACCTCCTAATCTTAATATATTTATGGTAATAATATTACATATCTATATACTGTATGTGTTACTTTCCCAATTTAAACTTTCCCATTTCTATTGATTTTTAATATAATTACTATATTGCAAGGTATTATGTCTCTATCCATCATCTCTCAGTCTTCTTAGAATTTCATCAAAAAATTTTGTGTGGTTCTTTTATATTTATCTCTTGGAATCCTATATGTCTTTCTAGATTTTTTGCACAGACTAATTGATTCCTCTGCCTTGCCTTTTATCTCCTTCTGCTGCATCTTTTGTATATTCATCCATAACCTTTTCATTATTTTTGGAAAATCTTCCTTTTTTCTATATTCTATTATAAGCTCTTAAGGGATTATCTATTTGATTTTTAATATTTATTATTACTGTCCTTTTAGTGTTTTTATCTGCTTGTAACTTATTTTTATCTTCTTGTATAAAGAAGATATTTATTTTACTTTGTGTCCTCCACCACTTCTACTAATTTCATCTGTCTTCTGTGTATTATATTAATCTTTTCCAACCATTTATTGAGGCCCTTCTACTTTCACATCTTTATCTTTAAATATTTCCATCAACTCCTTATAATTCTTTATCGCCATTTCTAACATTTTCCTCATAGAACTTTATTGTCTCCTGCTGGGTCATTTTGTACCAAATTAATATACCTCTAATATTCCAGTGTCCCAATATCTAAAAACTCCAGAAAAAAATCAATTGTTAATAAAATTTGCTCAATCCCAAAATTATTCCTCCAAGTCTCCTAAATTTCTAGTCTTTAAGTGCTATAGATTTGCACTAGTTTTTATAATTTCCAGTTTACATCTTCCCAGTTGTCCAGATTTTAAAGTCTTATTTATCTTTTCTTCTTTTTCTTCTTCTTTTTCCCTTCTATCATTTTTCTTCTTTTGCTTCATAGGATGATTTGTCACGTGACGTTAACCCAAATCAGGCTTTTCCCACCAGATTTCTCCAAATCTTTCAAATCCACTTTTCAATGCACAGTTCCACTGAAGTTAGTGTTTAGTTTAATTTTCCTTATGGATCTTCAAAAAGCTTAGTGAATATTTCCCAGCACCTAAATCGCCTAATAAGATAAGGTCAAGTAAGCCTTCCAAGCATTATTTACTCACTTTCCTTTGAGTTTTTACACATTGCAGTAATCTTCTTCCTCCAGTAGATGGCTCTCCTGCTCCCAATTGCAGCATTTAACAGAGTGTAAAAGTCAAAAACAACTTATTGTCATGGGGGGGGGGGCTAAAAATAAAGTTTAGAAAAGCAATTTCTCTCAATAATCACTTTTCACAATGTTATTCGGCTTTTCCAATCTTTCTATATTTTAAATCATCCTTTAGGAATTCTTTTACTTCTAGATCTTTAATCTTTAATTTTCCTCTTTAGTTTTTAGTCTTTAATCTTTCTCCATAAATCCAACTGCCACTTTCTTTACATTAGGAGATCATTTTTTGGAACTTTTTACTTGGGTTAAATCTCTAAGGTAACAGTTGGAAGTTATCTCACCCAGTTTCACTGCTCTGTCCACGCACTGCTCCAGCACAAGATCTTAATGTCCCAGTTGACCCAGCTTGTAATTGAATGGCTGTCGTCGCTGCTGCCATTCAGGTGAGCTTTCTTCGGATCAATGAGGGAATTGCAGTTTCCTCATGATCGATGGAGCATCTCTCCTTTCTTCAGCACCCCACCAGGGCAGCTTAACCCCGTAAAGTCTCCCAGCAAGCAGTTGCCGGCTTCATTTCATGGAGCCTGGCAGAGCAGGGAATAGAAACAGAAACTCCCTACAGAGACCGTTCCTAGACTCCCCACTCCCACCAGAATGACAGTGTCCCTATAGAAACCTATGGGACCTGGCATGCCACCCCCCCCACCCCGCAAACAGGGTGACTGGCTGGGCATGGCTTGGTGGTCACATGACTGGGTGGGTGTGGCCAACTCTAAGTCATTTGCACGGGTGTTGCCTGTATGGGCCAGGAGGAAAGAAAGATCCAAGCTCTGTGCATATGTGTGTAGGGGGGAGAGAGGGAGGTTAGTTTTTTAAAAGAGCCCAGAGGAGGGAAAAAGATAAAGTTGTGCCAAAGAAATCCCAGGGCGGGGGCAAGGAAAGAAAAGGAATCCCTGCTCTGAAAAGGGAGTATCCTCCCAAGAAAACAAAGGGGTCAAAACCTTATTTACTCATAGTTTTAAAAAAAAATTAATAGAAATTAAAAGGCAATTTCAGTTTCACTTTCCCAGGTTCAAGTCTCTTTGCTTAACATGTGTGATATGTTAACATATTTATACCGCTCTATGTTTTTAAGCAGAAGGAATTCTCTATTTAACTAGATTTAAGAAAAGCACTTATGTTAAGTTAGTGGCAATTTTCTATATATCACAGGCAATGAATTAGTGTGGAACTACTTTATAACTATCAGACATAAACTTTTGGTCTTTTTTTATTCCATCTGACACATTCTTCATTCTTGGATTCCAAAGTGGTTTTTCTTTTCAGAAATTCTCCTGTGAGTCTCACCCTCTTTGTGGACTTCATCTACTCAGACACAGATGAGCCTTTAATAGTACAAAAACTACCCAAATCATTTTAGTCTATCTAATCACTCTTTTCTGGATTATATTCAATAGCCATCAGAACCACATCTATTCTAACCAATGTACTGTAGTATCTTTAGTACTGCCATCATCTCTATAGCCATACATCTGCTTTCCAGAATTTTGTCATATTTCATCTTGTATTGATAAAGGACTTGTCTTCTTATTACCAAAGCAGAAGATATCTAGTACAGAAAGTGTTTAAATTATTCAGGGATGCAGGGATACATAAAGAGCTAATGAAACAGAACAAGGTTATCCCAAAACCTGGTTTGTATTTTGAACAAGTGAATCCCATAAAGGGAAGGTATCTGACTGGCTTCATATTGAGATAGTTCTTTAGATAGCTTTGAAATCATTTAAAGTTTAACATCTTAAATTGTTTTTGACAATAACTGTAAATTTTATAACACATCTAACAATTTAATTGCTGTATTTTAGTTAAATTTCTGGAGATTCAAATGCAGCACTGCATATAACACATTGCAATATGTAATTAAGGAATAGGTGACTCCAGCTAAATCTTCTAGCTTAGAAGTAGTTGCTACTAGGTGTAATTGTGCAGTTGCATTCTTTTCCAGCACTGTCACTTGAGAATCCAAACATTATTGAAAAGTAAGAAGTATTTCCAGATCATTCAAAGGGATTATATATTATATATTCACCTAAAATAGAGAATATCCCAATCCCTAATCATCATACTTATTGATCAGTTCACTTCTGCTTCAGCATTTTCTTCATTAATTTTTTTAGTTTAGTTTACTTTATTGTCATTGCACCTCGTACAAAAAAATCAAACACCATCTTCAGTGCACATCATGACCATGACCATGAAAATAAACACTAACACACATCCTTCACCCTTCACACATTGAACCAAAAACCCCCAACACCACACCAACACTGCACTATACAGCAGAATTCAAAAGAGCTACTGCCCTGGGATAGAAGCTGTTTTTCAGCCTATTTGTCCTTGCTTTTATTATCATCCTGTACCGTCTGCCATATGGTAATAGTTCAAAAAAAGGGTGCCCAGGATGAGATGGATCTTTGAGAATGTTTTGAACTTTCTTAAGGCAGCGGGAGCTATAAAGCTCTTCCAAAGAGGGGAGAGGGCAACCAATGATCTTCAGGGCAATGACATTAACCCTCTGGAGTGCTTTCCTATCTGCCACTGTGCAATTGGCAAACTATAGAAAGGTGCAGTAAGTTAAGATACTCTCTATGGTGCAGCGGTAGAAGGTCACCAGCAGTTTTTCATTCAGTTGTTGTTATATCAAAATGCCAAATTTTATGGTCACGTGTCACTGCCAATACTAGTGCCAACCTTATGCTTTCATTCTTTTCAGTTGGCATGAATACTTCATCATAGTGCACATTTTTCTTTTGTGAAAAACCTAGTGCCTCTAATCTTGCTTTAGATTGTACCCAGGGGTGGGATTCTACCAGTTCTCACTGGTTCTATAGAACCGGTTGTTATGGTTCCTGGTAGTTCGGAGAAATGGTAAATCAGGCCTCTGGCTGGCCCCGCCCCTCTCCGTCCACTTCTCCATTCCCTGCCCGGTCAGTTCCTATCATGCATGCGCAACATTATGAGCATGCGCGACATGCCTGCAGCCTGCTTCTGCCCCCCCACCAGGGCAGCCATTGCTGCCTGCCTTTCACTGTGACACGAGCCTCTTCACTGATCTCCCTGCTCACAGGTAAGCCTGCGAGTCATGCTAGCCCTTCCCCCATTGTCCCTGTGCCTCCCCAAACCCCCACAGCCCTCTCTGGGGCTCCCCAGGCCTTCCACAGCCCTCTCTGGGGACCTTGCCCACCACCCGGGACCTTGCTGGGCCTCCCCCCACTGCCCGGGACCTTGCTGTGCCTCTTCTCCTCCACCTTGTGCCCATCCTGGTCCTCTTCCCACCTGGCTGCCAGCTTGATAGGAGGAGTGGCTGCTGGTTGGAGCGATGGGAACAGCAGTGCTGGGCTCCTGCAGTGGCAAGTGCAAGGGCGTAGCTAGAATTGGAAGAAAAGGCTGTACATCTCTGGCAGAAAGGAAGGAAGGAAGGAAGGAAGGAAGGAAGGAAGGAAGGAAGGAAGGAAGGAAGGAAGGAAGGAAGGAAGGAAGGAAGGAAGGAAGGGCAAGAAAGAAAGAAAAAGGGAGAGAGAAAGGAAGTGAAAGTCAGAAAGAGGGGATGGAAGGAAGGGACAAAAAGAAAAAGAAAGAGAGGGAGAAAGGGAGGAGAGAGAAAGAGAGAGGGAGAAAGAGAGGGGGAAACAGAGTGAAACAAAGAGGGGGAGAGAGAGGGAAAGAGAGAGAAAGAGAGAATCCCACCCTTGGGTGTGTGTGTGTTTCAGGTGGGCTTCCTAGCTTTAGAAGGAGAGAGGGAAGGAGGAAGGGACAGAAAGAGAGAGAAAGAGGGAGAGATGGAGGGGGAGAGAGAAAGAGAGGGGGAAACAGAAAGAGAGAGAGAAAGAGAGGGAAAGAGAGAGGGGGAGAGTGAAAGAAAGTGAGAGAAAGAGAGAAGGAACATAAGAAAGAAAAGAAAGAAAAGGGAAAAAGAAAAAGGGAGAGAGAAAGGAAGTGAAAGGAAGGAAGGGAGATGGAAGGAAGGGGCAGAAAGAAAGGGAAAGAAAGAAAGAAAGAAAGAAAGAAAGAAAGAAAGAAAGAAAGAAAGAAAGAAAGAAAGAAAGAAAGAAAGAAAGAAAGAAAGAAAAAGAAAGAAAGAGGGAGAGAGGAGAAAGTAAATGAGATATATGAATGGATAAATAAATACATGGAAGGAGGGAGGGAGGGAGAGAGAAAAAAGGAGAGGAAGGAAGGACATAAACCCTGGCTTCAGAAGACTTTGAAGCAGCACAGCAACCTAGGGCTGGCCTGCAAGGGATCTTGGAGGTCATCTAGTCCAACCCCCTGCTCCAGCAGGAAATTCCACCTGTCACATGATCACCTAGCCACACCCACAAATTAGGCCATGCCCACAGAACCGGTTGTTAAAAAATTTGAATCCCACCCCTGATTGTATCTCATTGTTGGGCAGTACTTTCCTTTTGTACACTCATTTACATCCTACGGCTTTGCAACCTTGTCACAAAGTCATAGATGTTCACCCATAGATTTCATTTCTTTGTCCATGGCTTCTTTCCACTTTACTTGTTCAACTTTGGGTAATGCTAATACTTCCTTATAGTTCCTTGGCTCATACTACACATTACACACCTTTACTTCACTAGGAGAATACCTGTCAGGTGGAATCCCCTCGTTCCATCGCTCTGACCTGCATGGCATTAACTGCTCTTTTGTTTTAGCCCTCTCTGGCTTCAAATCTGAATCGTCATCTTCTCCTGACTCCTTTTTTAGTTCTTATTTAGTTCCTCCTCCCTGAATGCTGACACCATCGCTAAGTTACAATCATTAAGTGGATCACCATCACTAAGTGGATCATTCAAAAAAATGGCATCAATTCTGTTACAATTTTGCTGTGCAAAGCTAGCAGGCCTTGAGATCACGATTCTTTTGCTCCCATCGCTAAAGCGATAGCTCTTTGAGCCAGGCTCATAGCTTGTAAACATGAGCTTTCTAGCTTTTGGTTGACCTTTTCTCCTGATTGCTTTTGGAATATGCACCCATGCATTGCTTCCAAACACCCTTAAATGTGCCAGATATGGCTTTCTCCCATATAGCACTGCATATGGAATATCATTAATTGAGGAACTCCACAGCCTATTGATTAAATAATTGGTAGGCAACATGGCTTCACCCCAATATGACCTGCTCAGACCAGAATCCTCTAGCAGTGAGTCCTTCATGGTTTGTAAGACTCCATTCTGCCTCTTCAGCTACTGTGTACAGATTTTTGTGTCTGTGTTTTATTCCTAACTGTCCCAACCACTGTTGAAAACTTGTTGACACGAATTCTGAACCTCTGTCAGTTTGCAGCTGACATAACTGTTGTTTATACCGTCTTTCTACAAAGCTTTCCCATTGCTTAAATTTCTTTTTTATTATTATAAGTTTTTTTAGACATCTCTTCAAGTAAGCAACGTGATTCCAGGTTACAACATAGTCATAGTTACATTTATACATAGTCATAGTTACATTTCCAACTTTCTTGTCTAATTTCATATCAAATCATTATCTATTCCACTGATCTTCAAATAAGTTCAAACTTCATATTTCAATTCACTAATTCAATATCAAAAACATTTCATCCTCACATATATTTTCCATTCTTTATCCCTTATTATTTCCATTTTCAGCTTACCACCTATTTTATTTTACATTATTCATTATTATCTTCATTAACTTTCTCAAAGCCAATATATAATAAACAAACAAGAATAAAAATAAAATAAAACTAATTTATTCAGGATCCACATGGTATATCCCCCGTCTACAATAAATCTTATATTTATTCCAGAGATATTCATATAGCTATTTCATTTTTTTTCTTTGTTTCCACTTAGCCAAAGTTTACCTATAAAATTTTATTAAAGTTTTATTCCCCTCCTTTTTAATCACAATATAATACTCTCATTACAAATACTTTACATTCCAGTATAATCTTTTCTAATTTATCATATTCTCTATTTTCTCATATCCTTTATATAATTAATTTCATTTTCTATTTCATGTTTAATATAATATGTACACACTAAAGAAAAAGAAAAAAAGAGAAAATTAAGTTTCCTTTTTGTTTCCATTTAGCCAAGTTTGACCTATAAAGTTTTATTAATTTTCATCACCCTTTTTGGTCATAATAGCATAATTTTTTCTAGTTTACCATATTCTCTGTTTTTCTGATATGATTTGGATAATCAATTACATATACATACACACACACACACACACACAGATTTGATAACAATAAAGATCTCTTAATTTCTCTCACTCTATCTTCATTTTTCTCCTATATAATTATATAATAATCTTATGGTAATTCCCAATAAGTTTTAAACTTCAAATCTCCCCAATCTATATTTCTAATAAAAAATACCAAAATACATTTCCATGTGGTATCCCCCCTTTATAATATCTTTAACCCTTATCTCTAAATTTCTCGCCCTTATAATTTCTTGTAATTTTAACCAGCTTTCCCTTTTGTAAGTTTTTCCGGTCTTTCCTCTTAACTCCTCTTTTTTCCTCTAGTATTGTTTTTATTTTCATCTGTCAATTGCTTATTTTTTTGCTGTTTTCTCTTTTGGAATTTCTTCTTGTACAGCTTCTTCTTGGAGTATTTTCCCTTTTATTTATTACATCTATCATCAATGTCTTATTTTTTATTCCTTTTATGTCTTTTGGCAATGTCCCTTGATCTCTGTGCTCTTCTAAGCTGCTTTCCTCTTCCTTTAACTCCTCCTCCTTGAATTTTCTTTGTTCTTCTGTGAACTGCATCACCATTAATTTTTCTGCCAGTGTGTCCAATAATTCCGTTCTTTCTTTTAACATTCCTTTCCCAGTTTGCAGTTCCAACTTCAATTTTTTGCCTGTTTCTTCCATTTTTTAATCAGTTGAGTTATTCTATATTTTATTAAAAGTCTTTTATTTTTGTCCTTGCCAAAAATATCCATTTGACTCAATTCCTCTTGTTAATCCTTCTGTCTCCTTGTTGCAATCAACACCAAACAGTCCCAAGGTATTATCTTCATTTGTCCTTGTGCTGAAATCCCCCCCCCTTTAGTGCTTCCAGGGTTATTGTTATAATATAGTCTTTTATTTCATTTTATTTCTCATTCACACATTTATAAGACCAGTAATTTTCCATGAAATCATAAGAGAAAAAGTGCCTTTAATCATTAGATGGCACTCTATATCACTTTCCACTTTTGTATTAACACTGTTTTTCAACCATTAGCTCTTTTAAATATAATCAATTCTGGGCAAGTCCAGCATTCTACCCAATGCTTAATTAATGCCAATTTCTGTATCTTATTCCAAATTTATTCTCTAATTCCGTTGTAGTTCTTTTATAATCCATTTTTTTATTTACCTTATATTTTCCTCTTATTTTCCATTCGCTGCTGTCATACTCTTAAATGAGGGCTCTTTTCTTCTGTTTCTCGGGGTTGTCAAAAAAAATCCAAGTTCTTTTATCTGGTTACACGCCGCTCACTGCTTCACTGCTCCAGGACATACTTAAGTCCTGGAAGCTTCCTGTCTTCAGGGCAGCCATTAAAACTGCTGCTACCTCCTGTCTTCAAGGGGAATATGCCCAGTCAGGGAGGGGAGATGTGGCTCCCCTCGACCCGTCTGGTGGTCTTCCCCCTCTTTTCCCACCCCTCTGAGGTGGATCCGAGATGGATCCAGTCCCATTGGGACCCTCCAACAGGATAAGCATGGATCGCAGCTGCACACAATTGCGGTTTTCAGTCCATCTTCGATGGAAGTGCCACTGGAAGCCCCATTGCTTAAATTTCTGTAGCACCTCTATTTTACTCTTTAGTAAATAGCAGAACCCAAACCAGCTATAGTCATCTACAATGACCAGTACATACTTTGCTCCTCCCAAACTGGCTTGCATAGGCCCAACCAAATCCGCATGCACCAGCTCTAGAGCTCTTGTTACTCTTGTGCTACTCTTACTTACTGGGAATGCCTTGGAATTTGATGATTTACACACTGCATAGTCTAAGTATACCTTACACCCCTTTAAGTTTAAACCTTCTGCAAACTGTTGCATTTTTTGCAAAGCTCTGAATGGCCAAGCTCTCTATGCAACACATGGATCACGTTGTGCTATATTTCCAAATGTTTGGGCACATTGAACCTTTTGTCCATGCAACACATAAAGATTATCCTGTTTTATGCCCTGTGGACATATACTTCCATTCCTTTTTATGAGACACTTCCCATTTACAAATGTGGTCTCAAACCCCTTTTGGTCTAGACTAGAAACACTCAGTAAATTATGCTCCATTTCAGGCACACATAATATGTTACTAAAATTTTCCTTCAGACATGGAATCACCACACTGCCTTTTCCAGTGACTTTTCCTTCTGGACATTTGCCAAGGCCACTGCATCATCTCCAGCTAAATCAATTCTGAAAAATAATTTAGAATTATTAACAATTGTTTGACTAGCCCCACTGTCTATTAACCATTTGTCTTTGCTATTATAATAACTAACTTTTGCAACAGCAGGCTGTCCATTTGTTGTCTTTCTTCCTTGCAAAGAGTCTTTCTTCAAATAAGTCTTATCACCACAGATGAAGCACCGCCTTTCTGTCTTCTTTTCTGTTTCTTTCTTTGTAGAAAAACTTTGCTGGGCAACTAAAAAGATACTCCTTTGGTCTTTTTAGCTGCCAGCAGAAAGGGAGTGGGAGAAAACAGTGCATTCCTCAAGTGGCTCAGATAATCGCCTTGGCAGCCCAAAGTTGTTGGCGCACAAGAAAATTACTGGAGAGCATGATTGATGATGCTTGGCTATGGATGTGTCCCATTGGAGAATATACATTCAGGGGGTGGGGGAAGACCAGGATCAAGGGGGAAATGAATGATGTATTTTACTATCAGCTGCATCCAGCTGACTCCAACATGGCCACTTCTAATAAATCATTTTTTTTACTCTGAGAGATGCAGCTAGAGACATATGATTTGAATGGGGGTGGATTTGTTGGAGCCCTGACACTTCCATTCATAACTCTTGTTCTGGTTTGCACTCAAAAACAGCTGAAACAATGCCCCACCTTTCATCAAGACTGTTTAACAGCAACAGCACCCTCTGAGATTCAGGAATCTTCATTCCACACTGTTCCAACTCAATAAATAAAGTTTGTATGTTCACCAAATGCTGCTCCACACTCCCATGTGGCTGCAGCCAGGCTCTGTACAATTGTCTTGATAATTGCACAATATGATGCACTCACATGCACACTTCTCAATTTCAGCCAAACCTCATTTGCAGTCTTTAAATCAGCTACATCAAAAATTGTTCATCTTCTAAACTTAAGATGATGTAGGCCAGTGCCTTATCATGCTGCTTTTGATCTGCTGCTGCTAATGGTGGCTGGGGTGGATTAATAACAATATCCTAGAGCTCCTCAGTCTTGAAGAAACATTCCATCTTTGCAGTCTAAATAATATAATTCTTCTGTCCCAATCAAGACAGAGAACTCTCCTTGAACTCAACAGCCATCCTGCATGCTTTCTCAGCCTTGTTCTCTTTTTCTTTTAACACAGGTTGTCCTTCAGTTTAATTACAGTTCAGTCTTACTGTGTGCTCTGGGCTTATAACCTGTTAGAGTTTGCAGCAATCCAACCAGCACACAAGTAAATAATTCAGCAGGATTCATTTATAGAAGAAACTTCCTTATATACAATTATATAAAGTATGCTGCATGTATACAATACCATGCCGTAAGAAGTCAGAACCAGAAGAATCCAGAAGTCATAATCACAGAAGCTATGTAAACAGGAAAGCTATAATATACACAGAAATAAATGATCCAAGGACAAACTAACTCTTATATACAGACCAGTAACCCTAAGCCATGCCCAATCTCCAAGCCATCTGGCTCACAACAGGTGCTGTTTCTTAGTCACCAAACAGTTCCCATTGGATGACTTGTTGTTATGTCTATCCCAGCTCATAATTTCTCATATACTGAGATAATTGGTGGGACTTATCGGGGAGGGGGGGGATGAGTCTGCCTACCGAGATGAGGTGGACTGGTTGCTTTCGTGGTGTGGAGACAATAACTTGGTCCTCAACACCAATAAGACCAAGGAACTTATAGTGGATTATAGAAGGAACAGATCAGACATCCAGCTCTTGCTTATCAATGGAGACCGAGTGGAGCAAGTGGTCAGTTTTAAGTTTCTGGGTGTTACCCTAAAAAAGGACCTGACCTGGGGTGCTCACATTGCAGCCCTGGTCAAAAGGGCCCAGCAGAGATTATACTACCTGAGGCTTCTCAGAAAACAACAACTGAACGAGAAACTGCTGGTGACCTTCTACTGCTGCACCATAGAGAGTATCTTAACTTACTGCACCTCTCTATAGTTTGCCAATTGCACAGTGGCAGATAGGAAAGCACTCCAGAGGGTTAACGTCATTGCCCAGAAGATCATTGGTTGCCCTCTCCCCTCTTTGGAAGAGCTTTATAGCTCCCGCTGCCTTTAGAAAGTTCAAAACATTCTCAAAGATCCATCTCATCCTGGGAACCCTTTTTTTTAAACTATTACCATCTGGCAGACGGTACAGGATAATAAAAACAAGGACAAATAGGCTGAAAAACAGCTTCTATCCCAGGGCAGTAGCTCTTTTGAATTCTGCTGTATAGTGCAGTGTTGGTGTGGTGTCGGGGGTTTCCGGTTCAATGTGTGAAGGGTGAAGGATGTGTGTTTGTATTTATTTTCATGGTCATGGTCATGATGTGCACTGAAGATGGTGTTTGATTTTGTTGTACAAAGTGCAATGACAATAAAATAAAATAAACTAATTGCACAATTGTTGCATATTCATAATTAGGACATAATATAAATAGGAAGAAGGAAGGTGCAATTATATGCACAATCATCCTAGGAACAGCCTCACTAAGTAGGACATAAAAGAAAAAAAGAAATTGGCTTCTTCACCAAAATACCTCAGCTTTTTTAACTGTGAGTGTCAGTGTTCCAGAAAAACTTGACTCCAACAGATAACTCCGAGACAGACATCTTCTCAAAGTTCCCTTTTATTAGAGTAGTAAACTGGCACATCTGGGAAATCCCGAATCTGAAAGTCCTGGGTTTCCCTCCAATAAGTAAAATATTACAAATCCCCACCTTGCCCCCATCACTCCATCACATGCCCCAATCACCATCTGTCCCAACTTGAGATGTTCCCTCTACTACTCCTCAGCCAGGTGCAGGAACAACATGACCTTAACTCTAAAGAAGAATGCTATTATGTCTAACCACATACGCTCCATGAAATTCCCCCTTCCATCTTCCCAGGCTCAAGAATGTGGCAGCTTGGAAGCTTCTGGTGCTAATATGGCTTCCAAAGCTGACAGGGGGAACATTTTTCCCTCTGGGAAAAAAACAATCAAAGAAAGGAATCAATATGAAATATGCCATTGTACTAATGTTTCCTCCACAGAAAATAAACTAGAAGAAAAAGCTGTGTTGTAGCCAAAATAATTGTAGTGGTTTCAATATGTTCATCATTTAAAGAACATGCAAATGCACTGATCTGAACATGACCTAAATGAATGAATGTTGAAGTGAATATTAGCACCACAGTTTAATCTTTAGATGGTAACACACACTTCTCAAAATGTTGTTTTTTTCTACTACTAAAATAAGCATTGCAAGAGAAGCAGGGGAGAGAGGAGGGAGGGAGGGAGGGAGGGAGGGGGAGAGAGAGAGAGAGAGAGAGAAGAAATAAATAAGCTTGTCAAGTACTTGGTGTTCAGCAAGATGCAGAACCATCTATAGATTGCAGCCATTACAAGCAGTCCTTGATTTAAAAACATTTGTTTAGCAACTGTTGAAAGCTACAAGGGCACTGAGAAGCATGATTTATGACTGGTCACTGCACTAGAGACTGTTGCATCATCCCCATGGTCACTTGAACAAAATTTGGACAACCGGCATGTATTTACAATGGTTGCAGCGTCCAGGGGTCATCTGATCAACATTTGTGACTTTCTTAGCTGTCTCACCTTAAGCTATTTTATGGTTTATTGGAAGGCATCACGGTTTACCTGAACACAGGCATAGTATTTTGGTTAACTCAATTTAAAGTTGGTTGCTTAAAGTTAGATTATACTGAGTTGTGTGAAACCAGCCTGTAATCTGGTTGGTTGATCTCAAACAGCCCCAGAGTATAGAAAGTGATGATTATGGTTTTTGTGAATTTCCAGAAAAATGGCTGTCCGGTCTCTTATTAAAAGCCCCCAGTGATGGAGCACCCACAACTTCTGAAGGCAACCTGTTCCACTAGTTTATAGTATTCTCACTGTCAAGAAATTTATCCCTAGTTCTAGGTTGCTTCTCTCCTTGGTTAGTTTCTATTCATTAGTTCTTGTTTTGCCTTCTGGTGCTTTGGAAAATAGATTGACAGCCTCTTCTTTGTGGCAACTCTTCAAATCTTGGGACACTGCTATCATGTCACACCATCCTTTTTTTCACTGGACTAGACATACCCAATTTCTGCAACCATTTTTTGTATACTTTAGGCTCCAGCCCTCTAATCATCTTTTATATTTGTGTAATGTCAACTCTGAAGTGAACCTAGTGAACCTAGATAAAGCCATCTTGAAGGCTTCAGGGTTGTCACACAATGGTGGGAGGGGGGATTAATTAGATGGAATTTTGTAGCCCAAATGATACAGTTTTCTTGTGGGAGCCAAGGACATTCTCACAGGTCACTGGCCAGAGGAGGAACAAGTAACCAAGCAACTGACCAACACCTTGATTGGACAGCATGGCCAGTGACCTGGGGGGAAAGGGAAACTTTTTCTTTTAGTTAGGTGAAAGCTGTGGAAAAATTCAGTGTCAGCTTTCACCAGTTGTGCCAATATGAAGTATCCAATAAACAGTTCTTTGAGAAATCTGCCTGCCTCTGAGTTCTCTTTTCTATGGGTGCATTACTTGGAATGCTGACATGTAACTCATTCCAGTGAAAAGAAATAGCCAAGTTGGGTCAAAGGAAATCATTTCCCCTTTTCCTTCCCTGGTTGTTTCCTCTGCACTGACAAAAAATACATACTTGGTTGTTAACATCATTGTTGTGTGTGTGGAGCCACCTCAGGGGTCAGCTTTCCAAGTGGTCCTGCTGGGAAATGGCTCCATTAGTCATTCTCATGTGGCATGGAGGTGTCAACTCCTTGGTGGCAGAGGACAAAAGCTGCCACCGAGAGACAAAGCCCAAAGCCTTTGCATTTCTGAAAAGAACAGTTGAAGTGCAGAAGCCTTTGAAATGTTCATTTCAAATAACAAGGATAAATTATACATTGATATTAAACCATCAGACAGAAATGGAGCATTAATGCCGGCAATAAAAGACCAAACTGTTTCATTACTGGCATTTATCAACATAATACTAAAATTATAAAGCGACCTTTTACTGAGGAACAAAACAGAATTGAATGTTCCTTCCACATGCTGGCAGAGGAAAAAGGGTGGTGGTGGACAATAATTACTCCTCATCACATTAAATAAACTGCTGCAGGGCTCAATAATTGCCAGGAGCTGGTTTTTCAAACAAAAACAAATCTTTCCACTGAACAGCTTTCAAATGTGTACACACGATTTATGCAAGAAGCAGGTGCAAACTAGCAAAGATCCAGGTTGGTTGTGTCAAAGGGGAGTAAGTCTATCTCAATTTTTCTCCTTTTCCTGTTCTCAATCTAAGAGAGATATTGAGTGATGCCCACCCCCCACAATTAGAATAGGGATCAGATGGTTCCAAACTTTCAATCAGAGCTAAAATAAGCAGCACTCTGGATTCTAACAGCCAGTTTCTGAAAGTATGAGGCTCTGAACCTATTTGAATCCAACAAAATTTAGCCTGTAGTACTGAAGTCTTTGGACTGCAAGGAGATCAAATCAGTCACTCCCAAAGGAAATCAACCCTGCCTTTTCTTTGGAAGGACATATGGTTAAGCTGAAGCTCAAATGCTTTGACTACCTAAGGAGAAGAGAGGACTCCTTGGAAAAGACCCTGATGTCTGGGAAAGATGGAAGGCAAAAGGAAAAGGGGGTGGCAGAGGATGAGGTGAATAGATAGTGCCACCAATACAATAAATAATGTTTGGGCAAACTTCAGGAGACAGTGGAGGACAGGGGGCCTGACTTGTTGGTCCATGGGGCCCTGGAGAGTTGGACACAACTTAAAGACCGAACAACCAGAAAAACTGAAGTCTCACTCAATTGATTGTGGTCAGCCCATAACATGCTAGATGTTCTGGAATGACCACAGTCAGTTGAGTGAGACTGTGAATAAATGAACCTTATGGAAGTGTCAAGTCAATACAGCCAAATGTATTTGAGATTAGGAGTCAAAATGCATAGTTTTATTTAGATATTGCTTGCATGTCCTTTTTGTATATCAATCCATAAATCAAGTAGTTCCTTGGGCAGCTTGCTGGGAAGTCAAATGAAAAGTAAATCAATACATCACTAAGATCAGGTGTCACAAGAAACTGAAACTTCCAATAATCCAGAATAGCAGATTAAATCAGTTGAAATGTGCCAAAACAAAAGCCTAGGACAAACGCGGGAGGTCTCCATGGTGCTGAAAAGAGAGTGACATATATGCCCTGTAAAGATCTCTAAGAAGGAAATTGTAGGGTGGCCCTTCTATTAAGCATCATGAAACAATAATGTTTTCCTTGATGTTTTAGGAGTGTTGCATGAATGGTGGCTAACATCTGAAAATCACAATGAAGGAATGCTTTGTTGGCAGTCCCTGATGGTTGGGTTTAAGCAGACTTTGATGAAATCTGATCTGCACTTGCTCAGATGGTAATGACCATTACACAATGCTATTCATCATGACCATTTGTACCAATTTTTTAATATTGATAAAATCAGATTTAATATAAAATTCTCTTTTATATCAATACCAGTATCTTTCATAGAAAATTCTTTGTTGAACCTAGAGCTTTTTAAAAAGATTTTTTTGTGTTCTTGAGTGAGAAATGCAACTGAAATGATGATTTGCAGTGGCCTTAGGTGTCCAATGACATCATGGGCATTATGATACTCTTGTGCAAATGTTGTTACTCTGTGATGAGTCATGTCATCATCTAAATAATGTCATTTTCCTTCTTCCCCTGCAGATAGCAATGTATGTGATTCTGTGCATTAAAGATATTAATGTGCTGTGCTAATTAACCATAAAAGGAGTTATTGTGCATATGTTGTATGTATATATTGTATGTAAGAGCTGTGGTGGCACAGTAGTTAGACTGCAGTACTACAGGCTACTTCTCCCGACAGCTGGCTGCCTGCAATTTGGCAGTTCGAATCTCACCAGGCTCAAGATTGACTTAGCCTTCCATCCTTCCAAGATCAGTAAAATGAGGACATTATGCTGACTCTGTAAACTGCTTAGAGAGGGCTGTGAAGCACTGTGAAGTGGTATATAAGTCTAAGTGCTATTGCTATTGCTATTTACAAGATTTATATCCTGCCTTTAATTCAGCAGCTCCAGGTGGCATATTTTTATTCTCTCCTATTTTTCCCAACAGCAACCTTGTGAAAAAAAAACCCACCAGTTTGGTCTAGTGGCGAAGGTGCAAGGCTAGAAAGCAGAAGATGGTGAATTCAAGTCCTACCTTAACCATGAAATCTGGATTAGGGGACCTTGGGCCAATCACAAGGAGACAATAAATTCTAGTTCTGCCTTAACCATGAAAGCCATTTGGATGACTTTCTCTCAGTTTAACTCACCTCACAGGGTTGTTTTTGGGGGAAATAGGAGGAGGATAGTGTAATGGATATTTTCACCTCTGTGAATTATTTGTAAAAACAATAAAGGCAGGATACAAATAAATACATAAATAAAATAAAATTAGTGTCAGATCCGTGTATCTGCCATTCTTCACTGGAAGAAGAAGTGGGGGAGTTGGTACAAGTAATCATTTTTGATGTAACCTGAATATATTAAATCTTATATTGAATCTGTATAACTTGCACATGATATACAACTGGAGAACTGGAACCAGATGTCTAGAAACTTGTCACCTCTTGGAGAGATAGCAAGAGGAGGAGGGACCATAAAAATCTCAGCTCTGGAAGATACGCCTGGGAAACTCTTCTAAGATACGTTCCCAGAAAAAAAAGGGGAGGGGGGAATTAACATGTTGGTTTGACTAAATCCACATCTGAATAAGGGGAGGGGTTCTAACTCCCTTTATCTATTACTGTATGCCTGGAAGCATCTTAGATTCTACTTTGACTAGTATTGGATTCACTTCCTTACAATAAAGAATTCCTTTTGAAATACCTAGCTTTCAGAAGTTCATTCTTTTTGACTGAAGGAGAAAAGTCCAGTGTTTACAATTAGGCTGAGTTGAAAAAGTAGATCTACCCAAAGCCACTTAGTAACTGTTGTGGTTCACCGGCAGCAGATGAGGTCTCTGACAGTGAGGACTCGAACAAGGGGCCTGAATGTGATGCAGGGATGGGGCCAGGACTATCAGAGAGCGGGGTGCTGCCTTTGGAGGTTGTGGAGTCTGGCAGCAGTGACAAAGAGGGACTTATGGAGTCTGGCAGCAGTGACGGGGAGCCTGTGCTCAGTGCGTGTACGTGCAGGGCTGCTCGAAGAAAAGAGCAGCTGAAGCAGCATGGGCGACAATAAGGCTGGAAGGTGATGGCCCCTCCCATAAGGGATAAAAGCCAGCCTTCAGGGTTGGCTTCTTTGCAGGAAGCAAAGAAGTTCTTTATGCTCAGACTTCTCATCCTCCAGTTTGTTTTTGGAAACTTCTGGCTTGGGATATTTATCTGCAATTAGTCTTTTGTTCTTGGTAGCCTTTCACAACCGTGAAAGGGCTTGCTCTTATCTGGGACAGTAAGTTTGAAATGATTCTTGGTTGTGAATGCGTAGAATTCACAGCGTCGCAGTAAAAGAGGTTTGCTTTTATGGACAATTTGTGTTTGTTTGATTTGAATGAGGCTTGGGTCAGAACAGTAACTGAGAATGGACTAGAATCATCTGCAGGAGATGATAAAAATCAGGAAAATGGTGCAAGGGGAAAACCCTACCCCTTTTTGAATATTCATGGATACTGACAACTATTTATTGACTGATGAGTTAAACCAGGTGGAAAATATTCTAAGAGAGATAAAAAGAGAACTGGAGATGCAGGATGATAGTTTTGAAAGGGAGATAGGGGCTTGGGCAGATATTATGAGACCTAGGCAGTGGATGAGAGTAGAGATAGAAGTATCTAGATTGAATAGCCAGAATGCAGACACAAATAGAGATAAAGATCCGAGAGAGGAATATGGGAGGCAAGTTAAAAAAAGAAGAAGAATCAAAATACTGAAGTGAACAAGAGATAATGGATAGAAAGGAAAGGGTTTTTTTTAAATATAAAGTTGGCGTTATTAAAAACTAGAATAGAGGTAGAAATAAGAGAATATGAGGATATTAGTATATACACTTTTATATAATAAAATAAAAGCAATAATAAAAGGGAAAATTAGAGATTCAATGATGGTATTATCATGTCTGTTTAAATAATAGTGTTCATATAGGCTTGATGAATGTTACAAATATGATTAGTATTATTATGTCTTTTTAAAGAATATTATGACTGGTATTAGAATTGTATCTTGAAACACTGAATTATTAAATAATGAAGAATTGCATCTCAATACAAATAGATGTAACAGAGAAAGTTAAAAAGCGAACAAGAATTAAAGTATTAAAGAGATGGTGGATAGAAAGGAAATGTCTTTTAATATAATGATGGCATGAATAAAAGTCAGAATAGAGACAGAAATAAGAGAAAGGGGGAATATTAGTATACACATTTCTATATAAAGATAAAAATAACAGCAAGAGGGAAGCTTAGAATTTAAATGATGGTATTATTAGGTATGTTTAAATAACATTGTGTTGGCATTAGAATAATATACTGAAATATGAAATAATTAAATAGTGTAAGACTATAGCTTAATATAAACATGTGTATTACCGTTAGAACTATATAAGCTTGATGAATGTAAGAAATGATTAATATTGCAATTTCTATTTGTACTATCTGTTAAAATGCTGACGTTTCAGATGACACAACAGTGATTGGTCTCATTTGAGACAACGACAAATCCGCATACAGACAGGAAGTTGTACAACTTGCCTTGTGGTGTAACTGGAACAATCTGGAACTGAACACACTCAAAACCACATAAATGGTGGTAGACTTTGTGAAGAAACCCTCCCATACTACCACCTCTTACAATACTAGACAAAACAGTATCAACAGTAGAGACCAACAGTAGAGACCTAGGTTCTATTATATCACATTACCTAAATGGACACCTAACATCAAAAACGTCATTAAAAAAGCACAGCAAACAATGTTCTTTCTGTGCCAACTCAGAAAGCTCAAACTGCCCAAGGAGCTGCTGATCCAGTTCTACAGAGGAATGATGGAGTCTGTCATCTGCACCTCTATGACTGTCTGGTTTGGTTCTGCAACCCAACAGGATAGACATAGACTTCAGAGGATAATTAGGACTGCAGAAAAAACAATTACTACCAATCTGCCTTCAATCAAGGACCTGTATACAGCAATCAAGGACCTGTATACTGCACGAGGGCTGTGAAAATATTTACAGACCCCTCGCATCCTGGACATAAACTGTTTCAATTCCTTCCCTCAAAATGATGCTATAGAGCACTGCACACCAGAACAACTAGACACAATCTACCTCATATTAACTGGACCCTAAACGAATGTAAAACTGAACCCATACATGCAACCTTCTACAATGCTGTAACAAACCTGGGACTGGTAACCAACAATACTAGTAACCAACAATACTAGACTTAACAACTGCCTTGATCTCATCTTCTCCAATAGTTTGAATTCAATTTACAGAATACAAATTAAAGAACCCTTTTCCAACAGTGACCACAGCTTGATTGACTTTTGTCTCAACATACGTCCACACAAAAATCAATACAACGATGTGATCCCCAATTATAACTTCAAAAAAGGCAACTATGATCTTATAGACAACGATCTCTCATCCCTTGGTTGGCAATTTCTATTCACTGGATGCAATACTGTTGAAGACCATTACAACATATTTTTGCTTGAAGTCAAAAGAGTCATCAAACTATATGTGCCATTAACAACTCCCAAAACCAGAAAAAAACAAATTACCCATAACAATAAGGAAGATTCATTCCAAAAAGAAATCACTTTGACAGAAAAACAAATCTGGTCACGTTGCCAACTTCAAAAGCCGATACAAAAATTTATGCCACCAGATAAAAACTGAATGCACCAATTATCACCTTAAACAAGAAGAAAACCTTCTACGCACCAATTCCACCCACTCTTTCTACAATTTTGTAAACAACAAACTAAAAGACTCAGGGTCCATCCCATCCCTGATAGGACCTAATGGTAAAGACTGCAACGACGACACTATTAAAGCCAACCTCTTTGACACATTCTTTGGCTCAGTATTTGTAAACAGCAATGGAGCATGCCCAGTATTTCCTAGCCGAACCACAGACAATTACAATGATCTAATGCATATCGATTTTACAGAAGACAATGTTGAAAAAGCACTACGCAATCTAAAATCATCTCTATCTATTTGACTGGATGGAATATGTGCCTACTTCTTAAAAAAGCTATCCACTGCCAAAGCTGAACCTCCAAGCATAATCTTTGAAAAATCGTTCAGGACCAGCTCCTTGCCTAACCTATGGTCACAAGCCACGGTCATCCCCATCTTCAAAAGGGGAGACCCCAGCCTAGTTGAAAATTACAGGCCAATCTCTTTATGCTGCATCACCTGTAAAGTCATGGAATCAATTATTAACCAATCCATCATCCTCCACTTAGAAACAAACAACCTACTCTCCAATAAACAATTTGGTTTCAGGAAAAAACTATCATGTAATCTGCAACTCTTACACTGCAAAAACATATGGACTACACAACTCGATCAGGGCAAAGCAATAGATGCAATCTACATAAACTTCTGTAAAGCCTTTGATTCAGTGGTACACGACAAACTACTCCTAAAACTAAAATCTTACAGTTTCTCTGGACAACTGCATAACTGGATAGAAGCATTCCTGTCAAACAGACAACAAATGGTCAAAATTGGGAGTGTCCTATCAAATTCTGTACCTGTCAATAGTGGTGTCCCTCAAGGCAGTGTTCTAGGACCAACTCTTCTCATACTCTACATAAATGACCTCTGTGATCATATCAAGAGCAACTGCGTTCTCTTCGCTGATGATGTAAAGCTATTCAACACCACAGACAATACTGCTACCCTTCAAAAAGACCTGGACTATGTATCAGAATGGTCAAACAAATGGCAACTTCAAATCTCAACAAATAAATGCTCTGTCCTACATATTGGCAAAAAAAAATCAGAAAATAAAATACAGGCTGAATAGTCAAGACCTTGTTGATGATCCAAATTCTGTCAAGGATCTTGGAGTACTCATCTCTAATGATCTAAGTGCTAGAGCCCACTGGAACGACATAGCCAAAAAGGCGTTAAGAGTTGTTAACCTAATCTTACATAGCTTTTTCTCTGGTAATATTACACTAATAACTAGAGCATACAAAACATTTGCTGGACCAATACTCAAATACAGCTCATCAGTCTGGAACCCACATTATGTATCTGATATTAACACAGTTGAGAAAGTCCAGAAATATTTCACAAGAAGAATTCTCTACTCCTCTACTCATTGCAGAATACCTTATGCCACCAGACTCAAAATTCTAGACCTAGAAAACTTAGAACTACGCTGCCTTCTGTCTGATCTAAGTATAGTATATAAAATCATACATTGCAATGTCCTACCTGTCAATGAATACTTCAGCTTCAACCATAACAACACAAGAGCAAACAATAGATACAAACTCAAGGTCAATTGCACCAAACTTGATTGCAGGAAATACGACTTCAGCAACAGAATGGTCAATGTCTGGAATACTCTACCTGACTCTGTGGTTTCTTCCCCAAACCCCAAAAACTTTAACCTTAGACTGTCTACTATTGACCTCATCCCTTTCCTAAGAGGTCTGTAGGGGGCGTGCATAAGCGCACCAACATGTCTACCGTCCCTGTCCTATTGTTTCTTTTATTTTTTATTTTTCTTATATGTATCCATGTATTCATAACTATGTTTTTACTTATACCTGTTATCTTGTAAGCAATTGACAAAAATAAATAAATAAATAAACTGGAACAGTTTTTCCCCAAAAACCATCACTCTACTAAAGAAATAATCCCCTCAACACTGTTCAACTATTTACAAAGTCTGCACTACTATCGCTATTAATCTTCTCATCACTCCTTATCATCCATCCCCTCCCACTTGTGACTGTATCACTGTAACTTTGCTGCTTGTATCCCTATGATTTATATTAACTGTTTCCTAGTATGATTTGATTGCTTATTGTGCCCTATGATTATCATTAAGTGCTGTGCCTTATGATTCTTGACTCTTGACAAATGTATCTTTTCTTTTATGTATACTGAGAGCATTTGCACCAAGACAAATTCCTTGTGTGTCCAATCACACTTGGCCAATAAAGAATTCTAATTCTAATTCTTCTAATTCTAATTCTAAAACGTATGATACCCAGATGCCACACTGTTCACTCATTGATATGTATATGTAAAATAAAAAAATAAAAAAACTTGGAAAAAAGGGAAAGAAAAAAACAATGGTACAATAAAATGTATATAATTAACAGTTTTGCACAGTTGTATAACATATATACCTAATATATGAATGTGGGGTTAGCATCCCTTAAAAAGTAATAAACATACAATTGATCAGTGTGGTCCTCATGTTTGGAATTGTTTGGGGCAACCAGAGCAAAAGCTGTGGTGGTGCAGTGGTTAGAATGCAGTATTGAAAACCAACTATGCCCACTGTCAAGAATTCGATCCTGACTGGCTCAAGGTTGGCTCAGCCTTCCATCTTTCTGAGGTCGGTAAAATGAGGACCCAGATTGTTGGGGGCAATATGTTGACTATGTAAACCACTTAGAGACGGCTGTAAAACACTGTGAAGTGGTATAGAAGTCTAAGTGATCTTGCTGTCTTGGTGCATTATAAAGAGGACACTGTATGAGGACCTGAGTGAGAGCATATTAGTTAATATCTGGAGAAGCTTCTTCTCATTATTGAAGAGTTTCAAAATGATTAGTATATAGGCATGCATAATTTATCCCTACATCAGTTATGAAGATAAGAAAGAATGCCCTAATGTAAAAGCAGTTTACATTTAAATAAGCGTAGGACAAAAGTTCAAAAACAACAACACTGTTCTGACCAAGGCTTCCAAGATCGTAATTATGCACACACTTATTTTAAAAACAAGTCTTGTTTTATTGCAACACTGGGTATTATTTTCATTCCCAGTTGATAATGAATCTCATACAGTCCCTCAAGATACTTTCCTATGAAGTGCTGCCAAAAACAGAAATGTCAAATGAACTAGGAAAAAAACTCAACCAAAGTACAAAGAGTTTCAGGAATGAATCTGAACTGAACAAACAACTTTGCTTCCTGCAAAGTTTTCATCATCTTTGTCTGTCCTTTATACCTGATGGGAGGAGCAATCACCTCCCAGTCTTACTCCCAAGTAACCCCTTTTGTCCCAGCTGCTCTTGCCTTCTAGCAGCTCTGTACACATGCACACTGGGAACAGGCTCCCCTTGTTCCTCTGCCTCGCTGCTGCCAGACTCCGAAGGCTCCGGAGGCAGCATCCCACTCCCAGATGGTCCTGGCCCCATCTTTGCATTGGATTCAGGACCCTCGTCTGAGTCCTCTCCAGACTCCTGGACTGATCCCCATTCTTCCCCACTGCCGTCTGCACAGGCTGCCAGCGAACCACAATAAACACTGGAAAGGCCACAAAGAAGAGCGGTGATCAGAAAAATCATGGAAATAATTCCATACAGTAGGAGAGCAACCAACTTCTACAATTATGAAGACTTCTTCCAGAATTTTACCAACCATTAGGGGGCAAAAGGGGAGTAAAATTAATTGGTATCTGTAACAAAAGGGCTCTCTTCATTTTTGTTAGATAGCTTTATAGGTTATATAGATAGGTTTAACAGGGCCCCCACATGTGTTCTTGCAATGGAAGAAGGATTGCTATGGTAACAGGGAGTAACTAGAAGAACATGTATTTCTCTATCACCATTCTGTAATTTAAAAAAAAATCAGTGAAGATTTCTGGAGCTGCTGAAACAAGAGCAGTGTAAGAAACAGCAATGAGACAGACCCATACGTGCCTGCCAAATGTTCCTGTTTAATACCTATGGGATCATTGTCAGATATTATTAAATACATAGCACAAGTGAAAACATATTCAAGATAAGTAGAGCATATAAGGTCGGTGAGTGTCACACCTGCCCCAATTTGGATCCTTAAGGGAAAAAAAACCTCAACTCCATTAGTGTGAAAGGTATAGTTTTACTAAAGACCAAATGGTTACAATACAGCAAAGCAAGAACTAAAGTTTGCACACAAAAGTTCCCTATAATTTTTCCCTTTTCCCACAGCTCCTCCTTGTAATCTGTCTATTGTCCAGTTACATTCAAAGGATTTGTTTTGGTAATGGTCCTTGCTCTGGAGGGCTAGATGGCAGGCTGTTGTATTTCCCTCCCAGGCCTCTGCCCTAGAGCGATGAACTGATGTCTCTGAGTAGCACAATGAGTAGTTTTAGTTTCCCCACTTCCCCATGATTCCAACAATTCCTTTCCCCCATAGTTTAGGGCAGGCTGTCATCTAGCAAAGCAAGCAGTGGTGAAATACTACTGGTTCAGCCCGGTTCAACCAAACCTGTAGTAAAAAAATAAAAATAAAGCTCCAATGATCAGCTAAGAGGAGAAAGAAGAAAAAAGTGCAGGATCAGCCCTCCTACCCACCCCCTATGATTTTCTGTTCTTTATCCTTTCAGTTGATTGGTGCAGCAGAGCCTCAGCTGGTGTTTGGAAAGCTGAATGTGTGCACACACATGCAATGGGCGCAATCACCAAACCGGTAGGGAAACTGGTAGAATCCCAGTACTGAAAGCAAGGTTGAAACTGAAACTCAATATGACAATTCAAACAGGTGGGAGAGAATGAAGGTCCATCTAACCCAGTTTTCTTTCTTCTGGAGTAGCCAGCCAACCAGATGTATCCAGGAAGTTCAGAAATGTGGCTAGGAAAGAAAAAGCTTCTTCTGCTATGTTGCTCCATCTCTAGAATTTGTCATCTGAGATCTGGGAATATAAAACTGCCATCTCAAGCAAGAACTATTAATCCCATTGTTCAAGAATTTGTCCAGTCACTTAAAAAAAACCCACCTACATTGATGATAGGACCATCCTCACCTCATGTGGCAGGAAACCTCCCTATTTAACCATGTATTAAAGGGTTTTCTGTATGGGTGTATACCTTCAAATCAGTGTTGACTTCTGCCAATTGCTTCAACTTGTCCTGGTGGTTTTCTTAGAATATTTCTTTTATACCCAAAACTTTTTGGCCAAGAGAGAATAAATAACACAAGGTCATATAGTGGGTTTCATATCTACGGTAGGACTAAGACTGGTTTCTAGCCTTGTGTCTTATCAGCTACACCAAAATAACTCTTGTTAAATAAATGTTTCCTCTCCTCTCATTCATTCTAAATCTCCCCACCCTACACAACTGGGGTACAGGGGGAACAGGGACAAATATGCATCAGTATCAGAATGCAAATTCCATTCCTTCCATCCTCTTGATGAGAACAGATATTTTGACAGTGACAAAAAACTATGTGGTCAGCTGTTGGGGTAGAATTGGGATTTCCAAAGTTGACAGGATTTATGGATTTCAGCTCCTAGAATTCTCCAGCCATCCATGTTCACAACTCTTAAAGAGGCCAACTTGGAGACCCCTTGGATAGAACAATGTTGGTTGGGGAATTCTGTGAGTTGAAATCCATTTATAGTTGTCTAATCTGAAAAGCAATGAACATTTAAAGCACCAAGAACCAATAAAGACATGTGGAGTTACTTCTGAGTAGCTTCTTTATTACTGTTCACCTACATTCTTGCCAGACTAAAGCAACTATTTGCATAACTATAGATATAATTTATGAATTGCTAAGGAGTGGCCATCTTTGCTCTTTTCCTAGCTCCACTGCTGCTTTGTCTTCTGGGAAGCATGCCCTTCCTTCTGGGACTTCAGACTACATTCCAGCACAGGATGGAAGGTAAAATAAACAAGAATAATAAACAGCAGCGGCTTCAGCCTGCAATTTTTTGTTACAATTCCTCATTAGCCATAACAAAAATCCTTCATTTTTTGAGAGAGTATATTGCAGAGCTCAAAGTGCTTCCCGTGCAATGCTAATGTCCCACTGGACTCCCTGCGGTTATACTGCAAGTAAGGAACTAAAGCTTCCAGGGACTGCCAAAGGATGCCACATCTGTCCATAATAGCAATTGATTTGAACTAGTAATTTCCCAAAATACCACTCACTTTCTTACCCACTATGACACATTTACTCTATGACATGAAAAAAACAAATATGGTAAACAAGAGTCTTAGTGCATTTTAAGGTGGACATTGCCCAATACTATAAGCTTTTGGCCTGATTATGCTGAAAAACATGTTTATTGGTTTTGTCCCAAGAAATGAGGATTGTGCAAAGTGATTATCTTTGTTTGGCATTCGACAAAGTAGACCACAACCTACTTCTTGGTAAGCTAGGAAAAAGTGAGATAGATAGCATCACCCTCAGATGGATTTGTAACTGACTGACAAACCATACTCAATGTGCAGTCCTTAATGGTACTACATCGACATGTAGGGAAGTAAGCAGTAGGGTACCACAAGATTCTGTCTTAGGCCCAGTACTCTTCAATATCTTTATAAATGACTTAGATGAGGGAATAGAAGGGGAACTTACCAAATTTGGAAATGATACTAAGATGGCAGGAATAGCCAACAGCATAGATCCATGATCAGTGGGCATGCGCACCGTTGCCAGCTTGCCCTTCTGGTTTCTGGTGTGCACATGCACGCTGGCCAGCTGGTCTTTGTGGGAACCAGAGTGCCAGAAAACAGCCCAAAAATTGGTTAAAAACAGGCCATTTTTCAGGCCGTTTTCAGGCTGTTTTCAGGCCCGAAAAATGGTCTGAAAACTGCCCCAAAACAGCATGAAAATGCTCCCGCAAATGGCCTCGTCTCCCTCTCCTGGCACCCCAACTGGCCTTGCGTTCCCTTCGCTCAGCTCTCCAAGTTTGCAAGGTAAGCAGGCAGCAGCCCAACTTGAAACCGGGAGCTTTCCCAAAGTTTCGTTGGAGGGGGACCCTCCCAAGGTATGTGTGTGTGTGCGGATGTCTTTTTCTCCGAGTGCAAATAGGGGAAGGGAGAAGCAATTTTTCACCATCGCTGTGTCTCCAAAGGAATCCCTCTTGTCTGCATCATTTCCAAGACTGATGGACTTTGATTTGTTTTGATGGAAGGTTTAGTATTGTCTCTTCTCCCCCACCTTCCTTCCCACTTTCTTAGAAGCAGAAAGTCATAGGGCTAATCTGGAAGGGAAACACTGTGCTGAACCATTGAAAAGTGCAGGTGGTGGCCATTCATCCTCTTTCTGCTTCCCTGGGTCTTTGATTGGGGGTTTCCTCTGGAGCAAAAGCAGAGAGCCTCTTCCAGTGAAGATTTCTCTGTCTCTTCTAAGTTTCTTCCAGAGCAGAACAAAAAAGCCTTTTCCTGTGAAGGCCTTTCCATGTCTTTAGTCTGATTTTCCCCTGGAGCAAGAGAAAACTCTTACTAGTGAAGTCTTCCCTGTGTGTTTTTTCTGATTTTCCTCTGGACTGGAGAAAAATCATCTGCTGACAGGTCTTAAGTAACAATCTCACACTTATTTTACTCCATGCGTGGCCCACCCACTATTTAATTTACCACTTCTTTTTTTTTTTTAAAACAAGTTTTATTAATTTCAAAAACAAACAAATCATCATCAACCATTACATATTTGAACCTTTTTCCATTGTAAATTTTACAAGTCAGATAAAACCTTATCTTATACAATACAATTCTATTTTAAACCATTTCTAAATGAACATAAAAACATCTCTTGTCCTCTATTTCTTTCTGACTTGATTATCGTCATTTTCTTTCTATGCTTCTAAAAGGTTTCACCAATACTTCTCAAAAACATAAACAGACACAAACAAACATATAAAAAATCTTTTAGTAAAGTAACTTGGCCCCCAGTACCTCTCTTTATATGGGCTTTAATTATATTCATGCTCATCTTACAGATCATTACCTATTTTATTTACCATTCTGTATCTTCTATATATACTTCTCCACACATTTCACTCTTCATAATTCTATCTTATTCAATCCATCTTAATTTAAATCATTATATTTGTATCTTTTGCCCATCCTTTATTATCACTCTATCTCATTCCTTATACTGAAAAAAAAAGAATTTCTCCTGAAATCTCTAATCAGAGTATGATGCCTTTCTATCCTCTCCCTAAATATTAGATTAACATTTAAAATGACACCTAATATCCAATCTGATTCTGCTTGGTACATTCTATCAATTAATTTTTACTTTTAATAACAATAAAAACAGAGTAATAAATCAGAAATGTTTAAATACATAGTATTCTCCTAAATACGTAGTTAAATAATAAATCTAAATAATAAATCTTATAACATTCTAATTGCCTTTCCCTTCAATATTTTATTACATTTTAAAAATCAATCATTATTAAACATTTCAACATTTTAACTTCTTATTAACTCTTAAACCATTCTAATTTTCTATTTCTAATACAAATATTACAATACCGTCTTATGTACCTTGCAAAATCTTTTTAAGAAAATTTATACTTTACCCTTTATCCCTGAAAAAGATTCCTCTTTTCCCATCCAATTTTAAAACTTTGTGGCTTTTCTCCGCCTTTCCCTTTCTTTCTTCCCCACCCGATCTTCCCCCCCCCTTCTTCTAACCTCTGTCTTGCTGGCATCCCTTCTCTGTTGTATTCCCTTTTTCTCTTGTTTGCTATCATTATATTTATTTTGCATCATATTTTTCTCTTTCTTAAATGTTTTTTAGATCTTAAGTCCTTCATTTTCCTCGCTTTCTTCCTTCCTTCTTCCTTAGGTAAATTTTGGGATTCATTAAAGATGGTGTCTTCGCCTTCTTCTTGTTGTAATTCCATCTGTTGCATTGTCTGTTCATAGTTAACCAGCGCCATTTCTAAAAATAGAAAAGCTTTTTCCATACCATCTTTACAGGCTGCTTTTGTTTGCTCATATTCATCCCTCAGTTCCTCAAGGGAGAAAGCCATTATAAATCTTTTCTTTTCTTTTTCCCTCTTTCTTCTTACTCCAACCAAAATATTCCAAAAGAAAAGTAAGACAATCCCAAAATCCACAATCCTCAATCAATCCAAGCCAAGCCAAAATTCCCACTTTCTCTTCCAGGGGTAGTATCAGACAAAGGAAAAAAGAAAATCCAAATCTGTGTTTTGAAGCCTTATTAAAAAAAAAATTTCTGTCTCCAAATCCTTAAGGCATCTCCTCCAACAAAATCCAGCCAGATAAATATATTTTTGTCCTCTCCCTTCCGACTTATCCCATAAAGCTAGTTTTACCTGAAAAAAAAACAGGTTTCTCAATATCCGTTTGTTAATTCCGTTGGGAGGAGAGTAAACTTTCCTTTCAGCACCTCAGAATTGCCGCTTACTTTCTCTTATGGAAAGAATCATCCAAAAAGCCATCACTTCCAGGAATTAAATTAAATATATCTCAGAGTCCTGGATCGACCAAGAAGACTTTCACTTTTAAAAACTTTCTCCTCTTCCTCCTGCGCATACTTGCCCAGCTGCCGGCTTCTTTGTGGCGGCCATTACAGACCGCCGCTACGCGTGCCTTGGTAAAAGGAGGTTCTGCCGGCCAGGGAGGGGGTCTGCAATACCCCAAACCCTTTTCCGGATCCCCTACCTTCAGCTGCCCTGCAGGGCAGCCTTGCTCCACACCCTTTCGGATCGGAGCCCCAAAACGGCTAGCGCGGCAGGATCGCGCAGCTTCGCGAATCCCTACCGCCGCAGCCGACAAACCAGAAACTCCTTAATTTACCACTTCTGTCTGTGCCTCTTTCCCAAAGTGTACACTTGTCTCCCCTCCCCTTCCCCCACCCCACCCTCCCTCTCTCTCACACACACACACAGGCCCATGGTAAAATTGTCTTCCATGAAACCAGTCCATGGTGCCAGAAAGCTTGGGGACCTCTGAATTAGACCATGCAGAGTCCCTACAGGAGAGCCCTTTTAAGGATTATGTATTAATAGAAAAGCAACTAACTTAGTTCTGTCCCTAAACGCTAAAGGTGTTGCACATAAAAAACAGAGGAGCTCTGATCAGCTATCACAGCCACCATTTTGACAGTTTTGCTGTAGTGTTGTCTATAGATGCCCCACTAAATGCAAGCATGAGTTAAACTGAGCCTGCTTTATTTTCAGTCTTTTAAGTGGCCACAAACTCGTAGTAAAAGTGGCATTTGATCACAAGGCAAGGAGGCATCAAGAAATGTTCCCCTTTTGCAAGAGGAAAGACAAGGAAGGGAAGGTGGGAAGAGAACAAGGAAGGAAAAAAGGAAAGAGGGGAAGGAAGAAGAAAGAAACAAGAAGGAAGAGGGAAGGAAAAAGAAGAAAAGGGAAACGGCCAGAAAACAGGCCATTTTTTGAGCTATATTCAGGCCAAAAACAGCCCAAAAAACAGCCTGAAAACAGCCCCCCAAAGCCTGAAAATGGCCAAAAATGGCCAAAAAACAGGCATGCATGCACCGAGCTGGTCTTTGGTTTTCCGGTGCTTTGGCATGCTCATATGCATGCGCATGCATTCGCATTCCTGTTTGGGCACTTGGTGCCAAAAAGGTTTGCCATCACTGTCTTAGATGATAGTCTCAAAATCCAGATGGATCTTGACAGACTTGAATGCTGGGCCCTATCTAACAAAATGAATGTAGAAAATGTAGAAAAAAGTAAAAAAGTAAAATCTTACACTTAGGCAAAAAAAACCAAAAGGACACATATAGACTGGGTGAAACCAAGCTTAGTAGAAGTAACTGTGCGAGGGATCTTGGACAATCAATTAAATATGACCCAATAGTGTGCGGCGGCAGCCAAAAAAGCCAATGTAATCCTAAATTGCATTAACAGAGGGATACAATCAAGATCAAGTGAAATACTAATACCACTCTACAAAGCCTTAGTAAGACCATACCTAGAATACTGCAACCAGCTTTGGTGACCACACTATAAAAAAGATGTTAAGACTCTAAAAAGAATGCAGAGAAGAGCAACCAATATGATAAGGGGACTGGACGCTAAAACATATGATGAACAGTTACAGGAACGGGGCATGTTTAGTCTAGTGAAGAGAAGGACCAGGGGAGACATGATAACAATCTTCCAATATTTGAGGAGCTACCCCAGAGAGGATACCAGACCTAAAGGCCAGACAAGGAATAATGGATGGAAACTGAACAAGGAGAGATTCAAACTGAAATTAAGGAGAAATTTTCAGTGAGAGTAGTCAACCAATGAAACAGCTTGCCTTCAGAAGTTGTGAGAGCTTCATCACTGGAAGCTTTCAAGAAGAGACTGGACTGCCGTTTCTCAGAAATGGTGCAGGGTCTGCTCAGGGTGTTGGACTAGAAGACCTACAAGGTCCCTTCCAACTTTGCTCATGTCAGGGCTCCAACAAATCCACCCCCTTTCAAATTATAAGTCTTTAGCCTCATCTCTCAGAGTGAAAAAATTGTTTTATTAGGAATAGCCATATTGGCGTTAGTTAGCAGCCGACACTGGATGTATATTCTCCAATGGGACACATCCATAGCCAAGAGTCATCAATCATGCTCTCCAGTAATATTTTTTCTCGCTGACAGCTTTGGGCTGTCTGAGGCATTTTAAGAATGCACTGCTTTTATCTGAGGCATTTCAAGAATGCACTGAACGGGAACATTTTAATTAGTTAATGTTTTATAAAATATAAGTGAAGGGGGGGGGAATTAACTATGGAAAGCTTATAATTGTTCCCATAGAAGTATGATATTTAATTGAAAAGTAATGTCAAAGATGTTAAGACTTTAATGAATATTAATATTAATGATAGAATTGAATTGGAATGGAATGTTGTTTTAATTATATACATTTATATTTTTTTCTTTTTTTAAGAATACAGTGTGTATTTTAAGAATGTACCAAGCAGAATCCGAATGGAAGTTATGTATTATATTGAATGTTACAACTTTAGGGAAAAGATATAAAGGCGTCATACTCCAATCAGTAACTACACAGGAGAAATTTTTTTAATGAGAAAAGATAATAGATAATTGAAACAGGACAGACAAAAAATATAAATACAATGATTTGAATTGAGATGAGATAATTAAAATAAAATTGAGAAAATTAAAAGAGGGGAGAAGCTATGCGGAAAATGTAAAATAGTAATAAGATATGGAATAGAATATAAAAATGAGCATGAACCTGAATTTGTGTCTGTACGAAGAAATGTAACCCGGGATTATGCTGCTTTCAAAAAATATGTTTTATTTGTATTTTTTTTCTCTTTGTGAAAACTCAAATAAAATTTACAAAAAAGAAAAAAGAAAGTTCAAAATATTCTCAAAGATCCATCTCATCCTGGGAACCCTTTTTTTGAACTATTACCATCTGGCAGACAGTACAGAACAATAAAAACAAGCACAAATAGGCTGAAAAATAACTTCTATCCCAGGGCAGTAGCTCTTTTGAATTTTACTGAATAGTGCAGTGTTGGTGTGGTTTTGCGGGTTTTTGGTTCAATGTGTGAAGGGTGAAGGATGTGCGTTTGTGTTTATTTTCATGGTCATGGTCATGATGTGCACTGAAGATGGTGTTTGATTTTGTTGTAAGAGGTGCAATGGCAATAAAGTAAGTAAACTAAAAAAACACATAAATAACTTCAGAGCTTCTTGGATGTTGCAAATTTCTGTAGACAATTTATTCCTTCATTTGCTGAGGTCACCCTCCCTTTAACAGAGTTACTGAAAACTGGGCCTTCCCTGACCAAACCAAAACCCAATCAACCCCTTACTTGGACAATGAATTGTCAGAAATCTTTTGAGACATTAAAACACCTATTTGCCACTGAGCCTATCCTCCAGCATCCGGACCCAACCAAACTTTTTGTAGTCTAAGCTGATGCCAGTTATGTGGCTGTCGTGGCGATTCTTCTCCAAAAAAACTCTCAAGACCAGCTGATGCCTTGCACCTATGTGTCCAAAATGTTGACAGTCACAGAGTGTAGGTGGGTGGTTTGGGAAAAAGAGGCATTTGCCATGTGACAGGCTTTACTATCTTGGAGGCATTTCCTGCAAGGAGTGAAGGAGCCTTTCGATGTGTGGACTGATCATACGAACCTCGAGACTCTAAAGACACCTCAGAACCTATCTCCTAAACAAGTCCGCTGGGCTCAATACTTCAAGAGATTCAACTTTAACATGAAATATATCCCAGCGGGGAAAAACTTATTGGTTGATACTTTGTCAAGAAAATGCCAATTTGACAGTCACCGGGAGGAAGTAGTGCAAACTATGATATCAGAAGCCCAACCCGCCGGCCAAGCGACCACCAGAGGCCAAGAAAATTAAAAGAGGGGAGAAGCTATGCAGAAAATGTAAAATAGTAATAAGATATGGAATAGAATATAAAAATGAGCATGAACCTGAATTTGTGTCTCTACGAAGAAATGTAACCCAGGATTGCGCTACTTTCAAAAAAGATGTTTTATTTGTATTTTTTTTCTCTTTGTGAAAACTCAAATAAAATTTACAAAAAAAAAAAAAAAAAAGAATGCACTGCTTTCCCCCACTCCCTTTCTGCTGGCAACTAAAAGACCAAAGGAGTATTTTTTTTTTTTAGTTGACATTCAGTTCTCCTTATTTCTTGAAGGTGACCTGTACAACACAAAAAGAAAGCAAATTTATTGCAGGTATAGAACTTAGGGTTGTGAAAACACCCCCCTCCAGGTTTAGTTGGGTTTTCTGCATGGAACCTTGTCACAAGGCGATTGGCTTGGACATTTCTACTCTTTACTTAAGATGCCTCTGATAAGGGGTAGCCTTTCCACTTGATTAAATATTGGAGTTATCTCCTGCACCACCTTGAATCAAGGATTCGCTGGACCTCATAATGGGTTTGGTCCCCTATGACCATGGGGTCTAGGGGTTCATGAGGTAGCAGCCTTAGGGTTGATCCCAACATAGGTTTTAAGAGGCTACTATGGAATTCTGGGTGTATTTTCCCTAGCAGTTGGGGCAAATTCAGTTGCACCATGACTGGGTTGATGACCTTTATTATGGGGAAAGTTCTCATGAACTTTGGCCCCAACTTCTTACTAGAGAGCCTTAATCTCAAGTATTTGGTGGAGAGACAGACCTTCTCCCCCACCTGGAATGGCCTTTGTGGGGCCCTGTGTTTGTCTGCCTGCTTCTTATAGCTCTGTGCCGCTTTTGCCAGCGCCTTTTTAACATTCTCCCAAGTTGCTTTCAGCATTGACATCCAATTGGTCAGGCTGACTGAGGAGGAGGAATCCCTTGGATATTCAGGCATTAGTACGAAGTCCATGCCACTCACTATTTTGAAGGGGGTTAATCCTGTGCTACTGCTACGTTATTGTATGCAACCTCCGCAAAAGGCAGGAGGTCCGCCCAATTGGATTGCTGATAATTCACGTAGCACCTCAGATACTGCTCTACCATGGCATTCAATCTCTCTGCCCCCACCCATTGGTGCTTGGATGAAGAGCTGAGCTAAGACCCTGGGATGACCCAATAGTCTGCAAGAACTCCCTCCAAAATTTGGCCATGAACTGAACTCCTCTGTCTGAGATAATTCTCTGTGGCCCTCCATGCAGGCAGTAGATGTGTTTCAAAAACAGCTTGGCTAACTGGTGGGCTGAGGGTAGCCCGCTGCACGGTATGAAATGCTCCTGTTTGGAAAATAAGTCTATTACAGTCCAGATCACTGCGTTTCCTCCACTTTTTGGTAACTCTATTATGAAATTCATTGTGATCTCTTCCCACAGCCTCGTTGGTTCTGCAACCGTCTGTAGCAAACCGGGGTGTGGTGTTCCTGGTCTTTTTTTCATCATGGCGCAAATGACGCCATAGCTTCACATAGCTGTCCACATCTTTCTTTATGCCAGGCCACCAGAATTGCCTCTAAGCTAAGTGTAAAGTCTTTAAGAACCCAAAGTGGCCCGCTGGTTTGGCATCATGGCTCCCCTGAAGGACTAGAGTATGTAGGGATTCTGGGACATAGAGTTTTGTTCCTTTCCAGGCTAGGTCATCTCTTCTCGTTAAGATGCATTGATTGTCTTGGAACCAACAGTTTGCTAGCAGTTCGGTTTTTAATTTTGTAGTTAAGTCATCTGCGGGTCGGTCTTGTCAATCACGGCATTGTTGCCTGGTGATTACTTGGGCAGCTATTTGGATAGGGGGTATGTTGGCATTTATAATCGTTTCCCTTTTACATTTATACTGGGCCATGTGAGAGAGGGCATCAGCCAGAAAGTTCTTTCCCCCCGGGATGTGTTTTAGCACAAAGTTGAATCGGTTGAAGTATTGGGCCCAGCAGACTTGTTTGGGTGATAGTTTTCACAGGGTCCTAAGGCTTTCCAGATTTTTGTGGTCAGTCCAAACTTTGAACAGCTTCTGGCCACCTTCCAACAGGTGACACCAGGTTTGCAGTGCCCACCTTTCTCACATGCAGTCCATCACCTCTCTATGTCTGTGAGTTTGTGGGAGGTGTAGCGACAGGGCTGTAGGTTTCCTTGGTCATTTATTTGGAGTAATACTGCTCCCACTGTCACGTTGCTGGCATCTGCTTGAATGACGAATGGTTGTTTGGGGTCAGGGTGCTTCAGCACCAGTTCTTTTGCAAACAGTTCTTTCAGCATTTCAAATTATTTTTGGCAGGTTAGGTCCCACTGTAGGGGTTGTCCCAGGCAGGGTTTCATTTCTGTACTCCCTGTTTTTAGAAGGTCCATCATGGGTTTGGCAATCCTTGCAAAGGAGGGGATGAATTGCTGGTAGACGTTTGCAAACCTCAGGAAGCTTTGTAACTCTCTGTGGGTGCGAGGGGCTTGCCAACTAAGGACGGCTTGTACTTTGGCTGGGTCCAACTCTATACCTTCATTGGAGATTTGGTATCCTAGGTAGTCCAACTGTGCATGGTGAAATTTGCATTTTGACAGCTTGATGTACAGATTTGCTGCTAGAAGTTTTCCCAGTACTTGGCGTACTAGGAGTATGTAGTCGTCCATCATCTCAGTGTAGATGAGAATGTCACCCAAGTAGACAAGGACCCCCTTATAAAGATGTTTGTGTAGCACCTGATTTATTAATTGCATGAACACCACCAGGGCTCCCTGTAGTCCGAAAAGCATGACTTTGAATTGAAAACTCCCTAAGGGGCAGTTGAACTCTGTTTTCCATTCATCTCCCTCTCTGATGAGGACTTGATAGTATGCTTCTCTAAGGTCTAATTTGGTAAAGATCTTCCCTTTGGCCAGGTGGGATAGCATGTCCTTCATGAGCGGGAGGGGATATAGTCCATTGATTGCTCTAAAGTCCACGCATAATATCATGGTCCCATCTTTTTTTTCTTTGAACATGACTGGGGCTGCAACCCATAGCTTGGTCGGCTCAATGAAACCCCTTTCTAGATTTTTGTCTATATATTTGTGCATTTCTTGCATTTCACGCGGCATCATGGCGTACATTTTGGGCTTTGGTAATTTTGCCCCGGGGATGATTTCAATGGCGCAGTCTGTTTCATGGTGGGGAGGTAGGATGTCACACTCAGTCTCGCTGAATACTTCAGCAAGGTCCTGGTATCCTCTTGGGATCTGTCCAGCCTCTGGGGTTCTGTTGGAGATGTCTGCCAGTTGTTCTGGTGAACTCACAGAGGGGGTTTTCTGCATTGGCAGTGCTTCTATTCAATGGTGAGGAAGGGATTGAGGTCCTTTTGCTATCCTCAATCTGCATCTGCCCTCCTGCCACCAGATGGTCAGGCTCCACTTGTCTAGCCAGGAAAGTCCCAGTATGACTGCATCTGTCATTTTGGGAGACACTATGAATTGAATTGTTTCCCAATGTTCCACTAGCTCTAGTCTCACTGGTTTGGTTAAGTGAGTGGCTTAGGCTCCTCCCAGCAGGGAGCCATCTACTTGTTCGAACCGGATCGGGCGGGCTAGCTTTCTCACTCTGATCCCCAGTTTTAGGACTGTGGTCAGATTAATCAGGCATCTGGTGCAGCCTGAATCTATTAAGACTTGGAAAACTCCCGTATTCCCCATCTTTGGGGCCATAAGCCATATTGGGAAAATGTTCTAGGTGGATCTCAGCTGAGTCAAGGAATAGAGCTAGCTGGTCTGGGTCCCCATCAAATTTCCCCCTGAACTGGGGTGGTTCGTAGAGCTCTGCTCTGCCCTGTTCCTGTTGCCCTCTGTAAATCTGTACTTGAGGTGGCTGACCTTCCTCCCTGGCTCTAGTTCATGCAGAAGGAGGGAGGAGCTGCCTGTTGCATAGGGGAGGCACTGGTTGCTGTTGTGGGCTCTTTCTTCTTCTGCTGGGTAGGAGAGGAGGGCTGTAATCCCGCCTGCTTCTCCTCACTTCAGAAGGCTCTGTAGGAGGTCCCCTCTGTTTTGGGCAGCATGACGGAGATCCCCCTCTCTAATGGCAGCCAGGTCAAATTCTTTCTTCATCTGCTCTATGGATCTCCCCAAGGATTCCGACAGGAGCTTTGGGGCTCCAGCTTGTTCTCAATCCCATATCCATTCCACTCTTGTCAGCTTGCTCAGGGGCTTTCCTCCCTTTTTAGGCTGGGGGAGCTCACCTTCCGAAGCTGTGGGGGGTTTCATTTCCTTTATTTGTTCAGACCTCTCAGCTTCACCTGTGATTACATCCTCAGCTTCTGTTCGTAGCTGGGCTGTTTCTAGAAGGATTTCTTCTGACAGCCCACACTCTGCCATGTCAACCTGACTTTCTCTCCACCCATTCCAGATGTCAGGAAGTGATTGAAGAGGCCGGGGGTCAAGTACCCTGGAATGTTGAATTTTTGGAGTGTCAGCTGGCTGTCAGGACTCCAACAAATCCACCCCCATTCAAATCATAAGTCTCTACTTGCATCTCTCAGAGTAAAAAAAATGTTTTAGTAGGAATTGCCATGTTGGCGTTAGCTGGATGCATCATTCATTTCCCCCTTGACCCTGGTCGCCTCCCCACCCCCTGGATGTATATTCTCCAATGGAATGCATCCATAGCCAAGAGTCATCAATCATGCTTTCCAGTAATATTTTTGTCTGCCAACAACTTTGGGCTGCCAAGGTGATTATCTGAGGCATTTGAAAAATGCACTGCTTTCTCCCACTCCCTTTCTGCTGGAAACTAAAAAACCAAAGGAGTATTTTTTTTTAGTTGACAGTTAATTTGTATGTGTTTCCAGATGTTACTTCAACCAACTGTAGATCATATCTTGACTGACTGTAAAGCTGAGGGCATATACTGGTCCAGTATCTGTTTGTTTTTTTAATATAAATGATGCTGTGCTTCAATGGTTAGATGGCCTAGACATTGATGTGTGTGTGTGTGTGTGTGTGTGTGTGTGTGTGTGTGTGTGTATGTATGTGTTCTGTTCCACCTGTATCCACAGATGAAACTTCAAGTTATATAGTTCAAATACTTTACGTAAACAAAACCGGAGTCAGAAGATTGAATTGCTCTGTTATCACAGTCCTTTGGCAATCCTCCTAGAATCTGTCTGGCAATTCTGTAAAGCTCACAACGCAGTAAATCAGATGCAAGTCTTTCCAAGGCAAGATTCACTTTGTTTTTTTCATCAAATATTTCACAGTCATGCGCTTCCTTATATCCTCTAAGAAAGGGCGTGTTAGTCTCATTAATTAATCCTTTGCTGGATGTCTCTTTTCTAATTGAGATTGACGTCTCAATCTTCTCCTAGTTTTGGCATCCAGCCAGCATCCGGCAGTTTCATCACAGCTGGAATCCTCTGATACACTTTCCTGATTAACAGTTAACACCTGAGGTGCAATCAGGGAGGGAGTTCCAGAAGAAGAAGACGTCTCTGAAACTTCTAATAAATCAGGTTCATCTCTCAGATTCAACTCCTCCTTTTCCCCCAGACTCTTCTCAAGGTCGCTCAGCAATGCAGGCTCGAATCTTAATGCCATATCTTCCTCCTCACTCGAGCCCACATCTGCTGACTGATCAGGTTCAAGTCTCGGAGTCACAACATGTATGTATATACGTACACACACATACATAAAACTGTATGTATATATAAAGTTTTATTGGATTTTTATTTTTAAATATACATCAATATCAATATATGAACAGGGTGGATTCTGGGAGTAATTCATTTTTATACAAACAGAATAATCATAATCATAATCATAATAATAATGACATGGTGGTGGGGGGCTTAACTGCTCCAATGAAGCTGAAAGCTGTGTTGGTGGTAGTGCAAACTACCAGCAGGTCCAACCATGTCAGAGAGGTCTTGGCCGAGGAGCAGGACTGAGTGTACCTAACAACCCATGCAATAAATCATGGTGAAACACAACCAAACGAAGCCTATACCGGCTCGGTCGTCACCCGGGTTAACAAGGACTGCATTGGATGTTGGGGAACCTTGGCATCCATCAACAAGTAGGCTACAGGCCACGGGTCCCATAGCTGAGCAACCAGGGCATGGGCTTGCAGGTCTACTGGAAGCTGAACAACCTCAGAAGCAGCAGAAATACACTATGTCAGAGAACCGCATTGTAATGAAATGCTACTACAAAGTGGAACCAGAAAAATGAGGCTACCAAAAAAGGATGTACAAATTATGGAAACAAGAATACTCAGGCTCAAGAATAACTGAATTACGATTAGCCAATCAGCGATGATTCATCAATAGGAACAAAGTGTTCAGTGAAGTCGAACTTGAAGAAATATGGAAAAAATTGTGAAATGGGAACACAGACTGCTGAACAGCAGACTGCTGAAGTGACAGCAGAAAATACTCCAATAACATCTGGAGCAACTGAACAGCCTGAATTCGAAGAAAATGCAAATATTTTGCAAGAACAGGAACAGCAAGGGCCTGAAGTCATCATTGAAACACCAGGAGTGCCAGGCAGCAAGAACTGAAAGCTAAAATCTTGGCACATGCTGCATCAAATGCAGAAAGAAAAAGGCTTCCAACCTTGAAGACTGTGCCTAGAAAATATTTGGCACCATTGATGATAGATGCGAATTATGCACTTGCCACAGTCCAGATAACATCAATTGAACAAACAAATCAGCTTGCCTCCAGTGCAGCAGTTATAATAACAGAAGAACTGGAGATTCAACAGCCACAGCCCCCTAGAAAATTGACTGGAAAACCACAGTGGAAAATCAGGTTGGAGTTGAAAATCAAGAGCCTGCGAGCAGATGCAAGCAACTTGAAGAATTTGCAGGAGAAAAAGCGGAAGAACAGCAAGATCAAGAAACATCTAATCAAAAATATGGGCTCAGAACAAGAAAAATGGATGAAGCATTGGAAATTGTGAAGCAGCAGATAACAGCAAGAAAAATTGAAAGCTATGAAGCCAGAGTCATCCAGTACAAACAAAATCAATTGTTCCAATCAGACCAAACACGGTTCTAACAGAGTCTGAATCAGATGGGGGATATGAAAATTGAAAAACCCGAGAAAACGGCAACTGCTCAGTTTTGGAAAGATCTGTGGGAGACTGAGAAATGTTACAACAAAAATGCTAGGTGTATCAGAGACTTTGAGATGAAATTCTCCAAGAACAAAATGGACCAACTGGAAATAACTACTGAAATGATAAGCAACAGAGTGAAAAAAAATCAAGAACTGGACATCGCCTGGCAATGATCAATTGCATGGCTTTTGGCTGAAATACCTGACCAGCCTGCGTGAAAAAATGGCCGAATAATTCAATGAGATGCTGCAGACAGGAAACATCAGTGAATGGTTAACAGCTGGGAAAACCTACTTGATATCGAAGGATCCAGCAAAAGGGGCAACACCTGCAAATTACAGGCCAATAATGTGTCTGCCAACCATGTTCAAGCTGCTGACTGGCATCATAGCTGACAGGATCCAGGACTATCTAGAAGCAAATAACATCTTACCAGTAGAGCAGAAAAGAAACAAACGAGGAAGCAGAGGCACAAAAGATCAGCTCCTGATCGATAAAATGATTTTAGAGAACTACAAAAGCCGAAAAACAAGTCTGCATACAACTTGGATTGACTACAAGAAAGCATTTGATTCACTACCGCACAGCTGGATCATCAAGTGCCTGGATGTCATCAGAATATGCAAATGCATTGGCACTTTCACTGCAAATGCAATGAAGCACTGGAAAACAGAACTGTTTATTGGAAGTGAAAGCTAGGGACTGGTCAACATCAAAAGAGGGATTTTCCAGGATGATTCTTTGTCACCTCTGCTGTTCATCATCTCCATGACCCTCCTATCAACAATTTTACAGAAAACTAACCTGGGTTATCAAACTACTAAAAATTCACAGAAAATCTCTCACCTGCTGTACATGGATGATCTGAAGTTATACGGAAAATTGGAAATCTAAATCCAGGCCTGGACAAATGTGCCACAGTGGCACTGAAGAAAGGAAAAATCATAGAAAATGATGGAATTGAAATGCCCAATGGACAAACCATCAAGTGCCACCAACCCAAAGCCCACAAATACCTGGGCATACTGCAGCTGGACAATGTCAAGCATGGGCAAGTGTAAAATGTGGTCAGCAAAGAATACACACAAAGGGTCAGAAAATTTCTAAAAAGCAAACTGAATGGTGGTAACACCATCAAGGCTATAAATACCCAGGCCATACCCATCATCAGATATACTGCTGGGATTGTAAACTGGACACAGGCAGAGCTGGACAGCCTAGATAGGAAAATGAGAAAACTGATGACCATACACTATGCGCTGCACCCACGTAGTGACATTGACGGGCTATATTTGCCCAGAAAAGCAGGCAGCAGAGGACTTTTGCAAGTGAAGCAGACAGTCAAAGAAGAGAAGCATGCTCTGGCAGATTATGTGAAAGACGGTGTTGAACCAGCTTTGATGGAGGTCAACAACAGGAAGTTGCTCAAAGTGCAGCAAACCAAGAATCAATACAGGAAAACAGGGATGCAAACTCGGGCTAACAGTTGGTGTAACAAAGCACTGGGTGGACAGTTCCTTGAAAAGATCCAAGGAAAAGTAGATAAGGAAAAGACCTGGCTATGGCTGACCAACGGAACACTGAAGAAAGAGACAAAGGCCTGATTCTTGCAGCCCAAGAACAAGCCATCAGAACGAATGCAATCAAAGCCAGAATAGAAAAATCTGCTGATGACCCCAAATGCAGACTCTACAAAGAGGACGAAACCATCAATCACATACTGAGCTGTTGCAAGACAATCACTCAGACTGACTACAAACAACGTCACAACACAGTGACAACATCACTCAGATGGAATTTGTGTCACAACTACCATCTGCCTGTAGCAATGAACTGTGGGATCATAAGCCTGAAAAAGTGGTTGAAAATGAGCATGCAAAACTACTGTGGGACTTCCGAATACAGACTGGCAAAGTTTTGGAACACAATGCCCTGGATATCATGATTGTGGAGAAGAAAAAAGTGTGGATCATCGACATTGCCATACCTGGTGACAGCAGAATCGACAAGAAACAACTTGAAAAAATCACCAGATATCAGGACTTGAAAATCAACCTGTAGAGACTCTGGCATAAACCAGTGCAGGTGGTTCCAGTGGTACTCAGCACACTGGGTGCTGTGCCTAAAGACCTAGGCAAACACTTGAAAAAATTGGCGCTGACAAAATCACCATTGGTCAGCTGCAGAAGGCCACTTTACTGGGATCTGCTCGCATAATCTGCCGATACATCCCTCAGTCCTAAACGCTTGGGAAGTGTTCGACTAGTGATTTGTGATATGAAACCCAGCATAGTTATCTCATTTGCTGTGTACACTGTCATTTTTTGTGAATAATAATAATAGTTACTACTACTGCTGCTATTATTATTATTGTTGTTGTTGTTGTTGTATGTTCAGTTGACTAAGTTTCATTTTTAATGAATAAAGTAGTGTTCGACTAGTGATTTGTGATATGAAACCCAGTATATTTATCTTGTTTGTTGTGTATACTGACATTTTTGTGTATAATAACAATAATAATGGGAGAGGGCGGAGCTGGTGTCGCGACGATACGGCATGCGATCTTGGAGGTCTGAGATCACTGCCGATATCTTTGCTCCTGGATGGTCCAATTGGATCTAAATCATCTCGAAGAGATGGTGAATGTAAAGAGCGCATCCTGTCGATCCCAGGGATATCGCAAAGTCCCTAGTAGATCCAGGAGAAGCTCTTTTTGCCAGTGGCAAAGAGGCAGCCATTAAAGCTACTGAAGTTGGGACAGCTCCGAAATGAAAGAGAACGGAAAGAGAGAGTGTGCCGGTTTGGTGAGAACTTTTTCTTTATTCTAAGATTTGAAAGGACACCCTAAGGAAAAGAAAGAATCTGTAAAAGTTTTGACAGAAGTGATTAAGTGGCGATTTTAAACAGGAATGTCAAAGTAATATTTTTATTTTTTATTTTTTTCTCATTGCTGGATTTTCTACACATGATCTTATATTTTGAAACTGGACTGGTTTTTTTCTCTTCTTTCATCTATTCTTTTTGTCCTTTTTGATTTTATAATATTTTAGGCTAAAGACTCCCTTTTAGTTATATTTTTTAAATATCTTTTTCTTTTTTTAAATTAATTCTTATTATATTTTGCTTGGAAAAGGAGGGGGAAAGTGAAAGCAAAAGAAACTTTGTAACACTGCCAACTAGAGGCTTGGAAATATTCTATTTCTCTTTTGACCAGACAAAGCTGAGAAAGAACTGAGACTTTTTTTCAAGGACATTGCTATTTGATAAGATAGAGGGAAGAGCATGGGAGAGTATTATTGCAGGTGCTCTTCTGGGTTTCTATCAACAGCTGGAGTCTGGTGTTGAAGCTTATAGGAAAAGAAAAGGTGATAAGTCCTTGGAGAATAGAGTTATAACAAGAGCCTTGGATAATTAAACAAAGTGCAGTATGCTCTTTTTATTTTTTCTAAGCTGCGCTACCCCTCCTCATCAGTTTATTTTTTGTAATAGCTATTTGGATTTTTGTCTCTTTGGAACTTGTCTTTGTATTTTTTCTTGTCTTTGGAAGTTAAATTTCTATGCTTGCTTTTTATTTTAAAGGAAAAGCTTTAGTATTAATGATTTCCTTCCCTTTCTTTTTAAGGGAGTAGCCTTTTTTCTCTCTCCCTTCCTGGTATTTTTGTCTTTCCATCTACCTTCCATATTGGGGGTTTTTTGTTGTTGTTTTTTTCTGGCCTTCTTTTTTTTTTCTTATGCATCCTTTTATATTTGAGACCTCTTAATTGGATTAAGGTGTTGAAGAACCTGAAGAATTTTTCCTTTCTTTCTTTAGCTTTTTATTCTTCACTTTTCTGCCTTTTTTAGGATTTTATAACTTTTTCTTTTTTGTGTGTGTTTATGGTCTTTTCCTTCATTTTTGAATTTTTACTGTTATCTAACCAATCGATTGGATTAAGGTATACAAGAACCTGAATATTTTTTTTCTTTTTTTATTATTATTACTATTTGGCTTCTTTTTTCCTACTATTTTTATTTGGAATTGCAATTGGTTATTTTGCAATTGGACTAAGGTCTAGAAGAACATGAAGATTTAGAATTGCTCGAAATGAGTAGGAAATTAAAAGCTCCTGGTTCCTCAACTTCTACTTCTTCCTCTCCACCATCTGGAGGACAACATTCAATACAGACAATGTTAAGGCAAGAAAAAGAAAAGAAAAAGTGACCCTGCAGATGATTATGCAAAGAATTCAAAATATTCAAACAAGATCAGAGAATATTGAAAAGAGAATAGAGAACATCGAACAAAGAACAGGGAAAACTGATGAAAAAGTGGAGAACATCCAACAAATGATGATGAAGTATGATGAGAGACTCCAAAAAATTGAAGAAGAAGATAAACAAAGAGACAAGAAGATTGGAGACATCAATAACAGATTAACTGTGGTTGAACAAGATAAAAGTGGTATGCTGAGATGGGAGATGGACAGATCAGAATTTTATCTTAGATTCCAAAACATAGAGGAAGAAAAAGGACAAAATCTAACTGAGATAATGATAGAAATATTGGCTGAAGCTTTGGAAATAACTGAAGAGAAGATGATGGATGGAATAGATGAGGTCTATCGAGTCTTCACAAGATATGCAATGAGAAATAGCTTACCAGGAGAAGTTCACATCAGATTTACAAAGAAAGCCATTAAAACACAAATATTGCAAGTGGCAAGAGAGAAAACATTGAAATACGAAGATAAGGAGATTGTGGTCTTGAAACAAGTACCCAGAAGAGTGAGAGAGATGAGAAGAGAATACCGATTTCTGACCAAAATGCTACTTTAAAAAGAGGTGAATTATAGATGGCTGATTCCAGAAGTTTTAATGTTCACATGGCAAGAACAGAGATATAGAATTGACTCAATTGAGAAAGCTGAATCATTTTACACAGAATTTTTCAGAGGGAAAGAGGAAGAGACAGAAAAAGAAATTTCACTAATTGAATTCCAAGAGGACTGCCAAACGACAACTGAAAAAGAAGAAGGTGCAGTAGGTGGAAAGGAGGAACCCAAAGAACAACGTGAACCAAGATCCACGAGAGCTGTCAAACCTAACTACAAAATATAACCATGGAAGAGAAAAAATTGATTACAATTAATATAAATGGACTTAATTCAGCTGTTAAAAGAAGGAAAACCTTCCATAAATTAGAGAAATTAAAATTTGATATAATCTGCCTACAAGAAGTACATATCAAAAAGCAATATGAACAATTGTTGATACAGCCAAAATTAGGGAAAATATTTACTTCCTTTACACAATGCAAGAAAAGAGGAGTGGTTTTATATATTAAAGAGACCATCCCAACGAAATTGATTTATACTGATGACGACGGAAGAATACTAATGGTGGAAATAATGGACAATAATACGAAAACACTCCTGATTGCAATCTATGCCCCGAATGACAATCAAGAAGAATTTTATAAAAAATTACATATGAAAATAATTGAACTGGACTATGCTAATATAGTTATGATGGGAGATTTTAATGGAATTGTAGACAATAAACTGGACTATACAGCACAGAAAACAATAAAGCAAAACAGAAAGACTCTCCCTAAATCTTTTTTTAAAATGGTAGATGAAATAAACTTAAAAGATACATGGAGAGAAAGAAATGCTAAAACTAAACAATACGCCTTCTACTCAAATAGACATTTATCATGGTCCAGAATAGATATGATATGGATGTCAACAGAATTGTTAACTAATATTGAAGAAATAAATATTGAAACAAGTACTTGGGCAGATCACAATCCAATGACAATTAAATGGAAAGGACAAAGAAGAAGATCTAGATGGACGTTAAATAATACTATTTTAAAGGAAAAAGACTTCACACAGTGGATGGAGAAAGAACTGGCTTTTTTCTTTAGAGAAAACAAAAAAGAAGATACATCAATCCAGAATGTATGGGATACAATGAAGGCATATGCCAGAGGCTTGACTATACAAGGAAAAGAAATACCATGAAAAGACTAGCCTCCAAGGCATTAGAAGATTAGTATAAAGGACTTGAAAAAGAGCTACAGAAAATGCCACAGAAAAAGGACATTAAGTTAAAAATGGATATAGCCAAACATAAAATGGGTCTAATAGAAAAAGAAGAATTAGCACAGAAAATTAGAGGTGCTAAACAGAACTACTTTGAAGATGCAGATAAACCAGGTAGATGGTTAGCATATAAATTGAGAAAGGAGAAAGAATCAAGGAAAATATTGCAATTAATAGATGACCAAGGCCAAGTTTGCTATAGTAGTAAAGAGAAGAAGGAAATCATTCAAGACTATTATGGGAAACTATACACACAAGAGAATATTGATGAGGAAAGAGTTAAACAGTATTTACAGAATGCTAATTTACCCCAGATACCTAAAGAGATTGAAACAATGTTAGAAAGCAATATAACAATGATGGAGTTAACTGAAGCACTCAAGAAGCAAAATAATGGAAAGGCACCAGGTCCAGATGAACTTCCGGCAGAATTTTACAAAACATTACAAGAATCATTAAATCTTCCATTGCTAGAAGTTATGAATGAAGTTATGTTAAAGAAGAGGATACCTAAATCATGGTCAGAAGCTTATATTACACTTGTTCCAAAAGAGGAGGCCGATCCATTACAAATCAAGAACTATAGACCTATTTCCCTACTAAATGCAGATTATAAAATCTTTGCTTCAATATTGGCAGAAAGACTTAAAAAATATCTAAATAATTTTATTCATCCTGATCAAAATGGATTTCTGCCAAAGAGACAAATTAAAGATAATATGAGAGTAATCTTGGACACCTTGGAATACTACGAGGCACATCCTGAAAAACAAATGGCTCTGATATTTCTAGATGCACAAAAGGCATTTGATAATGTGAATTGGCGATTCATGTTATTACTGCTGGAACAGATGGGCTTTGGTAGAAAATTTATTCAAGCAATAGAAGCTATATATCATCCGCAAACAGCAAAGGTAATGATAGAGGGAGAACTGACAGACTCTATTGATATAAGAAAAGGAACAAGACAAGGGTGCCCACTATCACCTCTGTTGTTTGTGTTAACTTTGGAAGTGCGAAATAGAAATATTAGAGATGAAAAGAATATAAAAGGGATGAAAATTAAAAAGGAAGAATTTAAGTTGCAAGCATTTGCAGATGATCTGGTTTTCATTTTAGAAGACCCACTAGTAATAGCATCTAAATTGATAGAAAAGATAGAGACATATGGAAAGGTGGCTGGTTTGAAAATAAATAAAGATAAGACAAAGATCTTGACAAAGAATATGCTATCAAGACAAAAGGAAGAACTGGCAGACCTATTGAAAATTCAGGTCACAAATAAGATCAAGTACTTGGGGATATACTTGACAGCAAGATGCAGTACACTAAAAGAGAATAATTATATCAAACTTAAACAGCAGATAATGCTAGATTTGGCGAAATGGGAAAATTTACAACTGTCATTAATAGGGAGAATATCAACAATCAAGATGAATATATTACCCAGAATTTTATATTTGTTTCAAACAATTCCAATTAGGCTTGGGAAAGACTACTTTGAAGATTTAAATAAAATTGTGTTGAAATATATATGGCAAGGTAAGAAAGCGAGAATAAAGTTAAAACTTTTGCAAGATGCTAGAATAAGAGGAGGATTTGGTTTGCCTAATTGGGAGTTGTATTACCAAGCTATAAATTTGATGTTGGTTAAGGAATGGACATTAAGAAATACTAGATTGTTGACATTAGAAGGACATGATCTGTTGTTGGGGTGGCATGCTTTTTTATGGTATAAAGGAACTAAAACACAGGGGTATTTTAGAAGACATTATATACGGGAGTCTCTGTGGTTAAACTGGGAGAAGATTAAAAGACAATGTTATTTGAAAATTTCAGTCTGGCTATCGACTATTGAAGCATTTTCTTATCCTATAATATACAAAAAGGAACAAACAGTTAGATATGGCGAAATATTGAATGAAAAGGGTGAACTCAAATCTATACAAAAACTAGAGGAACAAGGTATAAAGATGAATTGGTTTTCATATGTGCAAATACATTCAAGGTATGATAAAGATTCTAAAACAGAAGGTTTCTATGACAAACTGACTGACTTAGATAAGATTTTGATAGGTACTGATGAAAAGGTGATTAAAAAATTGTGTGGATATTTATTAGAAATTAAACTAGAAGAAGAACAAGTTAAAGAAACCATGATTGCTTGGGGGAAGAATTTTGGATATGGGATTGATTTAGAGAAATGGCAAAACTTGTGGTCTAAAAATTATAAAATGACAATGTCAACAGCATATAAAGAAAATTTGTATAAGATGTTTTACAGGTGGCATTTTCCCCTGACAAGAATAGCAAGAATGTTCAAGAATAAATCCGAAAAATGTTGGAAATGTCATCAGACACCTGGCTCATATTACCATATGTGGTGGACTTGTGCGGATGCTAAAAAATACTGGACTAAAATCCACACGTGGTTGGAAAAAATGACAAAAAAACATATAGATTTGAAACCAGAGATATTTTTATTGGGAATTTTACCTGAAATATATAGTAAAGACTTGAAATACCTGACTGTAAATGTATTAACAGCGGCTAGGATTGTATTTGCTAAAAACTGGAAAAATGAGAAAACACCATCACAGGAGGAAATCATTAAGAAAACATTGGAATGTGCTGAAATGAGTAGATTGACATTTGAAATTAGAGAACAAGATGATAAACAATTTTATAAAATTTGGGATCTATTTTATCAATGGTTAGACAATAAAATATAGTAATGAAATATGTAGACTTTTAGAAAATAATAAATATATAAAGATGTATTCTTTTCTTATTATATCTACAAAATGATTCTAAGATAGATTTGGGATGATAATATGAACTGTCATAAAACAAATTAAGTAAAATATGATTATTTCGCAAAACATGAATGAATAAAAGTATAGTCAAATGATTGATTAATAATACTAAGGTATTTAATTTTTGATTGAAAATACGAGATTATATACAATGTAATTGTAATTGAAGACTACGAAATGGAAGCACAAAACAATTTGTAAACCAACCAGCACACTGTATGTATATATATGGAAGATTGCTTGATGTCTTTATGTTTTATTTGTTTATGTTTGTTTTAAAAACCAATAAAAAAATCAATAATAATAAACAGAAAGGCTGCTTTCCTCTCCCCCCCACAATTCCTGATCCTGTCTTTCTGCCACCAAACAGGCAGTTAGGCTACTGTGGCTGGGCCTGGATAGCGATCCAGTTATGGGATTGTTGCTTTTCAGATAGGTAGTGGCTTAGCCACCATGAACCAACCCAGGCATCTACCATCACTAATGATGAGAAGAAATCAACAAAATTCCACACTGGATCGATTGTCGCCCGGGTCAACAAGGACCACATCAGATGCTATAGCTCCTGGACGTCTGTTGAAAAAGGGGCTACAGGGCTCAGCTGTTACTGCTGGGGAACCAGGGTGTGCAACTGCAAAGCAACTGGAACAAAAGCACAAAACTTGGACAACCGAAGAAAATCAAGAAATCATCAAATATTATTACCAAGAAGAACCAATAGCCAGGGGATTTCAAAAACGAATGATGCAATTGTGGAAGGAAAAACATCCGGAAAGTGACATAACTGAACAAAGATTAATGGATCAAAGATGTTTCATCATCCGTAATAAAGTTTGCACAGATGTGGAAATGCAACATCTAAAAATATTGGCTAAAAAGAAAACAACAAATAATGATGAAGAAGCTGAAGAAACTGCTCCAACACCTGAACAAACTGACCAGCCAGTGGAAGAAACTAACATATAGGATGAAGATCCCCCTGTGCAACAGCTCAAAAGTGTAGAGCTAAGTGATCTAGCAAAAATAATGATAATATTGAAAACCACATCAAAGAAAACATAGAAAGAAAAGGACTACCTATCATCCACTAAGAGCATAGAAAATGAGTGAAGATCTGTTAACTGCCATGAACAACATTTTAACTTCCATCCCATCCAGCACACTATATGAAACCAACCAACTAATGTATAGCACAGCCACCATTATCTGCAGAACTGGGTTATAAAATGCCAAAAAAGAAACACACTGGAACACCAAAGTGGAAAATTCGACTTGAAAATAAAATTAAAAAATGTGAGGGGATGTCAGCAATTTAAAGTGCTTGAAAGAAGGAAAACTAAAGAACAAAAAGCTGAAAAATAGTTTACACAAAAAATACAACCTGGAGGAAAAAACAATAACAGAAATCCTGGAAGAATAAAAACAATGTGTAATAGCAACAGCAAAGAAAATTGAAAAATATGAAAGATGAATAAAACAATATCGTGAAAATGTCCAGTTCAAAAGAAAACAACACATCTTCTACCGGTCCCTTGATGAAAATTGAGTCCAAACTAATGTTCACCCATGTAAAGAAAAAACTTTGAACTTTTGGAAAGAACTGTGGGAAAACCCAGTGGAATACCACAAAACTGCCTCCTGGATCAAAGATATTCAACAACAAACAACACGAAACGAAATGGAAAATATTGTAATAACAACTGACATGATTGCAAAACCAGCAAAGATGGTCAAGAAGTGGAGTGCACCTGGCCTGGATGAACTGCATGGATACAAGCTAAAACACCTGACCAGCTTCCATCATCACATGGCCACTCAATTTGATAAAATGCTTCAAAATGCAACAAGCAAAGAATGGTTAACAGCTGGCTGAACATACTTGATAATGAAAGATCCAGAAAAGGGCACAAAACTAAGCAATTATCACCCAATGACTTGGCTGCCAACAATGTTCAAACTTTTTACAAGAATACTGGCAAATTCAATATTCAATGATCTGATAGAAAACAGCTTGTATCCAGTAGAACAAAAAGGAAATTGTAAAAAATCAAGAAGAATAAAAGATCAGCTGCTCATTGACAAAATGGTACTAAAAATACAAGATGAGGAAAAACAAATTTGAATATGGCATGGATTGATTACAAGAAAGCAATTGACTGACTACCTGACAGCCTGTCTGGAAAACTTTGGAATCAGCAAAAATATTTGTACATTTTTGAAAGCAAACATGTAAAAAACATGACTTAACTGTATCCAAAAAGTCATGGGAACACAAAGTGGAAAAAGTCGAAAATGAGAAGGTGGGACTTTCTTGTGGGACTCTTGTGGGACTTTCAAATACAGATGGATCATCATTTAGAACACAACACTCCAGATATCACAATCATCAAAAACCAAAGCATACAATTTATTGATATTGCTGTACCAGGAGATGCCAGAGTCGGAAAAAAAATAGAAAAAAAATCACAAAATATTGCAACCTGACCATTGAAACTACCCAATTATGGATGAAACATGTGATAGTGATACCCATTGTCATCAGGGTACTTGGCACCATGTCCAAGAATTTTATACAGTACATCAAGAAATTGCAACTTCCTGCAATAACACCAGCAGAACTGCAAAAAACCTGCACTTCTCGGATCATCGTATATTTTAAGAAAATACTTGGTCAATGCCTAGGATGCTGGCAGCAACCTGTATCAACCATCGGTGCCAGTTATTAATATTTGTGATTCATTTTTAAATGTTCAGCTGACTAAGTTTCATGTTTAATGAATAAAGTATATAATAATGATAATAATAATGATAATAGTTGTTACATTAATCAAACTGATATAATCCTAGTATTGATATACATGATTATTTTAGAGTAGTTATTCAATATTTCAATGTTCCATTTTAATGCCAATGATATTATTAAACATACATAGTAGTATCATCTTTCAACCTCTAATCTTTCCATCTAATTATTATATTCTATTATATAAAAATGGTATCTGCCAATATTCCCCCATTTCTTATTTCTGCCTTCATTCTAACTTCTAATCAGGCTACCATTACTAATCCTAGTGTTAATACACATGTTTGTATTAAGACATAATCCTTCATTATTTGGTTGTTCAAAATCACAATACACCATTCAAGTACCAGTCATCCTATTATTTAAACATACCTAATAATACCATCTTTCAACCTTCAATTTTTCTATCTCACTGTTGTTTTATATAAAGGTATGTATTCTTATTTCTATCTTTATTCTAATTTTTAATCATTATATTAGAAAAAAGGGAAAAATTACTTTCTACCCATCATTTCTTGTTTGTTTTAATACTTCAATTCTTATTCATTTTTTGGCTTGCCTTGCCTCCCATCCTCTATCAGCATCTGTGTCTTCACTGTTCAATCTGAATATTTCTCCCATCTCTATCCTCCTAAGCTGCCAGGTCTCCAAAGTGTCCACCCAAACCTCTATCTCCCTTTCAAAAGTATCTTCCAGGTTATCCGATTCCATTTTTAAATCTCTCAAAGTACTTTTCCCTTGGTTTATTTCATCAGTCATTATTATCTTTATCATCTTCTCCTTCTCTTTCTCCTTCTTCTCATCTTCTTACTTTGTTTGCCAATTTGTCTCAAGCCAACTTATTTTTCTCCATTCTTTCTGCTATCTCGTCTCTTTCCTGAACTCTTCGATCTTCATTCATTATAGTTGTAACATGTTTTCTATTTTCCCATTTATGCCTTGCATTAGGTTCTTGAAACATCAATACCATTTCTCTTTATATCTCACTCATTTCCCCCGATAGAGTATCTTGTCTTATTTTAATAAGTCCCACTTTTACTCAAGTCCAAAACCAATATATTCAAGTCCAATGTTCACTTTACTTTACTTAAGAGTCATCCTTATTCTCACAATAGTCTCCAGAAATTATAAAGTAGACAGTTATAAAACAGTTATCAAAAAATTTCCTAGACTTGTAGGAGTATGGTATATTTTCCATTCACCAGTAGATGGTGTCCTCAGCTTAGGTTCCAGCATTGTTTCAAATCTGATAAATTTATTAATCCATATTTAGTTCAATTTATAGAAGCAAAGTCAGCTATTCAAGTAGATTCAAGTAAATAGTTCCAGCATTTTATAATGCCTTTCCAAAACAATGCCTACCCAGTTTAAAAATCTAATTTTCTATGTTTTAAAAAATCTTTAGCTTTCTCCCCTTAGTTCCTTTCTTTTGGGTCTAGGATTTTTCTTTCTATAGTTGTTTGCCACTTTAAGAAATAGTTCTAAGAATCTGTTTTCCTGGATTTTCCTCTTTTTTCCCTTTTAAGGTTAGGGTCTAAATAAAAAAGGAATCTTCCCATCTAGCTCCAGTCATTTTTCATCTACACCACTCCTGCACATTTCCTTGTTGCCTCAACTGTCCCAGCTTCTTGGCAGCCATGATGGTTGCCTCTTCTCCTCGTCATGGATGAGAGAAAAGAAGCCCTAGGTCAGGCAGGAGAGTTGCTGCTGTCCATGACCTGCAGAGTGCCCCTCTTTTCTTCACCCACCCCTACAGGGTGGCTTTAGCTCCTTTGAGAGCCCTCCAATGGAGAGAACTCGGAGCAGGAGCAGGGAGACCCACTCCTCACATCCAATCTCACCACGATGTCAGCAGGAAGTCTTAACATTGATATTTTATTGGGTTCTACTAATCTGGTTGAAACGTTAACATATACAGGTAGTCCTCAAGTTACAAATGTAACAGAGCCTGCCATTCCATTCGTAACCCGAGGATTTGTGGAAGTGAATCTTGTACCTTGAAAGAGATCACTTTCTACTTTTGCTCACTCATTTGCTAATTGAATGCAAGGCTCATTAAGTGCACATGATGTATTTCATGGTGGGGAAGGCCATGGGGCACCTATTGATGGAACAGGCCACTAGCCTAAGACCACCCAAGGCTCCCCAACCCACTGAAATACCTCATGCTTCCTAAATTGCTTTCCCTCTCCCAACCTGCTACACTGGGTCACTTACCTTATGAAGACCTAGCAAGCAGTCTCCTCTCCAGCCTTATGCACCCCACCGAAGCTCCCGTCAGACCTCTGTGGGACTTCGCCAGCCCATTGCAGGCTGAAATGGAGTCTCTGGGAACCAGATCCAAGCCTCCGGGGGTTGGGTCCGGCCCTCCGACACTCCATTCAGCCCTCCATGGGCCTCCCCCGGTTCATTGCAGGTGCCAGGCGAGGCTTCTGGATGGCTGAGGCTTCTGAGGGATAAAGCCACCCTTCAGAAACTCAATTTTGGATGACAACATGTCAGACAAATGTTGCAGAGCCTCAGAAGGTTTTTGTAAGGGTGAACAACTGCCATGGTGCTGCAAGATTCATAGTTTTGGCCCTTGTTCGGAAACCCTAGGAGGTGATGATTGCATAACTTTGAACGTTTGTTAAGGTAATACTCATAACCGTGGGATTACCTGTATTGCTAGTCCATGTATGATATGCCATATGCTTAGTAAGTAAATACTTCAACCAAGCTTTTTACTAGTAGTGGTGTTTCTCTTGGCAAAACAAGTTACTCAGCGCAAGTTACCAGAGGTCAAAGGTAACCAAACTCACCTTGGCTGGTTGCTGTAGATGCTGCAGGTGGGAAAAGGATATTTTTAGTATCTAGAACCACAATAGGAGCAATACCTGTCCTGTGTTTTGAAAGTGAACATTGGTGTAATTCAGGGTTTCAGTTCAAAAGACTGTCAACAGAAATTGTGTTGCCAAGACTGCATTATCTCTTTTCTATTTCAAGTCTTTCTCATTTAAAGATGAATTTGGCTTTTGGTAACTAGAAAGACATGTTCTTTTTTGTTTTAAGATGGGCTTTGAAATTGCCTCCTTTTAGATTCCCAATCTTGTTCACAGCTCTAGATTTTTCTGGTAGTGTCCCATCCTGCTGAACCTTTCAAGATCAGTTAAAGTTGATAAAGTAGAGTTTCTTTCAAGTTGAACTTGATTCTCGTTCATTAGCTGGCAATATTTGGGGTTGTTTCTTAGGCAAAATTCAGAAGCAGGAATTGGGTATGTTTAATCTAATGAAGAGAAAGACTAAGGGTGACATGATAGCAGTTTTACAATATTTGAAGGGCTGCCACAAAGAAGGCAGGACACGAAGCAATGGATGGAGACTAATCAGAGAGAGAATCAACCTAGAACTGAGAAGAAATTTCCTGACAGTGAGAACAAATAATCAGTGGACTTGCCTCCTGAAGTTGTGGTGCTCCATCACTGGTTGTTTTTAAGAAGAGATTGGACAGCCATTTGGAATGATATTGGGTCTCCTGCCTTAGCAGGGAGTTGGGCTAGAAGACCTCCAATGTCCATTCCAACTCTATTATTCTGTTACACTATCAGACCCCAAAACCAAGAATAACACATGGTGATTCTTCCAAGCTGGATTTTTCATTATTGCATGCCGATTGACAAACTTTTGCCAGACTGAAGGTTCTTCTATCTGCAGCTAAAATATACTCTGTGAACAGTTTGGGAGGAGTTGTTCTCACCCTCTTTCTGTCATACAAAATATCTCAACTACATTGACTCTTATTCCTCTGGAACCACCCCCTCCTTCCAAAGAATTCATCCAATTACATTCCTTCACCTCCACCCATTAATTGATTCATTTGTTGTTGATGTTAATACCCACACCAGTGAAGACTTCGCCTATAGACTTTACCAGCTGGTCAATGCTAATAAATATGTTATTCCATTAACATCTTAACTGTTTTAATCAGATGAATTAATCTGTTAAAATCCCACTGAACTGGCCAAACATGCATTTTAATCAGGCAACTCATTTCTCAACATTTAAAAATAGATGCAAACCCTAAGGTGAACAACACTGCTTCCCCCTTCCATATTTTTTTCACAAAAAAACACTTCCCATCTTAGTGAGATTTACTTTCGACCTTCAAGAAATAGAACTATGTCGTTAACAAGGTAACTTTAGATCATAAATGTACAATTATGTACCTTAATTATGCAGTAATAGAAAATAATATAAAAGCTATGCTCCTCTTTGTTTCAAAGCTTCTGCTTGTACTAATGTCTGTCAATGTATGCAGAGTGAATTGATGAATGAGTAAAAATTTTATTGACTCATAGTCTGATAGAAGGATACAAACTCTTTAAAAAACTAGACCCCATAAAAGAGGTGGTGGAGTTGCACTGTATGTAAAGGACCACTATATTGCTACAGAAATGCATGAAACCAAGGATGAAAACTTCCTAGAATGCATATGTGTCAATATAAAAGAAAAAAAACAATGACATGGCCATAGATGTATACTATAGGCCATCCAATCAAGCAGAAAAAATAGGTGCTCTTTTTGCTAGCCAACTAACAAATATATGTAGGAAACACACTACAATAGTTAATTGAAAGACTAATTCTGCACCAAGTGAGAAATCAAATAGGTTCCTAACCAACCTAGCTGACAACTTTGTTGTCCAAAAGGTAGAGGGGGGACAGTCATACTGGACTTGATTCTTACAAACAGAAGAAGTGATGAAGGGCATTGAAACTGCAGGAACCTTGGGTGACAGTGACCATATCATACTAGAATTCAACATAATGCAGACATAAGCAATAGGACATAATGATACCAGTCTTAGATTTTAAAAGAGCTGATTTTAGATGTCCTTTTCGCTAACCATATCAAAGAGAAAACTGACATCTCTTAAAATAGAACCTAGACTGCTGGCTTTGATTAAAGCCTTTTACATAAGTACCTATTTGAGGGTGTGGTATGGGTTTAATGGGGTTCTGACTAACAGTATTCATACAAATAAAGGCCCCATTTTATAGACTATATAGACTTACCAGGGTTAATGAAGGATCCCATGGTACATATGCCGACGATCCTAAATACATACTGTAACAGCTTGCTCTATGCTGATGATATGATTTTATTATTGTATTCATAAGTAGGATTATGTAGGCTATTAAGAAGATTCAGCTCTTATTGCCAGGTTAGCTTCCTAACCATTAGTAAATCGGAATAAAAAAATCATGGTGTTTGGAAAATATCATCAGAAAAATAGATGGCAATTAGCTGGTGAACCAATTGAACAGGTTAAAACCTTTGTATACAGTAGAACCTCTGGTCACAAATGCTTCTGACCATGACCAAATCAGGTTCTGACCAAAAAATTTATGATTTTTTTTGTTTCATGGCCCTTCCATGCCATTTTTTTTTTTTGGTAAGCACCAAATTTTCAAAGTTAGGTTCAGGTTACGACCAAATCGGGTTGTGAGCAAAGTTATGGAACTAATTATGGTTGTGACCAGAGGTTCTAGTGTATTTAGGCATAACCTTTTCCAAGACTGGATTCTTGAGCTTTCCATCATCAAAGGAGTACACTTAAAGCAAAAGCTTTTTTGAATTTACTGCTTAAACTAAAGAATCATAATTACCAAGGGGCCCTAGCCTAATTAATTAAAGTATACAAAGCTAAGGTTACCCCTATGCTCTTGTATGGAGCAGAAGTCAGAATCTGAAAACATTTAACACAGCACAGTACTTAAGCAAAATGGTTCAGTTGTGATCTCCATATGTGGGATTGATTGGGGTAGATTGCAGGGGTGACACCGAAACATATAGAAGATTGTGGGGAACGGAGATGGAGACTTTTATGCTCTGTCATCAAATTACTAAAAGAGATCAAATGACAAATGGACAATCAAATAAATTATTAACTGGTTTCATACCTTGCCCTTGAACAAAATTGAATGGCATAAATGTCTTAGTAATTAAATCCTCATTCTAGTACACAGGGACTCTTAGTATGTCCATAGCTGTCTCCTAATTCATACTTTCTTCAACTTTTCATATTTTTTGTAAAGTTCCTTTAATCATAAAACAATGAAAGAAGCCCACTGCATGGCAAACTTCCTGTATCCAACATTATCTTTATTTCTGAGAAATTCCTTGAGCTTTCCAGAAAGCAAAAATTATGCAGATTTGGTCTTTCTTTGGAGAGGTATCCAGGGGTGGGATTCTACGGGTTCGGCCTGGTTCTATAGAACCGGTTGTTACTGTTTCCAGTAGTTCGGAGAACTGGTAAATTGGGCCTCTGACTGCCCCTGCCCCTGCCCCTCTCTGCCCGCTGCTCTGCTGCCTGCCCGACAGTCCTTATCATGCATGAGCGACATTGCACACATGCGCAACACTGCTGCCTGCAGCCTGCTCTTGTGTGCCCGCCAGGCCAGCCATTGCTGCCTGCCTTCCACTGCAGCACTGCCTTTACTGATCTTCCTGGGTGAGTGAGGATCTACAAGGCCTGGTCACCTCTCCCCCCACTTACCTATTGCTGCTGTTGCCGGTGTGTTAGGAAATTGTTTAGGTTTTCTTTTCCATGGGGCCAAATGACAAATGTGTCATTGATGTATCTTAACCTTAGTTTGGGTTTGTGGGTTGCCTAAACACTGAAACAGCACACACCCCAAAATCAAGTTCACCATGGAAACAGAAACAAACAAACAACCACCATTCCTAGATGTACTAATCTACAAAAAAACAGATGGCACACTAGGACACACCATATACCAGAAGAAAACACACACCAACCGCTACCTCAACGCCCAATCCCACCACCACCCAGCACAGATAAACTCCATGGCCAAAACTCTAATCGCCAGAACCAAACGCCTGGCAGACAAGACACACATAAAGACTGAACTATGCACCCTGACTAAAGTACTGACAAGCTAATGGCTTCCACAAAAGCAAAATCACTGGCTTGATCCACAAAAACACACTGAGACATAATAGAGACCTAGAAGATGAACAGACCTATGGAACAGCTGTCCTGCCCTACATAAGAGGTACTACAGACAAAATTAGTAAGATACTACACAGGCATCCCATCAAGACTGCCTTCAAAACAGACAGAAAAATAGCAGCCATCCTAAGAAACCCCAAAGATAAAATTGACCTGGAAAACCAAGGTATATATGAAGTCCCCTGTGCATCATGCCCTGCCACATACATTGGACAGACCAATAGAAGAATAAGTACCTGCCTGGATGAACACAAAAATGCAGTAAAAAAGCTGGAACACACTTCCTCACTAGTCCAACACATGAAAGCAACAGGTCATAGCATTGACTTCAATGGCGCCAAAACCCTAGCCACTATAGAAAACCCCAGCTACAGAATTATCAGAGAAGCCATAGAGATTGAAAAAAGACCTGAAAGCATGAATAGAAGAGATGATTCCACCAGACTGTCAATTATTTGGAAGCCTGCACTCACAAACAAAAAAATCTCCACACCACAAGCCAGGCAAACACCTGGGCACAAACAGATCCCCCCTGATACCTCCAGCTCAAACACACCCCAACCAGGCACCCAGATGAAACCTAGCTTCCTAATAAATGATAGCCATCCATTTACTTGAAGCCAAGCCGCACTAAAAGCCTCCAATACAGGAACACAATGTTGCAACCCAATCAAGACAAAAAAAGCCACAAAACAGACAGAAGATATTAGAAACACCAATCAAGCAGAACACAGCAAACTCCAAGACCAATAAACACAGACCAAGACTCCCAACCAATCAGGAGGAAGAAAAAACCATTCTGGCACAGCAGTAGGCTAGCCCCAAATTTAAAATAGAAATGGCTGTGAAAGTCTATGTCAGACTGTGCTCCCTCTAAATCCCAAGAAAAGAAATACTCAGACTCCATGGTGTAGAGCAGAATTATTCTTTTACTGGAAGATGATGTGGTAGCAACAGAATCAATTCGAAACTAAGAAACTGGCGGGCAAAACACATATACAAAAGGATAGAATTGTTCCCCCCTCCAAAGGATCAAATGATTCTTCCAATTAAAACTTCTGAATAGGATCATGTGGTCATCTCCAGGTGATGATGAGGCTACTGTCAGTGACCTTGACATATTTTGATAAAAATTCGCAGTTGCGCAGAAAAAGACAGAGGCTAACGAAGAAATGGAAAGTTAAGGAAAAGAATCCCCCCCTTCTTAACCCAACAAAGGAATGCAAAACACCTCCTGCCTTCTTCCTTTCCAAGATTCCCCCTCCCACCATGTCATGGCAGCCGAAAGACAAGCAAATAAAGAATAGAGAGCAGCAAATAAAGAATAGAGAGGGGTGAAGATATCTTGAGGCTGACAGTCTGACTCACAGACAAACACAATATAGAAGCCTGATGATGGCAGATGAGATTCTGCCGAAACGTTGCTTTCTTCCTTTTAACTGCTAGTGGGGTGTGACTTGATTGGTTGGGGGCTTGGCTGTGTTCTGATTGGGTGGGGTGTGTTCTCATTGGTTGGGGTTTGGCTGTGTTCTGATTGGTTGGGGGTTGGCCATGTTCTGATTGGCTGGAGGTGTGTTCTGTTCAGGTGGGGGCTTGGTTGTGCTCAGGTTGGTCTTAGTTACTGGGGATTTGAGCTGGTGAGCTGTGATCTTGCTGTTTGGCTTCGAGTTCGTGGTCGTGCTGCATCTTCATGGTGGGGGTCAGTTCGCTTCATGTATGGCTCAGGGGGTTGAAGTGGGTAGTGATGCAGCTGCAGTGCGGCTTCTGGTCTGTGGTCGTGTCTCATCTTCTGTGTGGGTGTGAGTCTGCTTTTACGTGGAAGTGTGGTGGTGGCATCTTGTGTGGCCCTCGTGGGTGTGGGTCTGGTGTCATTCATCATGTTAGGTACTCGTCTGTTCATGAGGGCGGGTTTCCAAATGACTGGTAAGCGGGAGGTGTCATCTCTTTTATTCATGCTGTGTGGGCGTTTTTCTATCTCTATGGCTTCTCTGATTATTCTGTTGTTGAAGAAAGAAAGAAAGAAAGAAAGAAAGAAAGAAAGAAAGAAAGAAAGAAAGAAAGAAAGAAAGAAAGAAAGAAAGAAAGAAAGAAAGAAAGAAAGAAAGAGATCTGTCTTTCCTAGAGATACCTGTTTAAAAGAAAATAGAAAAATGGTTCTTTGAGTATTTAAGGTTGCAGACCCCTGGGTTAGGCAAACACCATGGTTGTTAAGTGAACCTTAAGTTAAGTTAAGAGACCATCGTCTGTGAACTGTCCTTAAATATCACATTTCGATTCTTACTATGTTACAGAGCCCCTGATTATGACATCGAACATGTAAACAAGCTAAATACATTACTAACATGGGCAACATCCTGTCCACACACTTTTATCTTTCTTGGTGACTTCAATCTACCTCACATTAACTGGACCCTAAATGAATGTAAAACTGAACCCATACATGCAACCTTCTACAATACTGTAACAAACCTGGGATTGGAACAACTAGTAACCAACAACACTAGACTTAGCAACTGCCTCGATCTCATCTTCTGCAATAGTTTGAATTCAATTTACAGAATACAAATTAAAGAACCCTTTTCCAACAGTGACCACAGCATGGTTGACTTTTGTCTCAACATACGTCCACACAAAAATCAACACAACAATGTGATCCCCAATTATAACTTCAAAAAAGGCAACTATGATCTTATAGACAACGATCTCTCATCCCTTGATTGGCAATTTCTATTCACTGGATGCAATACTGTTGAAGACCATTACAACATATTTTTACTTGAAGTCAAAAGAGTCATCAAACTATATATACCAATAACAACTCCACAAACCATAAAAAACAGATTACCCATAACAATAAGGAAGCTTCAATCCAAAAAGAGATCACTTTGGCAGAAAAACAAATCTGGTCACGTTGCCAACTTCAAAAGCTGATACAAAAATTTATGCCACCAGATAAAGACTGAATGCACCAATTATCACATTAAACAAGAGGAAAACCTTCTGTGCACCAATTCCACCTGTGCTTTGTACAATTTTGTAAATAACAAACTAAAAGACTCAAGGTCCATCCCACCCCTGAAAGAACCTGATGGTAAAGACTGCAATGACAACACTATTAAAGCCAACCTCTTTGACACATTCTTTGGCTCAGTATTTGTAAACAGCAATGGATCATGCCCAGTATTTCCTAGTCGAACCACAGACAACTACAATGATCTAATACATTCCTGTCAAACAGACAACAAATGGCCAAAATTGGGAGCGTCCTATCAAATTCTGTACCTGTCAACAATGGTGTCCCCCGAGGCAGTGTTCAACTCTCTTCATACTCTACATAAATGACCTCTGTGATCATATTAAGAGCAACTGTGTTCTCTTCACTGACGATGTAAAGCTATTCAACACCACAGACAATACTGCTACCTTCAAAAAGACCTCGACTATGTATCAGAATGGTCAAACAAATGGCAACTTCAAATCTCAATAAATAAATGCTCTGTCTTACATATTGGCAAAAAAAAATAAAAAAATACAGGCTGAATAAACAAGACCTTGTTGATGATCCAAACTCTGTCAAGGATCTTGGAGTACTCATCTCTAATGATCTAAATGCTAGAGCCCACTGTAACTACATAGCTAAAAAGGCATTAAGAGTGCTAGAACTGTAACCAAAAAGGCATTAAAAGTTGTTAACCTAATCTTATGTAGCTTTTTCTCTGGTAATGTTACACTAATAACTGGAGCATACAAAACATTTGCTGGACCAATACTCAAATACAGCTCATCAGTCTGGAACCCACATTACATATCTGATATTAACACAGTTGAAAAAGTCCAGAAATATTTCACAAGAAGAGTTCTCCACTCCTCTACTCATTGCAGAATACCTTATGCCACCAGATTCGAAATTCTAGACCTAGAAAACTCAGAACTATGCCGCCTTCGATCTGATCTAAGTATAGTATATAAAATCATACATTGCAATGTCCTACCTGTCAATGAATACTTCAGCTTCAACCATAACAGTATAAGAGCAAACAATAGATACAAACTCAAGGTTAATTGCACCAAACTTGATTGCAGGAAATATGACTTCAGCAACAAAGTGGTCAATGTCTGGTATACTCTATCTGACTCTGTGGTTTCTTCCCCAAACCTCAGAAACTTTAACCTTAGACTTTCTACTATTGACCTCACCCCTTTCCTAAGAGGTCTGTAGGGGGCATGCATAAGTGTGCATGCATACCATCCCTGTCCGATTGTTTCTTTTAATTTTCTTATGTGTATCCATGTATTCATAACTATGTTTTTACTTATACCTATTATCTTGTAAGCAATTGACAAACCAAATAAAATAAAAATAAATAAATAAATAAACCTTGTGGTCATTAAGCAAACATTGGTTGTTAAACAAGTCCATTTTCCCCAATGGGCATTTTTAACCGGAAACCAGAAGGAATTGTTGGAAACTGCAAAAAACATAGAAAACCTCAGTCACAAGACTGTGTGGGATGTTGTAACTGGTGATAAGTGTGTATGTGTATGTATGGCTGTCAAAACACCAAAAACAGGTCAAGTAACTCTGGGGAAGTCAGTCATAAATTAGAATACTTGCTAAGCAACTGGCCATTAAGTGAGGACCATTTATTTTTGGTTTGCCAGTCACATGGCTACCTAGCTACGCCCACCCTGTCACATGACTACATAGCCACGCCCACCCCAGTCACATGACCACCTAGTCACACCCAGTCAGTCACATGACCACCTAGCCATGCCCAGTCAGCAAGCCATGCCCACCCAGTCACATGACCACCAAGCCACACCCACAAATTAGTCCATGCCCACGGAACCAGTTGTTAAGAAATTTGAATCCCACCTTTGCCCCATGCCCAGGGGTTAAGTTCTGCTCACCACCCTCAAACTAATGGTACTTGTGAATGTCTTAACTCAGTTCTGGTACCTTAGGTGCTACATAAATTATGAGCAGGATAATTGGGCCGACCTACTGCTCTTTGCAGAAGTGACTTATAACAATTCTATACATAGCAGTATTGGCTTCACCCCCATTCAAAGTTGCTTCTGGTCAGGATTTCGTCCGCATACCAGAACTACCTCAGGAGAAGCCTCTGATCCCCTCCTTAGTGGAGTGGATTGAACAATTGCAACGCATTTGGCCAGTCACATGTAAAGCACTGGAGAAGGCACACCAGCCCCATAAGAAGCAGGCTGATAAAAAGAGGGCCAACCTGAAAGTATTCTAAGTAGGGGATAAGGTGTATCTATCCACAAATACTTACAAACTACCCAAAAATCAAAGAAATTGGGACCTAAGTATGTGGGCCCTTTCCCCATAGTCAGAAAATTAACTTGGTAACTATGCAACTAGAGTTGCTGAAAAACCTTAGACAGGTACTGTGTTTCATGGTAGCTTAACTCAAGCTGGAGAAAGTATCTCCCCTTTGGCTTGCTCAGCTTGCCCCTCTGGTATCCCTCCTTATAGAAAGAGAGCAACACTTTGAAGTCCAAGAAACCCTCAATTCCAGAAAATGGAAAGGGACTGCAATATCTGGTTGCTTGGAAACATTTCCCCCATTCACAATTTGAATGGGTGGATGTTCGAAACATTTAGACCCCCAAACTCCTTCAAGTGTTTCATAGAAAATATCCTGATAAACCCTAATGTTTACACTGTGGTCCTGTTGTACTATATGTGTTAGTTTGCATTTTGTTTTTACTTCTTTTACAGGGCTAACTGCCCCAGTTGCAGGAGGGCTAAATGTAAGCTGGATCTTCAGTTTGGGTTTCTTCAGTGTGCTTGCCATAGTAATGGGGAGGGGGAAGTGAGCTGGTATAGTCCCATGAGAACTGAAAGGGAGGTTTGCACTCATGAATTATGGCACTGCTGAAGGGAAGCGTTCACACTCTGTCAAGGCCAACCGTCCCAAGACTCCAGATGGGAGAAATACCTGAAGATGGCTTTTTCCACAACATCATACTGGATGTTGATGGGACTCTCAATGCTGAATCCTGGTGGGAGGGATTTGGGGTGACTTTCAATCTATAACTTTCATGCATTTTGAATCAGATATTTTGCTGCTATTACTTCAAATGTAGGCCTGACGAGAAGTTATAAATCAGCTAAGCAATTTGACTTTCTGCTGAAATAGACCTTTGAAGAACAACACTAATAATAATAATAATAAGGGGCGTTCATAAGCACACAATCGTGCCTACCGCCCCTGTCCTATTGTCCCCAATTATTAGTTCCTATTTCATGTATTTAAACTTATGTTTATTCTTATTTCTATTATATTGTAAGTGTTTGATAAACTAAATAAATAAATAAAATAAATAAATAACATACACATGCAATTTAGTAACCATATTTGTGGCTTTTTCAAATAGCTCAGCTCTTAAAAGTTCAAATGTATTCTTGAAGAAGTAGACTGTAAAGCAATTTGCAGGGAACTGAAGGACAGGGCAAAGATTAAAAGTAAAGTACAATTTATTAGATCAGGTTGTCATCAGAGAAAAAGGATGGTGCCAAAATGTTCCTATACATAATTCATTATCCTTCCTTCCTTCCTTCCTTCCTTCCTTCCTTCCTTCCTTCCTTCCTTCCTTCCTTCCTTCCTTCCTTCCTTCCTTCCTTCCTTCCTTCCTTCCTTCCTTCCTTCCTTCTTCTGATGCCCAGTGGTTTCCAATAACTATACCCCAGAACTAAAAATCCCTTCTTCCTCCCTTCCTTCCTATCCCATGGTTTCCTGATAACTACATTTCCCAAACTAAGGATCCCTTCCTCTTTTCTTCCTTCCTTCCTTCCTTTTCTCTATTCTTTTAAATAGATATTTGTTTTACCATTTTTCCTGTGATGATGATAATGCCTGTTACAAGGGGAATAAAAAAACCCTTAAATAATAATAAGCAAGATAGATCTCTAAAAATGGGTTGTGTAACAATAATGTTTGTTCCTGAATATAGTTTTTTTTCCAAGGACAAAGTTATACATTTTTGCAGTCAATAGCGAGAAGGTCTTCATAAACCACAGGTATTTTGGGTCTTCAAGACTAAAAACCAGCACTTTAAATAGATTGCAATCAATTATAAATAAAAAATGTGGAAAAAAGACAATTAAAAAGTAATTCTCAAGTAGAGTTTGGTGATTCTCCATCCTTGAGCATATGATTCCTGCCCTATAGTTCTTGAGAGAGTAATGGTATCTACACCTAGCAAATTAATTATTGACCTCAAACAGCTAATCAAGTAAGCTTTGATTTGATTTGATGGAGATCTGGGTGAAGGATAGTTTTGTATTCAAAATAGTGATAACCTTGAGTTCCAAATCCACATAAAAATATTTCATAACATGTGGGCCAAGAGAAACTCATATTTGCTTACACTATGAATCCTTGTGCATTTTGAGGTTTAATTGACTTTGTTGTTAAAAATAAAGTGCGCCTTTAAACTTGGTTTAAAAAAAGAGTGAGAAAGACAGTAATCTTTTCAAAATACCCAAAAGTTCTGTACATTTGGATCATTTTTTATTTCGCTGTAAACATTCTTTATTAATTAAAACCCCAGCATAATGCTGAAACATTCAGTTCAATTCAATATTATTGTTTTGACTGCCAGTTGTAATGTGAGATAAAATTTACATAAAAGTAGCCAAACTTTAATAAAATACATTAAACATGCAAAAATATGTAAAAATATTAAAACTTTGTTATTAAAGAAGATACAATGATGACAAAACACGAGGAACTTTTGATAAAATAATCTCTATTTAGCAGTAGCCTGCACAAAGTTTGCAAATCTCTGTAGTGATGTCATTAAATATTTAATTTTATGTGAATAAGGTCAAAATTATTTTTCTATCAAGAGAGGCTCCAACATTTCTCTGTGTGCTGAAACAGAAATAAGTCAGCACAATAACTAGTGTGTAAAATCTTTTATAATTTCAGCAGACTTGCATATTATATGGAATATTAAGAAATCAACTCTCTCTGGTTGCTGACATATTATCTGCTGGAACCTTACTCTTGTGAGTGCCTCAGGGAAGGAATGTAATGCACCTCCAATTGTTTGAATTCAATTTGGTTTTCTTAAGTGCATACCAAGGGGCCATGTTATTTTGTGTGAGAGAGACAGTCATCTTGCCAAAATCCTCACGAGTTCTATACATTTGGATGACTTTTGATTTTCCTGTAAGCATTCTTGTTAATTAAAAACCTTACACAGTGCACATTTGCAAGGACATTGTAATAGCTAAGTGAGTGTAGACTTGTAAATAAGAGTATGCAAGGTCTCAGGAACTACATCATATCTAGGTTCTTTTCTATTAGATATAGTTTATTAAAAATGTGACCCTCTTGGTGTGAAATCTTTTACCAGAATAACAGTTGGAAGGGACCTTGGAAGTCTTCTAGTCCAGCCCGCTGCACAAGGACCCTATACCACTCCAGACAAATGGCTCTTCCTTGAACTTGATCACAGTTCAACTGGATTGATTTGGGGATCCTCATAGAGTCTATATCTCATTATCCTTCTCCCTGAATTTTCTGTCCCTCCCAAATCATGGCTGGTTACTCCTGCTCAATAAAATGAGAGGGAGGTATGGGCAGATGCCTTCTCTTGATTGTAAAGAGTATTCCTATGTGGAGCTGTCCAAAGGGCTAGTGGTGCTGATCCTCCAAAGAGGCTGAGCAACAGTTCACTCTATTCTTAATTGATATGAAACCTCATCAATGGATGGGGTTATTTTCCTATCCTATTCCTGTTAATCAATCAATCAATGAATAATTAATGCATACTAATCCAGCCACAGGGCAGATTGATTAATTTATCTACATTAGTATGGATCCACCTACTCCTTGAGATGCTTACTCTGCACAAAACAGTACCTACAGAAAGCACAATGAAAAAACAATTACTGTATGAACATTTAATTTAATTCATGCAAATAATTGGTGCCCTGGGCATCAATTCAGTTTAAATCATTAATGGTGGAAAAAATGTTTTAGGAGGGGAAAAATGGATGAGATTTGAATGATTCCCTTTTTCCTTTCAGCTTACTTTGCTAGCATTTAAGCTTAATCTTTTATTTCATTTTTAAAATTCTGTGTCTTATTATTACTTTTTAAAGTGATAGCTCTAAATGGAAAAATCATAATATAATAGCAAATTTAAAGATCTCAGAATCTTCAGTAAATAAGCAGTATTTTTAACAGTATTCTAGAAGGAGGTTGTTTTTTTTACTTTGTCTATTTTATTATAAATATGCACCAAAAATCATAGACTTAATCCTTCTAATCCTCCTCTCATAATGCTGACAGCTTAACCTTTAGGGGCATTTGAACGATTTGATGCAGCAGTAAGAGGATATGTGAACCCAATCCTATAATACTTCAGTTCTTAAATGCTTCCTTCTCTGTGGAAGATATTTCTTTATCAACCAGGGAATAGAATATCTACTCTGTAAAATCTTGCCTGTGTCCCAGTCTATTTTAAGCACAGAAGAAATATTTTCCAAAGCAATTAGATTAGCATGATTGGATAGTTAAACTGACTCATGTTACCTTACAATTGTTTCCCAGATTTAGAAACAAATTATGAAATATATAAATTACATAAAGTGAAGCAGCTCTTTCAGTTTTTCTTTACACTTGAGTAAATGCTCATAGGCTTGATTTAAAGTGGGACTCCCAAATGCAAGGACAGGAGAACTAAGGTCCTTCTTCCTATCCAGGTCTATTGTTTTGAAACAGTCATACATAAATTTTGCTAAAAATAAAATCCTCACTTGGCTTCAGATAAGACATTATTTTAACTGGACCTTTTGGCAGAATTATTTTTCCCCTTTAAAAAGGGGTTTGGAAGCATGAACTCATGGTTTTACACTGGACTAAAAAAAAGTCAGTGACAATTTATATTTTTGAATTATTTTTTACATATGGAATGCTTTCATTCCTCTAGAATACTTCCTTCAAAATCTAAATGCCATAAATTTGGCCAGCCTTCCATAGAATGAAATCTATTCCCAATCCACAATCTTTCTGAACTTTTTCCAAGAAAAAAATCTGAAAGGTGCACACTAAAAAAAAAAATTACCATGAGAAATGGAGGCTTCCAACCAGGCCTACCAGGTTCTTGATAGCACATTTGTTTGTAGTTGTGCTTATTGTTTGTACTTTCAATAGTTCTTGAGAGAGTCATAGTATCTATTCCTAGCATTTTATAATATATATAACATATTATATATTAATTATTGACCTAAAGCAGCTAAGCAAGCAAGCTCTGATTTGATGGAGAGCTGGATGAAGAAGGATAATTTTATATTCAAAGTAGCAATAACTTTGAGTTCCCAACCCCTAAAATACATCCTTCAAAATCTAAATGTCATAGATTTGGATGGCCAGCCTTGAATACAATGAAGTCTATTTGCAAGCCATGATTTTTCTGAACTTTTTCCAGGAAAAAAAATTGAAAGGTGCAGACTGATAAAAATTAGCAGGAGAAATGGAGACATCCAATTTCTGCAGTCTACTATTGAGAAATTTGAGTTCTTTACAGATTACAGATTAACAGAGTTGGAAGGGATCTTGTAGGTTATCTAGTCCAACCCCCACCCAAACAGGACACCCTACACCATTTCTGACAAATGGCAGTCCAATCTCTTCTTGAAGGTCTCAAGTGATGAAGCTCCCACAATGTCTGAGGGCAACTTCTGTTCCATTGGTTGATTGTTCTCACTGTCAGAAAGTTTGTCTTTATTTCCAGATTAAATCTCTCTTTGTACAGTTTCCATCCATTATTCCTTGTCTGGCCTCCAGGTGCTTTAGAAAATAGCTAAAAATAGCTAAAATAGCTGGGCACTGCGTTGATGCGGAGCTGAGGAGCTGAGGAGCGGATTGCAGCTCTGAAAGGCTCCAATTTTCGCTGTTTGGTGGCTTCCAGGAGCGTGTCGGACCTCAGAGGGGTAGACAGACAAAAGGGGAAGACCTGGAGATCTCGGGGAGGTGCCGCGATCCCGGAAATTACAAGAGAATCCCCCAAAAACCAGCAGCAGAAGAGGGAGATTGTACAGATCGGAACCATAGACGTGGCAGCCCAGCAGCTTAAAGAAGAAGGAAGGAAGCAAAGAGTGGAGAACAGCAAATTTAGTAGTGGAAAGGTGAACTTAAAGAAGATTTCCAGAATACTGATTTATACTACAAAGGGAAATTGAAAATTGAAACTTCAAACCGAACAGTGCAGCGAAGCGGCAGAAATATCAGAAGGAGCACTAACTAAAGAAACGGCAGTAATTTATGCTGAGTAATGGAGCACTGAAAACAGAGGAGCTGAAGGATGAGACAACACCGTTTACTTTTACTTTGGGAGTTGAAAAGGCGGTTGTGTAACTATATTTTTTGGCGATTGACGGTTGAGAATTGTGGGGAGAAAGAGAAAGTGACAGTGACATGTCCAAGTGAGACAAGTCAGAAGAACAGCTGAGAGTAAAAACTTGAAAAGAGGACAATTGACACTTTAAAAGATTTAAGGAAAGGATTGAGGAAAGAAACCTTATAATTGCAATATTTGTCTGATAACTGTGATAAAGAAAAAAGGAAGAAATAAGATAACTAAGATTTATAAGTGGAACTAGGACTGTGTGGAGAAAAAGAATAAAGGAGCAAGAAGAAGAAAAAGAAGCCAAAATAGAAAGGAGAAACGAAATGGTGGAAGTGACTGTGCAAATTTAAAGAGGACATTTATCAAAAAGAAGAAGAAGAAGAAGAAGAAGAAGAAGGAGGAGGAGGAGGAGGAGGAGGAGGAGGAGGAGGAGGAGGAGGAGGAGGAGGAGGAGGAGGAGGAGGAGGAAAGAAGAAGAAGAAGAAGAAGAAGAAGAAGAAGAAGAAGAAGAAGAAGAAGAAGAAGAAGAAGAAGAAGAAGAAGAAGAAGAAGAAGAAGAAGAAGAAGAAGAAGAAGAAGAAGAAGAAGAAGAAGAAGATGATCATCATCATCATCATCCATGGACATCATTCAACTGGTCAATCATAGATGTAACTAAATAATATTGGTAAAACATAATCTTAATAGATATATATGTGTTAGAATATTGAGTTAAGAACACTGGTTAATAATTTTTGAATAACTAGACAATTGAAAGTGTGTTGTATAAATATAGAACTCAGACCTTCAAATAATAATCATATAGTAAGAAATTGAGGTATTTTTATTCTGAGGTAAGCATATAACTAAGAACTCTAAAGAAATAGATTAATTGATATTTATATATAGATAAGAATTTAATTACTTTAATGAATTGGCTGCTTTAAATTAATTAATTAAGCATATAAGACTGTTGATTTTGTGAGTAAATATATCTGTATTTGATTAATATTGAATTCTCTTAAGTATTGTAATAGTTGAATAAGTTCAATAAGAAAAAATAGAAATAAGAGCTGATTGTGATTTTCCATAATAGAATTTTGGTTATTTATAATATAATAATCTATGTATTAATATTATTATTGAACTGAAAAGGAGAGGAAAATAGTGCTCTACTAGGGATAGTTGATGGTAGATTGGAAAGAGCTGCTAGGGATAGTTAAAATGGTGACAACATCAACTACAAATGTAAAATCAGGAAAGAAAACTACAACAACGATGTCTTCACCTATGGGGCAGAGATCTATAGATGCAATGCTACTGGCAGAAAAAACTAGTTCAGCTCAAAGCCTGCAGACAGTACAGGCAACGCTCAGGAAATGATGATGCAGGAAATGATGGCAAAAACCCACGAATTGATAGCAAGGAACCATGAAGATATGAAAACAGAGATGAGAACTGAAATAGGACAAATGAAAAATGAAATACAAAATTTGAATAGTAAGATTGGAAAGGTGCAGGAAAAAGTGATAAAAAATGAACAGAAATTAAATTTAGTAGAGGCAAGAACGGAGATGGTGGAGAAGAAATTAGAGGATTCAGAACAAAATTGGAAAGTGCTCTACTGCGAACTCCAGGATTCGATGGTACACATGGAATTAGAGAAGGCATCATTTCATCTTAGGTTCCAAAATGTAGTGGAAGACAAAAAGGAAGATTTAAGTGCAATTATGATGAATCTGATAGCGGCAGCTTTACAGAAACCCAAACTAGAAATTGAAAATGATGTAGACGAGGTCTACAGAGTATATACACACTATGCAAGGAGACATAGACTACCCCGAGAGGTTCATATTCGATTTGCGAGGAAGATAACACGAGACCTACTCTATAGTAAGACCAGAGATGAACCACTTGTATACAAAGATCATGAAGTGGTTACACTGAAACAAATACCTAGGAGAGTCAGAGACCAGAGAAGGGTCTACCAATTTTTATCAACTCAGCTTATTAGAAATGGCATTCCATTTGGGTGGCTCACCCCAGAGGGGCTTTTAGTTTCGTGGCAGGACAAAAAATATAAAATTGATACAATTGATAAAGCACAGGAATTTCGTAAATGACACCTAGGACCCGAGGAAGAACAAGAAAGTAGAGATGACCTAAATATAAGAAGCCAAGAGGAACAACTCTCTGGAGAAAAAGAATCTGATTCACACTCTGAACTCCAAAATCTTAGAGAAGAAGGGGAAGGCAACAGACTAAGAAAAAGGGAGCCTAGAACAAGAAATGAAACGAGAAATGCCTCACACAGTCAGTGACACTGATAGAGAAATCACTTTATTTTCAGTCAATATCAATGGTTTAAATCTATCATCAAAAAGAAAACAGATATTTGAGAAACTTAAAAAACAAAACACTGACATAACTTGTATCCAAGAAGTGCATATTCCAGATAATCAAGCATACCTCTTAAAGAATATAAATTTGGGTAAAATGTACTTGGCACTTGCAAACAAAAAAAAAAGGGGGGGGGGTGTTGTAGTATATGTAAAGGATTGGTTCCAACATAAACAAATATACAAAGATCAAGAAGGGAGAATGCTCTTTATAGAAATAAATGTAAATCAGAAACAGATGTTATCAGTTACAATATATGCCCCGAATACAAACCAAAAAGACTTTTATAATAGGCTTCACCATAAGATAATAGAATCTGAGTATGCTAATGTATGCATTGTAGGAGACTATAATGCAGTCCCAGACAAAGATAAAGATTATAGAACTTCCTCCCCCAAAGGAAAGAATACTCCCTTCATCTTTTAATAATATGGTAAGAGAACTGAACTTGAAAGACGTGTGGAGAGAATTAAATCCAAATAAAAAACAATATACCTTTTTCGAACCCCACCACTCTTGGTCCAGAATAGATCAGATATGGATGGACCCTGGGTTAATGGAGAATATTGAAAGGATCGAGATTTTGCCAAATCTATGGGCTGACCATAATCCCATTCAAATTAAATGGAAAGGAAAGATAAAAATTGGAAGATGGACATTTAACAATACCATATTAAGAGATAAAGAATATATTGAAATGATAAAGAAAGAATTGAACGTATTTTTTGAAATAAACAAAAGAGAATCTTTGGGATACGGCCAAAGCCTATGTGAGAGGTCTAACTATTGCTTATAGTATTAAAAAGAATAAAGAAAAAAGACAGCAACAAAACATATGGAGGGAGAAACTGAAAGATTTGGAAATAAGTAGACAAAAGGACCCAAACAATTCAAACATTAAGAAATTGAAATTGATTTGGTAAAACATAAAATAAATTTAAATGTACAGGAAGATTTGGCCCGAAAAATTAAATTAGCAAAACAAAATTATTTTGAAAACGCAAATAAGCCGGGGAGGTGGTTAGCCCATAAAATTAAAAAAACAAGAAAAGAGAACGATCGTAGCTCTCCAAGATCAGGAAGGGAAATTATTTATTTATTTACTTATTTATTTGATTTGCCAATTGTTTACAAGATAATAAGTATAAGTGTATACATAGTTGTGAATACATGAAATGGGTACATATAAGAAAAATAAAAGAAGAATAAGAGAAACAATAGGACAGGGACGGTAGGCACATTGGTGCGCTTATGCACGCCCCTACAGACCTCTTAGGAAAGGGGTGAGGTCAATAGTAGACAGTCTAAGGTTAAAGTTTTTGGGGTTTGGGGAAGAAACTACAGAGTCGGGTAGAGTATTCCAGACATTGACCACTCTATTGCTGAAGTCGTATTTCCTGCAATCAAGTTTGGTGCGGTTAACTTTGAGTTTGTATCTATTGTATGCTCTTGTGTTGTTATGGTTGAAGCTGAAGTATTCATTGACAGGTAGGACATTGCAATGTATGATTTTATATACCATGCTTAAATCAGACCGAAGACGGCGTAATTCAAGGTTTTCTAGTTCTAGAATTTCAAGTCTGGTGGCATAAGGTATTCTACAACGAGTAGAGGAGTGGAGAACTCTTCTTGTGAAATATTTCTGGACTTTCTCAATTGTGCTAATATCAGATATGTAATGTGGGTTCCAGACTGATGAATTGTATTCGAGTATTGGTCTAGCAAATGTTTTGTATGCTCTGGTTATATGTGTGATATTACCAGAGAAAAAGCTACGTAGGATTAGGTTAACAACTCTTAATGCCTTTTTGGCTATGTAGTTGCAGTGGGCTCTAGCACTTAGATCATTAGAGGTGAGTATTCCAAGGTCCTTTACAGAGCTTGGGTCATCAACAAGATCTTGACTATTCAGCTTGTATTTTATTTTCTGATTTTTTTGCCAATATGTAAGACAGAGCATTTATTTGTTGAGATTTGAAGTTGCCATTTGTTTGACCATACTGATACATAGTCAAGATCTTTTTGTAGGGTAGCAGTATTGTCTGTGGTATTGAACAGCTTTACATCATCAGCGAAAAGAATGCAATTGCTCTTAATATGATCACAGAGGTCATTTATGTAGAGTATGAAGAGAGTTGGTCCTAGAACACTGCCTTGGGGGACACCACTATTGACAGGTACAGAATTTGATAGGACGCTCCCAATTTTGACCATTTGTTGTCTGTTTGCCAGGAATGCTTTTATCCAGTTATTCAGTTGTCCAGAGATACCATAGGATTTTATTTTTAGGAGTGGTTTGTCGTGTACCACTGAATCAAAGGCTTTACAGAAGTCTATGTAGATTGCGTCTATTGCTTTGCCCTGGTCGAGTTGTGTCGTCCATATGTTTTTTGCAGTGTAAGAGTTGCAGATTACAGGATAGTTTTTTTCTGAAACCAAATTGTTTATTGGAGAGTAGGTTGTTTGTCTCTAAGTGGAGGATGATGGATTGGTTAATAATTGATTCCATGACTTTACAGGTGACGCAGCATAAGGAGATTGGTCTGTAATTTTCAACTAGGCTTGGGTCTCCCTTTTTGAAGATGGGGATGACTGTGGCTTGTGACCATAGGTTAGGCAAGGAGCTGGTCCTGAAAGATTTTTCAAAGATTATGCTTAGAGGTTTGGCTATGGCAGTGGATAGCTTTTTTAAGAAGTAGGCACATATTCCATCCGGTCCAATAGATAGAGATGGTTTTAGATTGCGTAGTGCTTTTTCAACATTGTCTTCTGTAAAATCGATATGTATTAGATCATTGTTGTTATCTGTGGTACGGCTAGGAAATACTGGGCATGATCCGTTGCTGTTTACAAATACTGAGCCGAAGAATGTGTTAAAGAGGTTGGCTTTAATGGTGTCATCGTTGCAGTCTTTACCATCAGGTCCTATCAAGGGAGGGATGGACCTTGAGTCTTTTAGTTTGTTGTTTACAAAATTGTAAAAAGCACGGGTGGAATTATGCACGCAGACCCAAGAAAAGAAAGAAATTGCTAAGGAGTTTTTTATGAAATTGTATAAACAGGAAGAAATACCAGAAGAATCTATTGATCAATATTTGAATGAAAAGAACTTGCCCGAAATTACTGGTGAAGAGAAACAAATTTTGAATAATAAAATATCTATAGAAGAAATTAGGAAGGCAATTGGAACACAAAAAGCAAATAAGACCCCTGGCCCAGATGGAATTCCTTCGGAATTCTATAAGGAATTCCAAGAAACAATAGAGGAGATATTGGTGGACTTGTACAATGAAGCCCTGGAGAATGCTAACATGCCTAAATCATGGTTGGAAGCATATATTACCCTCATTTATAAAGAACAATCAGACCTACAAAAAATTCAAAACTATAGACCAATATCACTTTTAAATGTAGATTACAAAATAATGGCTACAATATTGGCGGAAAGATTAAAGAGAGTATTAAGTAGAATTATCCACACTGATCAGAATGGCTTCCTCCCCCATAGGCAAATAAAAACAAATACAAGAACCATTATGGATATATTAGAATATTATGAAGTACACTCAACCAATACAATGGCATTGATATTTTTAGATACCCAGAAGGCTTTTGACAACCTGAATTGGAACTTCCTTAATAAACAACTGATAGGCATGAAATTTGGTGAAAATTTTATAGGATTTATTAAGACAATTTATAACATGCAAACCGCAAAAATATTAATAAATGGGGAAAATACAGATACCATAAAGATAAATAAGGGAGTAAGACAAGGCTGCCCCCTAGCTCCTCTACTGTATATATTGGCAGAAGAGACTGTCTTAGCACAAATTAGGCAAAATCAAGAGATTAGAGGACTAAAAATTAAAAAAGAGGAATATAAACTCCAGGCATTCGCCGATGATATGGCATTTATATTAGAAGAACCCTTTGAAATGAGCCCTATACTACTAAGAGAAATGGAAGAATATGGAAAGGTGGCAGGGTTAAAAATTAACAAAGAAAAAACAAAAGTGTTAACAAAAAACTGTACAAAGGAGCAGAAGGAAGAACTAGCAAATAAATTAGGTATGCAGGTGGTAAATAAAGTAAAATACTTAGGGATCTGGTTGACTGCTAGATGTTTGTCGATTAAAAAAGATAACTATGATAAGTTAATAACGCAAATAGTTAAAGATTTAGATAATTGGGCCAAACTGCAGTTATCGTTATTGGGACGTATTTCGACAGTAAACATGAATATTTTGCCAAAACTGTTGTTCCTGTTTCAGACAGAGCCAGTCAAGCTGGAAAAGAACTTTTTTATAGAATTAAACAAATGTATATCTAAATTTATATGGCAGAGGAAAAAACCCAGAGCGAAATATGAACTATTACAGGATGCCAAGAAAAAAGGAGGATTTGGCCTTCCAGATTTTGAATTATATCGTGATGCTGCTATAGTAAACTAGGTTAAGGATTGGGTTAAGTTAGAAAATAGAAGGTTATTAGTATTAGAAGGTTTTGATCTCCAACTTGGCTGGCACACCTTCATGTGGGATGGAAAATCTAAACAACATTCATATTTCCAAAGGCACCATGTAAGAAATGTGTTGTTCAATATCTGGGGAAAGATTAAAAAAAAAACACTACCCAAAGGTTCCATTGTGGCTATCTACATTGGAAGCAGTCACATATCCAGATCTATTGGATTATGAAAATATTGTCGGGTATAAAGATTTACTATATGATACTGGAGAGCTTAAAAATAGGAACCAAATACAAATTCAAGGAAAGGAGATAGCATGGTGGCCCTTTGCACAAATACAAACCTATTATAAAAAAGATAGAGAACAATGTGGCTTTAATATGATCCCACAAGAATTAGATAAAATATGGCTAGGAGAGGAAAAGAAAACAATTAGTAAAACATATAAATATCTTTTGGATTACAAATTAAAGAAGAAACAGTCACAGAATCTATGATAATTTGGGCTAAAAACATAGGTCATAGTATTGAATTAGATAAGTGGGAACACATCTGGCAAACAAATTACAAATTAACCATGTCAGTCTCGTATAAAGAAAACTTTTATAAAATGGTTCATCGCTGGCACCTATCTCCTGCGAGACTGGCTAAAATGTTCCCCAACCTACCACCCAACTGTTGGAAATGTAACTACGCACAAGGAACATATTTTCACACTTGCCCATGTGCTCAGAAGTTTTGGAGCAATATTAGAAATTGGATTTTAAATATAACAAAACAAAATTTAAAACTTGAACCCGAAACCTTTCTGCTAAGTATGATAGATTTAAACATGGAGAAAAAATATCAATATTTAATTTTGCACATCACAACTGCGGCCAGAATAACCTATGCACAAAACTGGAAATTGTCTTTCATTCCTTCAGAGGATATGGTAATTAAAAAAATACATGAATGTGCTGAGATGGATAGCCTAACCAAATTGTTAAAAAATAAACAAGATAGTGACTATTATGAAATATGGAACATTTGGTATGATTGGTATCCCTCTGTTAATGCAACAGAGTCCTCTGGTGGTTCCCCGGTCCTCCAGGATTTTTGAAAGATGTGATGCAGTAGTTCTGAGATGACCTATGCCAGCAGGATTGTTTGTTGTTGTTCTGTTGTTTCTCCTTCAAGTCAAGTGACTGTCTGGAGCTGTCCCTACAGTTTTCCTGGCAGGATTTCAGAAATGGTTTGCCATTGCCTTCTTCCTAGGATTGAGGGAGGCAAAGTGACTCAGCTTTATGCCTAAGATTGGAGCTAGAACTCACAGTCTCCCAGTTTCTAGCTCTTAGAACTAGACCAAATTGGCTCTATATCCACCATATATTTTGGAGTGGAGATAACAGTTGGAATGTCATGGCACAGTAAGACAAGGAGCAACTTGATTTGATCTGACTTTACTCAACTCTCCAAATCAAATTAGATTTCTGAATCTAATTAGTAATATAATGGAGTCACTGAATCAAATCCAGTGCCACTGATCTGTTGGAAAGATGTGGACTTTCTGCTCCCCCCCAATTAATCTGGAAAATCAAATCAGTTTGAAGCAATTTTCTGAATCAATTAAATACTCAAATTGGATTGAACTAATGATTATAAAGATTGGGTCCGATATGTTAATTCCTATGAATAGCAAGTAGTTCCTCCTTTACATTTTTATATTCAAGCTATGAGCTTTTGAACTCAAAGAACAAAAGGCTACAGCATAGAATGGGTAGAAAATTGGTAGCATTGTAAATGTTGAAATGCAATCCTGATAGTACATGACCAAAGAGCAATGGACACTAGAATCCAATATTTAATGAAGCCAAGCTTTTGGCTTGCAGCTAAGAACTGTGATTGGAATTCTTGGAAGAGACAGCCAAGTAATTCCCTTGGAAGAATATTAGAAGCAACAAATGTATAGAAAAGCGGAAAAACATGTCCAACTGACTATTAATTTCATGGAAAATAAACTTTTTATTAGATCATCCAGTTCAAAAACTCAAGCTTTCTAGTTCTGTCTCACATTTTCCAATAAAATCTGAAGATTCTGTTATTAAGTCCCAGAACTGTTTATTTCATTTTCTCCCTTCTAAATTTCATATATCTTCTCCACTCCTTATATTCTTTATCTGTCTCTGACAGTAGATATTTATCTCTTCTGCCTTTGGAGAAGCTGTTGAGTGGTTGCATAGAAACCATTCTGCCTGTGTGACCCTTTTCAATTCATCATCAGGCAAAATATCTCTTGGTTGGCCAGATTCTCTCTATAAGGTCTTTCTATTAACCAGAATCTAGAATCCAGACCAGATCACATTTGTGGAAGAATTTCTTCAATCTTGCTTGACTAACCCAACAAAGGTTTGCTGAATGAGCCACAGATACAGAAGACTGTATAGCATGCTAATGCTAGGTCATTATTGCTAATTTCCTGCTAATTTTCAAATAATTTGATCTGGTCCTATTTCTGTTTGGTGGTAGAGTCCCAACAAACTTTTGTAGAGGTACTCCTCTACAAAAAGGAGATGGAGATGGCCCTCAAAGATGGCCCTAGCAGCTGTTAGGTGAAGGCCAGGTTAACCCTGGAAGCAAGGAAAGAGTGAGAAAGAAACTCAGAATTGACCTATTTTGATTTTCTTTATCAAAAGAGAATCTCTGACAGACTTTCAAGATCAGGTTTTTAGCAACCATAGAATATTTGTTTCCCGACCATGATCAACCTTGAAGTGTGACACCTACTAAAGTTTGGACAGCTGTCAGAGCAATCTAAGTTTTACATCTAAATGCCAAACTTATAAACAATTTAAAAATCATGTTTGCTTACTTTAATATGCTAAATCACAATCAGGTAAATCATATGTTGATTTAAAACACTAGGTGGACCCAATCTCTCCTCCACACTTCACTACCCTCCCTCCCCCTCATACACACACACAGATAGACAATATAGAGAAATTGTTTCTTTCTTGAGGATTGACCATCTGGACCCTTTTAATTCTTGTTGCTGTATAATAGAGAGGATTAAAACCTCACTGACCCACTGTGCAGTATGATGTATAAGGGATTAAAATTGGCAATGTATTAAGCACAGATGGGAGAGAGGAGAGGGTTGTATCCAGGACATATTGGGAGATCTCCCAGGAGACTTTCCATCCCTGGTCTTATGACTCTGACCTGACGACATTGATGGGTGTTAATAATTTCACAGAATAGAAGGGGACAATCTATGAGCTAATCCCTCTGCTCTGTGCAAAATCCAGATGTGGCACTTTGGGGTGTGCTTGGACTCATCCAGGGAAAGAGAGCTCCCCACACAAACACACTCCCCGCAAAGACAAACACACTCCACCAAGTGGGAGGACTATATGAAGCTTCCATCTGGAAATCCGATTTGTAGCCGATTCAATTGGTGCCCTGAAATGAACTGAAATATCAGCTTGTTGAGCCAATTGGCAACTTTTGAACTTCCACATCAGTTCAAGAGAAGAGGAGGGGCCTGGATACATTTATTAGCTTATTGCTATTTTCCTATTTCCCATATATCCTGTATCCCCCTAGTTTATAGTCTTTATCCTGGCACCTATGTGCCCTAAGCTTGATTTCCCTTTGGGGGAATGTAATAAGGGGGAGGGCCATGTATTTTGTCTCAGTCCTGAAGCCTGGGAATTGCTTATCTCTTTCTTAGGCTGGCCATTCTACCAACATCTTTGCATCTGTGGATTGGCTCGTTCAACCTTGGGCTGAGGTTGACTACTTTATCTAACTACTTTATCCTAACTGGATATTGCCTGAGTGGGACTTTAGATCCTGCTTTCCTTTGTTCTGCAATCACTCTCTTTCAATAAAAGGTTCCTTTTCAAATGCTGAAGTTTCAATAGTCTTTACTTTCTTGAACAGAGAGGAGAGGCAGACCCTTACATAAAGCAGAATCTGCAAAAGTGGTCAACCCAGAGAAGCAAATTCGCTCTACTGAGGGGACCCTGCAAATCATATCTGAGCAAGGAGAAGAGAATGCTGGGGTGAAACCTCTACCACCATCCAGCCAGAAGCAAGTTCCATCTGCCCCATCGAGGACATCTTGGAAGGCTCCAAGAAGCCTAGGTGGTTGTTTGGAGTGGGGAAGAAAAACAGCTGGGATGGGAGAACTAGAGGAGTCACCCTCACCCAAGGCAGCAGCAGCCATTGACAGACCCAGAGCCATCACTTCAGATATGGCAACCATCAACCAAATGGATGCCCCCGCCCAAGCAGCAGCCATCCCAGAAAACCCACCCCATGCAACACAGACCCCTGCGAACATCCCCAGTCAATGCAGAGCCCTGCAACTGGAAACTCCCCCTTGGGATGAAGTACCCAACAGGAGTTGGGCTTCATCCTCACCTACATGCAAGAATATGGGTGGGATTTCCAAACCCAGAGCACCCAGGTCCGAATCGTTTTATTTATTTATTTATTTATTTTTGTCAATTGCTTAGAAGATAATAGGTATAAGTAAAAACATAGTTATGAATACATGGATACACATAAGAAAATTAAAAGAAACAATCGGACAGGGATGGTAGGCACGTTGGTGCACTTATACAGACCTCTTAGGAAAGGGGTGAGGTCAATAGTAGACAGTCTAAGGTTAAAGTTTTGGGGGTTTGGGGAAGAAACCACAGAGTCAGATAGAGTATTCCAGACATTGACCACTTTGTTGCTGAAGTCGTATTTCCTGCAATCAAGTTTGGTGCGATTAACCTTGAGTTTGTATCTATTGTTTGCTCTTGTGTTGTTATGGTTGAAGCTGAAGTATTCATTGGCAGGTAGGACATTGCAATGTATGATTTTATATACTATACTTAGATCGGACCGAAGGTGGCATAGTTCTAAGTTTTCTAGGTCTAGAATTTCGAGTCTGGTGGCATAAGGTATTCTGCAATGAGTAGAGGAGTGGAGAACTCTTCTTGTGAAATATTTCTGGACTTTTTCAACTGTGTTAATATCAGATACGTAATGTGGGTTCCAGACTGATGAGCTGTATTTGAGTATTGGTCTAGCAAATGTTTTGTATGCTCTAGTTATTAGTGTAATATTACCAGAGAAAAAGCTATGTAAGATTAGGTTAACAACTCTTGACGCCTTTTTGGTTACAGCTCTAGCACTTAGATCATTAGAGATGAGTACTCCAAGATCCTTGACAGAGTTTGGATCATCAACAAGGTCTTGACTATTCAGCCTGTATTTTATTTTCTGATATATTTTTTTTGCCAATATGTAAGACAGAGCATTTATTTATTGAGATTTGAAGTTGCCATTTGTTTGACCATTCTGACACATATCATCTCCTTAGCCCTGGAAGGGTTGGCCACCCAGAGGATGGTGACCCTCCACAATGCCGACACCCCCAAGCTGTGGAACTTCAACCGTTTCATGATGTCTGTGCATCACCGTTTCAAAGAAACCCATGGCAGATTGCAAAGCCTACAACTGCGTTAGAATGTGAAGCAGAGCCATCAGCTGGTGGCTGAATACACTGAAGAGTGCCGAGACCTTGCCTGCCATGTAGACTGGCCAGAAAACATCTTGGTGAGCTGGTTTAAAGACAGACTGAACAATGACCTTTACAATGCCTGCCTAGCCTGAGGGGTCCCAAACCACCTGCCCGATTGGTGCATCCTAGCTGAAGAGGTGGAGATCGACATGGCCAGAAACCAGTACTGGACAGGGACAGTGTGGAAGAGATCCCCATGCCAGGGGAAGCAAGAGCCATTCAAACCGCAAAAGGCCCTCATGCCAAAATAATCCGCCTGCTTCAAATGCAGACAGGAGGGGCACTGTGCAGCTGAGTGCTGTTCGAAAACCCCTGCTTGAAAGCTGAATCACCTGTCAAGTGGGAAGCCTGCAAAAACAAGCCCTCGAGGGAAAGAAACTTTGGACGCAGAGCTTGGATGTTGAAAACAAGCCCATATTCTTGCTCACCAGAGTGGAGAACGTTGGAAAAACTGCTTCCTTTTCTGATCAGAGCCTGTCCCAAGGCACCTCACAGAATAGGAGTTGTCCCAAGGCACCTCACAGAATAGGGGTAAAACTCAGTTCCACCAGAAAAGGCAACTTCAGACGCAGAGCTCGGATGTCAAAAACAAACCCATATTCTTGCTCCCCATGGTGGAGGAACGTTGGAAAGACCACTTCATTTTTGGATCTGAGCATTCCCTGAGGAGTTGTCCCAAGGCACCTCACAATGTGGTGGGTAGAACTCAGTTCAGCCAGAAAAGGCAACTTTGGACGCAGAGCTTGGATGTCAAAAACAAGCCCATATTCTTGCTCCCCAGGATGGAGAACGTTGGAAAAACTGCTTCCTTTTCAGATCAGAGCCTTCCCAGAGGAGTTGTCCCAAGGCACCTCACAGCATAGGGGTAGATCTCAGTTTGGCCTGAAAAGGCAACTTTGGACGCAGAGCTCGGATGTTGAAAACAGGCACATATTCTTGCTCCCCAGGGTGGAAAACGTTTTGAAAACTGCTTCCTTTTGAGATCCGATCTTTCTTGGAGGAATTGTCCCAAGGCATCTCACAACATGGTGGGTAGAACTCAGTTCAGCCACAAAAGGCAACTTTGGACACAGAGTTCAGATGTCAAAAAAGGCACATATTCTTTCTCCACAGGGTGGAGAACGTTGGAAAAACCAGTTCCTTTTCATATCCGAGCTTTCCCAGAGGAGTTATCCCTAGGTATATCACAAAATGGTGGGTAGAGCTCAGTTCAGCCAGGAAAGTTTTCCCATTTTTTCAAATCTGTCGCAATGTTTTGTTTGAGTTTATGATAGTTGTCTTTTTTGAGTGTTCCACTTTTTGCTGTCAATTGTATTCCTAAGTATTTAACTTTATTTATGATCTCAATATTCAATCTCTCCATCAGTTCCTTCTTTTTTTTTTCCACCTTATTTTTAACTAAAATCTTAGTTTTATCTTTATTTTCAATCCTGCTACTTGTCCATATTCTTCAATCTTCTCTATTAGTTTAGGTGCTGTTTTTAATGGCTTCTCTAATATAAAAACCAGATCATCTGTAAGTACTTGTAGCTTATATTCCTCTTTTTTATTTTCATCCCTTTTATTTCACTATCATGTCTGATGTTTCTATTTAATATTTCAATGGTCAAGACAAACAGCAAAGGCGACAATGGGCATCCTTGTCTAGTTCCTTTTCTAATATTAATATTATCTATTAAATCTCCATTTATCATTACTTTGGCGGATTGCTTATAATATATTGTCTTTATAGCTTCAACAAATTTTCCACCAAGTCCCATTTGTTCCATTTGTGATATCATAAACTGCCAATTTACATTACCAAAAGCTTTTTTTGCATCTAAAAACACCAAGGCCATTTATTTCTCAGAATGTGTTTCATAATATTCCAATGTATTCAAAATTATTCTCAAATTATCCTTTATTTGCCTCTTCAGCAGAAATCCATTTTGATCAACATGTATAAAATTATTCAAATATTCAAAGTCTTTCTGCCATTATTGAAGCAAAAACTTTGTAATCTGAGTCCAACAGGGAAATAGGTCAATAATTTTTAATTTGTTGCAGGTCAGTATCCTCTTTTGGTATTAGAGTAATGTACCCCTCTGTCCATAATTTGGGTATTTTAATTTCTGACAAGGCTTCATTAATCACATCTAGCATTGGAATACCTAAAGATTCCTGTAAGGTTTTATAGAATTCTGCTGGCAGCCCATCTGGTCCCGGTGCCTTTCCAGTATTTTATCTCTTTAACACCTCAGTTAATTCCATCATCATTATTTTTCCTTCTAACATCTTAATCTCCTCAGATATCTGAGGTAACTTCACTCTTTGCAAATATTGTTTCACTTTTTCTTCATCAATATTCTCTTGGTTGTATAATTCTTCATAGTATTTTTGTATTATCTTTTTCTTTTCATTGATTCCATTACATGCCTTTCCTTGATCATCTATTAATTGCATGATCTTTTTCGTTTCTCTCTCTCTTTTCAACTTATATGCCAACCATCTGCCTGGTTTATTTGCGTTTTCAAAAAAGTTTTGTTTAGCACTTCTAATTTTTGGGCTAACTCTTCTATTTCCATCAGCCCCATTTTATGTTTAATTATGTCCATTTGATTTTGACATTCTTTTTTTGTGGATATTTTTGTAAGTCCTTTCCAAGTTTCCTGTAGTCCTCCTCTAACCTCTGTTGTGTTCGGCTTTTCTTAATATTTTTTCCCCTTGTGTAATCTATTATCAGACTTCTGGCATAAGCCTTCATTGTATCCCATAGGTTTTGCAATGAGGTGTCCTCTTTATTATTCTCCTTGAAGAAGAGGGCCAATTCCCTTTCCATCTTTTGTGTAAATTCTTTTTCTTCCAATATTGTATTATTCAAAGTCCATCTAGATCTTTTCCTCTGTCCTTGTCACTCAATTCATATTGGGTTGTGATCCACCCAAGTACTTGTTTCAATATTTACTTCTTTTACTTTAGAAATCAAATCCATTGATCCATAGCAGGATCTCTTGACTGTCTCTCTGTAGAGCTGGTGCAATTAGCTCTGCCATGATGATGCTCAGATCTTCCTCTTTGCTCTCCATAACGTTCTGGAACCTCACGGAAAAAGCAGCATGATCCATCTCCAGGTGGATAATTTGTTCCTCCAGGTGGATAATTTGTTCCTCTAATTCCTTATTCATTGTCATCATTTTTCTGTCTACTAACTCCAGTTTCTTCTCATTTTGTTCTGATCTGATTTCCACTACTTGTAGTTTTTGCTCCTTCTTCTCAGTAGTTTGTTATATATGTCTACTTTATCTTCTAGTTTGTTAATGTTCCCCTTCATTTCCACATGATTCTTTGACATATTCTCCTGCATCTTCATCATGGTTTCTTGGATCACTAACAACGATGCTTTTAGTGTTTGCATATTAGATGTTGTGCTTTGTTTTTTGGCCCCCAGCATTCCCTTGATCATCTTCTGGCCAGCTGGAGATGAGACTGTCAGTGCTGGGTTGGATGTTGTCAACATTGTTTTCAAGGTTGATGTTATGGTATTTGTCATATTTCTTAAGCTTCTGTTTACTTCTGCCCACATTACCATCCACTTTATATTTTATTTTAAGAGTTAGTTTAAGTTAATCTCTTTTTTTTAAACTAATTTCTCTACTTATTTCTGTTTTATACCTTACTCCAACCTCTCAGGTTTTCCTTATTTTAAATACTTAAACCTTTCAAATTTACTATATCTCTACCAATCACAAAGCATACACATCACCAATATATACCTCTCAGCCAAGCTTTTTCTCACTGTTCTTATCTTATTTATACAATATATTGTGTTAATTCCTTTTGAATCCGTATGCTGAATGTTCTTAATTAATTCTATTGAATAATAGTTATCTTAAATTATCTTAAAAATAATTCATTAATGTTTCAATAGGTGAAATAGTCATAACATTCTTATCAATATAACAATCTAATTAATCAATATTCCTATTACAAAGAGAGAATATGATTACAAATAAGAACCTAATATATGAGTATAGGAATAGTATAAATATTTCAATACAAATGTAACACTGTATTTATAGTAATAAATATATGTAACTGTAACTGTAATTATATAACTTTTGTATGTATAATCAAACAATATCTGTAAGTCTATATTTTTTCCAAGGTTTCTTGACTTTTCTTAATTTAAGCTTAACAAGTAGTCCAGAGTTTTTTACTTAATCACTCATTGTCAGCACCATCAAAGACTGTCCTTCTGTTCTGTTGTCTCTGGCGTTTCTTTGTCCTCTTTCTTCAAATCTCAACTTTACTTTCTACTTTCTTTCTGCCACTTTCTGTTTCTTTTCTCCCTCTTACACTTCACACTTTCCAACTGGATTCTCTACTTTTTTCTTCTGATCTCCTTTAATCTAAGTGTCCGTCTGATCGTTCCCTTCTCCGCACTTTGCAGCTCTCACTGCCTCATTTAATCAAGTGTCAGTCCAGTCATTCCTCTCTCACCACCTCACTGATCTCGCCGTTTCCTTCCTTTTAGCTTCGCTGCCTCCACTCTCCAGATTTCTTCTTTAAATCCTTTGAATCCTTTCTTCCCTCTGAATCCTCCTCTGCATGTCCACTCGTCTTTCTTTGCCTCCTCCTGGAATCCTTCACTCGAAGTTCTATGTCCGCTCTTTTCTCAATCCTTTCAGTCTGTAATAACTTGCTGATTCACTGCTCGTTCCACTAAATTGCCACCCGTTCTTCGGGGATTCCCCATCTGCTGGAGCTTCCTTTTTCAGTAGGTATTGAGGATTCGCTTTCTTTTTGGCAAATCACCACCGTTGCGCCTCTGGCATTTTCTGATTAGCTTTAATGACATGGTCTGTTAACAATACCTTCACTTCCTTTTTATCTGTAGCTTAGTCATGGCCTCGGGTCTGTCATACTGGTATGACAGGCACTTTCACTTTGGGTTTCAGGAGTTTCCTTTCATGGCAGCAGGTGATTGCCTTTCACCTCGCCATCGTCCAGGCTTCCCCTCTATTCCGCTCAGCTCTCCAGGCTCTTCACACCCCTGAAGGATCCCCAAAAGCAAAAAAATGAGGTCCAGGGACGGAGACCATTCTCCTTTCCCCCTTTCACCATGACATCACCACCGGAAGCCTTGACCCACCATTTTGAGATATGCCTTTGGCTAATTCCTTAGGGAAAGAACTTGAAGTAGTTTTTCAACATTTTCCACCTGGGGAACATGAATATATGTTTCTTTTTGAAATCTGAGCTCTGTGTCAAAAGTGGCATTTTCTGGCTGAATTGAGTTCGACCCACCATTTTGAGATATGCCTTGGGATAACTCCTCAGGGAAATCTTGGATCTGAAAATGAAGAGGTTTTTCAATGTTTTCCACCCTGGGGAACAAGAATACGTGCTTGTTTTCTAAATCCAGGCTCTGCGTCAAAGGTTGCATTTTCTGGCTGAATTGAGTTCGACCCACCATTTTGAGTTATACTTTGGGATAGCTCCTCAGGGAAAGCTCAGATCCAAAAATGAAGTGGTTTTTCAGAGTTTCCCACCCTGGGGAACATGAATTTGTGCTTCTTTTTGAAATCTGAGCTGTGTGTCAAAAGTGGCATTTCCTCGCTGAATTAAGTTCAACCCACTATTTTGAGTTATGCCTTGGGCTAGAATAGGGATGGGCAGTTTGTAGTTCAAAGTCGCAGTTGCCTCAGCAAGTTGCAGAAAACAGCTTTATTTCTCTGCTCAAAAATCCTATGTGAATTCAGCAACAGAGACCGGTTAATCTAGTTTGAGGGATTTGTATATTTTTATTTATTATATTTGTCTGCTGTCCACCTCACAAAATGTGACTCTGGAGTTGTTCTGTAAACAACTCCATAAAACCCAATAATTACAACAAAAATCACTCTACAATTAATATTTTAATATTATTTTTATAAAAGACTGAAGGTCTAAAGCGGAGCACTGGATGTTACCCATAATGCAGCAAGCTCATGAAATTATCACATGACATTATTTCTATTAGAAACTTCCTAATAGTGAGAACAATTAATCAGTGGAATAACTTGCCTTCAGAAGATGTGGGTACTCCATCACTGCAGGTTTTTAAAAAGAGCCTGGACAGTCTCTGAAATGGTGTAGGGTCTCCTGCTTGAGCAGGGGTTGGACTGGACTAGGAGATCTCAAAGGTCCCTTCCAGGTTTATTCTGATTGAAGATTGAAGAAATCCCCATTTTCATGAGATCCCAAGCCTGCTGGCAAAACCAATTTAGAGGGACATTCAGAAAGACATCAAGAATATTTTGCGAACTGAGTATTATATTCTTGATGTCTTTCTGAATATTTTGCGAACTGAGGACTTCCGGTTTGTCGGCTTTGCTAGCGGCAGGGATTTGCGATCCTGCGCGATCCCTGCCGCGCTAGCCGCTTTGGTGCCTCCGATCCATGGATCTGGAGGCTAAGGCTGCCACGAAGAGGCAGCCGAAGATAGGAGGGATCCGGACAGGGGGTTGGGGTTTTCGCAGACCCCTTCCCCACCCAGCTTAACCCTCTTTTCTCAAGGCGGTGGAGCGGTGGTCAGCAATGGCCGCCGCCACAAAGAAGCTGACAGCTGGACAAGATTGTGCTGGAGGAAGAAGGAGAAAGTTCTGAAGCGAAAGTTTTTTGGCTGAACTGGGACTATAAGATATAAGTAATATCCTGAAAATCCTGATTTTTTGAAAGATACTTTGTTTCCAGAAGAGATTTACAAGCGGCAAGTGAAAGTGTTTAAAGAGAAAGTTTACTCTCCTTCCACATGGATTTAACAAATGGATATTGAAAATCCTGCTATTTTACAGAAGGTAAAAATTTAAAGCTTTCTGTTATAAGTGGGAAGGGAGAGGACAAAAGGAAAATTTTTATTAAGATTTTTTTGGAGGAGATGCCTGGAAGATTTTGAGATTGGAAGTTAATTGTAATAAGACTTTAAAATACAGATTGGGTTTTTTTCCCCTTGCCAATTGATATTACCCCAGGAAGAAAAAGTGTGAAGAACTTTGTGTTCTGTTTGGATTGTTTGATGACTTTGGGATTTTGGGGAATTGTTTCAAGCTTTGAATTATCTTGGTTGTTTTAAGAAGACGAAGAAGAGAAAAAAGAAGAAGAAAAGGTTTATAATGGCTTTATCTGTTGATGAACTGAGAGAGGAATATGGTAAAATAAAAAAAGAAGGTAAAGACGGTGTGAGAGAAATTTTTCGCTTTTTAGAAATGGCGTTTGCCACTTATCAACAAACATGACAATTAATGGAGGATGAAGAATAAGAATAAGAATAAGAATAAGAAGAAGAAGAAGAAGAAGAAGAAGAAGAAGAAGAAGAAGCCATCTTTAACGAGTCTACAAAGTTGATTAAGAAAGGAAGGAAGAAGAGAGGAAGGAAAAAGGACATAAGACTTAAAAAAACATCCAAGAAAGAGAAAAATAAGATGCAAAATCAATACAATGTTAGAAAGCAAAAGAAAAGAGAAATACAACAGAGAGGGGAAGCGAAGGGGGGTAAAAAGACCAGATGGGATAAGATAGGAAGGAAGAAGGGGGAAAAAAGCCACAAAGGTATAAAACAAGATGTGAAAAAGAAATCTTTTTTTAGGGATACTGGGTAATGCATAACTTCGTTTCAAAATGTTTCTGCAAAGTACATAAGATAGTATTGTAGTATTTGTATTAGAAATAGAAAATTAGAATTTTATAAGACTTAAGTAAAGATTAAAACATTAAAGGTTTAATAATGATAGATTTTAAGATTTAATAAAATATTAAAAGGAATGTTTAAAATATTTAGTTTGACTATTGTGTGGATGTTTGTATGAACTTATTATTATGGTATTTGTTTTTGCAATAGATAATTGGAATGTTATGAGATTTAATGTTTAATTATATATTTAATTACTTTATGGATTTACTATTTTAGTAAGTAGAATGTACTAAGCATATAAGTTGAACATGAATTTAATTGAAGTCCATACAAAGAGAGGTAATCTGGGGCCAAGCTACTTTTTAAAAAGAAGTTTTATGTTTTTGTGTTTTGTGTGTGTGTGTATGCTTGATTGAGATTTAATAAAACCTTGGGAGAAAGCGAGAAGAATAATTGTAAACAAGGCAGAGGGAAATATGAATATGATGAGTATAAAATGGATAAATATAGAAGAAATGTAATTGAATAAGAGTAAAGAGAAATAATGAGAAATCTGATTTAAGTGGAAATGGGATATATTAGAAGTATATTGTATAAAACAGTGTTTTATCTGCCTTGTAAGAATTTGTAATGGAAAGAGGTTTAATGTTTTTAATGTCTAATGATGCTTTGTTTGTCTTTAAAATTAATAAAATTTGTTTAAAAAAAAAAAAGAATATTTTGCGAACTGAGATGGTGAAGGCCACAAGTATCTGGGGCAGGATGGTGGCCATAGGTGGGCTCCTGTGCTGATAATTGCACATGCACTTATGCTTGCACGCTGTTGAGATAATTCCCCATTAGGAGAATGAGCACACACAGGGAGACATAGTGAGAGTGGTGAAGAATAACACACAACCAGCACATAGATACACGGTATAATAAAATGTAGTTTTTTACTTCCAATAAACGTTTAAGCAAAGTCCAAACAAGCAGTCCAAGTCATTCTCAGTTATAGCAGTCAGTTTTTTAGTCCAGGGATAATCCAATAACAAAGTCCAGTATCAAAAACAGTTCAGTAACAGACTTACATCAAATCCAAGAATAAGGACAATCAGCAACAATCAATAGGGAAATGCAGGAATGGCAACTCTCTCAGCAACAACAACACAGGTTTCTGGCTCCATCTTATGGCCATTTGAGGAACCACACCCAATTACCATTTTAGCATTCCCTTAGAGACAGTATTAAAATGTCTATCCTGGTCTATATATTTTCCAACCCAACTGTTAGGTGACTTACATTCCTAACACACGCTCACGTGCATTCACCCAGAAGGCAATGCACACAGGTCTGCCCATGCCCCTTGCGCATGTGCACATAACTCCATGCAGGTGCACATCTCTGCACATGCGCGAGCAACCCTCCGTGCGCACGTCTCTGCACATGTGCACTCATCTCCTGCGCATACCTACACCCCACGCACGCATTCCATGCGCGAGCAACCCTCCGTGCGCACGTCTCTGCACATGTGCACTCATCTCCTGCGCATACCTACACACCACGCACGCATTCCAGATACCCGACAATCAGCTGTTGTGTGCCGGCAGTAATGGCTCTGCATGCCACTTCTGACACACGTAACATAAGATGCACCATCATGGCCATAGGTGGTTGTGGTGTTAATTTTTTTTAAGGGGGGAGGAGCTTGTTGTTGCATTTAATCAGAAAACATGTCACTAACCTGATGAGTGTTTTGGGTTTCAAAGGAGATGAACAAGACAACAATCCTTTGATTAAAGCAATGTTCTCTTTCAAAATGCTGAAATAAAACAGCTCCCCTGCTTCTCCCTTAATATAAAAGCCCCCCCCCCCCAGTCTACAACAGGATCCCCTTTTTCACTGAGCCGAAGAGGCTGGCTGAATCAACTCAACTCATTTCGATGCTTTGAAGTGAAGCTACAATCTACAATCCAGCCAGCATGACCATCCAGATACAGAAAATAATTGAATGATGCAGGGCCTCTGCTGTCTGATCACCATATTGCCACTAATGTGACTCACCTGTGCACAGAAAGATGATCTTCTGAGTTTAGAATAGAATAAGCTGGAAGGGACCATGGAGGTATTCTAGTCCAACCCCCTGCTCAAGTAGGAGACTCTATACCTGGGGTGTCAAACTCACAGTATCACGTTATCATCACATGACATGTCATGACTTTCCCTCCTTCGCTAAACCAGAGGTGGGCGTGGCCAGCATGTGATACATCCGGCTCACGGGATGCAATTTTGACACCTTTGCTCTACACCATTTTAGACAAGTATCTATCCAGTCTTTTCTTAAAAACTTCCAGTGATGAAGCCCCCACAACTTCTGTAGGCAAGCCATTCCACTGGTTAAATTGTTTTCACTGTTAGGAAATTTCTCCTTAGTTCTATATTGTTTCTCTCTTTAATTAATTCCACCCATTGCTTCTTGTCTTGTCTTCAGGTGCTTTGGAAAATAGGTTGACCTCCTCTTCTTTGTGACAACCCCTCAAATACTGGAACACTACTATCATGTCATCCCTATTCCTTCTCTTCGTTAGATTAGACTACAACTGTTCTTCATATGTTTTAGTCTCCAGACTTTTAATCATTTTAGTTTCTCTTCTCTTCACTTTTTCCAAACATCTTTTTTGTAATATGGTGACCAAAACTGGATCTACGGACCTTAAGCTACAGAACTTACTGGTATTTTATAGTGGTCTCCATAACCATTTTTTTCTTGACAATATTTGTGACGTCTTTTCACTATTAAAAATACAATTCCAAAGTTTGGAATCGATCAAAATTAAAAACACCAAAACTTGTAAAGTTAGGGCTGACTAAAACTGCTTTATGGAAAACATAAAGCAGCAGCAACAACTAACTGAAGGATGCTCAAATCCACTATATATTATTGATACATTTTTCTTTAGTAAACATAAAAAACTCAATATGTATATGAACAGCGTGTTGTCTGAGTACAGTTAGTTTTGAACAACAAAAAGATGATAAGCATAACTGTCAGAGTATTTGCAGCATATTCTGACTAGCACACAAGTAAATAATTCTGCAGGATTCATCTACATAAGAAACTTCTTTATATAAAATACCATACACCAGAAGGCAGCATACAAATTCAGGAACACAGAAGCAATATTCACAGAAGCAACAGAATAGGGAGATACAGAAGGCCTAGATTTACAGAGGCCTAGATTTACAGAGACCCAAAAGTTACAGAGGACAAACCAATTCTTATATACAGTTCAGCAAGTCAAAGCCACTCCCAGACTTCAACTGTCTCTTATGGCCCTATACAAAGCAAATACTATGTTTCAGTATCCAAACAGTCCCCATTGGCCTGTTCACATGTCTATTCCAGTTCACGAACTATATACACTGACAATAATGGTAATCATAATATACTTATCATTGGCTTGTCTATACTAGAAAGCTTTCCTTATATAATTAATCATTATCTTAATCTCTTTAATTTCTAACCTCTGTTTCTGTTAGTTAACCATTGGTAAAACAGGTCCCATGTTAAAAAGTATTCAGTTTCTTCCTTGTCCTTTATTTTTAGTGTTAATCTGTCCATCTCTGTGCATTCTAATATTTTTTAATAATATTTTCATATAAAGCAGGGGTGTCAAACTCAAGGCCCACGTGGTGCTTAGATCTGGCGTGCGGGGCCGCCCTGGAAACAGTGAAGGACTGACCCATGGTGCCTCTGCCATTGAAAATGGAGCTCAAGAGGGTTGCACGTGGCACTCCCGAGCTCCATTTTCGCTGGCAGAAGGTTGCAGGAGGCTATCGCAGCCAAAAATGGAGCTCAGGAGCCTGTGTTTGCTAGCAGAGCACTCGGGCCGTCTTAAACACCCCTCCCTGACACAAGTGACATCATGCTGGCCATGCTCCCCTGCCCCCTGAGGTCAAACACAACCCTGATGCAGCCCTCAATGAAATCGAGTTTGACACCCCTGATCTAAAACGGATCTCTTCATTTTTCCACTGTTGTGCAAAAACAATTCTTACTGCCATTAGCAGATGTAAAATTAAGTATATATTCCCTTTATTATATTATTCTGGTAAAATACCCAACAAAATATTTCTGGTTTAAAATCAATGTGTTGCTTTATCATTTTTTTCTAACCATGTATGTATTTTGGTCCATTTTTTTTTTGCTTTTGGACATGTCTATCACATATGATAATACGAACGCTAATACTAATGACCAGGGGTGGGTTTCTACTGGTGCTGTCCACCTCTGTAGAACCGGTAGCTCTGAAGAGCAGCAGACATAGAACCGGTTCTATGTCTGCTGATGTTTTTGCCCACAGCCCACCTGGGCTCTTACCTGACCTTTATTTCCTGATTTTTTTTTCAACTTCAGCTGCCATGCTAGGCACAGCTACAGTTAAAAAAGCAGGAAAAGAGGGCTTTTTGAAAGGCTGCTTCTCTGCACGCAGCATGCTGATGATGATTTACAGGCACACGGCTGGCAGCGTGCAGGGAAGCACATCGTAAATGACCGAACCTCGTAAATGACCAAACTGGTAGTTAACCCTGTCGGATCCCACCCCTGCTGATGACATTTCCAACATTTGGTAGAATGGGAGTTTCCAGCCATTCCTAAAGTTGCAAGGTTTGTAGTTGATCAGGGAAGGAATGATGCAAAGCAGGACTATCAAAAGTTGTCTGAAAACAAGTTTCTTGGAAAACTTGCCCCATCAGGGAACATACATATGGCACTGTCCATAGTGCCATTTAAACCTGGTTGTTTTCTTACAGATTCTTTATTAGATAACTAGATAACATCAGTGCAACTGGCTGTGTTTTGCTCCTTGATATTTCCTTGATTAGAGAACTACCTAATTAGGAAGGTACTTGATAAAGGAACTTTAGCTGTGGAGTCCTTGGTGCTATTTGAACTAGTTATTTGCTTGCAGAAGTTTATTACCTAATTAGTGTTAGTCAATTTTGAATTTGTTCTCTCTTTATATACACTAGCTTGGCTGGCAAGTGTTGGTGGCAGTTTGCTTTTCTTGATTGGCAAGTGTTGGTGGCAGTTTGCTTTTCTTGATAGGTCCTTGATTATGTATTGATTGATTAAGGAAGGAAAAGAGCTCTAAAAAAATGAAATGTCTGAAATACTCCTGGCAGGGATCAAAACTTTTGAAAAAGGGAAAATTCCATGTGGGCTGGTTCATGGCTTTCATCCAAACACCACATTGTGCTGTTGCAGAATTCCATTTTGTTGTGCATCTGTATGATATCACAATGCTCATGCAGCTCATTCAGTCCTTTATATCCCCCTTGCAAGGCCCTGTGGTTGCAAATTAAAGCTCCTTGTCTCTGGCCTCTAGCAAAGGATAACTCACCATGTATTTCATATATATATCCTTTGCTAGAGGCCAGAGACAAGATGCTTCCCTGGGTTTGGTTGCAAATTGCAATCACATGTCTACAGGATGTTACAAACTTTCTAAATGTGAGTTGGTTGCCAAGCGTCCAAATTGTGATCATGTGACTGTGGAGTGATAGTCATGAGTTCAAGGATGGGTGATAAGTCACTTTTTCCAAGGCAGTCATTGTTAAGTATTCCCAAATATGGCCATAGAGTGGAGTCGGCTAGCAGACTCCACTCATTGGCCCAGCTACTGGTGGGAGAAATAAAGTCCCGTCAGTGGCTGAAGCTTTGGACAGCGCCGGCTACAAAAGCTGGCGACTGCCGCGGCTGAGCGGCTTTTTACTTAAACTTAAATAGAGAGTTTTACCTGTTCCTGCCGCGTCCTGCCTCTTTACTCCGCAGACCCCCTTAACTTTGATTCATTGTAAATCAACGATCATAAGTTGAGGACAACCTGTATTCTGTTTTGTGAAAAAATGAAACAAGAAACAAAAGCATACAAGATATATATCTACAAATGTACTATATCAATGAATTGAAGTCATAATTCATTACAGTTATCTGATCTATATTAGTTAATTCAGCAAACCACAGAATTGTTGAAGTCATAAGTTTATCTTTCCAATCAATGCTGAACAATATGTTTTTTGAGCATGTCTATTTTCTTTCTCCAGGAGTCAACTCCCATGTGATAAACTTCAAAAGAATATAAACACCTGAAAATATTTAATCCTGAATGAATCCATGCAATTGCTTCTTACTGAAATGGGGCAATATATCTAAAAGATTACTTTCATTACACCATCAACCACCAAAATAGAGTGAGGTCATTTCTGAAACACTGTTCTCTCGAAAAAGATGTAATCTAAAAACCTTTATTTAAGTAACTTTTTAAAAGAAGCAAACAAAAAGATGCATATATATACTTAAAGCATTTTGAGAAAAAATAAAAAAGCAAACAAATCAAATACATTACATAATATTTGCCAGTTTGCAAATCCATCTATTAAGCACATTCTGAATGTGTTGCTTATTTGCACTAAGGTGTGTGTGTGTGTGTGTACTGTTATGTTATTGTCTCTGCGTGCACGTGTATCTCATGTGTTACATAATATGTAATACTGTATGCAATATAATATATACAATATACAATAAATTCAAAATATAATATATAGATAGCACGCAACGTAACAGGCATATAGATATAGATATAGTAAGCCAATACTCTATTCCTCTTGCAGGTTTTACTTCTAAGCCAGAGGGGGCGCTCGCTCGGCCTGAAACAGCCGGAAGTCCCTGTCCTGAGGACGATCTAGGCATCGTGCCCACCGTCACCAACTTCCGCTTCCACTCCTGCACAGGCCGCCTCGAGTCCCCTCCGATTGGTTTATTCCCTCCTCCCCCTACCGGGATTTGCTAGCTTTCCCATCCCCCCGCCCCTTCCTGCGCCGCCTTTGCACCGCCTCCGTCCCACGGGAGGCTGCTCTTGCTGGGTCTGTTCCTCTCCGGCCCCGGTGGGGAATCGCCGGGCGCTCTTTGTCCTGGAAAGGCCAAAGAGGGCGCGAGTGATCGGCGTGGCGGGGGACGGAAGGGGGATCAGGCGAAACAGGTACGTGCGAAACGGGTGTATGTGGCCAGGGAGATGCGTGTTGGGTCTCTCCGGGCGCTATGAGGCTGGTCCCGCTGCGGTTTCGACACGGGGTTGTGTCTGCTGGGCATGCCTAGAATACATCACCCTCTCTAATAATATAGGTAGTCGTCGACTTACAACAGTTCGTTTAGTGACTGAACAGCACTGAAAAAAATGACATGACCATTTTTCACACTTACGACTGTTACAGCATCCCCAGGGTCACACGATTTACATTCGGATGCTTGGCAACTGAAACACCCTTATGAGGGTTGCAATGTCACGTGGTCCCCTTTTGTGACCTTCTGACCAGCAAAGTCAAACTAACTTAAGAACTGCATTTATTTTCATTTAACAAATGTGAGAAAAGTGGGGCAAAACTTGCTTAACAAATTTCTTACTTAGCAACATAATTTTTGGGCTCGATTATGGTTGTATGTTGAGGACCACCGTACCTATAGTGTTTTCCAAATCTGGCCGTTTTAAGATGGGCAGACGCCACTCCCAGAATTCCTCAGCCAAGCACTGAATTTTGATCTTATCACCATGGGGATGCCACAATGGTCGTAAGTGTGAAAACCGGCCATAGGTCATGTTTTTCACATCTATTGTAAGTTTGAACAGTCATTAAATGAAGGGTTGTAAGTTGAGGACCATTTGTAGAGCACTTGGGAATTAGTTGGTGAGAGATTTATTTGTGGCTGGTTTCCTTTCTGTAGATCTGTAGCACCGGATTCTAGGAAGCTGAAGAAGGGCAGAGCTTCAACAACATGGCTAGCAAGCCCAGAAATCAAAAGCCAGGATGGAAACTGGCAGCCAAGGCATCTCAGTTGAAGAGACCACGGAATGTTGTTCCTTGGCAAAGCAAGGCCGAATGGGATCAAGTGATGGTGGGGCTGTATTGTGAGGACTGCCAGACGCAACGAGATGCCCTGGACAGAGTGTCTGTCTGGAAGAGCAGGTGAGAAGGAAAGTGGACAGAAAACAGCTGCCACCATTGAGGGGTTTGTTTTCACTCAGCACCGTAGGATGGGTCAATTACCCAATGGTTCTGTTTGCATATGTATATTAAACATTTACAATTGGTTGAGATAAGCTTTTGTGGTTAGCATTTTGTATGAATCCCAAACGTGGGTTCGTTCCTTAATTAAGTGATACAACTGGTATATCTGGGGAGCAAGGAGAGAGATGAGAGTGGGGAGGACCAGTTCATATCTTGCATTTACAAGCAATCATTTGAAGGCAAATTTATATGGGGAGGAGTTTTTGAGATAGTAGCCTGAATTTTGAATTAGAAACTCATCCCACCCCTTTGAGCAGTTCTCTCCAACCTTTTTGTAAAGTGTTTTTCAAACTTGGCAACATTTGGCTGAGGAATTTCAGCTGAGAGTTGAAGTCCGCACACTTTAAAGTTGCCATGGTAGAAAACCACTGTTTTAGTACATTATTCTTCAACATTTTTCTTTCAGCTGCATCAGTAATAGTCCTTACCTCAGGTAGTCCTCAACTTACCATAGCATTTCGTTTCTGAGTGAGGTGGTTGTTAAGTGAGTTTTGCCCCATTTTATGACCTGTCCTGCCACAGTTGTAAAGTGATTTGCCGCAGTTGTTAAATTATAGTCACATGGTTGTTAAGTGAATCTGGCTTCCCCATTGACTTTGCTCATGAGAAGGTCGTAAAAAGTGACCACATGGCCCCATGTCACTACACCCATCATAAATAAGAGCCAGTTGCCAAGCATCTGAATTATGATCACGTGACCACGAGATGCTGCAACGGTTGTGGTCATAAGTCATTTTTTTCAGTGCTGTTGTAACTTTGATAACGAAATGAAAGGTTGTAAGTCAGGGACTAACTGTAATAGGTATTCAAGGATTCCATGTCAAGGTCACTTATTTGCCAGATGTATTCAATTTTGTAAATATTTTTCCCCTTAGAAGCTCTTTACATATTAATTTTGGGTACAGAGAAATCCAGTGAATTCCTGATCATTGCAGAGAACTTGGGGGTTTACTGGTTGTTGTTCAGCACTATTGTGGACCACTGGCTCCCAAAATGAGTTCAGTATGTCTAAGAATGCCCTTCATCTCTGCTGCAGAAACTCTTTCAGAAACACTGAACTTCCACAGTTGATGTTCTCCTTAAGGATGCTTGTAATCTCAAAAGTGTTCTAGATCTTCAGTAGAAGGGACATAAATCACTGGATGGAAAAGATCATAATGTCACTGTGTTTAACTCTGAAATTAGGTTTGGGTCCAAGATGCCTTTAGCTGTGGAATGCACTGCAGACCTGATCCGTTGTAAGCTCCTAGATGCCTCTGGAGTTCTGAAATCCCACGAACTGATCTTGACCTATGGCCTGGCACTGGTGAGGTAAGGGTTGTGAGAACGAGGGAACAAGCTCCTTACAGAAGCTGCTGTGCAAGGTTTATTATAGAGTCTAGGGAAGAGATAGAGTTGCATTTTACAAAAAGCTTTTTTCTACCTCTAATGAAAACAGCTTCTGAATTCTGAAAGTTTTTATTTAAAGACACTCTTGAAAACTTTGAGCAAAGAACACCTTGAAAAACAATAGGAATCTATGCGGGTTCTTCAAACCCAGTCTTTTTTCTGCTAGTAAATGTTGTTGACAATGAACTCCGTATGAAGTAAGTGAGCATACCACTTGCTTCAGGTGGTAGCTGAATTGTTTATTCTGCATTGTTCTGAATATTACTATATTGCTTTTCTCTGGGCAGCTCCCAAAACTGTTTTGAAACATACATGAAAAGGAAGACTCAAAGATGACAAGAACTGAACGAAAAAGAAACAAATCCACACTATCTAGTGTAAGAGGCTTCATTCTTGCCAAAGCCCTGGATAAAGAACCAGATCTTCAAGCCCCTTTCAAAACATCAAAGAATGGGACCATCAGATCTTGGGGAAAGCCCCATGCTTCTGGGGTCCCCAAGAATTGACATTGTTTAAATGAAGAAACTCAAATACTTTGGCCACCTAATGAGAACGAAGGACTCACTGGTGAAGAGCCTAATGCTGGGAACGATTGAGGGCAAAAGAAGAAGGGACAGCAGAGAATGAGGTGGCTGGATGGAGTCACTGAAGCAACCAGTGTGAGCTTAAATGGACTCTGAGGGATGGTAGAGGACAGGAACGCCTAAAGAAACGTTGTCCATGGGGTCATGATGGGTTGGACACAACTTCGCGACTAACAACAACAAAGTGAAGAAACCTGGAGCACGCCAACACTGCCAATTCAAATCAGCAAAACAGATACTATGGGAGACAGGCAGCCCCTCAAGTAACCAGCTCCTCTGCTATGGGTCATATTGATTTCAAGATAGCGGAGGGGATAAGGGCACAATTGGAATATGTTGCATATCTTTTAGTTGTTATAGAAGTAATATAAGAAAAAAAAAGGTCTCTGGAGGGGGTGCATTGTAATATTTGTATTTTCCTCTTTTTTGTATTTAGATTTATATTTGTATTAGTATTCAAAATAAAAATATTATTTAAAAAAGAAAAAAAGAAAGTGGCTGAAGACTGGGAGGATTCTTCTTTCTGGGTTTGATTCAGTTTCAAATGACATTCTCAAACAAAAGTTGTTTCCCTGAAATCATTCAATACTTCTATCACCCACAGGTTTTTGAATCTCATCACCGAGCGGAAGCAGAAGAAGATTACCATTCCACTGAGGCATCTAGCAAAGGAGGTAAAAGGTTTGAGTTTATTAAGCTCTGGGAACTGTGAAATAATTGCATTGATTCCATCTCTGATTTTAATAATGGTTTGGTTCTTGCTCCAAGCTGAACATCCCCACCTGGATTGTTGATCTCCGTCATGACCTAACCCATGGCACCCTTCCCCAGCTGGTGACTTGCCGAAAAGGTAAGAGGATTATTTTTTTATTCCAATGAAGTTGGTGAAATTCCACATGGTGGTGCAGTGGTTAGAATGCAGTTATTGCAGGCTAACTGCCCACTGCCAAGAGTTCGATCCTGACTGGCTCAAGATTGACTCATACTTCCATCCTTCTGAGGTTGGTAAAATGAGGACCCAGCTTGCTGGATAGCTGTAAACAGAGGACTGGAAGTTGTCACTCTAGAAATCTTGAGATTTCAAAATGTAGTGGAAAATAAGGAGGAAGACCTATCAAAGATTATGATAGAATTACTAGCCGACACCATCCAAAAAAGCAAGCAGGAAATTCAAGATGACACAGATGAAGTCTATAGACTCCACCCAAACTATGCAAGGCGACACAAACTACCAAGGCATGTGAGGTTAGCTAGGAAAATGACAAAGAGATGAAATATATAGGACAAGGGATGAATCCATGATCTACAAAGGAAAAGAGATTATAACCCTAAAACAAATTTCAAGAAGAATTTGGGAACAAAGAAGACACTATCACTTCCTTTCCTCGCAACTGGTCAAGTATAAGGTGCTCTTCAGATGGCTCATTGCGGAAAGTGTGCTGATTACGTGGCAAGGTAAGAAATTCAAAACTCATATCCTGGACAAAGCGCAGGAGGTTTATGAGCACCATTTAGCTGTAGAGGAAGAACTAGACAGCAAAGATGAGATAGAAAATAAGAACAGAAATTAGAAGGGAAAGAATCAGACCAAGACATGAGAGGACAGTCGGAAATGGAATGTTTGGAAAGAGAAGGCGTGAAAACAAGAACACACAGAGAAACAAGGACAAACAGGACCGAGAACTACACATAAACAATAAAATGGAGGAAGAAATTAAAGATGTTATCAATCAACATCAATGGAATGAACTCACCAGCAAAAAGAAAACAAATATTAGTAAGACTACAAAAACAGAATATGGATACTATATGTCTACAAGCAACATGGTAGTATTTTAGAATACCCCAAAATTGAGAAACTCCATCTGTCCCTTGCTCAACAAAAGAAGAGAGGTATAGCGATATATATATAAAAGAGTGGTTGAGCCCGAAGCAAATCTAAACTGACGATGGAAAACTGATTGAAATAACAACAAATTAAAAACAAATGTTGCTTATGGTAATATGTGTGCCAAATAACAATCAGAAGGACTTTTACCACAAACTACACTGGAAAATAATAGAGATAGAAAATGAAAATATATGCCTAATAGGAGATTTTAATAAGAAGAGCTTTGCCAAATACATTCTTCGAGATGACGCAAGAACTTAATTTACAGGATACATGGAGATAACTAAATCCAAAGAAGAACCAATATACTTTTTTTAAAAAACACTATAACTCTTGTCAAGAATTGGATCATAGTCCCCTAAAAGTGAAATGGAAGGGACAGGGAAAGAGAAGAAGGTGGACTTTAAACCAAAGAGTTCTAAAGGAAAAAAAACTATGTGCAAATGATGGGAAAAGAATTGGAATTATTTCTTAAAGAAAACAAAAAAGAACAAACAACATTGCAAAATTTGTGGGATACGACTAAAGCATATATTCGGGGTTTAATGATAGCATATGTGGCACAAAGGAATAAGGAAAAGAGGAAACAACAAACGATACTGCAGGAAGAGCTTAAAAATTGGAACTCGTGTTACAAAAAGAACCCCAAAATGATAAAGGAGAAAGAGATTTAATAAAACACAAAATAAATTTAATGACACAAGAAGAAAGGGCACAAAATCTCAAAATGGCAAAATATGGCTTCTATACGGAACAAGAAGAGCTTGATAAAATAATACAGTGGGTGAGGAAAAACGATAACTAAAGCATAGAATTACTTCCTGAGATTTAAAATGAAAGAAGAAATGGTCAAGGAAACTATGATAATTTGGGCAAAAAAGTTTGGCTACAATATTGAATTAGAATACTGGGCAAAATTGTGGGGGGAAAAATATAAATTAACTACGTTGGCAACCTATAAAGAAAATGTATATAAAATGTTTTATCGTTGGCATTTACCCCCAGCAACATTAGCGAAAATGTTCCCAAATAGATTGGCAGAATGTTGGAGATGTAAGCATAAACAAGATACATTTTTTAATATGTGGTGGATATGCATAGAAGCCAGGAAATACTGGAGTAAAATAAGAAAATGGCTAGAGGAAGTTATGAAACAAAAGATCAAGTTGAAACCGGAATTATTTCTACTAGGTGTAATAAAAGGAAACTTAAGTAAGAAAATTCAGTATATTATACTCCACATAACAACTGTGGCTAGAACTGTCTGTGCACAAAATTGAAAACAGGACAACACTCCCTCAGAGGGTGTGGTGATAAAAAAGGTGCTTGACTATGTAGAGATGCTTAGACTAACTATTAAAAGACAAAGAAACTGAATACTATATGATCTGGGACTTATGGTATGAATGGTTAGAGAACGGATCTAAAGATTATACATAAGAGGTATAGTAAGATGAAAGGGAAATATATGTATTTGTATCTGAAAAGATAAAATATATATGTAAGAGTATAGATATAAAAAAACAACATATATATAGTGGAAAGGAAGAGAAATGAATATACTATTATGTCATTATGACTGATATCGATACTGAAGCGCTGTAAAAATTGGAAATGTGGTGTAAATGATGAAATATGCTTAATAAAAATATTTTTTTAAAAATGGGGACCCAGCTTGTTGGGGGCAATATGCTGACATTGCACACTGCCCAGAGAGTGCTGTAAAGCACTATGGAACCGTATATAAGTCTAAATGCTATTGCTAGTACTATTGGTCAGGTAATTGCAAATAGCCAAGCTCAAAGAGCACCAAGGAGACCACTGTTCAACCTGGAGCTGCATATAAATAGTCCTTGACTTACGACCACAATTGAGCCCAAAATTACCATTGCTAAACAAGAAAGTTGTTAAGTGAGCTTTGCCCCAATTTACAGCCTTGCCACAGTTGTTAAGTGAATCACTGCAATTGTTAAGTTAGTAAAATGGTTTTAAATGATTCTGGCTTCCCCATTGACTTCACAAGACCCTGGGACACTGGAACTGTCATAAATATAAGTCAGTTGCCAAGTGTTAAAATTTTGATCACATGACCATAGGGTTGCTGCAATAGTTATAAGTGTGAAAAACAGTCAAGTCACTTTTTTCAGTGCCATTGTAGCTTCAAATAGTCACTAAACCAACACAATTATCAAATTTGTGGATGACACAAAAGCGGTTGGGCTCATTAATAAGAACAATAAGTGTGCTTATAGAAAGGAAGCACAAGGGCTGACACAGTGGTGTAAAGAAAATAATCTCACACTTAACACCAAAAAAACTAAAGAACTTATAATTGACTTCAGGAGGAAGAGGGATGTACATTTACCATTGTACATAAATGGTGAGGAGGTGGAGAGGGTAGTTTAAATTTCTGGGCACTTATATCTCGGAGACCTCATGGACTATAAATGCTAACATGCTTGTAAAGAAGGCACAGAAGAGTTTGTTCTTCCTGAGAATGCTCAGGAAGATAAATCTATCTCAGCCTCTACTTCTGTCCTACTACCACAGCACCATTGACAGCGTCCTGACATACAGCATTCTTGCAAGGAGCAGCTCTGTAGCAGACAAAAAAGCTCTGTAGAGAATCATTAAAACTGCCCAGAATATCATCGGGCTCCAGCTACCAGCCCTGGACGACATCTTTGCATCTCGCTGTTTGAGGAAGTTGCACAACATTCTCAGAGACTCTTCCCATCCTGCTCACAATCTTTGTGAACTGTTGCCTTCTGGCAGAAGATACAGAACTATTAAAACTCGGACCACATGTTTTCTGAATAGTTTTTATCCCAGAGCTATAATTGCACAATGAACTTAAGGACCACCATCAGTGAGCTGTTGGACAGGATTACTTGGTCTTTTGGGTGGATACTTGTGTGTTTTTAGGGGGCGGGGAATTTTGGTGGGTGCAGGGGTGTTTGGGGATTGTGTGTGTGCGTGTTGGGTCTGGTCTCTGGATGTTATATGAATTTCGTTGTATGTATACTGTGTACATATGTACAATGACAACAAATTATTATAGTTATTAATTATAAATATAGTTATTAGTTATTATTAATATTGTTATTAATATTGTTATTATTAGAATGATTTTAAGTCAATAACTACCTGTAATCTCTTCTCTTGGGTTCATTATTCATTATGGTGTTCAATGTGCTTGCCATATTTTCAGAATAAGGAGATGGAAGAGAGGAAAAAAGAGGAAAATTTGTTTTTTTTTTTATAATTTTGCTTATTTAAGGTGGATTTCAGGAAGGCATTGGGATTATGCCCATTTCTGTGAAGCCAGTGGGTTTTAAGGAGGGGTGTATGGATCCTTTATTTGAAGATGTGGTTCTGTTCCCAAGCATGGGGGTTGGATTGTCAGAGCCCATGAGGTTGTTCTTTTAATTATTACTTTGTTATAGTTGGCTTCTGGTTATGCATTTTTAATGCAGTTAGCTGCCCAGAATTTCAGAGTTGATATGGGTGACTATATGGAAGGAAGGGAGGAAACAAAATGTTTCAGATTCAAACAAATACTTTTTAATTGAAAGAACAAAACTGTCTGGTCTGAACATTTGTTTTGTGTTTTGAGCCTGACACACTTCCAAGAATAATTAGAACGGTCCTTCCTGCTCTTAAAACAGGCTGTTTCAGATCTGAAACGGCTGCAACTTGAAATATTTCAACACTTGCACTCCTTTACTCTTAGAATATTCACTTAAAAATAATGAATGCAGAAACAAAAGCAATGCTCCCTTTCTTAGCCATGAAAACCAGCTCACTCACTCTCAGCCCAGCCTATCTCACAGGGTTGTTGTTGTGGGGAAAATAGAAGGTGTGTTGGATATGTTCGCCACTTTGAGTTATGGAAGGAAGGGAGGAAAGAAGGAGTCGCTTCCTGTACAGCTACCTGAGTAAACAAGCATGTAATCAGTACATTTTTAAAAAATAAGATGAGGGGCAGGTCAGCTCCAAGTTACTGTATACATTTCTGCTATTTGATGCTATTCTTGGTGCTTTCTCCAGGTGGCGATGTTGCACTGCAGGGAGCAAATACTAATGTCCCCAGAGGATGGATAAGCTTCAGTTCTGCTCTGTAAATGGTGACTTGTTTGGAAAAGGTTTTAAGCTATAGCATGAGAAAGGGAATAGAAATGTCTCACTCTTCAGGGCAGAAGGAGAAATGCAGAATGCTTCTCTTTGTTCCAGATAAGATTTATCCAACGTGACACCCTCTAGAAGTGTGGAATTATACCTTTCAGCATGTCTCTGGAGAACACAGATCTGGGGAAAGCTGTTCCAGATTGCAGAGATCCAGGGTTTTTCCTTACATTTCCAAAAACGGGATCTTTGCAAACAATATTTATTCATCTGATTTTTATCCTGCCTTTATTATTTTATAAGTTACACAGAGTAGCAAACATGCACAATACTTCCTCCCTCCCTCCCCCCCCACCAACAACAGCCTTATGAGGTTGGCTGGGCTCAGAGAATGGCTGTCCCAGTCACCCAGCCAGCTTTCATGCCTAAGAAAGGACTAGAATTCATAGTCTCCTGGTTTCTAGGCTGGCACCTTCACCACTACACCAAACTGGTTCTCTCTTTTCTATTCTTCCCTGCCAGGTTTAGAGCTTCGATTAGGGAGCTGAGGAAATAGTTTATAGTAGATAAGGGAATAGTAAATAACTGTGAATGCCGTGTGGTTCAGTTTTACTGTTGCCTGTGTGAGGTTGTGTGCCTGGATGCAGTACCTTTGCTCTGGTGGTAGGAGGGAAGGTTAAGTCAGTATTTCTCTATCTTGGCAAAAAGTCTCTGGAGATGATTCTCAGTCATCCAGGTCAAGGTTGTCCCAAAGGTGCTTTTTCAGGAGGCAACTTGAACATTCTTGTTTTTTCTTTGAAGAGGTTTCATTTCTCATCCAAGAAGCCTCTTCAGCTCTGACTGGATAGTGGGGAATGGAAGGATTTAGGTTCCCGTGAACTCAATGGTCATTTGCAATATTTTAGAGCAGGGGTGTCCAACCTTGGCAACTTTAAGCCTGGAGGACTTCAACTCCCAGAATTCCCCAGCCAGCTTTGCTGGCTGGGGAATTCTGGGAGTTGAAGTCCTCCAGGCTTAAAGTTGCCAAGGTTGGACACCCCTGTTTTAGAGAGTCATTGAGGCCACTTGGAGGTGTGTCTGTGTTCTCAGGATCACCTGAGTAGAGCAAATGATGCGAAGCCTTTTTGGCTGCTGGATGTTTTCTTCCCTGTGTCCCTTCACTGTTGAAGACAGGCATTATCTGTTGGGAATTACTCTGCGTTGTCTGCATCTCAAACTGAAGTGCAAATGGTTTCTTCCTGGCTCTCTGAATGAATGCAAATGACCAGCTGTCTGCAAGGAATATAAATTCTTCCGTTCCCCACCATCCAGTTAGGCAGAACTGAAGAAGCTTCTTGGGTGAGAAGCAAAATGTCTTCAAAGAAAAAACAATGTCCAGTTGCCTCCTGAAAAAGCACCTTTGGGTCTATCTTGGCAACTTATCAGATGCATAGAATTCTGATGATGCTTCTTGGATGAGAAGCGAAATGTCTTTTTCTCTCTCAAGGAAAAAACAGTTCAGTTGTCTTTTGAAAAAGCATCTTTGAGACAACTATTATCTTGTCTATTTTTAATGGTGCCATCCTTTCTTCTCTGCAGGTTGTGATACCGTGCTGGACTGGCTGAGGCACTCATATTGGAGCTGCCAACTGGGCAATAATTTAGTTGAAGAAGGTGAGGAGGAAACCGAGGAATCATCAGAAGCAGATGGCGAAGATGAGATGGACAGCAGTCAAGATGATCTGGAGAAGACGCCAGATGAGCAGAAACACCAAGAACTCTGTGGTAGGTGTATTCAGATCTATTGTTTCTTCTTTCTGCATTTAATGTTTTTCTAAAGGATTCTTTTTTCCCCAAAATTTCTCTCCCCCAGGAAAAGTCAGAGATGTTTTGACTTCGTTTAAAAATCAACAACTTGAGGTAAGCTCTGTAAGATTCTTAATCAGACCAGCAATTTTTGTTTCCATTGAAAATACTTCAAACAATTAAAGTATAAGTGAAAAAAAATAAAGTATGAATTCAAGATGTTTTGCTATGATTAAAATCTTATAGTTTGGACTTTCCGATACAAGGACAAAGCAATGTCTCCTGATTTGTAATCCTCAACTTATAGCCGGATACTTAGCAACCATTCAAAATGCCAACCTTCCTGAAAAAGAGGGCTTACAACCTTGATCCAAAGTTCTTACTGTCACACAAACACCCACACTCACATGACCACACTTTGAGTGCTCTGCAACACAGCCGCCTATACAGTCATTTGCAGTGTCCCATGGGTTACGTGACCAATGTTTATGGTGGTTTTGCTAAAAATCAGCACTTCCAGTTTTGGGCAAAACCACATCTGCGACAAACAATGGGATCACACTTAACAACCGTAGAATTTGCTTAATGATCACTGCAGGAAAAAGTAAAATCAGGTTGTCATGTGACCATCATGACATATGACTGTAATGGCAGGTTCTATTATGGTCCTATGTTGGGGGCTACCTGATACTTTTTCCACATCTTCCAATATTCCTGGAATTGGAAGAAGTAAGTTCAGAGAACGTCCCAAAGGTGCTTTTTTCAGGAGGCAACTGGACTTTTTTGTTTTTCCTTTGAAGACGTTTCGCTTTTCATCCAAGAAGCTTCTTCAGCTCTGATAGGATTGTTTCCCCACTATCCTGTCAGAGCTGAAGAAGCTTATTGAATGAGAAGCGAAACGTCTTCAAAGAAAAAAAACAAAACCCAGTTGCCTCCTGAAAAAAGCACCTTTGGGACAGCCATGACCTAGATGACTGAGAATCTCTACAGAAGTTCAGAGAATGGATTTCTTGTTCAGAAAGCCACAGTTAGAATGTCTGTGGAGATTAAGTCATCCATGTCATGGTTGTCCCAAAGGCATGCTTTCAAAAGGCAACTGGACTTTGTTTTTCCTTGAAGACGTTTATATTATAATTTATATTCCTTAGTGCTAATGATCAGATAATTTCAAGGGATATAAATCCTTCCATTTGCCACCATTCAGTCAGAATTGAAGAAGCTTCTTGGATGAGAAGTGAAACGTCTTCAAGGAAAAACAAAGAAAGTCCACTTACCTTTTGTTAGAATGACATATAGAGCAGCTAGAAGGTTTAAAATAGGAAGAGGAGTGTGCATATTGTCCCACTGTCCATTTAACATATGCAGAATATATCAACATTGGATTAAAAGAAATTGGAATTAACATTGCTATATATCAACAATCTGATATATGTGGTTGGACACAAGGAAAAGGAATCTCTTTGGAAATGAAAGAAATTAGTGTAAACATCAAGCTGCTGCTCAACAGGGGTGTTGTTGTTTTTTAGAAAACTTTATGTCAATAGGCAGGGCCTACTTAATGCAGAGAGTCAGAGAGTTGAAATAGTAGTAAGCTCAAAAATTCTTAGGGATGATGACTAGAGCCGTGAAATAAAGAGGTGTCCTTGCTTGAGATAAAGGCTACAACAGATCTAGATTGAAAATTAAGATACATAGACATCAAACCAAAAACGAATGTTTATAAGGTTTCCCCCACAAAGGAAGGGAAAACATGCATGTCCCTGGATAGTGTTGCCAATCAGGGTCGGTCACTGGGACCAGAGGTTTCCTTTTCTGAGCTTTCGGACCCGTGCTGGAGATTCTTCAGGGAATCTCTCTCTAGCAGAATGCATGCTTTGGGCTATTCTGTGTTCCTTGACAATGGGCTGCAGCAAGAGACCAAAAGCCTGGAAGACTAAACCTCTGGTCCCGGTGGCCTACCCAGATTGGATCCTGCAAGGTTTTCCCCAGCTACAAATGTAGCTTTAAAAGCTGGGCCATCAAAAAGACTGTGACAAAAACATTGCTCTTGAAATGCGGTGCTGGTTGAGAATATCTTGGACCTGGAACACATGAGTTGCTAACCACACTGCTCGTTGGAAGCAGTTTTTGCAAAACTAAAGCTGAACTCTTGCATGCATCAGGTAAAGGCATGAGTCCTGGGAAAAAACCCTTATGCTTGCAGAAATAGAAGGCTAGGTGGAAAGATGCCATCACTGAGAACATAAAGCTGTGTTTTCAAAAAATCAAAGTGACTGACAGTCCTGGTAATTAAGTTTCTTGGACACAAACAGAAGTGGCAACAAAAGTAATGTAGGGAATTAAACTAATAGGGGTAGTCCTCAACGTACGACCATAATTGAGCCGAAAATTTCTGTTGCTAAGATAGTTGTTAAGTGAATTTCCCTCCATTTTATGACTTTTCTTGCCACAGTTGTAAAGTGAATCACTGCAGTTGTAATGGTAGTGATGTGGTTGTTAAGTGAACCCAGCTTCCCCACTGACTGCTTGTCAGAAGGTCACAAAAAGTAATCACCTGATTCTGAGACATTGCAACTGTCATAAATATGGGTCAGTTGCCAACCGGTATAAGTGTGAAAAACTCATAAGTCACTTTTTTCAGTGCTATTGTAACTTTGGTCACTAAACGAACTGTTGTAAGTCAAGGACTACCTGTATTTGAATTCTAAATGGACTGTCATGTTATAAATATGCACACCTAATTTGTATGGTCTATTTTTGTCTTTGAACCAGATTTATATTTATTTTGAATAGTTATGAGTACAGATGTTTTATTCCTTTCAATTTCTTCCTATTGTCTTTTCTATTCCTAATCTGATTGATTGTTGGAATCAACAGTTTTTCCAAGTTGATTGTCATAATGACTTACATCCTGTCCGTAAGGCAGCTGGCGCAATTCATGTACAACACTGGGCCCCAAACAGACTTACAACCCCATGATGGCGAACTTATGGCACATGTGCCAGAAATGGCATGCAGAACCATCTCTCCGGGCACGCCAGCCGTTGCCCATTGTTCTTCTGGGTTTTGGCACGCATGAGCGCTGGAAACCAGAAGAGCAGCTGCCCGGCACGCATGTGTGCACTGGCCAGCTGGTCTTTGTGCACACATGCGTGTTAGAAAATGGAAGACCAGGTGGCCGGTGCACATGTGGGTGCTGGCAAGCCGAGCTCCCATTTCCGCACTCAGTGCTGAAAAGGTTCACCACCACTGCTTTAACCCAACATGTGAATCTAGCCAATCCCGTCCATTGATTGATGTGCTGCTTCTTCACTGTTGCCTTAGGTTCTCAGGCAGCAGCCAGATGTCAATCAAGCTTGCAGAATTTGGAACATAGCTACTTCAGAGGTGGAGTGGGTTGTGGCTCAAATGAAAGATTTATTACAAGAGAACAGGTTGGTGGATTTCAATTCTTAGAATTTCTGAGTCAGCCATAACAATCTCCCTTGTAGTTTTTTTTTAAAATATCCCTGCAAGTAAAAACCTTACTGAAGTAAGAAGAGAATGTCTTGTCTTGTTGTGTCTTCTCCTTTTGTGCTACTTTTTTCCTTTTTTAAAAAAATACGAGATTCAGAGAGTGCTGACTGAAGCAATACAGGCTGTTTTATCCTCAAAGCCTGGATGTCCATACAGGAAGAGGTAGATTCCTATTTAAGGCTTTTTAGAAGTCCATTTTCTCCAAGGTACTAATACTCTCTGAGGTACTAATACCATTCTATAAAGCTTTAGTAAGACCACACCCAGAATACTGCATCCGGTTTTGGTCACCATAAAATAAAAAAGATGTTGAGACCCTAGAAAAAGTGCAGAGAAGAGCAACCAAGATGATTAGGGGACTGAAGACTAAAACACACGACGAACAGTTGCCAGTACTCTACATGGCTAATCTACTGAAGAGAAGGACCAGGGGAGACATGATAGCAGTGTTCCAATATTTTAGGGACTGTCACAGAGAGGTGAAGGTCAACCTATTTTCCACCTGAAGGCTAGACAAGTAATAATGCATGGAAATTGATCAAGGAGAGATTCAAACTATAAATAAGGAGAAATTTTCTGACAGTGAGAACCAGCTTGCCTTCAGAAGTTGTGGGAGCTTCATCACTGGAAGCTTTCAGAAGAAATTGGACAGCCATATGTCAGAAATGGTGAAGGGTCTCCTGCTTGGGTGGAGGGTTGGACTAGACCGCCTACAAGGTCCCTTCCAACTCTGTTACTCTACCCCACTCTACTCTACTCTACTCTACTCTACTCTACTCTACTCTACTCTACTCTTGTCATTTTGCCTTATAAATACATATTTCAGATTTTAGGTTCAGTTAGAATGCACTTAGGAACATTTCTGTGTGTAATACAAATGCAGCCAAACCACGTGCAGGGTTGCGTCAATGAAATGGAAGAGAGCAGAGTTGGCAGTAGAAATTTGGCATATAAGACTGAATATTTCAGTGAGTTGCGCCTGATTTTACAGCCTTTTCTGCTGTGGTCATTAAACAAATTACACTTGTTAAGTGAAGCATGTGGTCATTAAGTGAATCGGGTTTCTCTCATTGATTTTACTTGTTGGAAGAATCGCTAGAAAGGTTGCAAATGGTATTCACATGACCCCAGGATGCTGCAACCATCTTATTCCATGCCAGTGAGGTCCCAAATTTTGACTACGTGACCATAGAAATGCTACAATCGTCATGTGTGAGGACCAGTCTGAACTTTTATCAGTATCGTTGTAACTTCAAACAGTCACTAAACGAATGGATATAGGCTTGAGGGCTGCCTGTAATGACTTAAAACACATTGCAGGTAGTCTTCAACTTACAACCATAGTTGAGCCCAACATTTCTGTTGCTAAGTGAAACAGAAGTTTTTCTCCATTTTATGACTTTTTTTGCCCCCATTGTTCAGTGAATCATTGCAGTTGGTAAATTAGTAACATAGTTGTTAAGTGAATCTGGCTTCCCCATGGACTTTGCTAGTCAGGTCACAAAACATATGACCTGCAACCATCATAAATATGAACCAATCCCCATGCATTCAAGTTTTCATCTCGTGATCATGGGGATGCTACAAATGTCATAATTGTGAAAAACGGTCATAAGTCACTTTTTTCAGTGCCGTTGTAACTTTGAACGGTCATTAAATGAACAGTTGAAGTCCACAGGTCTTAACAATTGCCAAGGTTGGACATCCTTGCTTTAGATAGAAATGGCCTTGTAAGAAGTAACTCATTGTTTTCATTTGGGTAAGGGAGCAGGTTACATATAATTTATACAAAAAGGTTTCTGCAGTATACATAGCAGATTTGCTGATAAGCACGGCAAGGCCAGCATGTTTTGGTCAGCCAAACTCATCTTCCTAGCTACTCAGCATCAATACTTTCTGTTTGTACGAAAGGAAAGAGGAAGGAAATCCTCGGAGGTTTTTAAACTTCTCGCATCACCTTGTGATTTTGCAATACATTGCTGGATTTCCTGGTTGAGGGACTTTGACAAAGTGTGAACTTCCTCAAGTCCTGGAAATGTAAAGGAAAAAACATCCTAATTCTTTGTAGAGTGGTTTTGGAAATTAGCAGGTTTTAAATTGCTTATGGGGAAAAAAACAGCCTGGCTGTTGTGGTATAGAGCAAAGAAATTTATAGGATATATAGCTCTCCTTAATTCCTTTTTGGAGTCTCCAGTCCAAAATATGCTAGCAAATTTAAAACACAAAGAACCAGCAATGTGAATCCCATTGTTTTTCAGTACAGTGATAAAGAATAACTGTGTCCAAATATATTGGCTTTATGTATAAAGAAAATCCCTTCTAAAATACAGGGGGTCCTCGACCCAGGAACACAACTAAGCCCAAAATGTCTATTGTTAAGCGAGATTTGTTAAGTGAGTTTTGCCCCATTTTACGATTTTTCTTGTCAGAGTTGTTAAGTCAGTCGGCGCAGTTAAATTAGTAATAAAGTTGTTAAGTGAATCTGACTATCCCCATCGACTTTGCTTCTCATAAGATCATCATAAATATGAGTCAGTTGCCAAGCATCTGAATTTTGATCACATGACCATGAAGATGCTGCAACTGTCGTGTCAATAATGGTAATTAGTCACTTTTTTCAGGGCCATTGTAACTTCAGTCACTAAATGAACGGTTGCAAGTCGAGGACTACCTGTAAAGGAAGGGAGGAGAAATTCAGCAGAAATGAATACCAATTTACTAAATACCAATTGTCAATATTGTCAATAACAAGTTCAAAATGTCTGGATAGTGGATGTAGCAGTAATCTAGAGACAGCAAAATAGAAGAGACAGAACAGGACAAGATAGCAAAATAGAAAAACCTGCAAAAAGAGAACAACTGTGGCAAAAGAAAGCAAAGTTATTGATAGGCATGTAGGGTGCAATCCCAAAACAACTGGTACGCCACTGGCATTAGTCAATTGCAAAAGGCAGCTTTACTTGGGAGTAGCTTAAATCCTGTGATGGTACCTTTAATATTATTAAACAATGACATCAGTCTGTCGAAGATCTCTGGGAAGGACTCAATAGATTGGGGGGGGGGGGGTTAGGGGAATGCCAAATCCAGTCTGAATATCGAGCTGACTAGATATTAATCATAATATGGCAACCATAATAATGCTGTGGAAGATCCTAGAAAATACTCACTGGGCTTTACAATTCCTATAGGGAAGTTGTGGCTGAGACGTTGCTCGAAGATGGCTTTCTCATTCCAACTGCTGACACTTTACAGATCTTGAATATTCCTCCTCAAGGTTGGTGTATCAAGTTGCTTTTTTTTCCTTGGTCAAACAAGCAAAGTTCTCCAACCATTGGCCATTCAAAATCTGTGTAGATTAACTGCACTGGATCCTGGCAATCAATTTAATTGTCTGCGCAGTATGGCCATTCCATTCAAATGCTCAAAGCGATTACTAGGACCGGTTTGTTAAGATAAAAACCAAAGCTTCAAATTGGTAGGATTTCCAGGTTTTGACTGATTTTCTAAAGGTATGGGTTTTAATTTTAATTTAATCATCTGAAACTACCAAACACTCTTTACCAGATCAGCAGGACTCTGATAGTGGGACACGATCAGAAACGTTTCTCCTGTAGGTTTTAACTTTCAGGCAGTTTGGAAGAGAGAATAATGGTCCCTTGGATAACATCTCAAATAATAGAAAGAAATCATGCTCTACATAGTGAAAAACTGTTCATGCTAGTGAAGAATTCAAAAATTCAAGGAAAAAGTAACTTATCTGTTTTCCTTCACTGAGATTGGTTGGTGGTCTATGCCAAGGGTCTTCAAACTTGGCAAGTTTAAGACTTGTGGACTTCAGCTCCCAGAATTCCTGAGCTAACATGACTGGAGGAGGAATTCAGGGAGTTGAAGTCCTCAAGTCTTAAAGCTCTCAGGTTTGAAGACCCTGGTCTATGCCCTCTGACCCCCAGTCATCCTAAATTATTTTTACAATTGCAACTCTTTTAAATTATTTATCTTCCAAGAAAATGTTTGCCCAAGAGCTCATCTATTTCATTTTTCTTGCCCTTTTTAAATTATCAGTCACTTATTTGTTGATGTTTGTCCTTACACTTCTTTCTCTCTCTTTAAAACTAGGAATATTTATTATGGTTGTATTTTCTTGTCCCCCAAGGAATTAATATCAAATTTTAATTTTCTAATCTTTAAGGACACTGAGGAAAGGGTATTATTGTTCATATATAATATTCACTTTTTATTTTTCTACCCCGCCCGTCTTTTGTCTTGTGATTTGGAGTGTAGAAACTCACAAGTGGGATTTTAAGATCCCTCCAGCATTTCTTCGTTTCTGGCAGCCCCTGCTTAGAGGTTTGCACTCCAAACATTCCACTCAGACTCTACTGGAGAAAATGTTTGATGATTTGAAGGCGCACGCAAGGATTTCGTCACTTCGGTCTCAGTACCTCATCAACTGGATTGCAAAAATTCTGAAGGCTAACTTGCCAGTTAGTAAGTATTGGGAGGTGTTCAGACAAGATTTTCACTTAGCATTATTCTCCTTATCAGTGTGAGGGTTGATGACAAACATAATTAGAGGACTAGTCATGTTTTCCCATTGATCTTATTTGCACGACCTTTCATGGAATCTCCGCAAAAGAAATAGAAGAAAAGCTCAAAATCAGGTGTGAATGACAATTTTTTTTAAAGCGTGGCAGTTAATTTGGAAAAATCATTAGCAGAAAAACAGGTTGCATGATGCTCCAAAATGAAAGCTTTTGTGTTCTGCAAAAATATATCCTCACTTATGCATGAAAATACAAAAAACTTAAAGTACGATGTAATTTAGCAAAGATGTAAGATAACATTCTTTGTAGTTATCCTTATCAGGACAGGAATTGAGCAAAGGGTGCATTAAATACCAGTACATTTTGTGAATATGTTTGTGGTATTTTTATCACATTTGTGTAGCAAGCTGTATTCTGAAAGCTTGTCTTGAAAAGGCAAAACAAGTGGACAACAGGTTTCCAGATTCTGGTGTGATCAGCAACCAAGTCTGTCCTTTGGCTGCACATTATGGTTTTTTTTTCATGTTTTATTTATTTTATTTATGTAACATGTAAAAATCAATTTCAATCAATCAGTATGTTGTCTGGGTACAAGTATTTTTAGGCAATCATAAGTTGTTTACAATGATATTTTCACAATCTGTCGGGATCTCATCGCTTTTCAATTGTTGTGCAAATACAATTCTGGCTGCAGTTAATACATGTAAAATTAAGGATATATTTCTTTTATCATACTTTTCCGGCAGGATGCCCAATAAGAATATTTCTGGTTTCAAATCTATATGCTGCTTTATCATTTTTTCCAACCAAGTATGTATTCTCCTGAGAGCCGCTCGATCATCCAGAGAGTGGGAGGTGCTTCAGTCTACGCTGATGGCTGAGCTCAATCACTGAGGAACGCTCCGCCCTCCATCACGTGGCTCTCTTGCGTTTCCCCAGTTTGCGCCAGCCGCTGGCTAGGCTGTGCATTTCACTCCTTGGCCGATCCAAGACTTGCTCTCAGGTTTGGAAATATTTATAGAGAAAAACAAGTTATTTTCCTTAGCCTTCTGGCGCAGGACTGGGGATTTAAGGGGAGCGCGTTTTTTCGCTCCCAGGGGTTGTAGAACGGGCGACTTTCGCGCTCGGCGCAATTCCCCCAATTTGATCTCTTGCCTGCCGTTTTCTCCGCTGCGCTTGCAGCAGCTTTACTGATCGCACTGATAAGTGCTGCTGGTATCCCCCCACCGCAACGCCGCCGCCCTAAGAAGGGGCGAAACTTACTGCTTGGCTTCCTCGGCCTCTTTTAAGGCCGGAGAAGTAAAAACTTCATTGCCCTGAGCAGCCCGGGACTTCAGCAACGTGGGCGATCGCCTAGGGCGCCACCACGTGGCGGGCGCCATCTTTAAAAAAATAAAATAAAAAGATTGAGGCCTCATAGCGCTGCAAGTAACGGCCCTAGCACAGGCCTCTCAGCCTGTAGGGCCTTTGCTAATTGGTACAATTTAGTAATTGTTGGCTTCCCGCAACAGGCTCAGGGCAAGTGATTGCAGCCTATCCCTCCCGGTTGTTGCCTGGGAGCTCCAGCTGCCAGAGGCCTCTTCCAGCCTCAGGCGTTTAATTCGGATAATTGGCAATCTTTCATTAATAGAGTAATAATATTAATAATTACAATTATAATAATTATAATAATAATAATATTAATAATAATCATATATTACTAATAATAATATTAGAACAAGAATATTAACAATAGTTCTAATTTAATAGACATTGGAATATCTGCCTGTATGCAGGTCTAGATATTTCCTCATATATAGGTTTATATTTATACTGCATATAGATAGACCTGAGTGAGTTTATTCCTGTAATTTTTTTCTTATTGATATTGTACCTTAGCATTCCAAGTCTCATTGGATTGTTATCCTGCTTGTGCAGATAAGTATTAAGAATTATTTCAACATCTATATTACAGAATTTATACATCTAAATTCCAAAAGGGGTGTGGGCCAGCTGAAAGGACACCCGACCTTTGTTGTAGGTCGAACCCTTGGCGAGCCAACCGCCTTTAACTGTATTACTGTCCTTTCTTGTACAATGGCAGATGACATTCCCACCAAAGGCCCTTCTTTGAAGGCCAAATCCAAATCCTACCACCTGCGCAAACAGGCTAAGGAAACTCCTAAGGAAACACCTAAGGAGACCTCTAAGGCTTCTCAGAGAGACGCCCTACGACGTCACAGGGCTCTCGAGAGGGAATTTGACAGGCGGTCCAGAGAGACACAACCGGTACTTCCAGCACCCTCCGCTCCTTCTACCTCCAGACCCCCCTCCTCCAGATTGTTTTTCCGTCTCCAGGCGCAGCCCATCCCAGGGACACCAGGCTCCCGGCCCATCAACCAGACAGCCTCCTGAAGCTACTTTCACGCCCACGGCCGCTGGTCTTCGCCAGGAGGAGGCCCTCATCCGAGATCCCTGCGCACATACAGGCATTGATGGAACGGGCCATTCGCCAGGGATAGCAGAGGGCCTTCAACAGATGTCCAGGTCTACTCCCCTCACTGGCGCCCGAACACGCACCCACCATCAATGAGGTCCTCGCCAGATCAGACCCTACTCGTGGTCAGGTACCTTCTCAAGGAGGCAGTCCTCTCCCAGAAAGGGACCCGGAGGAGGATATAGAGTATCTAGACCAATTTGGGGGAAGAGGAAATGGAATGGGGTCTATGCAACAAGAGGAGCCCCTATCGGAGGTAGATCCTATGGAGGGGGACATGTCCGAGGATGAGGGTCTCACCCCGGACCAACCCACTGTTGCGGGCCTGTTCAAGCCCCACATGTTTAAATCCCTTTATTCAAAGCCAGGAACATCTCTGGCCTGTCGGTGCAAACCTCCTCAGCTCTCCCTCCCGGCAGAAGGTCAGGAGGACGCCATCTTTAGTCAACCCATGGTGGAGGCGGAGGTAATCCCGGCCCACCCCTATTTCATGACCTGGTCTCAAATCAACTGAATTCTACTAGGCCCCTCCCGCCCCATCCAGCCTGGACAGGAGGTTCTTTAACCTCGAGTCGAGTTTCTGTGACTTACTCAACACCCCGAGGTGGATGAGCCCATTGTTGGGTTGGCCTCCTCGTCCTCCCCAGTGACCTCCTAGAGGCTCTGAAACCCGAGGACAAGAGGTCCGAGCTCGCCCACGTAGAGCTCACCAAGCGGACTCCTGGGCCATTAGATCAGCCACTGCGGCTTCTTTCTTCACCAGATCCTCGATCCGGTGGCTTCGCAACTGAAGCAACATGTTCCCCCTCCAACACAAGGGCTCACCAGGACATAGCAAAACTGACGGCCGGCGGAATTTTCTGCTGACGCCACCTTCCATGCGGTCAAATTCTCTGCCCGGGCAATAACGCCCCATGTCACTGCTCGCCGCCTGCTCTGGCTTAAACACTGGCAGGCGGACGTTAAAAACAAAGTTAAGCTGGCTACTGCCCCCATAAAAGGGGACAAACTATTTGGCACGGCTCTGGACCCTTGCTATCTGAAACCCGGAGCAAGAGAAAATTTCTCCCTCCTCTGTTTCGGAGGTCAGAGTCTAGAGGCCCCAGCCATTTCGGAGAGGCTCCTCCCGCCCTTTCTACCAGTCTCCTTCCCGCCAAGGTACTCGAGACCCCCTCCTCCCGACCGCTCCAGCCCCAGGATCGAACCGATCCGGCCGATAGGAACAGGAGGGGCAGCGGCTACAGGCGCCTTTCAGGGGCTCAGGAGGGAGGCCCTTCCGCGAGATAGATCCCGCCCTCCCTCCCATCGGCAGACGCCAAGCACTTTGCCAACCGATGGGACTCTTCCACCTCTGATACCTGGGTCCGTGATACCATCAGACTCGGCCTCACGCCTCAATTCAAGAGCGCCCCTGACTTCTTTCTGCGTCCCCCTCAAGGGACCCCATCAACGCAACCTAATGGATTCAGCAATCCATCATCTTCTCCAAATACAGGCCATTCAACCTGCCCCACCTCCCAGCGGGGCAGGGGTTCTACTCCCACCTTTTGTAGTCCCCAAATCCTCCGGAGGATGGAGGGCCATCTTGGACCTTAAACGCCTTAACCGTCTATCTGGTCTATCGCAGGTTCAAGATGCACACCCTGCAGTCCATCCTCCTCAGCATCCGCCAAGGGGACTGGCTATCCTCCATAGACCTCTCCGAGGCCTACCTCCACATTCCAATCCGACCCTCCCATTTCAAATTCCTCAGGTTCTGCTACAACCACCGCCACTTCCAATATGTCGCCCTTCCCTTTGTTAGCCTCTGCCCCGAGGACCTTCACTAAAGTCCTCGCGGCCCTGGCGGCTCATCTCAGGAATCTCCCGTCCGCCTCCATTGCTACCTGGATGACATCCTCATCCTCTCTCCCTCCAGACCCCAAGCAGAGAGGGACATCAGGGTTACTATCTCGGCCCTCCAAGACCATGGTTTCCTAGTTAATTGGCAAAAGAGCCAACTATCCCCATCTACAAGGATCTCCCACTTGGGGCTGTCATTGACTCAGTGCAGGGTAAGGTGTTCTCTCCCCGAGAGATTCCTTAGTATCCAGGAAGCCGTCAGGCATATCAGACGCTCCAGGAAGGTTACAATTTTAGAATTGTCCAAATTACTGGGTAAAATGGTTTCTTGTATCTCCATTGTTCCATGGGCCCGCTTTACACGCTAGACCCCTACAATGGTTCCTGCTCCCATTCCAGCGGACCGGCAGAAGCACCTCAAAGGCCACAGTCAAGGTACCTCCAAAAGTCCTTACATCTCTCCTCTGGTGGACCAGCCCCACCATCAACAAGGGTCACTTCATCAAGGAGCCCCACCGCCTCACCCTTACCACAGATGCCAGCCTGTCCGGATGGGGCGCCACATCCTCTCGCTCTCAACTCAGGGCACATGGTCTCAGGTAGAACGGGGTGCAGTATAAACTGGCTGGAGCCCACGCCATCTTCCTGGCCCTGCGCAGTTTCTCCCCAAGTACGCGGGCGGCATGTCCTCATACTCACGGACAACGCCACCGCCAAGGCTCACGCCAACCGTCAGGGGGCACACAGTCCATCCGCTTGATGAGGGAGGCCGAACGCCTCTGCCGTTGGGCAGAGCGCAATCTCCTCTCCTCAGAGCCGAACACATCTCAGGGGACTCAAACACCCAAGCGGATTGGCTAAGCAGGACCACGGTGGACCAGTCCGAATGGCGCATCCACCCGTCACTATTCAGGGAAGCGACCAGAATGTTCGGTCTCCCGCTAGTAGACCTCTTCGCCTCCCCACTCAACACGCAACTCCCCAGGTTTTTCTCCAGGTACCCTCCCACGGGCCGAGAATCACGACGCCCTCCGTTGCCCCTGGCCCACAGGGCCTCTATGCCTTCCCGCCTCTAGCCCTGGTTCCCAGAGTTCTCCAGAAGCTCATCTCCGAGAGGGCAGAGCTGATTCTAGTAGCACCCTTCTGGCCCAGGCGCCCTGGTTTGCGGACCTCCGCAACTTATCGGTGGCCCCTCCCTGGAGAATCCCCACCAGGATATCCCTCTCCCAGGGGCCCCTTCAACACCCAGACCCTCAGTGGCTCCAGTTAGCCGTTTGGAGGTTGAGCGGGAACGCTAAGGAAAGAACGGTTTTCCACCAAGTTATTGAGACCATTTTAGCGCCAGGCGGCCTTCAACAACCCGCATATACAACGCCACTTGGAAGGGATTCTGCGAGTGGTGTCATGGTCTCCAGATCAACCCGCTGTCACCTTCCATAGCTCAGGTCTTGGAGTTCTCCAAGAGGGCCTGAGGAAAGGGCTTTCCTCAACACCCTAAGGCCAGGTCGCAGCGCTATCCACAGTCATTGACTGTGATAACCTGGGTTCCCTTTCCCACCACCCCGTATTCGGGCATATTTCCTCAGGGGGCCACCAACCTGTGTCCCCAACCATACACCGACACCCTACCTGGGACCTTAACAAGGTCCTGGTGTCTCTGACTAAGCAACCCTTTGAGCCTCTCAGGGAAGCCTCTCTCCAATTCCTCACATTCAAAGTGGTATTCCTGGTAGCTATTACTTCGCCCGCTGCATATCGGAGTTAGCAGCCTTGTCGGTAAGGAAGGACCTTGCATATTTCATGCCGATAGGGTGGTCCTCCCGACCGGACCCTACCTTCCTGCCCAAGGTTAACTCGACCTTTCACAGGGCTCAAGAACTCATACTCCCGAACTTCTGTCCCAATCCCTCGCGGGAAAGGGAGAAGCTTTGGCACTCACTGGACGTAAGACGGGCCCTACGATTTACATTAAGCGTACCCAACCCTTCCGGAGGTCAGAATCTCTCTTCCTTTCCTTCCAGCCCAAATCCTTAGGCCACAAAGTGTCTCCGCCAACCATCGGCCGCTGGATTAGGGCTACCATTTCCAAGGCTTATTTGTCCCAGGCACTGCCGGTACCCAGGGGGATCACAGCACACTCCACCAGAAGTGCAGCCACCTCGGCGGCTTGGGCCACCCAGGCTCCAATTTCTGATATTTGTCGGGCAGCCACTTGGGCATCCCCCTCCTTTCATTAGACACTATAAGATTGACACCTTGCCTCGGCGGAGGCTTCGCTTGGTAGGCGAGTCCTCCAGCGAGTCTTCAGGGAACCTCGGAGATTGCAGGACCAGACGGGGTCCCTCCTAGGACAGCCAAGCTTTGTATGTCCCACTCTGATGATCCGAACGGCTCTCAGGAGAATGGGCGTTGGTTCTTACCTGACACGCCATTTCTCTGGAGCCGTGAGGATCATCCAGCCCCACCCTTTAATTGCCGTCTGGTGGGGCCTTGTTTCGCCAATGACCTATTTAGCATAGGGAGAGCAGAGCAACGTCCTTCTCTTCATCTTCGCTCTTCACGCAAACTGGGGAACGCAAGAGAGCCACGTGATGGAGGGCGGAGCGTTCTCAGTGATTGAGCTCAGCCATCAACGACGAGACTGAAGCACCTCCCACTCTCTGGATGATCCTCACGGCTCCAGAGAAATGGCGTGTCAGGTAAGAACCAACGCCCATTTTCATCCAATATTTTTTAGCTTTGGGGCATGTCCACCACATATGGTGATATGAACCAAGTATCTGATTACACTTCCAACATTTAGCAGACCTCTTTAAACATTTTTGCCAATCTTGTGGGTGAAAAGTGCCTTCTGTAAAATATTTTATGTACATTTTCTTTGACATAGTTGACATAGATAATTTAACATTTCTATCCCATAATTTCTGCCATTTGTCCAGTTCTATTGCATATTCAAATTTTTTAGCCCAAACTATCATTGTCTCTTTTACTTGTTCACTTTCCAGTTTGTTACTTAATAAATATATATTTTCTTTATTAATTTTTCATCCGTTCCAGTTAATATCTAGTTCAATTCTGTTAATTCTTTATTAAAACATTTTAGTGTCTTTCTCATATCGAGATTGTATCTGCATTTGTGGCCACCATGCTATACCCATCCCTTTACTATTGAGTTCTTGCTTAGTTTTTAATTCCCTCTTTTCATTCAAAATGTCTTTATATCTTATATTAATGGCATTAGGATGTATCAATACTTCCATTGTGGAAAGCCAGACTGGTATTTTCAGATAATGTTGTTCTTTAATTTTTACCCATACTGATAGCAATGCATTTTTAATATAGTCTTTGGAAATAGCTATGTTTCTTATACTTCCCATACACTTAGAAAGCATGCCAACCTAATTGAAGATTATATCCTTCTAAAGTTAATAGTCTTTTATGCCCCAAATTTATCCATTCTTTCACCCATGTAAGTATCGAGGCCTGATAATATAATTCCCAATCTGGTTACCCAAAGCCCCCTCTTTTTTTTAGAATCTTGCAACATTTTCAGACTTAATCTTGCTTTTTTCCCTAAGCAAATATATCTTAATATTATTTTATTTAATTCTTCAAAATATTTTCCCATTTGATTGGTATTGTTTGGAATAAATATAATAATCTTGGTAAAATATTCATTTTTATAGTAGCTATTCTTTCCGCCACCAACAATTGCGAATTTTTCTATTTCTCCAAATCTAATTTGATTTATTGCATCAGTTTCATATAATTATCCTCTTTAATCGTTACACATTTTGCTGTTAGTTGTATCCCTAAGAACTTTATTTTCTTAACTATTTATATATCAATTTTTTACATCAGCACTCTTTTCTATGTATTTGTAAGATTGTTAATCTTAATATTTTTGTCTTTTCTTGTTTATTTTCAATCCTGCAACTTCCCCATAGTCTTCTATCTTTTTAATTAATTTTGGTCCAGTTTCTAGTGGGACTTCTAATATAAACACCAAATCATCAGCAAAGGCCTGTAACTTGTATTTCTCTTTTTAAATTTCCATTCCTTTTATCTCTTCATCTTGTCTAATGTTTCTAGTTAACACTCCAAGGTCAATATAAATAGTAGAGGGAATAGTGGACATCCCTGTCTTGTGCCTTTTTTTTGTATAGAAATTCCGTCATGTCCCCATTTACCAACACCGTATCTGATTGTGATATATTGCTTTAATCATATTAATCTCTCCCCAAAGTCCATGCATTTTAATTGTAATAACATAAATTGCCAATTAACGTTATCAAATGCTTTCTGTGCATCTAGGAAAACCAATGCCATTTGTCTTCCAGGATTCCATAATAGTCCAATGTCTTTAAAATCATTCTCATATTGTTTTTAATCTGCCTCTTTGGCAAAAATCCATTCTGATCTGCATGTATACATTCATTCAAAATCCTTTTTAATCTCTCTGCTATTATTAAAGCATATATTTTGTAGTCCGCATTCAGTAAGGATATTGGCCTACAATTCTTTATCTGTATTAAATTTGAGTAATCTTTCGGTATAAGAGTAATATTTGCATGAATTTGGTATTTTCCTTTCTAGCAGAACTTCCAACATAACTGGGCCTAATGTATCTTGTAATTGTTTATAAAATTATGTCGGTAGCCCATCGAGCCCTGGCGTTTAATTATTCTTTTGTCTCTTAATTGCTTCTGTCAATTCCATCATAGTTATTCATTCATTCAGCATGACTTTAACAGTTTCAGATACTTTTAGGAAATTTAGATTGTTCCAAGTATTGTTGTATTCTGTTTTCAGGGATTTTCTCCTGATCATACAGTTTCCCATAATACTCTTGAATTATTTTTTTTATCCTCATTTTGATAATAAAGGATCCCTTTCTCATCTATTAGTCAATGTATCAGGTTCCCCCCCCCCCCCTTCAGTTTATATGCCAATCATCTTCCTGGTTTATTCGCATTTTCAAAAAAGTTTTGTTTTACACTTTTGATTTTTTGTGCCAATTCTTTTTCTAATAGGTTCATTTTATGCTATTTGATTTTTCAACTTCTTTTTTGTGGTTCTTTCTGTAGTCCTAATTCTAATCTTTTATGTTCTTCTAACATATTTTATTTTGTTTCTTCTTGTTGTTTTTCTTTCCCATGTAAGTTATGACTAATCCCCCGGTATACACTTTACAGTTTGCAAAGAAGTCTCTTCTTTCCTGTTCTCTTTAAAGAAAAAGTCCAGTTCTTTTTCCATACTTTGTATAAATTCCTTATCTTGCAGTATTTCTTGGTTCAATGTCCATCTCAATTTTCTTTTTTTTCCCCTTTCCTTACAACTTTTACTGGATTATGATCTGTGTATTCTAAATATTTCGTCTATTCCAGCGAGGATTTCCTGCTTGCTTACCTCCAGTGCATCTGACATTTTTTCAGGAATGTCTTCCCCCTTTTCCTCAATATTCTGAAACCTCAAAAAGTATTCTGCATCTCCAATCATTTCTGCTCATGATTTTTCCAAATTAACTGCTGTGTTTTTAAAAATAAACCTGGCATTAATGCCTCAATTGCAATTGTATTAGTTAAAGCATTCCAGCTCAGCAGCTTCCTGATTGCTGCTTTAGCAATATTTTACAAGTAGTCCTCCATTTACAATAGTTCATTTAGTGACTGTTTTGAAGTTACAATGGCACTGAAAAAAAGTGATTGACTGTTTTTCACACTTACAACCTTTGCAACATCCCCATTGTCATGTGATCACAATTCGGATGCTTGGCAACTGATTCATATTGATGACCGTTGCAGTGTCCTGGGGTCATGTGTTTCCCTTTTGCGACCTTCTGATAAGCAAATTCAGTGGGGAAGACAGATTCACTTAACAATAATGGTACTAACCTAACAACTGCAGTGATTCACTTAACAATTGTAGCGAGAAATGGGGCAAAACTCATTTAACAAATGTCTCACATAGCAAAACAAATTTTGGGCTCAATTGTGGTTGTACGTTAAGGACTTACCTTTATACACCAAAAGCAGGTTGAACACTGAACATGCTTTGGAAAGCATCCACTATTGTTCCATTTAACCTACCAATCCATAAAATTGTGATCATCTGTTTGTACCAAATTGAAAGTTGGACATTCACAGCACTAGACTGAAGTGTTGAAGTCTAGTTGGTAGTTCAGTATGTTGCCCGCACTCACCCAGTGTGTGTGAACCCTAAGTAACACCCATGATTAACTGAACAAATCCTTACTGAAACACGAAAGTGAATTTCTGTGGAGATTCTCAGCTATCCAGGTCATGGTTGTCCCAAAGGTGCTTTTTCAAAAGGCAACTGGACTTTCTTGGTTTTTCCTTGAAGGCGTTTCGCTTCACATCCAAGAAGCTTCTTCAGTTCTGAAGTGTACAGTATGAATGCTAGACTGGACATTGATCAGCTTTGGTCAATGGACATGCTCCTGTCTCCTTTCCCTGCTTCCATTTTATAGACGGAACTGGGGAGTGACCCAATGCAGCACACACCAATGCAACTGACGTTTGTGACATCTGAACTTCAACCTGTATCATTTTCACCTCTAAGCTTTTCTTGAGTTTGGTAGTGAGAGGCTTCCTTATTGTTTTTCTTTTCTTTCCATGATTCTGGATTAAGAAAAAAAGTTAAAGTCTTCCAAAACCAAGACGAAACAAAGCTGCTTGAGATTGTTCCATCACCATATTTCATTACAGTGGCTGAAGCTTCTCAGAGATTGCCTAGATGCGCCTTGCTGGGCCAGTCCTCACCTTTTGCATCTGTAAGTACATCAATAGAGTGGATCTGGGGCCACAAGGTGGCTTTTGTGGTTCTGGGGCAGAGGAAAGTGGCAGGAAGGCAAGTTTTGAATCTCCTCATTTTGGTTTTCATTGTTTCAAGACCCAAATTAAAATCTGGAAGATCTTAGAAAGAGGCTTGTTTCTCAGAGTCCATCAGCAGAGTTTCGCTCAATCAGTACTTCACTTTTTTTTTTTCAGTCATTGAGCCAATAAGAAAGGTTCAGAAAGTGCCAGAACCTAGCAATGCTAAATATTCATTTTGCAAGAATGTTCTTGAACACAGGTAGTCGACTTACAACCACTCATTTAAAGTTAAAATGGTGCTGAAAAATGTGACATATGACTGTTTTCCTCATGACCATTGCAAGGTCACGTGATAAAAATTTGGCTGCTTGGCAACTGACTCAAATTTATGATTATTGCAATGTCCTGGGGTCATGTGATAATCTTTTGTGACCTTTTGACAAGCAAAGTCAATGGGGAAGACAGATTCATTTAACAATCATGGTACTAATCTGCAGTGATTCATTTAACAATTGTGGCAAAAAATGTCATAAAATGGGGCAAAACTCACTTAAAATCTGCCTTGTCTAGTAACAGAAATATTGGACTCAATGGTGGCCATACATCGAGGACTACCTGTATGGATTTCTGACTGGTAACGGGTCAGGAAGCACAGATGACCAGTGCAAGGAACTCCCTTTAAGATAGTAATAATTGAGTTTCCCTTTCTTTGTGAACTGCATATTAGCAGTTAGTCCTCGACTTTCTACAGTTCATTAAGTGATTGTTGAAAGTTACAACAGCACTGAAAAAAGTGACTTATGACCATTTTTCACACTTTACAACCATTGCAGCATCCCCATAGTCACATGACCAAAATTTGGCTGCATGGCATATTTGTGACAGTTGCTGTGTCCTGGGGTCACCCGTGATCCCCTTTTGCGACCTTCTGACAACCAAAGTCAATGGGGAAGTCAGATTCAGTTAACAACCATGTTACTAACTTAACACATGAAATGATTCACTTAACAGTTGTGGCAAGAATGGTCGTAAAATAGGGCAAAACCCACTGAACAACTGTTTGACTTGTCACCCTAAATTGTGGTTGTAATTCGAGGACTACCTGTACAAATCTGATTTTGTTTGCCAGTATCCTGTTGAGTATGGAGCCCCCATTGCCAGCTGAGGCTCAGGAGAAGCTCCTCTACCTGACCTCTATTTACACCCAAGAAGATGGTGCTTTTCCCACTTCTGGTTCTACACGGGACGTTTGCAAGCAGCCCATTTACACTGTGGAGAGCTTGCTGAAGGTCAATGTTGCTGCTGCTGCTTCTGCCCACGAATTATTGAAGAGAACATGGCGGACAGAGGTGTTGCCAGGAACGGTGAAAGAGAAAGGACTGGAAGAGGAGGAGGAGGAAGAAGAGATGTACACCCAGTCACCGTCACAGCAAGAACCTTTTTTCCTGGAAGACCCAGCAGCTTTGGCTGAAAAAAGAAAAGCTCTTCAGGGGGCAGTCTGGCAAGTCGGCTCAGGTAAAACCTGGCTTCTAATCCATTGGGAGTTAGCATGTTTGGCATGTTAAGGGCAAAAAATGGGCCCGAGTGCTGCTTAGTCCATCCCTGAAAGTCTTGTATAAATAATTCTGTGGTTGGAAGGAGCAAAAATGGAGGAATGCCAAAGGGGAGGAGGAAAGGAACATAGAGCTTAGATAAACTATGCCCCGTAATAATTGCCTTTGATTAATGGGATATCCCTTTTAAGAGCATCTGTCTATAGTCGAGAGCAATCATATGCAGTTCACGGGCTCCCTCTGGGCCTGGACACCTAGTAATATGGCCTCACAAGATGTTCTAAAAATATAAAAAATAAAGTAAGATTGTTATATTATGTAATATGTATATAATATATATTAACTATAATATCTATTTTATATGCGGCTCAAGACAATTTCTCTTTACTCAGCGTGGCCCAGGCAAACCAAAAGGTAGGACACGCTGTGGGGGGGGGGGAGATGAGCCCTTTCTGAGCTCAGGAATTCTGGGAGTTGAACTTCTCATAAAGTCAGAAAGGGACCATCGTTCCCCACCTCTGGTCTAGAGGAAGAGGCCATATGTCTCCAAAGGTTGATCTCTGGTGTTTCCATGTAATATGTGTAACTTACCTAAAACCTTGGAGATCTGCTGCTCAGAAAAAAACAAAATAAAGGTGGGAGCTTCTGAACATTGCTAAACCACAAATCACCATTATTATTTGAACTGAACAAAATAAATCATAACTGGTGTGAAGTTAGATGGGAATAGGGTTGTGCATTCTTAGGAGGTAAAGTAACATGGGTAAGTAAGCTTTCTTTCTTTTTCTTTCTTTCCTTTTTCCTTCCTTCCTTCCCTCTTTCTCTCTTTCTTTTCTTTCTCTCTCCTTTCTCTCTTTTCCTACAAGGGATAAGACCCTGCCCATCCTCTAAGACGGGTTTCAAACTCAAGGCCCACTGGCTGGATCCAGCCTGCGGGGTGCTTAGATCTGGCCCGCGGGGCCAACCTGTGAGGAAAGGAAAAAAGAAACCTTGCCCAAGGACTGGCCTGTGGTGCCTCTGCTAGCGAAAATGAGGCACAGGCCATGCCCTGTTTTTAGCTGGGACGTCCTCCTGCAAAATCCTGCAGCAACCACAATTCCCTCCCTGATCTGCTTTCTAGCTCTGTTCTCCAGCGTGCAGGGCAACAACAGAAGACCGTGGGACTACCAGTAAAAAAATAATAATCAATCAGATCTTCTAACTTCGCGAGATCTTTTTACCCAATAAGTTAGAAGGTCTGATTGCACTTTTTTTAAAACATGATCTTCTTTTGTTGCCCTGCACTCAGGCAATTGTGGAAAGCAGGTTAGTGAGGGAATTGTGGTTGCTCCAAGATGGGGTGAGGATTTTACATTTTGATTGTTCTGGGGAGGGGTTGGAGTGAGGATTTTGCATTATGATTGCTCATAAATGAGTAAGAACCAATAAAAGAGGAATGGAAAAGGCCATATTTGTAGATCAGCATTTCTCAGTCTTGGCAAATTTAAGACTTAATGCTGCCTTGGTAATTCTGGCATTTGAAGTCCATGCACCTAAAAGTTGCCAAAATTAAGAAGGATGGGTCTAGACTTTTAGGATTTTCCATTCCTGTTTTATTTAGAGTTTGGTGCAATTAAATAAATCAGTTGTGGTTTCCTTAATAAATAGTGATTAAAGCAATATGAACCATTACTGGACTTTTTGTGAGAAACTGAAATTAAAAGTTGATCTGGGTTTTGATAATTAGATATGGGATTATGAAAATAATACCGTGTTTCTCCAACAATACGGCCTCCACCAATAGGAAGCCCCAGCATGATTTATTGGCATAAAATCAAATTAAGCCCCTCCCCCCAAATTAAGGCCCATATTAAACATGCGAAATGGGGGGGGGGAATGGCGGGGGGGGGGCTTGCCATTAGGAAGTACTTTGTTGCATGCCCGGATATGGTGCTGCCTGCGTTGGTGGAGCACTTCATATCGGGAGACCTTCTGCCACCGTTAATTTCCCTTCTCCCTTGCTGCCGTAGCGTTACAGCAACGCCGTGACGTTTGGTGCAGCCACGTGCAGCCAGTCAGGGCTCCTCCCTGCAACCGGAGCCCTGAGGAGACACTGGCTTCAGGCGCTCCTGTGGCCGCCTTCCTTTGCCTTCGAAGGTAAAGTGAATTATTTTAAAACCTCCGCTCATCCCATCAGGGCCGCGCCGGAGCCAGTGCGAGCTGGGCAGAGCCGGGAAAGCAAGCCGGGGTGTTTCCTGGTTCTGCCCAGCCCATACGGCTCTGCCGCGCCCTGGCGGGATGAGCGGAGGTTTTAAAATAATTCACTTTACCTTCAAGGCAAAGGGAAGGCGGCCACAGGAGCGCCTGAAGCCAAGTATACCAACAACAAAAGGCAAATCCTCAAGGTGGACTGGAGGGAGGTGGCTACGTGCCCCCGGGCTGCTTCAATGCAAGGTCCTGACTTGCAGCATCCTGCCGTTGCCGCGCGTCCTTTCGCCGCCGCCTCCCTCTCCGACTGCGAAACTCGTGTGCTTCGCCAAACGCTCCGAGCGAGGCGAGCTCTTTCATACATAGAGAGGGAAAGACGCCGACGTGCTCCGAGAGGGAGAAGGGAAATTAACGGTGGCGGAAGGTCTCCGAACATCCAAGCTGTCGCCGCCCGCCCACCCGAGGATGCAAGGGGGGAAATTAAGTCACCCCAAAAGACGGCCTAGCCGGTTTTTCGGGGTCAAAAAAATAAGGCCCGGCCTTATTATGTGAGAAACATGGATAATCGTCATTCATCATTCAGGCTTGTGTCTTCAGCTCTGTGCTTCTCAGAGTGATTCTGAGAAGCACAGAGCCGAAGACACAAGCCTGAAGATGATGAATGAGACTTCATCAAGTTGCCTAGATACTTCCAATCTTACGCGGGAGAAAACCCGAATAACCAAAGATCGATCTCTATCTATCTATCTATCTATCATCTATCTATGGCATTCAGCTTTGTTTGTATTTCCGCACATGTGTTTTTGTTGCAGTAACGTTAGCAGAATCTCATCTGCCATCATCAGGCTTGTATAGCAGTCATTCAGAGTCAGACTTTACAGTGGTTTCAGATTTAAATTTCGGGACAGCCTATTGCTGTGCCAGAATGGTTTTTTCTTCTGGCACAACAATAGGCTGCCCCAAATTTAAATCTGAAACCACTGTAAAAGTCTGACTCACAGATGAACACTATACAGAAGCCTGATGATGGCAGATGAGATTCTGTCGAAACGTTGCTACAACTTTAAAAGCACAACTACAATGACGTGGGAAAATACCCAAACAAAGCTGAATGCCATAAATGTAAGTACCCGCGAAAACTTAAGAAAACAAATACACACACACACACTTACTTACTTATATCTGTACCAAAGAAACTTGGAATTCATTCTTTTTTGGTTTTCCTTCTTTTCCTCTTTCTTTCTTACACTTTCTCTCTTTTTCTTTCCTGAGCCTTTTCTTTTTTCAAATCTGGTTTTTATTTGTTTATCCCTTAGCTTTGCGTTTTTTTGATGTATGAGGATCAAATGCTCAGCCATTATAATTCTACATTCCTTATTTACAGAAATCATATCAAAATTTAGAATGAAATCCACTGGGAGCCATCTCGTATGAGGCTGGGTCTGAGTCCCTCTAATCAAAAAGTGTTTATCAATAGAAAAGAATATTTGTAGCTCAGGGTTGAACTGTGGGGTCCTTGGTGCTCTCTAAGCTTGATGGTTTTCTTGCAGATGTTTTATTACCAAACTGGGTAACATCGTAAGTATTAGAAGGGAGTGGAGTTTGCTCTTATTTTCATATACTAGTAGCTTACCCTGTCAGTTGCTTCACAAACAATGTTTTGATTGGTGCCAGGTCTCTACAGCCTCTGGCAGAGAAAGGCCCTCCCTCAAATGTTCTTTAAAATACAGAGTTTCCCAGCATTCCTTTAGGAACCTCCAACATACAAACTGTGGTTACTCATCCTAAAATGAATCCTCTTTACTTGGAGCTTCAAAATTTGCTGTTTGCTGGGAAGGGTGTAACTAAAAGTCAGTCTACATTTGATTTTGAGGATATTTCTTCATAACCAAACAGAAGTGTATTTTCTGTGCAGTTCACACCCTTTGCTTGCTGGATCTGGATGTCACAAAGCAAAGCCCACATTTTGTAATTAACCCCTGTGCCACGTTTTGGCTGGCAGAGTGCTGTCACGCCCACCCTGGCCATGCCCCCCGGCCACGCCTCCCCGGCCCTCCAAGGTCAATCACAACCCTGATGCAGCCCTCAATGAAATAAAGTTTGACACACCTGCTCCAAGATATCTAAGTTACTATTGGACAAAGGGAGCTTGGGGGTGTGGAATTGATAACTTCATATTGTTATATCTCTCAGGCAGTTAGACGTTTAGGTTTCCCAGGTGGTGAACAGCCTGCTGTTGATAACCCATGCTTCTAACAATATGTAGAAAACCTATCCGTTCAGGCCTATCCCCAATTAGATTACCTGTAGGACCTCCTTTTTCCAACTGTCTCTGCTTTTTCTGTAATATCCAGCAGAGTTGGCATGGTTTATCTCTCAAATAAGTCGCCTAGTGGGACCCAGGGGGGACCCCAGCTTCTCTGCTGAGGACCTGTCATATGGAACATCATGTTCGGATGGCTGTGACTCCGTCTGTCCTTCCAACTAGGCCACACCATGGATTAGATTGAAAAGGTTTGGTTCCAAGATGGGACCGTTTCAGAAAGCCAACCTTCCTCAATTTCCAATGGTATCAGAGCATTCTGAGAGTTGAAGTTCACAGGTCTAAAAGTTGCCAAGATTGGACACTCCTGCTGTAGATTGTCCCCTTTTGGCTCAGTGCAGTGTTTGAACTCAGCTCCTATGACTTCCTGAGTGAGCTCTATCCATCATTGGCTATGCTTGATCTTGCTAAGCTCCATCCATTCCCTCCTCCCCTCCCCCACAGATGAACTGAAATGGAGAAATTTTCCTCTGGGAAAACTACCTGGCCAAACGGATGATCCCGATACCCTGTTAGTGGATAACTATACCATGATGTCGGCTCTTGACCAACTGGAGAATGGAGACAGGAAATATTCCCCCAACAATGTGTGAGTATTTCCCTAGAGATTGGGGAAATTTCTATTGTTGGAGAAGAGTTAATGTTACACCTCATGGAAAAAGGAAGAGGGAGGCTAGTCCAGTCTTAGTAAGGATTAATGAGGAAGGCTTTGGGGTGGTTGGCCTCTCTTGCCTGCTCCTCTCAATTTGAGATGCCTCTAAGGGCTACTATTAAAATAAAAAGGGAAAAATATAATTATGTTCTGAGCTCCTCGGTTAGAAGTTCAGATAGTTCTTGACTTACAATGGTTCATTTAGTGACCCTTCAAAGTTACAATAGCACTGAAAAAGTGACTTATGACCCCTTTTCATACTTTGCCCATTGCAGTATCCCCATGGTCACATGATCAAAATCCAGACACTTGGCAATTGACGCATATTTATTACAATTGCAGTATCACAAGGTTATGTAATTACCTTTTGAGACTTTCTGACAAGCAAAGTCAATGGAGAAGTCAGATTCACAACAACTGTGTTACTAACTTAAGAACTGCAGTGATTCACTTAACAATTGTGGCAAGAAAGGTCATAAAATGGAGCAAAACTTACTTAACAAATGTCTCTTAGCAACAGAAATTTTGGGCTCTGTTGTGATTGTAAGTCGAGGACTACCTGTTTAAGCCTAAATGCTATTGCTATATATAGATATAAAGGAATTTTCTCTGAACTGGTTTCAGATGAGATTCTGTTTGTTCTGTTTGTCTTCTTTCCGTTCACTGTCATCTGCTTTGAGGTTTTATTTGAATCCTTAGCAGCATTTGCTCTCGCAAACAAGCAGAAGCGCACTTGCCTCATGGTGGAAGTATGGCTTGTAAGAAAAGGAGGTTATTCTGACTTGGAAATCATGCTCAGAGAGCAGATTTCCTTCTGAGCGGGCGGGGCTGTGTGTGTCTCCTGTCAGGTATTCTTAGTCCTGGAGTTTGCACCTGTTGCTGAAGGGCAGAGACAGAAACGGACGGGTTTGCGTCTGTTTTCCCTGTCGGCTTTCACAAGCCATAGAGGAAGAACTTGATCGGCGTACATGATGCATCTGCTTTCTGGGAGAAATTGATGTTGGACAGCGAAATTTTTAGAATAGGCATAAACATTTCATTCATAAGGCTTTGCCCATTCTAAAGTTCAGAGCAGGGCCATTGTAATGTTACCTCTTTTTCTCTGCACCACTTATTCTCCAGAGTATGAAGTTCATTTTGTGTAACATCTCGTGTTGGTTACATCAAGACACCTTGTTATGTCTGTACAGGTAGTCCTTGACTTACAACCATTTGTTTAGTGACCAAAGTTTCACAAAAGTGATGAAAAAAGTGACTTATGACCCTTTTTCACACTTACAACCACCACTGCACCATCCCCATGGTCACGTGCTTAAAATTCAAATGCCTGGCAACTGGTTTATATTTATGACAGTTGCAGTGTCCTGGGTCATCTTTTGCAACCTTCTGACACAGTCAATGAGAAAGCCAGATTCACTGAACAACCATGTTGCTAGCTTAACAACCTCATTGATTCCTTTAACAACTGTGGTAATAAAGATCGTAAAATGGAGCAAAACTCACTTAAAAACTTAGCAGTGGAAATTTTGTGCTCAGTTGTGGACATAAAAGTTGAGGACTACCTGTATTCCACCCTGACATCAAATCTGGCTAGACTATTATTGAATGTTGGTTTGGATTTCACAGAGTACTAGTAGTTAAGGGGGACAATGTCAGGTGAAGAACATCAGTAATATGTAAAAAGGCTTGAATTCTTAAGATCAGATCTTAGACAATCAGAATTCTTTGTTGGAGGAGTTTAAATTATTACAAGATTACTGTTTTAGTATGAAAATTAAATTTTGAAGCATAACAAGTAGGTGGGCGGCCAGTATGGAAAGTAGTAAATTATTTTGAGAACTGTGTAATTTCTAAGCCAAAGTTAGCACATAAGTAGTCCTTGACTTTCAACAGTTCATTAAGTGACCATTCAGAGTTACAATGGCACTGGAAAAAATGACAGGACCATTTTTCACCCTTACGATCATTGCGGTATCTCCATAATCATGTGATCAAAATTAAGATGATTAGCAGTTGGTTCATATTTTATGATCGTTGCTGTGTCCTGAGGTCATGTAACCCCCTTTTGAGACCTTCTGACAAGCAAAGTCAATGGGGAAGCTAGATTCACTTAACAACCAGGTTATTAACATATCAACAGCAGTGATTCACTTAACAACTGTGACAAGAAAGGTCATAAAATGGGACAAAACTCACTTAATAAATGTCTTACATAACAACATAAATTTTGGGCTCCGTTGTGGTCATAGATCGAGGACTACCTGTACCAAATTAAGGTAGACAATTGTTTTATGGAACAATAAATTACCTTTTTTTTAAAGGAAGTTTGTAGCATTTACATTGTATGTCAATACACACAAAGCTTTGACCAGCTGCTAAAATCTCAGAATCTGGAAGAAATAATTGAAGGGGAAGTGATTGTAATAATTGGAAGAAAGAGCTTCTGTAATTACATTGCTCATTTTGTTCTTGCACTATTCCATGAGTTAGTTGCCAAACTGACTCCCAGGGTGCCAAACTACAAATTATTTAATTTCTCTGGATTCCAATGTGATTTGAATGATCGATGGATTGATCATAAACATTTATAGATCTGTCCAACTGAAACATGACTTTGGCAGCATACAACAAAAAATTAAAAAATCATTATTAAAAATAAAATGTGCATAAATTGGTTCTGATAAATTATTGATTTATTTGGAACTCACAATGCCAAAATAAACTATGTCTATTTGCAATTGTTGTCCAGTCAAATTCAGGCCTTGATCAGGCTTGGATGGCTCCCCTTGTTTCAGTCTGAACGAAATAAGAGAGAATGGTTCTGGGAAGTGAGCTGGAGGTGTTACAAACCAGAACTGTATAAACTGGGGTGCATTCTTGCTTAGGTTTCTATCCTATGCTCTGCGCAGCTGCAACCCTTTACCAAACTATGTCAAGGTCAACGGACAGAAGCCTCACCACCACCTGGAGATGCCCACATGATGATATACACAACTTTTAATTGGATGAGCCAATTGAACTATTGGGGTGGGAACGTTGCCATTACTTTGTATATGTGATTTACGCGCCCATTTTCTTAGATTCAGAATTCTTTTGTTGCTTCCACTTGATTTCCAGTAAATCTTTTCTCTGATTAAAGGAGTCTAAGTATTTCTTTCTTGGATTTTGAATGGAGCACCAGCTGACATAAAGAAGCTCAGAATGGGTCAGTTCCATTATATTTCATGTGCCTTTCCTGGACGAGATGGGGATACTTTCCCCCAGTTTTTCCCACATGATGCAATCACACTTGGTAAAGTAATTGTGTGCCGTGGTTCTTTCACCTAATTGTTGTCCCGTTCTTTTTCCTACAGCTCACCAGAATGGTCTGGTTTCCTTACGTCAGGACTCATATGGACCCAGAGCGAGCTTCATAAATTAAAGAGTGGGATTCAGCATTTTTGAGCAGGAGATTCTTTATTAATGATATAACACAATGGGAGGTTTTCCTTGCCACTCAAGGAACAATACTGTGCCTGCCTGCTCTTTGAAAGTTCTTTTTGGTGCAATGCAGCTACTTCTCCATCATAGATATTCCCCCTGGACATTTAAGGGCTGTGGAGAAGCAGGCACACTTAATCCACACAACAGATCTGCCCATTGCTAAAATTCATTTTTGTATTTTTAAAAAATAATTAAATGTTTTAATATTTTTAATAGATAGTGTGTGCTTTTTATTTAAAAAAGCATGTGAGTCATATGGTATATCATTGTTGCTATGTTTAGGTTCCCTTAAGGTTTTTAAAAAACAATTTTAAAATATATACTTGCTCTTTATTTGTTCCGGATCTGGACTTCGGAACACATGTAAGCTTATTGTGAAGACATCTATGAAATCACAAGTGGGACTTGTTTTTTACAGAGGAAACAAAGAAGTTGTTTCAGAGTCTGAGTGGATCGTTTATTGAATACACATTAATTATTTATAATTACGTATTTATTATAAAGCATCTCTACAAAGAGTGTTACACAGAAATTGGAACTATTCCAACAACGGTAGGGAAAAGTCCTAAGATAAGGATTGAATAATCATTCTTACCTAGACTGGTCCCTAGAAACCAAAGGATCAAGCATGTTAGAATGGTAAGCAGGTTAAGTAAATTGTTAGCATCCTCAAAGACTGCAAGAACAAAGTGCATCCATGGAGAAGTAGCAGCCTATGAAAGAGGATAAAAAAAGAAACACCATCCAACAACAAACAGCTGTTTGTTCTAAGATTGGTTATGATTCTTGCAAAGCCATACAAGGTAGTTTAACTTATTAACTAACTAGAGGGCACCACTGGGCAAGTCTTCTAACAAGTCCAGTGTGCTAAGCATTCAATAAGTATACTGTTTTCTCACCCTTATTTGGCAGCTCAGAACAGTGCCACAAAAACTGTTCCTCTTTCAAGTAGGTCTGTATAAAGACGGATGCTACTGGTAGAGGGGAGAGACAATTAACACAATGACAAGTGTATTTGCTCTGTGGTCAGTGACCATCAGAAAGCAACCAAGATAATTTAAGGCCAAGCTAGGAACATCACTGGTTTGATAAAGGGATATTTGCAACCAACCGCCTGCAAATATATGTCAATGCAATATGCAAAAGCGTGAACTGTCTCGTAAATAAAAAAACGGGGGTCTCTCCCTTCTGGAGCTTGGCCATTTCAGTTGAAAAGCATGCTTTCTCAAAAAGAAAGGCCTTGCCCATTAATGCTTACATGCAGCTACAGATATAAATAAGCACTGCAGTTTATAGTATTTACAAGACGTGCATGCCAGCCCTAACCCAGAGCTAGTGACATTTCCTGGTGCCTACGTTCCTTTTCCCTTATTCTGCTATCCAAAGAAGGGGTTGAGAGGCTACCACTTGCGATGTACTGTCTGCTCCTTGCATTTATGAAAGTCATTGTCACACCTCTCACTGCAGGGATGGGCAACTTTATGACCTGTGGACTTCAACTCCCAGAATTCCTAAGCCAGCCTGGCTTAGGAACTCTGGGAGTTGAAGTCCACAGGTCATAAAGTTGCCATAGTTGTCCACCCCTGTCTTATTGGATCAGGGCAATTAAAGTAGATCTTCATTCTTTGTCATTGAGACTTACCTTATATTTGGGTCAACAGAAAAAAACCCAAAGATTTTTTTAATATATTTTTTGGAACAATTAAAGAGTAATGTTAAATTCTATCAATGAAAAATGTACACTACTGTAAATACTACAGAGGGTCTAACAGTAGTTAGAAGCTATACAAGCAAAAAAGGATTACTAAATATTTACATAATCACTGAGGCTCACATTTCAAAATTATTTCATCTATCCCAGTTCTCAGTAGTTAAGCAAACAGTATTAAGCATTGATATAACAATATATTACAGAAAATTCAAATGCAAATAAATACTTTATAGGATGGGGTTTTCTAGTTTTTCAAGATAGACAGAGATACTATAGCTATCTGATACACAAATTAATAAATAAATAAATACTGTGCTCTCAAAAAGAGCATTTAAAAGCAAAGTGTATTTACAGTATAGGCAGTTTTTTTTAAATATATATATATATACCATCCCTTCTGTATAAGAAGAAATTTAGCATTGAGAGATGAAGGCAGTGAAATGTCAGTTTGGAACTGGTGTTGAAAAATCCAGACAGAAAGAAGTATATTGATTTAACAAATGCTACAACAGTTCCAGAGAAAAATAATTAGCAGCAAAAAAACCAGACGCTATTATAAAATTGCCATTCACTCCTTGCTTTTACAGATTAGGTTTTAAAATCATTTTTTACAAAAAAATAATAATTCCTTCCTTGAGGAAAAGAGGTGCTACTGATAGTACACCACTTATTCTCCATAGCATTACTTCCCAAAAAAGCACACAAGAGACTTATAACATTTTTAATATATTCCTAATATATAGTATATAATATATAGCTTTTACTGACAGTAAAATATTTTCATCCTTAATTTAAAAAAAACAGTAGCTTTTGTTCAGCATTTGGTGTGCTGAAAGATTCTGCTACAGTTGTCTGCAAGATTATCTTATAATAGAGATAAAATGGAAAACATCTATTTTATGCATATAGAAACTGGATTCCATGCAAAAAAAATATGAGCACACAAAATTTCAACACTGAACTGAAAAGCCATACTTTTATAATGATCCTGTTAAAAACAAAAGCGGGATATATAGCACTTGACTATCAATAGCCATGTATAAATATGAATATAAGCCTTATTAGCATGAGTATTTTACCAAAAAATTCTCTGCAAGAATGTATTAATAAATAGACAATATATAATTTATGCAGCATAATGCTCTTAAATGTACACACACTAGCGGTGCGCATTATAGTAATAAAATGGAATTCAAAATTTGCCTTTTTTTTCCTATAAATTGTTAAGTGCCCATTTTAAATAAAAAGATTTATAATCCTCCATGAGCTACTCCCCTTTGACACACAGTGTCACAAACATAGTGATGAAAATACAATATTGAGCTAATCTAGAGATGGCTTTTATACATGTTTTATACAATCAAGAAAGATACAATTTGTATCAACAAACAAAAAGTCGTTTCTGGTTATTTGAGGTGTTGCTCTCAGCTACTTTTAAAAGAGAAGAAATATCCCCCCCCCAAAAAAGTGGGTTTTGTCCTCATTGATAAAAGGGTCTAGATAACTCAAGGTTGTTGGGCTTTTCTAGAACTAAAGGGCCAAATATCGCGAAGAATATTCAGGGCAGATTAACCAAAGGGCTAATCTGCATTTTTCTTTGGTGCTTCTTAAAAGCACTGGATAAAAGCATGGTGCACCATCCAAACTCAATCTAATCAGCAGCCACAACAGACAAAGCCACAGTGTGCCAGCAGCAATTTGAAAAAAGCTGTACCATGACAAATGCAGGGGTCATGTCAGATGATCCACCACCATTTTCCTACAGGCTTGTCTTTAAAATCAGAAGGCAGCCTTGTGGAAGACCAAACATGCTACAGGCAGGTGACATAGTCTCTTGTGGTTGGAAAGTTGTTAAGATGAATTACTGTCAATCTTCTCTTTAGAGCACTGTTTCTCAGACTTAGCAATTTTAAGACGAATGGATTTCAACTCCCAGAATTCATATTGGCTGGGGAATTCTCAGAGTTGAAATCCACACTTTTTAGAAGTCGCCCAGGTTGAGAAACACTACTCTGGAGAGATGCTACCCCTAGGCAGCCTTCTTTAATATATTCAGCAGAATCTCAATAATCTAAACAAGTTCTTTCTTGTTAGTATCATTGCACAATTATGCTTATTGTGGATCCCAAGATAGAATCACCACCCTGCCGGTTAGTGATGTCACCCCTGTCTAGATCCACTTTGAATATCCTATATGATGCCAAACAAAAATAAAGCAGACATTCTGGGCATTACTGGGAATTATTCCAGCAACATGAAACACCCTTTGGACTATCCCTCACACCCCAATCCCCTGGGTCTGAAAACAAAAATTCAGAAAGCAGCTTGGAAGCCATTCTCAAAACACCAGAAACAACCCTGACGGCAGCCTCGCGTTCCATGTGTTTCCTAGTCAGAAACATTTAGGCAGTGTCACACCTTCTCATGAAGAAACCAAAGGCCAGTAACTCGGCCTTCTCGACTTTCATGAAAAAAACTACAGTAGAAGTCAACAAGTCCTAGCTCGAGACATATCGAGTTAGTAATGGTTCAAAATGTTCAAAGACATATTTGGATTTAAAAAGGGTGTCCACTCAGTGCAGCTTTAAAAAAAGAAAATGGAAAAGCTACTACACCTGGATAAATGTCTCTTAGGGGAGACATTTAGCTACAAAAGTTGCCCGTTCTTGAGCAAAAATACCCAACATTTGCTGAGATGATTTGAGCCAGTCAAACAGCTCCAAAGAAGCAAATGCATACCTTTGCATGGATCCCAAAGTGAAAAATTGAAACAAGTTTATCAATTGTATAGCATCGACTTTTATAATCAACATTTAATCTTTTTTAAAAAACGTGTTTACTCATTTTGTACTTAGTTGTACTTGGGCTAAACTGAAATGTGAAATTTGATCTGCGATGCTACAATTATACCACCTTTGGATTGTAAAGAACTGAATTGTACAATTAATCGTATTTTAAAACCCGCACCTGCCAATTTTAACAAGATTTATATGGAAATGGGACGGTTAAGATTTATCTGAGAATTGCATGGATGGCCTTGTCCCAAAGGGCATGATCTAAAAGACCTCCCCCCAAATCCAAAGCACCCCATTAGTTGTGCATCCATGCAATGAGCCCCCCCCCCCATCTGTGTTTCTATTCTCCTCACTTGGAGAGTAAAGATTTCTCCAGTGAGGACAAACCTAAGTTGCTAGAGCACTGGGAGTTGTTCAGATCAGAAATGCTCACCATGAACCACTAAGACACAGCAACTGATGGGGCCTCGGAGAAGCTCTTGGAAAGAGATGGACCAGAACAGGCCAACCTTCAGTGTGTGAGGATGTTCAAATGTACACAGCACATTTTCCTTGGAGCACCTTGTCAGTTAACACTGGAAACTACAAAATTCACTCATGCAATATAATTGCTAATAAGTTTGAGGGACTCACTTCAAACATAGGACCTTTTGGATTCAAGAAACAATATATATCCATGCAAAAAGTATGCACTTCCTGTAAAATACACCTTTTTTTAAAAAAATCCCAGCTTTAAAAAATTATTTAATACTTACTTATAATACAATCTGCTTTTTACAGAATTCTTCAACCACATATTCAGTGCAAATGCCAAAACAATGTACAGAATGGTATACCACAGCGTGAAACTATTCCCAAAACAGAGAATATCTCTATAGGATCACGGGTACCTCCTGCAGGATGCTGGTCTGGTGTAGTCAGTATTTCTCTCCAAGAATCCAAAGGGATACCATGCTAACGTCCTGTTCTCAATTTGGCAACAATCATAGCTGCCAACTGTTGTGCATCAGTCATGTGTGGATTCTTCTCCATCACAGACAAGACGACGCCAGCAGGAAAAATATTACAGAGGTTCTTATAGGTCTGGTACTGATGCTCTGGGATAACACATGGTTCTTGGGGCTCCCCACAAACCCCAATCCAAGGGTTACGCCAGAGTTGTTCCATCTTCTCAGGCATGCTCCTCACCATGACGGGCTCATAACACGGCTGCATGAGGTTGTTGCTCAAGGGATAGGAATGGTAAGAGTAGGCATCAGTTGCACATGGTAACGGATCCCAGCTGGCGTGTTGCTCTCGACAGAGTGGGGGCCTCCTCTGCCGAGTAGGGTTGCTTTCGTAAAGTCTTGAATCAGAAACACTATCCATCCTTGTCATAACTAGTGCACGGCTCGGTTGGGCCGTGGCTGATGATGGGTGAACATTTGGAGGCCCTGGGTAGTCTCCTGGGCAACTGGATCGTGCCCCAACAAGAGGGTGTTGGACATGTAGTGCTAAATGAGAAGCTGAATGCTTGTGTGGAGTATGTTTGGACCTTTCAGTGCCGTAGCTCTGAACTCTAGTTAAACTCTCGTGATAGCCATGAGAAAAAGGCTGAAGTCGGTTTTGCGGTGGAATTCGAGGAACTTTAGCGTGATCCTCTGAACCCACATCTCCTACACCCAGGTACAGGTCGGTATACGAAGAGTAAGAGTCATTACTTGCATGGCTTAAGCAACTGTCAGGACACGGACTTGAATTTCTTGAGTAGACATCTTGGTCTAGATCAACTCCATAATAATCTGTGTTGCTAATGTTCAAACTGGAAAAGTCGTTGAGCATAGAATAATAGCCGTGGTCTCCCAAAGATTCGTATTTGGGGTATGGGTCCGCGTAGTTGATCGAAGCCCCATGGCTGTTGGTGACCAGGATTGGAGGGTAGTGCATGCTGGTCATGTGTTCTAGGGAGGATTTCTGATGGATGAACTGAGAAGATGACCCAGGCACGGGGCTACTCGCTGACCGAGCATTTAAGGCCCCAACTGCATGGCTTTTAGGAGGTGGGAGCGTTGGGACACTTAATGCCGTAACAAGAGATGGGACAGAGCTGGCCTCAGGCTTCCGCATCATCGACAGCCGGTTCTCCGGTTCCACCGCTACAGACCGGATGCTTGGATCAGACTGGCGCTTCGGAGGATTGCGCTTCACTTCTGAAATGTTCTCACCCCCTTTGCAAAAGGCTGGCCCTGAACCACATTTGGCCAAGGCACCTTCACTCATGGTTTTCACCGCAGATAATTTTGCACTGATGCGAAGCTCATCTGCGACAGATCTCAAGGGCTGGTTTGTCCGTTCAGGGTGGTAATATTTACATTTGTGCCCATATGTGCATTTTTTCCCTGGGGGAAAAAAAATCCTCTCTGATTAGGCATGTTCTTTGCCAACTATATGTCTTAACTGGATAACCCTAGTGAAATCTTTTGCTCTTACCACAAAAACATAAAATAAGACATTGGTATTTTCTTACATCATGATGTTCAGAATTTTCCTTATTAACAGATGCAAATTCTTGTCAAGGTTTTAATTCGAGTGACAATGCTCCATGAAGGAAGCTAGAGCAGGCTCCACAAATAAATACATTCATTTAAATGTTCACTCAAAATGAGATGGAAAGCATCTCATTTAGTCTTTTAATGTCCACTTCAGGGAACTTCTCTCTAGCAGAGTGTGTGCACAAAAGCAGCCAGGGAAGTGACGGAAGCCGGAGAAACAGGCTCCTCATCAGTCAACGGGAGTATTGATTTATCACCAGCCTATCAAGTACTTACAAGGCGAGGGTTGGGCAGCACAAGGAAACAGCAGCCAGTGACTTAAAAGCCAGCCATCAACACACCCCAAACAGCCAACTTACAACAGGTACTATACTACACACAGAACAGCACACACTCTGTACAGAGAAGTTCCCTGTGCATGGGTTCCAGCATGAGTCCGAAAGCTCAGAAAACAAAACCTCTGGTCCCGGTGACCAAGCCAGATTAGATCCTAAACAAAATGAATTTCTTGGCTGTATATATAATTGAAACCCCACAGGCAAGAGAGAGCAGAAAAACTAAGTCTTTCAAAGATCATGTTGACATTATCCAATGGATCAGGTGGTATAAATTAGAGAAATAGTATTTCTATGCTGTCTCCCAATTTTAAAAATTCAGAGTAAATTCTTGATTAGCCAATAAATTTAAATTGTATTTTCTTCAAAGCAGTACTAATTTACTACCATTATGGGGTGCAAAATAATAATATAATAATAATAATATAATTATTCAATATGTTGATTCCTTATTTTAATCTTCCCCAACATGGAGTCTTCCAGAGATTCAGAGGACTACAAATTACCAATTTAAATATATGCTGGCTATGTAGTCTGAAAGTATTCCACAAGCCTTTAGAGCACGGATCTCCAAACCTGGTAACTTAAAGACTTACGGACTTCAACTCCTAGAATTTCCCAGCCAACAATAAGAGAATGTGAGACCAAGTTTCTCCAAATCCCTCTTGTAACCTACTCACCATAAGGGCACGGTTGCTTTTTGTGTTCTGGAATAACTGGCTTTTTCCTTAAGAAGTTTTCAAGACTAGGGCCATGGCGTCCCAATGGATCATCAGGTGGCATGAACCTAGAAAAATTAAACATTGTCAAATTTAACTGCCTAGCATTAATCTCTCTTTCACAAATTTCTATTTGTTACTTCTTGTCCTGTCCGCAGGTGCTTTGGAAAATGGAAGACGTGACAGTCTTCCAATATTTAAGGAGCTGAGAAATAGGGGTCAACTTATTCTCCAAAGCATCTGAGGACAGGACAAGAAGTAACAGTTGGGAAATCATTAAAAAGATCCAGGCAAGAACTTAGGGGAAATTTCCTGTCAGTAGGAACAATTAATCAATGGCTTGCTTCCAGAAGTTGTGAGGGCATCATTATTGGAGGTTTTTAAGAAGAGATTGATTACAGGCATTTTTCCAGAATTGTATACGCCAAGGGTGTCAAACTTGTTATCGTCACGGGACATATCACAAATCTTTTCCTTTACTAAAATGGGTGCGGGCTGCAAGTTTGAAACCCCTGGTATAGGGTCTCCTGATTTAAGCAGAGGGTTGGTCTAGAAGACCTCCAAGGTCCTTTCCAATTCTGTTGTTCTGCAATCTATAAAGTAACCAGCTTCTAGTGGGTAAGAAGATCACACAATATTCTTAAGATTAAAATTGGCCATGACACAGATTTATTTATTGTACATAGTGCATACTGAATACAGACTTATGGTGATTTAAAATATTGTTGCTGAGTCTCAAACCAGCAACCTTTACTAACAAGCCAAGATCACAACCACTTTTGTGGTTTAGTAGTAGCGAATTCAGAAAGCTTCTGCCAATCACTTTACTTTCCAAAAAGTAAAAGATAACTGAAGAACAAGCAAAAACTGCTAACCAAAAATCTAACAGGATTTTCCCACTAAAGAGGAAAAAATGTTATTCTAGCTTAGAATTATGGAGAGAATAAGAATTGAAGACTATAGAGAACAAATGTTTAAATCAGTTAACTACTATTTATGTTATCCACAAGCATCAATTCTTGACCATGCTATTTTCAAATAGAGGTAGTCCTCAAATTCATTTAGTGACCGTTTTGAAGTTGCAAACAGCACTGAAAAAAGTCATTTATGACCATTTTCAAACAACCATTGCAACATCCCCATGGTCACGTGATCAAAATTCAGCCGCTTGGCACGTGGTTCATATTTATGATGGTTGCAGTGTCCCAGGGTCACATGATCCCATTTTATGACAACCAAATTCAATCTGGAGGCCAGATTCACTTAATAACCATGTTACTAACTTAACAACTACAGTGATTTACTTAACAACTGTGGCATGAAAGGTTGCAAAATGGAGCAAAACTCACTTAACTGCCTTCCTTAGCAACATAAATTTTGGACTCAATTGTGATGATAAGCCGAGGACTATCTATCATGAGAATTGGACCCACACAAAAAGAAGAGGAAATCTCTCTAAGGAAGATTTGTGCACAGCAGATGAGGGGAAATTGCGTACTTGTCATTTACAAAGGAATACATAAGCAGCCGTTCCTCTATGAATTTCTTCCACTCTGGTTTCTCATTCTGAAGGTCCCGGTAATTGTCATTGGACACAATAATGCCATCAGACTCATAGGCCAACTTCAATATAAAGCGGTCATCATAGCAGACGACTCGTCTCCCTTGCACTCTCCGTGACGGGGTGAAAACAAGAATTTTTTCCTTCTCCAATCTGTGCAAGATTTCTTGGTCTGCAAAATTGGATTTACATAAGAATGTTAAGATCAAGGTATTTGGATAAAGAGCATTTATTACGCTTTGTCACTGTTGGCAGTTATATAACTATAGGGATTAATGTGACCCATTTGGTTCATTGACTTTATTTAATTCTTTTAGTTCAGGATTCCATAACTTTTTTTCAAGTTCTAGATCACACTTGGATTTAAAAATAAAAAGTAGGCTTGAATTTATTTATATTTAAACTTAGTTAATACTTTATACATTATGTATGCAATCATGTTTCAGTTTCTCACATCAAAACAAGTACTTTTTGACAAGATAATTTTCTCTGGGGCCATACCCAAAGTTTTGAGAGCTCGTGTAGCAGACCAGTGGCTTAGTTGCTATGGAATCTAAGTTACATTTAAGGATTCCAAAAGAATTTTACAGAATTTACATATATTTATATATTTAACATTTCCAGTTCATATCACAGTCATCATTTCCCCACGCTATTAAGTTTTTGTCATAATATATATAATATTTTTAAGAAGATATTAAGGGTGACTGGGTGGGTGTGGCTTGCTGATTGGGCATGGCTTGGTTGTCACATGATTGGCTGGAGTGGCTTGGTGGTCATGTGACTGGGTGGGTGTGACCAACTCAATGTCACTAACATCAAAGGATGCCTCGCCTGGCCCCTCCCCTCCCAGCCATTCCTTGTCACACCCAGTCTCAACTTATCTATAGTTCTGTAAAAATGTTGTTCATCTTTTTTTGACTTTATTATCTACATACTATAGATGTACTTTCTTGGACCACTGAAAGGAGGAAATGGCTCACATGCTTTGCTCAAGAGTGTGAAATAGGCAAGAGGCTTTTAAGGGGCTGCCAGAAAGAGGAGAGGGGGGCAATGTATTTTCCAAAGGACCAGAAGGCAAGCAAGAAGCAATGGATGGAAACTGAACAAAGAGAGAAGCAAACTAAGACTAAGGAGAAACTTCCTGACAGAAGTGGAACTGCTTGCCACTAGAAGTTCTGGATGCTCCAACACTGGAGGTTTTTAAGAAAACAGCCATTTCTCTGAAACGGTAGGGTTCCCCCCAAGGTCCTTTCTAAGCGTTATTTTGTTATTCTGACACCTTTCCCAGGACCTCTGCTAAGAGTTTGGCATCCTCAGTTTTCCTGCCTCAGCAGGAGGTTGGACTAGAAGACCTCCAAGGTCTCTTTCAACCTTGTTAAACACACATGTATTTATGCCTCTGGACTATAGACATTGAATGCATGTATTGTAAACCTTGAAAAATACCTGGGAAAAAGAAAGGCAGTAAAATCACTCTAGGTATAGGGACAGTGTAAAATATTAATATATGATAAATAATGGAACAATTAAAATAATAGCACAGAGTTTTCTCTCTCCCCCCCCTTCCTATTTTTTTCTTTCTTCCTATTTCTCTCTCTCTCTCTCTCTCTCTCTCACACACACACACACACACACACACACGCACACCTGGTCTGGGATGAACCGAATGACCCTGTGAGCTCCAGATAGCAGCGGGCGGTGGGAAAAGGAAGAAAGGAGGGGAGGCATGCGGTGGTGGCGGGGCCATGGAGCACCCCAAGCCCTCCGGTACGGTACAGTACCTCTGTCTGCAGGTGTCGGCGGCATCAGCAACAAAACGAAAGAAAGCGGGTGGGGGGAGATGACGGCCGCCTCCGCCTGCTTCCTTTCATTTTGCTCCTGGTAGAGGCAGCAGAGGCAGCTGGGGCAGTGGTGGCAAAATGAAAGGAAACAGGTGGAGGTGGCAGAGGAAGCAGAGGTCACCTGCAGTGATGGCGCTTCTTACGGGAGGTAGCTGCCTCTGCCCGCTTCCTTTCATTTTGGCCCGGTAGAAGCAGCAGAGGTGGTTGGGGCGACGGCAGCAACATGAAAAGAAGCAGGTGGAAGTGGCAGAGGCGGCAGAGGTGCTGCAGTGATGGCGCTTCTTACGGGAGGCTGCCACATGGTAGGGAGAGCTGGGAGAGTGCCGTGTGGCAGTTTAGGCAACCAGCCGAGCCCAGGGATTGGGGGGGGGCAGTTAGGGAGGCCCCAGTCAGTGCCACCAGCGGGATGGGGCCCACCCCGGTGGGGAAGCCGGCCAGTCAAGCCCGGGGATGGGGGGCAGGTAGGCAGGCTGGGCGAGGCTCAGGTAGCCCCGAAGATGGCTGCGGGAGGCCTGGGGAGCTCCGGAGATGGCTGTAGGAGGCCCAGGGACAGTGGGGAAGGGGCTAGTGTGACTCACAGGCTTACCTGTGAGCAGACAGGAGCTGTATCCCGAAGAGAGGGGCCGTGGACTTTCAAGCTTTTTGTTCCGCTGCAGCGGAAGGCAGGCAGCAATGGCTGGCCTGGTGGGCAGGCAAAAGCAGACTGCAGGCATGTCACGCATGCGCATGATGTTGCACATGCGCGATAGGGACTGACTGGGCAGGGAGCGGAAAAGTGGGTGAAGAGGGGCAGGGCCAGCCAGAGGCCCGATTTACTGGTTCTCTGAACTACCGGGAACCGTAACAACTGGTTCTATAGAACCGGGCCGAACCAGTAGAATCCCTGTCAGAGTCTGAATCTGAGGAGAAAGACAAACAGCTCACAGGGAGTGGGAGTGTGACTCCGTTGGCTGTGGAGGAAACTGGAGAAGGACAAAGTCTGGCTGGAGTTCAAAGGAAGACCCAGCCCCACCCCCTCTTCATCCTAGGGCATGCAGAGAGGAATGGAGAAGAGAGCAACATGCGTTGTGTGGCTTATGGGGGAGGAAAGGGCCCTGATTCCCTTCATCAGCCACAGCTGTGAAGAGAGTTTAAAAGGAATGCATGCTGAGTGCAGCAGCTGCTGGGAGCAAACGTGAGTTTATCTTTGCTTATCTGTGTTCCTGGCATCTTCCCAACCGTGTTGAGTTATTGCTGTGCTTTCACATCTGGAATTCTTGCTCCTGTCCTGTCGGAGTAATTACCTCATTTTGCCTTGATTATAGTTACAGTTTTTGTTGACTACATTTTGGGCTTGATTCTCTGCAGCCAAAGGCTGTTCCTGGGAGAGTTTTTCTCCAGCCAGAAGGTAACCAGGACATTGAGGGCAAAGTTGGAGCTAATAAAGGGATTCCCATTGATTATCTGACTGTGTTGCCTTTGTGCCATGCCCCAGGTCATCACAGCCTGCCATTTCTTGAAAGTTTGCTTCTTTTCCTGCACTTTCTCCTGCACTTATTCAGTCCACAGCCACACTTGTTTGTCAATCTAATGGTGACCTGATGTCTCTGGCAGTGGTAATGACAGAGTCACAGAGTGTTGACTAGGTAATGTTATTTGTGGCAGCACTGACAGATGTGAATACGATTTTTCTGGTCACTGCTTCTTTGTGTGTAACTTCCACCATTTGATCCTCTCGGGGCCTGTGGTGCTGTTCATTTTCTTATGGCCTTTTATTTTCAGATCTGTAACTTGTGTAATTTGTAATTGGTGTTGTGGGGCAAGAACATCAGAAGGCATAACCTCGGTATTGCATACCATGGGAAGGTCACGTCTTCTCAAAAGAATAAAATCGATCTGACTATTTCCGCCAAAAAGTAATGAGTTGGTCTGGATGTTTATTGAAAAATGTGTTGCAGATCATGAGATTCTTTGATTCTGCAAAATCCAGGATTTGAAATCCATCTTGGATTTCCATAACCTTTGTTCCCAATTACTTCCCATATGACCATTCAAGTCACCGCAGAGGAGCAGCAGATCTTCGGAGCAGGCACATTCCAGAACTGATCCTTGGTGTCCTTATCAAGTCCTGTTTGTGGGCATAAGCCACCTGGAGTCGATAGGTGGTTGTATCAATGGTGACAGACATGAGGCGGTCGGAGTGTCTCTGGACCTCAGGCACGTAGCTACATAGATCTTTGCTCACGACAACAGCAACACCATAGTTGTTGGAAGTGTATTAGTAAACCAACTTGTAACCTTCTCCAATGTCTTTGGATTTCTGTCCCTTCCATCTGGTATCCTGAAGGCATCCCCTATGTCAATATGGTGGTATTTCAGAATTTTGGCTAGCTCGCGGCTACATTCAGTCAGTGTTCTTATGTTGAGAGTGGCGATGCACAGTGGTTTTGGCTTCTTTTGGGCTAGCTTCTTTAACCAGTCCCGCTCCTGAACCAGAAGCCCTTGTCCATTTTTCACATTGGTTGGGCGGGACCAGTGGTGCGTCACCTTTGCTGTTTCTAGGGCAGCCCCCTGGGCCAGATAAAAGCACCCGGCAGACTAGACACACCTGCCCTAGTAGCTTCGATCCATTTGTTGCAACAAAATTTCCAAGTGGCCTGTCACCCAGGCTTGCTTGTGCCCAACATATTCGTTCTGCTTTTAATAATAAAAGGTTTTCCCTGTCCAATTGTTTCGGCCTCTAGAGGGTGGCTGCTAATCTCAGTTTCTTAGCCAAGGGAACCAGCGTTGTCCGAAGACCCTTCCGTGGTCATGTGGCCAGCATGACTATACGCTGAGGCACATGGAATGCTGTTACTTTCCCACCAAAGTGATAGATATTAATCTACTCACATTTGCATGCTTTCGATCTGTTAGGGGGCATAAGAGGGGTTTAATAAGCTTAAATTAAATTTACTGAAATGAAATCAGGAGGGAAAAAGAGTGATGATGAAAATGCACATGGGTTTTCTCCAAATCACTGGGACTTCTATTCAACAAAACCCTTAAAAAATCCAGAATTCATTGTCATCTTCTTTCACTAGATGGTGCTTTGCAAAATTAGCTCCTCTGTCAAGTGAGCAGCAACATTTCCATCTAGAGAAACATATGAACGGGGAATTTTAAAGAACAGCAAAAAAAAAAAGTGTTTAAAAAGAACCCTAGACTACAGCTTTCAGAACCTCAAGATATTATAATGCTTGTCTTTCACATTTGGAGTCAAGATAATGGAGCCATTTTCATCCTCACAGCAAGGCTCTTAGCAACGAATGGTATTTAATACAGTGACGGGAGCCATGATTTTTCTGGTTCGTAGAGTGGGCCTCAAAAGCCCCCCCTTCAATCCCCAAGTAAGAGACAGGATGAGACTAAATCCTTCCAGCGTCTCTTTCTTTCCTACTAGGACGCCACCAATACTCTGACAATTCCTTTTCCCCCAAGAGGATTTGCCAGGGGAAGCTGACCGAAGCTATGAGTGAAGTTATGAAATACTAAAGCTACTTCCCCAAATGATTAATAAATTCCTCCAGCAATTAGCAGAATTTTCTTTGAACACAGAATCCCTCCCCCCTTGGTTGTCCCCTTCCTTAATTCCATTTTGGTTTCCAGAAAAAAATCAGTCGGGGGGGACGGGGGACGGACAGACCCTGATGCTACTACACTTGTGTTAATTTATATCCCACTTTTGACAGGGCTCACAGTATATTAAAAGTGAGTGACTGTTCAAATTACAACGGCACTGAAAAAAGTGAGTTATGACCATTTTTCACACTTACGATGGTTGCACATCCCATGGTCACATGATCAAAATTCAGATGCTTGGCAACTGGTTCATATTTAGGACGGTTGCAGTGCCCTGGATTCGTGTGATCTGCTTCTGCAACCTTCTGACAAGCAAAGTCAATTGGGAAGCCAGATTCACTTAACAACCTTGTTACTAACTTAGCAATTGCAATTATTCACTTAACAACAGTGGCAAGAAGCTCATAAAATGGAGCAAAACTCACTTAACAAATGTTTTACTTAGCAACAAAACCTTTGGGCTCAATTGTGGTCATAAGTCGAGGACTACCTGTATAAAGTGGAAATGATCTTAAGCAAATTGAGCATTCAATACGCTAGAATACAAAATAAGTACCAATCAACTCACGTGGTTCAAAACATTCCTCCCTGCAAGCATTAATATAGCCCATAAGATTTAAATGGTTATGCACATTTTTTTCTATTATATTCTGCAAAAATGATATGCAAATACCTTCCATTATAATAGATAGAGCAGGGGTATCAAACTCAATTTCATGAGGGCCGCATCAGGATTGTGGTTGAACTTCAGGGGTCCGGGGTGGGCATGCCCGGGGTGTGGTGTGGCCATGGTGGGCGTGGTGGATGTGGCCAGCTCTCACTGCTGCTGTGCTCGCTCTCCTTGGCTCATGGTGTGCGCAGGAGGGCAAAGTGTGTGGGGCAGAGGGAGGCCCACTCCATCTCCTTACCAGGAACCCGGCTTTGTAACCAAATCATCCTCATTGATAAGATGGGAGACCACCAGGAGAAGTCAGGAGGAGGGGACAAGGAGATGGCAAAAGGCAGCGGGGCTGCTGGTAGCCAACTGCTAAGGCAAGATTTACCTCAGACCTTCACTCTCTCTCATTATAATCTCCTTCCTTCCTTCCGTCCGTCCGTCCATCCTTCCCTTCTTTATCCTTCCCTCTTCATTCTCCTTTCTTTCTTCTTCCTTCCCCTTTTTCCTTCTTTTTCTTTGTCTTTCCTGTCCCTTCTTGGATACTCAAATGCAAAAGGTGAAACATTCCTCGCCTTGTGATCAAATGTCACTTTTGCTAATAATGTGTGGCCACTTATAAGACTGAGAACAAACTAGGTTCAGTTTATCCCATGCTTGCATTTCGTGGGGGCGTCCACAGACTACAGTACAGCAAAACTGTCAAAATGATGGCTCCGATAGTTGATCAGAGCTCCTGTTTTTTTATGTGCAACAGCTTTAGCATTTAAGAACAGAAATAAGTTAGTTGCTTTTCTATTAATACATAATCCTTAAAAGGGCTCTCTTGTAGGGACCCTGTAGCAAAGGAAAATATTTTTCCCTACTTGCTTCATCCTGTTTTCTCACCCAAGGAGGGGATAATTTCCCAAGAGCTCACAATTCAAGAATACCAATGTGCACATGAGGCATCTCTCACGGTGGGGAAGGACGTGGGGTGCCCTCAAGGCCTCTTCAACCCACTAAGATACCTCATGCTTCTCCCCTCCCCTTCCTGCCACAAGGACTCGCTTACCTTGCAACCATCTGTCACCTCTTTATGTTTCTCTGTTCTTTGCCTCAGAGGAAGGGAGAGGAGATTTGGCTTGGAAACGCTTTTCGTGCCGAGAATGGACACTCCTGGGTGCTATAATCAAACGGCTGGTGTGATCTGCTGTCGTTGGGACGGGGGTGGGTGGGAGTTGCCCCCCCCCCAAAATTTTGTTCTATTGTACTTTACTAATTTATTTGATTCTTTTTGTTAGTTTTTATTGTTCTTTATTTTGATTTTTTGCTTTTAAATATGATTTTACATTGTGTAAGCCGCCTCAAGTCGCCATGGGCGAATAGGCGGCAATATAAATTAAATAAATAAATAAAATAATGTCGTGCAGATTCAGGCAGCCATTCCTCTTTTGCAGAGAGTCAGGGACCCAGAAACTTTCAATCTCGGTGCAAAAAGTGTTTCCTGATCTCCTGTTCCTTCCACACACACACACACACACCCCAAAAAAACTTGTTTCCACTTAATGAGACCTTGTTGTCCCCATGGAGCACAGCTGCGTGCAAATGGGGGAGGGGGAGAGACAGAAAGAGAGAGCAATCCAATGCAATCTCTGTGTGTGAGTGTGTGTGTGTGTGTGTGTGTGTGTGTGTGTGTGTGTGTGTGTATAGGAGAGAGAGTGATCTTCAGTCAGGGCACTCAAGCTTCTGGCAGCAGCATGGGCAATAGGAGCCACCTGAGCAGTGGGGCAGTGGGGGGTGGAATACGAAGCAAGGCGGGGGGGGGCAGAGCTGCCCCCCCACAAGCTTACCTGGGCACCCCACCAGCCAGGCACTGAAGTGCCGCAACAGCCACTGGAGAGAGGGGGGGGGAGGGGGGCTCTCTAAACTCTGTGTGTGTGTATGAGAGAGAGCGTGAAATCCCTGCTTCAGTCGTGGCATTTAAGCTGTTGGTGGTGGCTGGGGGGGGGCAGGGGCCACCCGAGCAGCCGTTTTTCTCCTCATCCTCCCCACTGAAGCAGCGGCGGGCTCTGCGGGACAGCAGGGCCTCTCATTTCTCCCCTGGCGTGGCAAATTCCAGCTTCCGTTAGGGCATTTAAGCTGCTGGCAGCGGCAGCCCCCTAATGATGGCCCCCTCCCCAATCAACCAGCCAGCACCGCCTGACCTGCTCTGTGCCTGGCCAGCTGGCATAAAGCCTCACCATTCTCCTCCTCCTTGTCCTTGTCCTTGCCACCCAAGCGGCAGCAGGCTCCGCGGGACACGGTCTCCTTCCTGCCCTGGTGCAGCAAACTCCGGAGAGCTGGATGCAGGTGTGAAGGGCCTGGCCCCACAGTGCATCCTTCCTCAGTTGAAGGCTTCATTCAGCCCTCAAACAGTAACGCCATCCGTGGCCCTGGTATGTGAGCCAGCCTTACTGTTTGAAGGCTGAAGGGAGTCTCCAACTGAGCAAGGAAGCACTGTGAGGCCAGGCCCTTCACACCTGCGTCCACCCCACCGGAGTTCGCTGCGCTGGGGCACCGGCTGGCTGGCTGGTTGGGGAGGGGGCAAATCATTAGGAAGCTGTCATCTCCAGCAGCTTCAATGCCCCGACTAAAGCTGGAGTCCACTATGCCAGGGGAGAAATGAGAGGCCCTGCTGTCCCACAGAGCCCACGGCTGCTTCAGTGGGGAGGACGAGGAAAAATACAGTTGCTCAGGTGGCTCCTGCCGCCCCCCACCCCGCCACGACGACGCCAGCAGCTTAAATGCCCCGACTGAAGCAGGGATTGCACGTCTCTTTCTCATACACACACGTGTTTGGAGAAAGCCCCCCCCTCTCTCTGTCTCACTGTGATGTTCAGTGCCTGGCTGGCAGGGTGCTCAGGTAAGCTCAGGTAAGCTGCCTTGCTTCAGATTCCACCCCCTACCGCCATGTTTCGTGGCCGTCGCACTGGTGTGTTGCTCAGCCTCCTGCTACATTACGGCAGCGAGCAAGGAGACGAGGCGAAGAACGAAGCGAGATGGGTGGGTGGAGGACGAAGTAAGGCAGGGGGTGCAGAGCTGCCCCATTTGCCCTGCCCCACCCGGCTTACCTTAGGGCCCTTCAGGCAGGCCGGCCAGCCAAACCCTCACCCTCACCCCCCACCAACCAGGGCAGCCACATCCCTTTCCTAACCTTTCCAGCTCCTTTCGCCATCACCACGTGCAGAGCAACTAAAGTAGTCTGTGGGACTAAGGTCAAAAGAATAGTTCAGACCTTCCAGCTTCTCACACACACACAAAAAAAGATCTTGTGAGATTGGAAGGTCTGGATTATTTTTTTTTACCGTATTCCCACAGACTACTTTAGTTGCTCTGCACACGGGGATGGAGAACTGGGCCTGTGCGCATGCACACATGCACGCCAGGATGGTGTGGGCCAGGCCAAAGTGACACAGGCTGGACTTTTACAGTTTTCAGGATGGCCACGTGGGCCGGATTAAACCTCAAACCTTGAGTTTGACACCCCTGAGATAGAATAACTGAGTCATCCTACTGAGAAAAATCTAACCATTTCCCGAAATGGTTACCTGTAATTGGCGCGTCTGGTCGACTCTGTTCTTTTCTCCAGGTTGGCACAAATACTGTTATATCTCTGTGACCTTTTTCCAGAAACCAATCAACAGCTAGCTGAATCCCTCGACAGGAAAATCCTTCTTTATTTCCATGACTGAAAATGAACAAAAATAATTCAGAGAATTCTAATATATCTTGATGAAGATGGCTGAGATAAAAATACAATACATAAAAAAGGAAAGGTGTTTGATAAAGTTTAGGAGACAATGTTAAAAAGATCTAGAAAAAAACAGACAAACTTCACTCTTGCAAACGAAGGCAAATATATATTTCCCAGGATAATGTTGCAGGATCCAGTCTGAATCGGTCACCGGGACCAAAGGTTTATTCTTCCAAACTTTCAGGCTTGTGCTAGAGCCCATCCTCAGGGAACTTCTCTGTCCCTAGAATATATGCCCATTCTGGAGAGAGAATGACACACATTCTGGAGAGAGAGAATTTCCCTGAGGATAGGCTTTAGACGAGCCTGAAAGCTTGGAAGAATAAATGTTTGGTGGGGGGGGGGTTCAACTCAAGATTGGATCCTGCAAACTTCTGTTTTCTTGCTGGTTGGGGAATTGTGAGAGTTGGAAGTACATAAGTCTTAAAAGTTGCCAAGGTTGGAGATCCCTATTCTATAATGATGAGATGTCACAGAGATACATATAGTTCCCTCCCTGATGACATATTGGGCTGTCTAGACTTGGCTACTTACCCAAGCCTTCGATGGGACACTGGCACCAACACCCTGTTTGTGAGATTTTGTGTCTTCTGTGTTGATGAGTTGGCACCTTGTGTTTATTTTGCAGGGTTTTTAAAAAATCTGTTTTGATTCATTGTCTGTATCTGTTGTTTTTGCTATTTTATTGCTGTGAGTCACCCAGAGTCAGCTGGAGTCGAGCGGCATCCAAATGGAATAAATTTATTTTTATAGCATGCCTGAATCAGAAGATTCTGGGCAGATTACTACTGTGCAAGAAACAGTTCAAGGTGCACTAGTTCCAAATGTCTCTCCCAAAATGGATACCTCCAACAATCAACTAGGGCAGGGGTCCCCAACTCCTGGGCCATGGACTACCACTGGTCTGTGGCGCATCAGAAACCGAGCTGCACAAACGAGTGAAGCTCCATCTGTGCATGTGTGGGAGGCAGGCATTGTGTGAAACCATGCCTACTCTGGTCCACGGAAAAGCCTCTCTCCACAGAACCTGTCCCAGGTGCATAAAAGGTTGGGGGCTGCTGAACTAGGGATAACAGTTCCATGGGACAGGGCCGTAGGAGGGGGCCGCATAGATCTCCAGGAATAGAAAGTACAGGGATAAAATAGAAAAGGACTCCCGTGTGGTCCACATCTTCCTAATCCCCAGGGAAGAGGGACACTTTGTGGGCATTTTTAGGATGTTCTCAGTGGATGGACAGTCAAACCTCGTAAGTAGTCTTTGTAAGGTACAAGTAGTCCTTGATTTACAACAGTTCATTTAGTAATTATTCAGTTACAATGGCACTGAAAGAATGACATAGCAATAGCACTTAGACTTATATACCACTTCACAGTGCTTTACAGCCCCCTCTAACCAGTTTATACAGAGTCTGCCTGTTGCCCCCAACAATCTGGGTCCTCATTTTACTGACCTTGGAAGGACGGAAAGCTGAGTCAACCTTGAGATCCAAACTGCCAAACTGCTGGCAGCTGGTGATCAGAAGTAGCCTGCAGTACTGCATTCTAACCACTATGCCACTGCGGCTCTTCACCATTTTTCATAAAATCATGGCAATATCCCTGTGGGCATGTGATTAACATTTGGATGCTTGGCAACTGACTCGTATTTATGACAGTTGCAGTGTCCTGGGATCATGTGATCCCCTTTTGTGACCTTCTGACAAGCGAAGTCAATGAGGAAGCCAGATTCACTTAACAACCATGTTACTAACTTAACAGCTGCAGTGATTTGCTGAACAACCGTGGAAAGAAAGGTTATAAATGGGGCAAAACTTACTTAACAACTGTCTCACTTAGCAACAGAAATTTGGGGTTCAAATGTGATCCAGGACTACCTGGATCTAATGTACCTGGGTATACAATGCAAGGAATTCTGCAAAAGTTGCCAATTGAATCCACTATGGTATACTCTTATCCACATTTGAAATAAACATTTATCTGGATGCTGATTTCCTTCAAGGGTTTTTATGCAATAAAAAGAGGACAAAGTATGAATTACCTCATTGCCACATTACTTCCATCAATTACAATCGGCCTCAAGTTGTCAGAGCTGTCCACAACATCCTCCTCCAGGGACAACTCGGGGCTGGTCACCTCCTTGGCAGCCGTTCCACTCGTGGGAGCAGTACTACTTCCAAGGCTAGCTGGCCCTTCGTTCTCAGCCTTGTTGCCAAGTCTCACAAGTTCAGCCAAAATATCATTGATGAGAGCGTCCGCCCCCAACTTGTTCAACACGGCTTGAATCTGATCCCCTGCGTAGCCCAGTTTTAAAGCGAAATCAATTTTTGCTTGATATTCTTTGTCCGAGTTCGCTTTACCATCTTCCAGTTTTAAATCCTGAAGAAGGCTGCTCTGGGAGAAGCTGGGTTGATCCAAGCAAGGAGAGCGGCAAAGCTGTCGGTGAGGCTTGTGAGGGGGAACATCCTTCGCCCTAGGCAGGGTGTTGCCGGAGCTGGTCCTGATGCAAGGCTGCTCGTTGTCACTCTCAGAGCTTGTCCATTCTTCAGATTCGGTGCTGCAATCCCTGCTGTCTTGCTCAACAATCCTCTTGTCTTGGGCGTGCCTCTTCTCCATTTTCAGCCTTTCCACCATAGACCAGACCGTCATCACGTTGACCTTCTGGTGAGATACCCTCAAATTGCTCTCAGTGCCAAAAGTGCTGGGAATGGGTGCGCCGCTGCATTGTGGCTTGCTTCTTAAATTGGTCCTGATTTGTGAGAGTCACAAAAACAATTGCATACCTTTTGGGCAGGGAGGAAAGAAAAATAAAAGGGAAAAAATGAAATTACTGACAAGTAGCAATCTGCTACAATAAGAAAAGTAAAGGTTTCAAATCCAGATAAATTGCTCATGCGGAAAGGATTTGTGAGGAATGCAGAATTATAACCTTATTTATCATTATCTCTGCTTGAGAAATCAATACTTCTTGGGACAATATGGTAACAGATCAGACAATGGGATCTAAAATTGGTTAAATGTAGGCCAGATTCACACCTCATATTATGCTAAAGTAGAAGTGCATAAGTTTAGTAGCCATACCAGTTTTTAAACAGTGTATTTGATGCCATGCTACAAAGACAAGAAGCATTAAAAGTGGTTCCCTCAAATAAAAACTTCATGTCTCATATTTTTTCTCATACACTTATACAGATAGTCCTTGATTTACATCCATTCAATTAGTGACTACTCAAAGTTACAATGGAAATGAAAACAGTGACTTACAACTGATCCTCACACTTCCAAAGTTGCAGCATCCTCACAATCATGTGATCAAAAATCAGGTGCTTGGCAACCGGCACGCATATACAATAGCTGCAGCATTTGGAGGCCATGCGATTACCATTTCTGACCTTCCCAGCCAGTTTCCAACCAGCAAATTCAATGGGTAAAGCTGGGTTCACTTAATTACCACATGATTCACTAACAAATGCAGTGATTCACTTAACAATCATGGGAAAAATTGTCATAAAATTGGGTGCAATTCATTCAACAATCAGTTTGCTTAGCAATGGAAACTATAATCCTAATTGTCGTAAGTCAGGGACTATCTGTACACAAACTACACAGAATGGGCGTTGGTGCCTACCTGACACGCCTCTTCTCGTTGAACTGCATAGAGCATCCAGAGAGTGGGAGGTGCTCTAGTCTTCACTCTTACAGGCTGAGCTATAATTGAGGAACGCTCCTCCTCCTCCACGTGACTCCTCCACGCGTTCCCCAGTTTTACGAAGACGAGAGGACAGGAACAATCCTCTAAACTCAACTATTATACAGAACTCAACTATAAACAAAGAACATCATTGGCCGAAACAGGATTCCCCCCCAGACGGACTAATTAGGGTGGGGCTGGATGCTCTACGCAGTTCAACGAGAAGAGGCGTGTCAGGTAGGCACCAACGCCCATTCTCCGTAGAACTGCTGCAAGCATCCAGAGAGTGGGACATACCAAAGTGTGGCTGTCCTACGGGAGGGACTCTGTCTGGTCCGGAATCTCCTCTGGCTCTCTCACCACTTGCTGAAAGACTCGCCTGCCAAAAGATGCCTCAGCCAAGGCGTAAGCATCGATTTTATAGTGGCGAATAAAGGGAGACGGAGACGCCCAGGTGGCCGCTCGACAAATGTCATGAATTGAAGCCTGGGTAGCCCAGGTAGAGTGTTCCTGGTAGAGTGAGCAGTTATTCCACTAGGGACCGGAAGGGCTTGGGTGAGATAGGCCTTGGATATGGTAGCTCTAATCCAGCGGCCAACAGTAGACGGGGATACCTTGCAGCCCAGCGTCTTTGGCTGAAAAGACAGGAACAGAGATTCTGACTTCCTGATAGACTGTGTTCGATAGATGTATATACGAAGAGCCCTTCGAACATCGAGGGTGTGCCACTGCCTTTTCCTTTCTCGAAAAGGCTTTGGACAGAAATTAGGTAGGACCAATTCTTATGCTCTGTGAAATGCCGAGTTGATTTTAGGTAAAAAGGCAGGGTCTGGTCGCAGAACCACCCGATCAGGGTGGAAAATACACAGGTCCTTTCTCACGGATAGAGCTGCTATTTCAGATATCCTTCTCGCCGAAGTTATTGTCACGAGAAACACCACTTTGAAGGTGAGAAACTGAAGTGGCGCCTCCCTGAGAGGCTCAAAGGGAGGTTTAGTTAGCGCCGTAAGGACCTTGTTGAGGTCCCAGGTCGGGTATCTGTGAATCACTGGGGGGCGCAGATTGGAAGCCCCTTTAAGAAAAGCCCTGATTCGAGGGTGGTGAGAAAGTGGACCCAAAGGGCCGCCAGCAACTACCGTTGATAGAGCTGCGACCTGTCTTCTCAGAGTGTTGGGGGAGAGGCCCCTGTCTAGGCCGTCTTGTAGGAAACCCAGAATTTGTGCAATTGAGGGGGAGAGCGGATTGAAGGAGGATTTAAGACACCAATTAGAAAAACTATTCCAGGTTGCATTATAAATGCGGGTGGTCAAAGGCCGCCTTGCTGCCAGGATGGTATTGATGACCTGAGCCGACAGGCCCTCCTCTCTCAGTCTTTCCCGCTCAACCTCCAGACGGCTAACTGGAGCCACTGAGGGTCTGGATGATGAAGAGGACCCTGGGACAGTGAGATCCTGTCTAGTGGAATCCTCCATGGTGGGGCCACGGACAGATTGCGAAGATCTGCGAACCACGGTCTCCTGGGCCAATACGGTGCCACCAGGAGAACCTCCGCCCTCTCGAGTATCAACTTCTGAATCACCTTGGGAATCAGCGGGAGGGGAGGGAAGGCGTATAGAAGCCCCGTGGGCCAGGGGCAGCGCAGGGCATCGTGGTTCTCTGCTCCGTTGTCGGGGTATCGAGAGAAGAACCTCGGTGTCTGGGCGTTGAGCGGGGATGCAAACAGGTCTACCAGAGGCTGACCGAATATCGCTGCTGCCTCCCTGAACAGTGAGGGGTGCAGGCGCCATTCCGATTGGTCCAGAGTGGCCCTGCTCAGCCAGTCTGCTTGGACATTTGAGACCCCCAAGATGTGTTCCGCCCTGATGGATAAGAGATTTACCTCTGCCCACCGACAGAGCCGTTCGGCCTCCCTCATGAGGCGGATGGAATGAGTGCCCCCTTGCCGGTTGATGTGGGCCTTGATTGTAGTGTTGTCTGTCAAGACTAACACGTGGCGCCCTCGCACCTGAGGGAGAAAGGCGCGCAAGGCCAGGTATACTGCGTGAAGCTCCAGCCAGTTGATGCTGCAGCGCCTCTCGGCTGCTGACCAAGTTCCTTGAGTTGAAAGAGACTGCAGGTGGGCCCCCCATCCGGAGAGGCTGGCATCTGTCGTGAGAGTAACCCTTTGGGGCTCCTTGAAGAGATGACCCCTGTTGATAGAGGGCCTTGTCCACCATAGGAGGGAGGCGAGGACCCTTGGAGGAACTTTCACCACGAGGCCGGAGTTGCTCCTTCCGGAACGTTGATACGGCAGGAGGAACCACTGCAAAGATCTGGAATGTAAGCGAGCCCATGGGATAATTGATATGCATGAAATTAACTTTCCAAGCAGCTTGGATAAAGCAAGCACAGAGGTCTTTCCAGACCATCTAATAGCCCTGATAGATGTCTGGATGCTGCTGAACCTCTCGCGAGAAAGGAAAACCTTCTCCTCAACTGAATCAATTACGGCTCCTAAGTGAGCTATACGGGTGGAAGGGTTGAGTTGACTCTTCTCCCAGTTCACGAGGAAACCGTGAGCCTGAAGTACAGAGAGAGTGGTGCTAGTGTCACTCTTGGCTTGAATTCGGTTGGGGGATACAATAAGAATGTCGTCAAGGTACCAGTGAATGCGGATAGGAAAGTGTCTGAGGTGGGCCGCCAGGGCTGCTAATACCTTAGTAAAAGTCCTCGGGGCTGAAACGAGGCCAAAGGGAAGGGCCACATATTGGAAATGCTGATTGTTGTAGCAGAACCTCAAGTATTTGGAATACAAGGGGCGAATGGGAATATGTAGATATGCCTCGGAAAGGTCAATAGATGTAAGCCAGTCCCCTTTTCTGATACCCTGTAAAATCGACGGAAGGGTATGCATTTTGAACCTATGACGAACAATATAGCGATTGAGCCTCTTTAAATCTAAAATGGGCCTCCAACCCCCGGAATGCTTAGGGACTAAGAAGAGGAGGGAGTAGAACCCCTCTCCCCGCTGCGATGGTGGCACAGGCTGGATTGCCCTAATATCAGAGAGGTGTTTGATAGCGGATATCATGAGGGCCCGTTTGGTCGGGTCTCTGGAGAGGGGAGAAACCATGAAGTGCTCCGGAGGAGCAGCCTGAAACTGGAGAGAGAGACCGAAGCTTATCGTGTCCCTGACCCATGCATCCGAAGTGGATGTTTCCCACTGGTCGGCAAAATGTCTGAGGTGACCGCCAATGGGATGAGGGGCTGAAATTCTACCTGGGTCGGCGGGACACCCTGTTCCCCGAACCCCTGAAGGGCCTCCTGTAACTACCTCCCCTTCTGGTTCTGTCTCCCGAGTCGCCCCGGTCCTGGTAGGCTGACCAGAATGACGGAGGACCCTGGTATCTAGGGGTGAAGGATGGCTGGAAGGAGGGGCGAAAGGAGCCCCTCCGAAAGGATTGGGACCCTCTGGCTTCCTGTCTACGAAAAAGCGACGGGAGAAACTTCTTCTTATTCCGGCTCTCCATCAGTAATGGATCTAAGGCCGGCCCTAACAGTTTTCCCCCCGAGATGGGAGCTGAGGCTAATTTGGACTTATTTTTAATGTCGGCCTGCCAGTGCCGGAGCCAAAGTAATCTTCGGGCAGTTACGTGCGAGGAGATGGCCCGGGATGAAAATTTTACAGAATGAAAAGTGGCATCGGCCACAAATTCCGCCACAGCCGTGAGTTTTGCAATATCCTGCTGGGCCTTAGTGTTTGACGCGGAGACGTGTTCTTTCAACTGTCTGAGCCACCTGATGGAAGAATGAGTGAAAAATGAAGCGGCTGTGGCCAACCGGATGACCCAAGCATCCGCTTGGTGTGCTCGCCTGAGCGCCATCTCTGCCCGCTTATCCTCTGGCTTCAGCGCCTCCAGAGCGTCAGTGGGATTGGAAGAAGAGGCCAGTCTCACTATCGGGTCGTCTACCTCCGGGGTGTCTAGCATGGCAGAGAATTCCGGGTCGAGATTAAACAATCTCTTGTCTTGACTAGAAGGGCGGGGGCGTAGAAGCCAATTGCCTTGCGACCAGGTCGGAAAAAATTGGGGGGGTTGGAATAATCTCGGTTTCAACAACCGGTTGTCTGAATATTTAATCCTCTGGGCCCCCCGGGGTCGCCGGAGATGGTTCAGAGGGTGACTGGGAGGTCAGATCTGAAACATTTTTTGCCTTAAATAATAAGGATTTAAACAAATGAGGCTTAAAAAGGCCCACAAAGGCCGGTTGTTCGGGGGAAATGCCCTCGTCTTCTGACATCTCCCCCTCCATGGTGTCTACCTTGAAGAAGGGTTCCGAATACTGTAGAGACCCCCTGTCGGAACCTTCCTCCTCCCTGACGGACTCAAAGCCCAGTTCGACCTCCTCTTGGGCCTCCTCCCCTTCCGGGAGTGGCGCCTCCATTGGGGCAGGTACCTGACCATGTTGTGACGTCGGCGTGGAAGGAGATCTTCCGGATATAGATTTGGCCTCGGGCGCCATACCTCGAGAACCTGATCTGGACAGCTGTTGTATGCCTTCAGCTATTCCCTGACGGATGGCAAGTTGCATCCACTCTTTAATACTGTCCGGAATAATGGTTGTGACCGGGTCTTCAGGGCGCAGGCCTGCTGCAGTTGGTGTGAAGGTCGCTTCGGGCGTACGAGAGTCCTGGCGACTTCGGGCAGTGGAACCGCACCTGGAGGGAGAAGATTGCCCTGACAGAGGAGGGGGTTGGACAGAGGTAGAGGGTGAGGCAAGAGTAACAGGGTGAGAGTCTTTGGACCGTTTGCCGAACTCCTTCTCCAGGGCCTTATGGCGCCTTAAGGCATCCCTTTGGGAAGCCCTGGAGGAGTCCTTGTCCCTTTTGCGTAAATAGTCCCTTTTGCGTAAATAGACTTAGCCTTCAAAGAAGGACCACTGATATTACCCTCTGCCATGATGCCAAGTGATAGATAACCAAAAAAAGGCGGTTGGCACACCTAGGAGTTCGGTCTACTTACGCAAACCGGTTTTCCTAAAGTTGGGCCACGTCCCCCTTTTGGATAAAAAATTTTTGTGTGTTTGTTTGACCTTTTCCTTCTTCCTTTTCTTTTTTCTTTTTTACCAGATATCTATGTCCTAAAACTTATTCAACTATTATACACTTATGTACAAGTATTGTTTTTATTATTTATTGTTTTTTATTATTTTTATTATTTTTTATTTTTTTATATATATATATATATTTTTTATGGGTGGGCGGAGCCCAAAAAACACCAATAAGAATCAAGAAAATATTACTAAAAAACCTATATCTATTATCTAGAATCCAAAGGAACCAAATGAACGCTGAGGCCAGAAATTAATATACAGAAAAAAATTCACACACGGAGAGATAGGCCTCCTGAGGCAGCCTCCCAGCAAAAATGGGAAGTAGGTGCCTGTGCCTCTGAGCGAGCTGCGGTAGCTAACACCAACCAACAAAAAGAAGGGGAGAGACAACGGGGCACGGAGCCACAGTGCCTTCCCAATTCTGGCTCCACGCGGCCTGCCGGTCCCACTAAGGGCCCCTGCAACAATCGCAGCCCAAAACAACAAAGAAAGGCAAAATTAAAAATGGCGCTGGCCACGAGGCGCGCCCAAAATGGCCGCCCGTCTCGGCGCTATTGACTCAGAGACGCACCAGCCCTTAAAACGGGGAACAAAAATCAATGAAAGGAGCAAGGGCTGAGAGAGGAAGCAGTCCTTCCTCTCTAAAGCGTTCATGGGGGGAAGACGCAACGAGAGAAAACAGCGCTAAAAATAGCGCAGAGCCAAGCGGCTGGTTTGCAGCAGCGCAGCTTGGAATATAGGCAGAGGGAGTAGGAGGGGGGTGGGGGGGGGCAAAGGGCTCCAAATCCCCCTATCTCCCCCCTGAGGGCGAGAAATCTCGCTCTTTCAATAAATTTGAGGGCACACTAAGATCGCAGGGACAAGGAGAACGAAAGAAGGCAAACCTGAAACCAGAAAGCAGAAGAAACCTGAATCGGCCAAGGAGCGATAGAAAAGAGCTGCCTGTCTCTGCGAGGTTGAGCTAAAACTGGGGAACGCGTGGAGGAGTCACGTGGAGGAGGAGGAGCGTTCCTCAATTATAGCTCAGCCTGTAAGAGTGAAGACTAGAGCACCTCCCACTCTCTGGATGCTCGCAGCAGTTCTACGGAGAAAACTGATATCCACAGATTCAAAAGAGGCGACATGAAACTAAGCAACATGGGAGCAGAATGGGACTTGTTATTGGGGGACAATAAAATCAATATAAGGGGTTGTAATGTGATGCACCACATGTGCTCTCCAAGCTATGCCGTCAATCAAGGCACTAAACCATGATTTCATTAGTTACCCTTTACTGAACAAATTGTAACTAGCATGGTTCACATGCAACTAGTTTATAATAACAAACCACAATGTTTGAATTCATACTAAACTGACATCAAACAAATCACACTATAGTTCAATGTGACCCACCTTTAAGTTCATGCACTGAAATCAATGGGATGGAAAAAAGCTAAAGATATTAAGGCTAACATAGGAATATTAATTTCAAGAGATTTGCATTAACGTGTGGATTCATCCTAAGAAACTGTTCCAAACATACATGCATCTCTTTTCATCTCTAAACAGCAGCCAACACAATGATATCCATAACCATAAAGAAGAACCATAATTTATTGAATGTATACAGTACAAACATTTCCAAGTTCAAATCACTGATATTTTTGGTTGAAGGGATTAGGATTTGGTTGGAGGCTACTGCAAGAAATAGATATGAGCAAGTAATCTAATGAAGCAATAATTCAATTATAGAAAAGTATCAATTAGCATATTCTCCCATCCCTTTATAGTAACTACCCTGTTTCTCCAACAATACGGCCTCCCCCAATAGGAAGTCCCAGCATGTTTTATAGGCATGAAATGAAATTAAGCCCCTCCCCCCAAATTAAGGCCTATATTAAAACATGCGAAATGGGGGGTAAATGGCGGGGGGGCTTGCTGTTAGGAAGTACTTTTGTTGCACACCCGGATATGGTGCTGCCTGCGTTGACCCTGATACAAAGTGCCCCACCAACGCCGAGGTCAACATCCAAGCCGTCCCCGTCCGCCCTAAGATGCAAGGGGGGGGGAGGAAATTAAGTCACCCCCGAAAAGACGGCCTAGCCATTTTTTCAGGGCTCAAAAAAAAAAAAAGACCCGGCCTTATTATATGAGAAACACGGTAGTTAATTTTTAAACACTGACAATAGCATATTGGGACCAAACCCCACTCCCCATATTTCATGTATCAGCTGAAGGTGTCCAAGCTGAAACTTACTGAAGAGAAATGGATTGTTGTTTTCTTGGATAGCTCTAAGAAACTGCCCAGCCAGTATTCAGCAGCTGTAAAAAGATAAAAATGAAAAGGAAATTATATGTTAGAGATCATTAGAAAAGGGATAGAAAAACACAATTATTAATACTGTAATGCTTTTATGCAAGTATACTATATGATTACATGAAATACTATGTGTCGCTTTGTTTGCAGTAACTCAAGCAAATTGTAGAGCAAGAAAGCTTTAGCCAGTATTAAAGGAGAAACTCCTTCAAAGAAATATAGGATTTTTATTTCAGAAAATACATTAATAAGGTAGATCATCATGGAGATATGGGAAACCATATCATACAATGACTGTCTAAGGAAAATAGATTATATTTAGCCTAATGAAGGCTGAGAAGGCTCAGGGAGACCCAATCATAGTCTTCTAATAATTAAAGGCTTGTAACTGAGAAGTGGGGATCGATTTATTCTCCATAGCACCTGAGGGCAGGATAAGAAGCAATAGGTAGAAGCTCATTAGAGGGAGATTTGACCTGGAAATGAGGAACTTTTTGACAGTGAGCAATTAATGAATGGAACAGCTTACATCCCAAAATTGTGGTTGTTCCAGCACTGGAGATTTTAAAGAAAAGATTGGACAACCGTTTGTCCAGGATGGTATAAGGATTCCTGCCTTGAGTAGGGAGTTGGACCTCCAAGGTCCCTTCCAGCCCTATGAGTCTATGATTAAAATTTCAGTATGTTTTAAATCACCACCTCCAGAAAAACATGGGCAAAAAAGTGATGCTCAATTGTGGTCTTCAGAAAGCTGGCCACAGACTGATTAAACTGTCATTGACAGTTTCACAAAGCATTCAGTAAAAATGGAAAATGAACTCTAAATCTCCAGCATGTCACATTAACTGACATGTAGCTTCTTTTGAAATTCAATCTGTCATTTGAAAGACTTAATACATACCACTGTTCTCAAAGAAGTAAGCAATATCATGTCCTCCCAATGTGTTAAAAAACAATTCTCAATCACCTAGGCTAGTGCAAATGCTGGTGACTGATTCTGGAAGTTCTAGATCAAAATACATAAAGGGCATCAAATTGCTCATATGAAAGGTCAACATTTGGTGGGCAGCAGAAGGGTTCGGGGCTATGCATCCAAGCACATATCCCTCTTTTCTTTGAGATGTACTGTTATAACTGGGAGCAACTTTCACATACTGACCAACAATTCACGCATCAATTGCCAGAAGTATACTCCACTGCTCTGAGAGAACACCATCTGAAAAAGGAGAATATTTGTAGCTCAGGGTTGAAATGAGGGGTCCTTGGTGCTCTCTGGTCTTGATTGTTTCCTTTCCCAAGCTAGGTAACATCATCAGTGCTAGTGAGGAGTGGGGTTTGCTCTCAATTTATATTCTAGTGGCTTGCCCTGTCAGTGTTGGTGTTGAATGGATCTGGAGGTTCTTTATTTGGGTTGTTTACTGTTAGCTTGTTTGGCAGTTCCTTGATTGGGATATTATTTACTTCTTGATTGTTGTTCTAATGTTAATCTTGGTGTTATACCTTCCCTAGCCTACAACTTGTAGGAGATGATCAGGCTGACTCTTGAGGGAGGGGGCAAGTATGTCATCAGTCTGTAGTCCCATTGTGCCCACAAGAGATCTAAGACCAGCCCTCCTTAAATTCCACTGACTCTTATCTACTGTCAATGTGCCTTGACTGTTAGTAGTTCAGATTCTTGTAGAGAGCTAGTATGGAATAAATTTGAACTCATTTGAAAAACCTTGGTTCCTGGTTTCTTGCGTCTGACAGGCAGCCTACCAATCAGATGACTGGTCAATAGACCCAAGATCAGGAAACCATATATGAAACCCACAAACCTATCTCATACATATATTACACACAGACTCAGAGGTAAATTCCACTGAATTCAATGGTAGGTATTCCTAGAACAAATATAGGACTGTGTCAAAAGTTAGGACTTAGTATACAATATCACTGGAATCCGCCTATTCTTTTTGTTTCTGCTTCATGCCTTTTTTTCCTTCCTTCTCCAATAAAGGAAACATCCTTCTCCAGTAAATTAATTATTTATAAATAATATAAATTATGTATCTCTCCTATATCTCCAAGAAATAAGAGATATTCTTTAGAAGGAGTCTGGAAGCACAAATGTTAATGAAAGGCATCCGCTCTTGTGAACTGAAATTTGCTTCATCACATGTATAGAGGGCTAAACTTAGGAAGAATTTAAACTGGAATGAGGCAGAAAGAGACAGAAAGATGTTTTTGTTACGCAAACACAGGTGATACGTAAGATGTCCGTCATCAATTAATGATGTCCCTCCTCAATTAAGAACTGTAATGTGTAAAAACCAATAGTATTTTCCAAGAGCTTGAATGATGGCCTGAAACCTTTTGATGTATGTAAGTTTAGCAACCTCTCACCCCATAGCAGTTTTTAAAAATCCACTTTTCCCAAACTGTCCACTTTGAGGTCTGCTAAACAGCATCCTGGAAGGTTGAAATGTTGAGTAGAAACTAAGAAGGCTTCACCAAAAATTTCCAAATATAGTACAACCTGAAGCTCTTGGGAAACTTCATTAGAAAATAACTGCTGTTACAATTATCTAGGTATTCCCCCACACACACTCAAGAAAAATAGGGAAACTAGTATGTTTACTGACATCTGTTTTGCAACCTGGGAATTATTTTGCAATGTAAAGTCTGCTTGCTTTAAAGTTATGATAGCCTACGTGCTCTCTGAAACCGAAAACTAAAAGTAAAGTTTAGCCCTTTGTCTTGCACTCTAACCCAGCTATGCAAATCAAGGGGAATTCTCAGCTTAGAATTTCCATGAGAGTTACAGAAAGGAATGGGTCTCTCTCTTCCGCCCCCTTTTTTTAAACTTTAAGGGTGGAGGAAAGATACCAGCATTCTAAATTCTCATTCTAACACAAATCAACAAGAAACTTAACATTTCAAGCACTGAAATTTAGTGTGTGTGTGTGTGTGTATATATATATATATAAAGTAAATTAAAGGTATTTTACTAGCAATTAAAGATTAAAACTGACTTACTGACATGCAAGCACAAACCAGTTCAAAGCATAAATCAACTTTTTCCCCAAAACTGAGACAGTTGGGGTTCTTTTGTTTTTCCCAATTATTAAGGCTAATGTTTGCTGCACATTAACATTAATGCCTAGCTATGGAAGTCATTGCCAAGAATTGGAGGAATTTGGAGCTCTGATCTTCAGCAGCAGAAAACAGAGGAACACCTTGAGGATTTAAAAAAAAATGGAACAAACACTTAAGGGGGAAAGTTAAAAATAAGGGGAGGAAAAACCTTCCACATTCCCAGATATTTCCAGAACCTGTCCTTATAAACAACCTGAGTTGCCAGTGGTCTGGAAATAGCATGAATTTGGACTGAGTCCAAAAAAGACCACTTAAATATGACCTAAGACTAAAGACGCATCAAATTGTATTTTATAAACATGGAACTCCTGCCTAATTTGTTATGAAATCAATGAAAACAATCCTTTACTTTTGAAAAACAATGAAGAGTCTGCTAAAGGTATTTCAAAAAATACTAGAATTTGTTTTTGAACTTCTAAAAATAAAGCTTGCTTGGTCAACACGTGACCAAACTTATAATTTTATATTGTTCATGATTGCATTAGCAGCTCCAACTACAATTACACCTTTTTTTATTCAAGACAGAAAGTCTGAATTTTGATTGATACATTTCTGCATTCTACATAGCAACCTTGCTCATCCTCCAAAATTCAAAAAAGCCTAGAATTCTCCGACAACATGGCCAAAAGATGCTATATGTGCCTTCATTCTTTTGATTCAACACATCCTTTTCAGAAGCCCTTTTCAGAAGTCCAGAAAGCACAGTGTTCTGAAAAGATTTCTACTGGTTGCCTGTCTCCTGGGGATGTGGAAGGTGTACCTTTCTAATGCAATGTGCTACATTTCATTGTGAAGCAGGCTTGTTTTGGGCCTCATAGGCTAGTGAGACAAGCCTTGACTCACCTGGAGATCACGAACAATGAGGCCTTACAGCTCTATGGCAGGTCTGCTGGAAGGAATCTAGGAAATTGGGAGTATCATTCAATATTTCAAATATTCTAACTCGGTTTTAGAATTATGATAGATGAAGAGGATCATTTCCTGACTATGGTGGGAGCCAAATTCAATTTAGATGCAAGGGTTTGTTTTGTGATAATTTCTACCATAAGATGCAAAAATCTTGGCAGAGAGCACCCTTATCTGGGATACCTGCCTGGCAGAGGTTGACTCATGCAAGGTTTTGAGCATGGAATTGAGTTAGAGCATCATCCCATGATAGGTACTAGTGGATACTAGTTGGTCTTAGTATGCAGACCCTCTGAAGAATTCTTGGTATAAGGATGAGCAGAGAGAATGATTATTGCTTCCCAATAAGAGACCAAGAAGAAGACTCAAAGTTGCCTGCTTGGTTGTAATCCTTTGTTAAGGCCATTGGTAAGTCTGACATTGAGGTTGAAGGTCTGACATTAAGGTTGAAGGTATGGTTCCTTCTCTTTGCAGAAAACTTAATCACATTCACTAGTCCAGGTCTTTCAGGCTGAGCCGACCCACTGATATTTTGCTGATCATCAAGATATATTCCGCCAAGTAGGTGATGGCTTTGGCTCATTGTGGTTCCTCTACCTGAGTTTCCTATAATGTGGAAGCCAAGCTAGCAGTTTGCTCAAAGGAGAGAAATCTTGACAAGACTAAAGAACAAGACTTGATTTTGAGGATGGGGGTGTAACCACGTGCACTTTGGGTTGCTGGTTCTCCACTTTCCTGTCTTCTTGTTTTTAGGGGTTGTCTTTATCAACCATGTGTTGCCTTTGAAGTATCTAACATAGAGTGAGTTCAGCAAATCTAAGACAGCCCGCAGAAGATAGAGAACTTTGTGAACTTCAACTTCCAGAATTCCTCAGCCAGCCATGTTGAATTTTCAGAGATCCTGGAGCAAGAGGGTTCTGTCAGAGGACTGAAAAAGAGCTGATGTGATTTCAATCTTCAAAAAGAGGGGAGGAAAGTGGACCCATGAAGCTACATATCAATCAGCTTGTCATCAATACCTAGGAAAATCCTGGAAAAGTTAATCAAGCAGAAAATTTCTGAGAATCTAGAAATGAACAAGGTGATTGTCAGCAATCTTTTAAAAGCAGATCATGCCAAACAAATCTTTATTACCTTCTTTGATAAAGTGATTAAATTAGTGGATCTAGGAAATCTGTGGATATAATATGTCTGAATTTCAGAAAGGCATTTTACAAAGTAAATGACAGCCTGCTTCTTGGTAAGATAGAACAATGTGGAATAAACAGTATCACTACTAGTTGGATCAGTGTGTGGTTCTGGAACTACCGTATCTCTACATGAAGGAAAGAATGAAGTGGGGTACCTCAAGATTCTGTATCGGGGCCAGTACTCTTCAACATCTTCATAAGTGAACCAGGTGAGGGGATAGAAGGAGAGCTCATCACATTTGCAAATAACACCAAGCTGGGGCAACTGCTAGCACTTTGGAAAATTGACTCAAGATTCAGAAGGATATTGACAGACTATCCATTATAATGCAGTTCAATGGTGAGAAAAGTAAGGTTCTGCATTTAGGCAGGAAAAACCAAGTGCACAGGTACAGAATAGACAGTATCTGACCCAACAGTAGTACATATGAGAGGGATCTAGATGTCCTAGTAGACCATCACTTAAGTATGAGACAGCAATGTGTTACAGCTGCCAAAAAGGTCAATGCAGTCTAAGGCTACATCAACAAAGGGATATAGCATCAAGATCACAATAAATGATAGTACAGTACTGCTGTATACTGCACTGATGAGGCCACACATGGAATACCTTGACCAGTTCTGGTCACCACAATACAAAAAAAGACATGCTGAGGCCCTAGAAAGAGTGCAGAGAAGAACATAAGGGATAAACCATAAAGATGAATAACTAAGGGAACTATGTTTAGCCTAACAAAGAGATGGCTTAGGGATGACAGGACAGTAGTCTTCCAATACCTGAAGGAGTGGGTCCTCTAAATTTGTCCTCTAAAGTACCCGAGGGCAGGACAAGAAGCAATGGATGAAGTTTGATCAGAGGGAGATCCATCTTGAAACTAAGGAGGAATTTGCTGACAGTGAGAGCAATTAATCAATGGAAAAGCTTGCCTCTCAGAGACAGGGGTACTCCATTACTGGAAGTTTTCAAGAAAAGATTGGACTTCCATTTGTCTGCGATGGTATAAGGATTCCTATCTTGGCCAAGGGGCTGGACTAGAAGACCTCCAAGGTCCTTTTCAGTCCTATGATTTTATAAATACTATCACAAAGAAAATCAGGCATGCTAGAATTTCATTCGAGTTAATGGGACATAATTTAGCAACTGGGCACTATTTCTAATGAGGTTAATGAAACTAAAACATGACTATTTGGGTTTGAAATTACAGAGCAGCAGCATTAAGAGTAGTTTCCCAACATGGCCTACAAAAACTAATCACCCTTGATTCTTTTCTGTTAAATATTGGGCAAGTATCCACTTGAGGATGTTTTAATGCTAAGTGTCCCAATTCATTGGTATATTTTTGTGTTTTCTTTTACAGAGGTTCCTCTATTTCTAACTTATGAAAAACAGACTTAACATAAAATAAATTCAAATGCTATTTGAAAAAAGGAAAACAAGTCTTCGAAGTACAGGATAGAATCTGTTTAAGAAAAATGCACTCTGGAGTTCTAGACTTCCGGTTTGATGTCGCAGCGTGATCCATGCAGGAGAGCAGGGCTGCGCATCCCCACGCTGAATCCTCTTTGTCGGAGGGCCCCCCCAGGGGCTAAAGTCACCCTGTAGGGGTGACAGATAAGAAGGGGCACCCTGCTGGTTGCTGAAAGTGGTGGCTCTCCAGCTGGACCCAGGGTTTTTCCCTCTTTGCCAAGGATGAAGCGACCAAAATGGCTGCCGCAAAGCAGGGGCAGCTGAAGAAATTAAGATTGTGTAGGAGCGGAGTGAATGAACAGTGACTGGAGCTGGGTGAAGTGACTTGAATTTTACCTAGTATTTACCCTAAAAGAAAATCAATCCTGAAGAAGAGGCTCTCTGGAGTGTTTTCTAGCCATGACTAAAGACAGGTGTCAACTCATAAAACATTCCTATGCCTTCCTCCCCCCCCCCCTTTTTTTTTTATGGCAACTACTAAAACAGGGATAAGAATGTTTTATAAGTTGACAAGAGGCAGAGAAACACTGCACCATGACAGGAAATCACTAAAAGCTTAAAATATAGAAAGACTGGATGTTTAAACCTTACTGGCAAGTTTAAAATGCTGGACATTTGACTGGCTTTTGGATATCGTGTTTGAAATAATTTGAAATAATACTTTTAAAGTAGATTTTTAACACTGATTTTCAACCTGAAGGCACCATCTACTGGTGAATGGATATATTCTATGTTATACCCCAAGCATGATAGCAGCCTGGGAACCCTGATAAGAAAGAGTAACACCTGGAGATTTGCTATATTATTTACTACTCTATATTTATCTGTGGTGACCAGAGAATCAACCCTTAAAACCTGGAGGATAATTAACGGAATGACTTTTGTATATTGTAACTAGCAAATTAAAAGATGGATCTAAGAATTATTGGGAAAATCCCCTGGATTGTATAAATGGAATTTATTGACTAACTGTGTGATATAAAGAACTATAGCTATTGCATTCCCTGATAGACAATACTAAGATAAAGTAATCTGCTGGATTTGGGAAGTCAAAAAGAATAAGATTCTGGAGCGGTGACAGATTGCTGACAGAACATTGAATACTACTTGGACTTTTTAAAACAAAGCAAGATGGCCCATTAGGAAGAATTGGAGACATGAAGAGAAATTACGATGTTACTCCGAAACATTTACAACACGATGATGAGGAATTCCAGGGAGATAAAGGACTTATTGCATGATATAACTGGAAAGACTGAAAATGAGCAACTATGAAACAAGATAATAAAACCCCGGAAACAAGGAAGATAACTGTAACCTTGGAATATGAGATAGAGCAGATGACATAATGAATAGAACAAGGAGAAAAGGAGAAGACTACAAAGTTAGGTGAAATAAAATTGGGAGAATGTATATTAGGAGATAGAAAAATGGAAATGGAAAAATTGAAAGATACTTTTGGAAAAAAGACAGAGGATTTGGCAGACCTAAGGGTGGATGGCCAGCAAAAAATAGTGGGGTTGGAAATGAAGGTTGGGTTGAATAGGAAAGATGTAGATAAGGACCCAAGGGAGGCAAGTCAAAAAGAGAAGTAGTGGAATTTCCAAGAGGATGAGGGACGATGGACAGGTTGGATTTTTATTAAAAAAAACAATTGGCTGTATTAAAAATTAGAATAGATGAAAAAATTAGAAATAGGGGGAATATTTTTATAGATATTTTTACGTAACATGGCTAAACTGAATGTTAAAGAATAAGATCAGATTTTGAAAGAGGATCTTTGCTCAATAATTATGCTATTACTATTAGAAGGATGTAGCAAATATGGAATACCTTGACCAGTTCTGGTCACCACAATACAAAAAAAAAAGACATGCTGAGGCCCTAGAAAGAGTGCAGAGAAGAACATAAGGGATAAACCATAAAGATGAATAACTAAGGGAACTATGTTTAGCCTAACAAAGAGATGGCTTAGGGATGACAGGACAGTAGTCTTCCAATACCTGAAGGAGTGGGTCCTCTAAATTTGTCCTCTAAAGTACCCGAGGGCAGGACAAGAAGCAATGGATGAAGTTTGATCAGAGGGAGATCCATCTTGAAACTAAGGAGGAATTTGCTGACAGTGAGAGCAATTAATCAATGGAAAAGCTTGCCTCTCAGAGACAGGGTACTCCATTACTGGAAGTTTTCAAGAAAAGATTGAACTTCCATTTGTCTGCGATGGTATAAGGATTCCTATCTTGGCCAAGGGACTGGACTAGAAGACCTCCAAGGTCCTTTTCAGTCCTATGATTTTATAAATACTATCACAAAGAAAATCAGGCATGCTAGAATTTCATTCGAGTTAATGGGACATAATTTAGCAACTGGGCACTATTTCTAATGAGGTTAATGAAACTAAAACATGACTATTTGGGTTTGAAATTACAGAGCAGCAGCATTAAGAGTAGTTTCCCAACATGGCCTACAAAAACTAATCACCCTTGATTCTTTTCTGTTAAATATTGGGCAAGTATCCACTTGAGGATGTTTTAATGCTAAGTGTCCCAATTCATTGGTATATTTTTGTGTTTTCTTTTACAGAGGTTCCTCTATTTCTAACTTACGAAAAACAGACTTAACATAAAATAAATTCAAATGCTATTTGAAAAAGGAAAACAAGTCTTCAAGTACAGGATAGAATCTGTTTAAGAAAAATGCACTCTGGAGTTCTAGACTTCCGGTTTGATGTCGCAGCGTGATCGATGCAGGAGAGCAGGGCTGCGCATCCCCACGCTGTGAGGTGCACACATGCACAGTGAGGTAAGTTTGCCTGCAGCTCACGTGCTGGCACAAATGGCTCTGCGTGCCACCTGTGGCACACATGCTATAGGTTTACCATCACGGATATAGGAGGTCTTTGTGGGAGGGGTTAGATCTGGTTAGCGTCCAATTCTCTTTGTCGGAGGGCCCCCAGGCTAAAGTCACCCTGTAGGGGTGACAGATAAGGAGGGGCACCCTGCTGGTTGCTGAAAGTGGTGGCTCTCCAGCTGGACCCAGGGTTTTTCCTCTTTGCCAAGGATGAAGCGACCAAAATGGCTGCCGCAAAGCAGGGGCAGCTGAAGAAATTAAGATTGTGTAGGAGCGGAGTGAATGAACAGTGACTGGAGCTGGGTGAAGTGACTTGAATTTTACCTAGTATTTACCCTAAAAGAAAATCAATCCTGAAGAAGAGGCTCTCTGGAGTGTTTTCTAGCCATGACTAAAGACAGGTGTCAACTCATAAAACATTCCTATGCCTTCCTCCCCCCTTTTTTTATGGCAACTACTAAAACAGGGATAAGAATGTTTTATAAGTTGACAAGAGGCAAAGAAACAGTGCACCATGACAGGAAATCACTAAAAGCTTAAAATATAGAAAGACTGGATGTTTAAACCTTACTGGCAAGTCCTAGAATAGGCAGTTTAAAATGCTGGACATTTGACTGGCTTTTGGATATCGTGTTTGAAATAATTTGAAATAATACTTTTAAAGTAGATTTTTAACACTGATTTTCAACCTGAAGGCACCATCTACTGGTGAATGGATATAGTCTATGTTATACCCCAAGCATGATAGCAGCCTGGGAACCCTGATAAGAAAGAGTAACACCTGGAGATTTGCTATATTATTTACTACTCTATATTTATCTGTGGTGACCAGAGAATCAACCCTTAAAACCTGGAGGATAATTAACGGAATGACTTTTGTATATTGTAACTAGCAAATTAAAAGATGGATCTAAGAATTATTGGGATTGTATAAATGGAATTTATTGACTAACTGTGTGATATAAAGAACTATAGCTATTGCATTCCCTGATAGACAATACTAAGATAAAGTAATCTGCTGGATTTGGGAAGTCAAAAGAATAAGATTCTGGAGCGGTGACAGATTGCTGACAGAACATTGAATACTACTTGGACTTTTTTAAAACAAAGCAAGATGGCCCATTAGGAAGAATTGGAGACATGAAGAGAAATTACGATGTTACTCCGAAACATTTACAACACGATGATGAGGAATTCCAGGGAGATAAAGGACTTATTGCACTAACATTGTTAAATAGATTATGACATTTTCAGATGCAAACTATAATATTACTGCATGTACACACAGATTGGAGTGTACAATAGTTTTCACAACTCAGAATGTCTTCTAGTCCAGTCCGTTGCTCAGGCAGGAAGCCTTATACCATTTCAGACAAATGGTTGTCCAATCTCTTCTTCAAAACCTCCAGTGATAGAGCACCCAAGCTTCTGAAGGCAAGGTGTTAATTGCTCTCACTGTTAGGAAACTTCTCCTTAGTTGTAGGTTGCTTCTCTCCTTAATTAGGGAATATTGCGGCTCCCATCCCTAAGGGAGATACACCTGGTGGGACCCAGAAGAAGGGCCTTCTCCGTGGTGGCTCCCTCTCTCTGGAACATCATCCCCCCCGAGATTAGAATGGCCCCCACTCTAGCACTCTTCCGGAAGGCACTGAAGAAGACCTGGTTCTGCCAGCGGGCCTGGGGAACCCAGAGAGGGATGGAGCCCATTAAATGGCTCATGTGATCTGCTGTCGCCGGGGCGGTAGGTGAGGGGTGGTTTTATTATATTATATTAATTTATTTGATTCTTTTTATTAGTTTTATTGTTTTAAATGAGGTTTTATATTCTGTAAGCCACCTTGAGTCACCATGTGCGAATAGGTGGCAATATAAATTAAATAAATAAATAAATAACTATATAAATAAAAGGAATCCTAAAAAAGGAAGTAATTGAAAAATGCAAAACCAGCAGATCAATCAGCATTGTATGCATCTGTGTTATTTATGGCTATAAAAACATTCTGTCTAAAGACTTGCAGTCACAATTCTAATTCTAGGAAATATAGAAAGCACAAAATAACAAAACAAAACAGATTAAAAGCAATAAAAGAGAACCTGTGTAATTGCTATGTAAACTAATGTTAGTGTGAAATATATCACAGAGATAAGAACCTTGAATCTACTGAATAGGTATTATCATATCATCTGCCCAGCCACTTTTTACAATAAGCAATTGTAGTCAATTCTTACTAATGAACTATTTGCACAACCTAAAACGCAGAACAAGCAACTCTTTAAAACTTAACAAAATGAAGAAAACTTGTTTCTTTAATGCAAAGCAACCTTAACAAGAGGCACTTAATTCTTCTACCTGTTCTTTTCCCATGAATATCTTTTCTGATAGTATTTGTTTTCTGACCCAACGTACTTATTGGAATAAAAGCAACTGGCACCATCAGAGAAGCACATCTTTGAAAGATGAAGGGTTAAATATTTTATCCTCCCACCTTTCCTTTTTTGCAAACTACTTTCACAACTACAACTTAAACTCTTCTAAAAGGCATAGCAGAAACAAATATATACACTTTTTTCCAGAAATATTTCTTTCTTCAAAATCAATCTCAGAACATTAAAATATACACTTTTTTTCCAAAATTCTTTTTTCCTGCTTTGTTCAGAACTCTAATCAAATTCTATCACTGATGGACCCAAAATCTCATGAGATCATGGGCACCTATCTTTACAGTATAAAGAAGAGGCACCTAAAAGAATTGTCACAAATACCCCCCAAAAATCTCAAAGCAAACAAAGCAAATTTAAAAATGTATCTCCTAAGGCACTCTGGCTAGATTCTCACAACTCTCTTTAGAGGAAGCACGCGGCTTACCTGTCATCCACACCGCTAATACAGATGGTACGTTCTCGGCAAAAAAAATAGTGTGTATAGCAGTTTTTTACTCTTTGGACTCTGCTAAGGGACTGGATGAGTTATGAAAGCTGCTCTCCACAGAAACACACCCACTTCTATGACTCACAGGAGTTTCTATCTCCTTTTTTAAAAAAATAGTTGTCAACTCTGAAAGCTATTAAGAAAATTCAGCTGTGTCATTTTTCCTTTAAAAACCACCAGGATCTAGGGGTACTTTCATGTGAAAACCATTGGTGAGGAAGTAATCCTATTTGATTTTTATTGCCATTAATCATTCTAAGGTGGTTTACATTTTGAGAGAAATCACAATCTAGTCCTCTTTGGGACAGGATTCCTTAGTCATTGGAGTAGCTGGGGAGTTCCCCATATTAGAGACTTTTTCCCCCTTGAAGGTTGTTATGTGTGCGTTTTGCATTTGTGTTGTCAATAGTTATCCTATATATGCTAATGTCTCACTTTTGTTCAACATTATAATATTTTGGTGACACAATCAATAGTGCTGACATCCAAATATCAAAAATTAAAGGTTGTTACTATCACATGAGGAAGAGATTATCAATTGGATTAACATTATGATTGCTGAAAACATTAACTTTCTCCTGACTAAAAGTTCTGAAAAGATCTTTCCTGTTCTGAACAGAAAGAAAGTCATGAAAAAATATATTACCCACAAACAAAACCATTAAAACAAATGACGTCCTTTTTCTCTTTGATTGGTCAGAATCAAAGGGAGATTATGATTGGATTCCTACGCTATCTCAGCAGAAAAATCTATAAATAATGCTAATTTGTCATATGGTGTAGTAAAATTTTAAATTGATATTACCTGGTTTGGTATGAAACATCTGCAACAATACCACCACGCTCAGAGAGCATCAAGGATCCCACAAATTTTAAACTTCATTATAGTACAGCAATACTATTGTAAATACAACACACACACACATACAGACACAGATACACACAAAGCAATTTAAGGAGAAAACCATCCAGTACTAACAGCTTCCCATTTGTAATCTGCAAAGATGTCATCATCTGAAGTGAAAACTTTGCACTACAGCTTTAAGTGTTTAAGCCTTTGCTGCCCGTTGCTTAGCAACCAGGCATCCTTACCTAAACATTGCTTTTCAGCAGAGTCACGACTGACTAGTGGGGCTGCTAATGCACCTCAGAGAAAACATGTATTTTAGAATGGCCTGAGTCCTGGTTCCATAGCTTAATGAAGTTGCTATTCAAGTCTTTTAAAAAGGTCTTCTATGATTTATTTATTTATTCAACTTAAGAGTGAGTGTGGCTACAACAACTGCCTGCGGTCCTGTTAGGGTTGAAAAAGTGTCACCCAGCTGACTTCTAAGCCTAAAACAGGACTAAAACGGTCTTCCACGTTTCTAGTCTGATGCCTTAACCACCACATCAAACTGGCTCTCCTGTCAGCAATTATGCATCACGAAATAACAAAATCAAACATTAAAAAACAGTATGTTTTTCACTCCCGTTTTTTTTAAAATGTTAAAATATAACAGCTGATCATCGTGATTCTACACACTCTTCTATTCTGATTCAGGCAATTGTATCAAGAAATGGTCCCACCGATCCATCTAATTTACAAATGAACAGCATAAATTAAAGGGTGCTTGAAAGTCCTTCATTCAGAGACATGGACAAGCATTTTCTCGTGATGAGTTCGAAAGCCAAGAATTGACTTCCAAACAACAGCAATGAAAAGAACATTCCTAAAGTTCATCAGAAGCAAGGAATCTCATTTGACTTCCTGCAGGGATCAAAGACCAGGACCAAATATTCCACTGGAACAAATAGATATATTATTTCAGTGGCACAAGGGCACATGAAGCATCAAATACATGGAAATCAACAAAGCATTATCTGTCTTAGGGTCACAATAGGCATGGGGATAGTAGCAACAGCAAGAACATGAATCTACCTTTCAAAATGTTATGGGGATTATAGGAAATTTAAACACTGAGCTAATCATTTTTGAGTGCACAAAACAATTTCTAAATTCCAGGACCATTAAAAAAAGAAATGTGTTACCAGTTGCCTACAACAGGGGTCCCCAACCACGGTCCACGGACCGGTCCCGGTCCGTGGAACAAGTCCTACCGGGCCGCTGGCTTGCTGGCGCCGCCATCTTTTTGATGAAAAAGTGCTTCCGGTGAGCTTTTCCGGTAGAAAGCTCACCGGAAGCACGTTTCATCAAAAAGATGGCGGCGCCAGTCTCGTGAGCTTTCCGGGTAGAAAGCTCACCGGAAGCACGTTTCATCAAAAAGATGGCGGCGCAGCGCTTCCGGTGAGCTTTTCCGGTAGAAAGCTCACCGGAAGCACGTTTTCATCAAAAAAAGATGGTGGCGCCCAGTTGATGCCGGTACTGGGCCGCGGCGCCCAGCTGATGCCGGTACCAGGCCGCGGCGTAGAAAAGGTTGGGGATCACTGGCCTACAACACAACTTCCAAAAGCAAGACAGGCATTTAAAGCTCTTTTTTACATCCCTAAAATTTATAAACATTGTCAAAACAACAGTGTTACAACTATTAGCTGTAAACTTCATTATGTTATATGCTGTTTGATATGTACAGTGTAGGCACACTCTCCTGTATAACATTCATCAACTTAATATTTAAGAGGGGAAAAAACCTTAGTACAAGAAAAATCACCTTGGGTATAATTTATATAATTAATCAGAGATGTATTGATTCCTGTTGATACAAGTGAAGCAATCGTTACTATAAGCATGGGAAATTTCAGCTCCCACAACCAGCTCTTCTAGCCACACTGCTAAACATTTGCAGCCCATTTTTCCTGAATTAGAAAATGCATGATGTAGCAAAAAAAGTTAAAACAGGAACATGCTAAAGAAAAAAACAAGGGCAAATTCCCCCATCCTGTGAAACCAACTGCATGACACTACTGCATGGTGTGTCATTTCTCCATGGATTACTCAGACCTTCAACTGTTACACTCTGATTACAGCACTAAGTATGCCCACCATTGCTTTATAGCAGGGATGTGCAAACTTGACAACTTTAAGACTTGTGGACTTCAACTCCAAGAATTCCTTAGCCAGCATGATCAAAGTCCTGCCTTTAAATATCTATCTATCTATCTATCTATCTATCTATCTATCTATCTATCTATCTATCTATCTTCAGCCTTTATTTTTACGAATAACTCCAGGCATCCAACATCCAACACACCTTCTTCCTCCTATTTTCCCCACAACAACCCTGTGAGGTGGGTTAGGCTGCGAGAGATGGACTGGCCCAAAGTCATCCAGATGGCTTTCATGACTAAGGTGGGACTTGAATTCACAGTCTTCCACTTTCTAGCCTGGTGCCTTAACCAAACTGGCTCAGTCTCTATCTTATACTGATTCTGTTCAGTTTATCAATCTTCATCCACTCCATCATCAAATTTAGGCAAAGGCTCGGCACATAGTTTAACATTCCTATTAGAGCAGGGATCCCCAACTCCCAGTCCGTGGCATACCAGCAACAGGCTACACAAACAAGTGAAGCCCCATCCATGATATGGGGGTTGGTCTTACCTGAGACACCCTTTCTCAGGGAGTCGACGGGAGAATTCAGATTAGGGTAGTCTCTTGTCTCGTTGCTCTTCAGACTGAGTTGAATTCTGAGGACACACCTCCCTGTAACAGTCCCCAGTTGAAACGAAGCTGAAGCGAATCTTGTTGTCCTTCTCCAAAGGTAGCCCCTCCAGGACTCTAGACCAGGCAGTCCTCAGGGTGGAACTGGATTCTCCCATCGACTCCCTGAGAAAGGGCGTCTCATGGAAGGCCAACACCCCTTCTCCACTGTATTGACGGGTGAATCCAGATTGGGACATACCAAAGCTGGCTGTCCTACGGGCAGGAATTGGTCTGGTCTGGAGTCCCCGCCTCAACATATACTCCTTGCAGGATGCACCTGCTGAAGGCTGCCTCCGCAGAGTCGAAAGTGTCTAGTCTATAATACCATATGAACGATGACAGTGATGACCATGTCGCCGCTCAACAAATCTCCTCCACAGAGGCCTGCATTGCCCAAGCCGCCATTGTGGCCACCCTTCTGGTAGAGTGCGCTGTAATCTTTCTGGGCACTGGAAGAGCTTGAAGCTCGTAGGCTTTGGCTACAGCCATACCTGTAGCCAATGACCCACGGTGGAAGGTGAAACCTTGTGACCCAGAGTTGACGGCTGAAAGGATACGAACAGGGACTCTGTCTTCCTGATGGAAGTGGTTCGTTGGATGTAAATGCAGAGGGCCCTCCTAACATCCAAGGTGTGCCATTTCCTTTCCAGAGCATGTTTAGGCCCTGGACAGAAATCAGGTAAGATCAACTCCTGTGATCGATGGAACAATGAATTCACCTTGGGCAGAAAGGCAGGGTCCAACCACAGAACCACCCTGTTCGGATATAAAACACATAGATCCTTTCTCACAGATAAGGTCGCCAACTCTGAAATCTGTCTGGCAGATGTAATGGCCACAAGGAAAGCCACCTTGCACATCAGTAAGCATAGGCTGGCCTCTCGCAGGGGCCCAAATGGTGCAGAAGTAAGAGCCTGCAATACCTTTGGTAGGTCCCAGGTGCACCACTGGAGGCTTCAAGTTCATGGCACCCCTAAGAAATGCCCACACCCTAGGCAAGAGAGCTCAGGTCCTTGAACAACACCACAGAAATCAGGGCTGCCACCTGCCGTCATAAGGTATTAGGGGATACACCCTTGTCCACACCCTCTTGTAGAAAATCCAGTATGTGTGCCACCGACACTGAGGTGGGATCAATGTGGCACTTTGAACCACAACCGCAGAAAATCTTCCACGTTGCATCATAAATCCGAGTAGTGGAAGGTCGCCTGGCTGCCTGGATTGTCTGTATGACCTTACTGGAGAACTTCTCCAGTCTCAGAAGTTTCCGTTCAAGTGCCAGGTGGTCAACTGGAGCCACTGGGGCTCTGGATGGTTGATGGGACCCTGGCTGAGGGAGACTCTGTCCGGGGGGATCCTCCAAGGCCTGGAAATTGACAGGCTGACCAGATCGGCAAACCACGGTCATCTGGGCCAGTGGGGAGCTAACAGCAAAACCCCTGCCCTCTCCGACAGCACCTTCCTGATTATCCCTGGAATCAGGGGAAGGGGGGAAAGGCATACAACAGGCCCTGGGGCCACAGGCAGCGTAGTGCATTGACTCCTTCTGCCCTGGTGCTGGAAACCTCGCAAATAATCTTGGAAGTTGAGTGTTCGATGGAGAGGCAAAGAGATCCAGAATCGGATGGCCGAACCACTCCGAAAGCTCCTTGAACAGACTGGGATGCAGGCACCACTCCAACTGATTGACTGTGGCCCTGCTGAGCTAGTCTGCCTGCACATTCGAGACTCCCAAGATGTGCTCTCCCCATTTTGATAGGAGGTGTCTCTCTTCCCAAAGCACAGTTGGTTCGCTTCCTGCATGAGGGACCTGGACTGAGTGCCCCCCTGCTGACTGATGTGGGCCTTGGTGACCACATTGTCTGTAAGGAGGACATGCTGTCCCGAAACCTCCTGCTAGAATCTTCTGAGGGCCAAACGGGCCACCCTGAGTTCCAGCCAGTTTACATTGTGATGTAATTACTCTTGTGTCCACCACCCCGGGTCACCTGGATCTGAGGTGGGGCCCCTGAGCCAAACAGGCTGGCATCGGTTGTGATTGTCAGTCTTTGTGGTTCCTTGTAGAATCAACCCCGGGCGATGACCTGGGACTGCCACCAGTGGAATGAGCAAAATACCCTTGGTGGCATTTGAACCCTCGTCGCTGAGTTGCCCTGGCCCGCCCTTTGATAGGGGAGCAGAAACCACTGCAGGGACCAGCATGGAACCGTGCCCAGGGGACTATGGCAAAACAGGAGATCATTTTATTGCCCCATCTGATACACTGGAACTGGCTGGATAGCCTGAATATCCAACAAATGTTGAATTGTTGATTCCATAAGGCACCCCTTTGCCAGGTCTCTGGAGACAGGGAAGCAGATGAAAAATCTCAGAGGTGAGGAGTGAAACTCTAGGGAAAGCCCCATTCCTATTGTTTCCTTGATCCAGGTATCTGTCGTGGTCTCCTCCTATCAATGTGCGAAGAGACCAAGATCCCCTATGGAAGGATGAAACCCAATGTCACTTGGGACGTCTGAAGGACCTGCCATTGTTGCCACAAAAGGGCTGCTTGCCCCATGGTTGCTGTCAGCCACTGGCTCCAAACGCCAGTTTGTACGCCTGGTAGGTGGGCCTAGAGAAAAAGGGCCTTTGCAGTCGGGGAAAGCTAGCCCCATCCTCCCCCTGCTGAAAGGAGGGCCTCTGAAAATAGGGAGAGATGCGGTAGTCATCTTGCCTGCCCAGGGACCGAAGAATTTTCTGCTTGTCTCTGGTCTCCACTAAGAATGGCCCCAGAGACTCCCCAAATAGCTTCTCCACCCTGAAGGGGGTGAAAGCTAGCTTCCACTTGTTCTTGTTGTCCATCTGCTAATGGCAGAGCCACAACATCCAACAGGCCGTCACTGAAGAGGCAATGGCCTGTGAAGAAAACTTGGTATTTAGCGTGGCGTCCGCAGTAAATTCAGCAGCTGCGATGATCTTGTTGAGGTCCTGGTGTACGCAAAGATCCTCTGCTGGGATCCTTCCCTGTAGCTGTCTGAGCCAACGCAAGGAGGCCCAAGTGAAGAAGGATGCCACCATGAAAGCCCTAATTGCCCAGGAGTCCGCTTGATGTACTCTGCAAAGAGACATCTCCTCCTTCTTTCCTCTGCTTTCAATGCATCCTCTGCATCTGGTGGCAGGACGGATGAGGAAGTCAAGGCTGCTACTGGAGTGTCCACTGTTGGGAACTGAATTGCATCTAGGAGCTCAGGGTCTATGTTGAAAAATGTAGCCTCCGAACTGCTGGGTCAGGAGTATATCCCTGGCAGTGGCCCACTGTCTCCTTATCACATCAAGGAACATCTTGGGCACAGGAATAGCATCCACCTCAGTAGTTTTTTCTGTAAAGATGAAGTTCTCTTGATCAGACCCATCTTGAGGGGGATCCTGGACGACTGTCTCCTTCCTCAGATGAGCCATGCTCTTTGCCTTGAAAAGCAGAGGCTTAAATACGTTGGGATGGAATAGGCCCTTGAAGGCTGGGATGATTCTCCTTCATCCTCTGAAAAATCCTTGTCTCCTTGAAGCTCTCCCTCTGAGACAGAGGATTGGCTTCGGAACAAAGAATAAGGCCTCTGGCAGAGTGCCCCCTCACCCACAGAAAGCCAATGATCTGGGTGTAAATCATGCTCAGCCACTGAGGTGGGAAACTGCTGGCGCTGCTGTAGTTCTTCAGCGATCCCCTGCCTGATGGCCTGCAAGATTGAAGCCCTCATGCAACAGGGCATCTCTTGACTATGAGGCTCCCCTGGGTGGAGCCCCACCACTGTAGGGGTGAAGGTAGTCTCTGGGACAGCCCTTGTAATAAGCTGCTCCCCTTCTCCAGTAGCTACAAGCCATTCCTGCCAGAGAATTAGTAGATACTGGGATGTTTGAAGGCCTTGCTGAATATATTGCTCGCTAGAGCCCCCTAGTGACCAGGCTTCTAAATGCAGTCTATTGAGCCCTGCAGCTTCTTCTGGTTGTGATCTGTCATCAGAAAAATGGCGGGAAACACGTTGTCAGCCATATTAAACTCAGACTGCCTCTGATGTTCTAAATCCTTTCTAGCCTTTTCAAACTCCCTGTCTAAGGCTTTCTGCCTTCACCTAGCTTGCTTCTCTTCAGCCCTGGTGGGCTTCTTGGGAGCAAGTGCTCTGACCCTAATCTTGACCGCTGATCTGGGCTTAGCTGATCCCTTCATATGTCTAATCCTATGAGACAAAGGTGACATGAACCCCTGTTGCTGAGAGGCAGTCACCTCACAATCAGCTCCACCAGCCTCCACCCTATTCACGCCAAAATTAACGCCAAACTCACAGTCAGTTGTCCGTCAAATTCCCTTTGGTAAATGGGCAGACACACTTGAAAAGTTCTGCTGCCTGTTCAGTGGCGTTTGCAGATGGAAAACTGTTCCGAAAAGCCCCTCCGCAGCTGCGGCACAGTCCTGGGGTTATTTGGCAAGCCTGGTAACTTCAGTAGCTTGCAAATGGAATGCTGGCCTTGCAGCAAGTCAAAAGGTAGGCTTATGCGTTAGCGCAGCTGTCACGGTGATTTGGAGATCCCCAGAATCTCAATCTCCAGGTGCAGGCATGGCAACAGCCAGGGTGCTTGCCAGCGGGACCTGAACTTCGTCGCAGACCGAAAGGCAGGCTTACGCGGAAACGCGGCTGCCATGGCAATTTAAAAGCAGGAGTGTGACCGAACGATTGATCAGGGACTCCAGCCCCCTTCCACAGCCACAGAATGCACCCAGGAGGGTCTCGGCCGCTGTTCTGGCCAGTCTGAAGGTCCACAGCTTAAGTCCCTGTCAGGCACAAGGCTTTCCTCCTGGCAGAGCTGGACAGCCAGCCTGTCAAATTCCCTTCTGTTCCAGTTATTGTCAATTGAAAGAATCCAGGGATTGGAAGTCCTTTGAGAGGTTCAGAGTCTCTAAGGAAGACGTCCGAATGAGCTGAGTTGAAAACTGGGGACCGTTAACAGGGAGGCGTGTCCTCAGAATTCAACTCAGTCTGAAGAGCAACGAGACAAGAGACTACCCTAATCTGAATTCTCCCATCGACACAGTGGAGAAGCAGGCATCACCCTAACCCACACCCTCTCTGGTCCACGGAAAAACCTTTCTCCACAGAACCAGTTCCTGGTGCCCAAAAGGTGTATTAGAGTATCTAGTAGAAATTCTTACTGATTCCCCAACAGTAACCCCCAAAGTAACTTGAGTCGCCATTTTGTTAATCCAAGTAAGGAAATTGCAATCAGAATATTCCTCCCACTCTCACCACCCGCAACAATGGAAAAAAAGCAACCCTGCTGTCTCAAGAACAAGGATCAGGACCAGATCATAGTTTCAATTCTCAGCATCCTCAAAGAAACTAAAGTGACGCTGACTTTTTTTTTAAAATGTTTTCTTGGTGGAAACCAAGCCAGCATTTAATATATTAATTCAAACAGAACCTGCCCCCTGGTGGTCAACAGGGAGAAAACTCTCCAATGTATGAATCACAGGACACACAAAATTGAATTGACATAGAACATAGAATAAGACTTGGATGGGACTTTGGAGGTCCTCCATATGTATCAGTGTACATCTTCCCCTCAAACCAAAGAATCACACCTTGAATGCCATTCCAACTTATAAATCCTTTCTTGTATTTTTAATAACTGCTTTCCTATGCCTATATTTCCATAATTTCAGTCAAATTCATAGTTGAATAAAAACATATTTTAAATTATTGTTCCATGCTTCGTAGACTAACCTAAGCCAACTACTATTTTGAAGAATAATATCCACATTAAAAAGAAATAGAAGACTTTAACTTACCATTAAACTATCTTCCTTCCTTCTCTAAATGCTCAAATAATTTCTTGTATCTCTGTTACAGCCTCATATGGTAGGTACAGGAATTCCTAGTTAAAAAATTCACAACAGCAGAGATTACAATAATATCTGACTAATTTATGTAAACATTTCAATCCATGAAGATTGAAACCGTTAAACAATATATAGTTGTATGCAAGAATTATTTTCTGTTATTGATAAACCACACAAGAGTTAACAAATCATTTTATTAGATGATGGGTCAAAGAGAGAATAAAATTGGTATCTGATTTTAACCTTTCTCTCTCAGAAGTTCATTTCAGATTTCAGCCTAGGGCTCTGAAATTTTCCAAAAATTTAACACATTTCTCCTTAAAGGTTTGTAGCTTAGAAATTCCTATTGATTCTATGCTGTTCTCTAGATCTTGAGGGACAAGAAGCATTTGTATATCTATGTCTCATACCTCATATCCAACCAGTCAATGTGATCTGGGTGCAGTTCTCAATACTTTGATTTCATAATTATAGGTAGCCTTTAACTTACAATGACAATTGGGTCGAAAATTTGTTGTTAAGTGAGAGAGCTGTTAAATGAGTTTTACCCCATTTTACAAACTTTCTTGCCACACTTGTTAAGTGAATCACTGCAGTTGACAAGTTAGTAACTTAAGAGAATCTGGCTTCCCCATTGACTGTGCTTATCAGGAGTTTGGAGGGGGATCACATGACCTTGAGACACAGCTAAAGTCATAAATATGAACCAGTTGCCAAGCATCTGAATTTATCACATGATCATGGGGATACTACAAAGGTCATAACTGTGAAAAACTGTGATAAGTCACATTTTTCAGTGCTGTTGTAACTTTGAATAGTCACTAAACGAACTGTTGTAAATCAAGGACTACCTGTACATTGCTGCATTTTCTACAGAGAGCATTCATCAGTTTCAATTCAGGCAAAATGCAACACTTAAGCAGCTAATTAAAGATGATACTGTGATCATAATACTTCTGGTTTTATAAAAACATACTGATTAGCAAATTTCCAAGTTCAATTTGAGTATGGATCAAGTCTGCTCACTTAGAGGGGCTACTATTCACAGCTTCCCAATTATGGGATGACCTTCCTGCAGATTCAAGATTGACCAGATTACTGATCAATTGATTCTTCCAACTTCCAGGTTGCCTCATTTTGGGAAACTCTAAATTATTAATGGAACTCATACCATATTCTTTGATACAGGACAGAATTACTGTAGCTTCCAAAGTTGGCTTGTGGAAATTGGGCATTGTCTTACCTGAACACCATTTCTCCTTGTAGGCAAGACAGGTCAGGAGTGGGTTGCTCTTGTCCTAGCTGCTTGGACTGAGTCTGTCTAAAAAGGCTGATTAGCCTAGCTCCACCCACTCTGGGTGGCTCCTCCCAGCTTTCAGCGAAGCCATCATGACAGACAGGATTGCCTCTGAAAAAACAAATAAGAGACCGTTATCAGCTCCCCCCTCCCATCGGCCCACAGTATGGACCAGTTCCATTAGGGTGGGGCTGACCTGTCTTGCCTACAAGGAGAAATGGCATTCAGGTAAGAAAACGCCCATTCTCCCTTGCTCCTGGTTCCCAGGCTCCGTGACAACTCTTTGCAAAACCCTTCTGCCAAATGCAGCGTCCACTGAAGCAAAGGCGTCCAGACGGTAGTAGCAAATGAAAGGAGATAGGGATGTCCAAGAGGCCGCCTTGCAGACCTCTTCAATTGAAGCCTGCGTAACCCAGGCTGCAGTTGTCGCAGCACTGCAAGTGGAATGAGCCGTAATGCCTCTGGGTACCGGGAGGGAACGACTCAAGTATGCTCTGGATATAAATGACTTGATCCACCTGATGACTGTGGATGCGGTCACTTTTCTCCCCAACGTGGAAGGTTGGAAGGAACAAAAAAGGATCTTGTTCTGTGGAATTCAGATGTCCTTTCGATACAGATCTTCAGTACCCTGCGCACATCTCGGGTGTACCAAGCTTTTTCCAAGTCATGGTCCTGTTTGGGACAGAAATCTGGAAGAACCAGTTCTTGAGACCTGTGGAACAAGGTGTTGACTTTGGGGATAAATGCTGAATCTGGGCGAACTGAGAGCGCGACCAACTCAGATACTCTTCTGGGTGAAGTGATTGCCACCAAGAAGGCTACCTTCAGATTAAGAAGATGCAGACTAGCCAATCTTAGAGGCTCAAACAAAGCCTTAGTCAGGGACTGCAACACCTTAGACAAATCCCATGTAGAGTACCTGTGTACTACAAGAGGGCGGAGATTGGCCACCCCTCTGAGGAACCTATGGACTGTAGGATGCTGTGCTAAGGACTCCAACTTGCCACAAGTCAACACCAAAGAAATAGCCGCCCCCTGACGCTGAAGGGTGTTGGGAGAAAGGCCTCTATCCAAACCAGCCTATAAAAATTCCAGTTCTGCACTGCCAGGGTAGCCAAAACTTTGGTGAAAACTCTAGGGGCGGAAGATAACCCAAAGGGAAGAGCCCTATATTGAAAATGCTGCCCCTGATAACAAAACCTTAAGAAACTTCTATGGGAGTGACAGATTGGAATATGTAAATAAGCTTCCGTCAAATCAATGGAAATGAGGAAGTCCCCTTGCCTAACGCTCTCAGAATGCATTTTGAAACGCCTGTAAACTATGAATTTATTGAGCCTTTTCAAATGAAGAATTGCTCTCCACCCCCACTCCCGAGACCTTAGAGATGACAAAGAGTCTGGAATAAAAACCCTTCCCCTGTTGGTCTTCTGGGACCTTTTGGGTGGCTCTGAGCTCCAGCAAGTGCTGGATAGCTGATTCCATGAGCCCCCTTCTCACCGTATCCCTAGAAATAGGGCAGATGGAAAACCTCAGAGGAGTGGAGTAGAACTCTAGCAAAAGATCCAGTGTTGCTGTACTTATCACCCAGGCATCTGATGTAATCTCTCCCCATTTGTCAGCAAATCTAGCTAAACATCTGCCAATGGGGAAAGACTGAGCACAATTAGTTTTGGAGATGGTACGGGCGACTTCCTCCTCCTCGAAAGGGCTGTTTGCCCGAGAACTGCTGTCTGCCCTTGCCTGAACGATCTGAAGGAGGCTCAGGACATTGATAGGGGGCCTTGGCAGAATGATGGAAGCTAGATCCAGATTCTGCCTGGAAAGAAGGGCGCCTGAAGTATGGGGCAGGTCAGTTCTCTGCCCTCTTGTAAAGTGATGGAAGCACCTTCCTCTTATCTTTGGTTTCAACCAGGAATGGTTCTAAAGCTTCTCCAAATATCTTGTCCCCTCGCACAAGGGTAGATGCTAACTTCCACTTCCTCCTTCCGTCCACCTGCCAATTACGCAACCAACACATGCATCTGGCTGCAACAGAAGAAGCGACAGCTTTGGTGGCAAACCTGGCCCCGTGAAGAGTGGCATTGCTGTGAATTCAGCCACAGCTACAATCTTACTGAGATCCTGATGGGTTCGCATGTCTGCCGCAGGAATTCTCTCTTGTAGCTGCTTCAACCATTTAAGGGATGTTGTGGTGAAGAACAAGGCTGCTGTAGATGCCTTGACCACCCAGGCAGCTGCCTGGTGTGATCTCTGGAGAGGCTGTTCAATCCGTTTTTCCTCGGCCTTGAGGACATCTTCCGGATTAGAAGGAGCCGAAGAGGTGGAGGCCAATGCTTCTACAGGTGCATCCACCATGGGCACTTGGAGGCTCTGGACTGACATTGAAAAACCTGCAGTCCAAAGACAAAGGATTGGGCCCTGTAGCAGGTGACTCCAGCTGCTTCTGAATGATCTTCGGAAAGAGCCTGGGAGATGGGACCACCTCCTTTCTCACAGTAAGTTCCTTGAAGAGAACATCCGACTCCGTGGAAGGCTGAGCAGCAGCATCCTCATCATCCATATTCTTCAGGTTGGCCATGTTTCTAGCTTTGAATAGCAAAGGGATGAATAATGTATGCTTGAAACAGCCTATGAACACTGGAATTTCAGGGGTAAGGCCCTCATCCTCAGACATGTCAGATTCCCTCTTGTCTGATTCACCTATCAAGGAAAGCTCAGCAGCACCAGATGGAGCATAGGCCGAAGCAGAAGGAGAAACATGTTCCTGAATCAAGGAACCCTTTTCTGAAAGTAGAGCCTCCTGATCCCAGGACAGTCTCACCGAAACCTCAGATGCCACTGAGGAATGCCAGGCAAACCATTGAATGCCTTCAGAGATACCTTTTTTGATAGCCCTATCAATCAAGAGCTGCAGATTAACCAGGACATCTGACTCAGAAGGCTCAGCAGGTCTGAGGCCAGCAGCAGTAGGAGTAAAAGTGGCCTACTGCAATCTTGCTCCTGCCAAGGTACAGCCCAGAAACCTCCTTGAGGATCACCATAATGAGTTCCCTCAGCTGAGGGATGATGAAAGGCCTCCTCTCCAACTGCATCAGGGGACCAAGATTGGGCGATGGTCCTGGAGGAAGGTCCAGGTTCCTGATCCTGAAGGTCAACCCCACTATGATGAGAAGCTGGAGAAGTTTCATTTTCTGGAGATCTGATCCTAGAGGCCTTTTGTACCTTGGCAATGTGCTAAGGCCTTCTGGCGCCTGGAAGCATCCTTCTCCTCCATCCTAGAGGCCTTCTTAGCTGGCAATGGCTGCTTTCTCTGTTTACTACTTGAAGCACATGGAGCTGCGCTGCGGGATTTTACTGCTCTGGAGGCCCTTCGCCAAGGAGCTCAAAAACAGCATCCTCAGCCTTTCGCTGCTCCCTGGAAGGCAGAGGCAGCTCCTCAGGTGGCCGCTCGAATAGCAGCTTCCCTCTTCGCCACGGAGGCTCGGCAATGGCCCCGTGGCTCAGGACAGTGTGGGCTGAAATGGCCACCCGGTCTTTGTGGCTTCCTCTTCACCATGGAGGCCTGAAAACAGCCCCGCGGCCCTTGCCGGCTGCTCTGGACTGCCAGAGCAGCTCTCAGCCAGCTCCGAAAAACAGCTGAGAGTTGGAGCTGCGTGTTTTTGAATTTTGAGGCTTTTTTTTCTTTTTCTTTTCTGTACTGAAAACAAGTAAGGCTGCCTTTGAAAAATACAAAGGCTGGAGAGGCAGTGACTTGCGTCCGTCCTGGCTGAGGACTGAGTCAAAAGCTGGGAAGGGCCACCCAGAGTGGGCGGAGCTAGGCTAATCAGCCTTTTTAGACAGACTCAGCCCAAGCAGCTAGGACAAGAGCTGCTAGCCACTCCTGACCTGTTGCAGCCTTAAAAGGAAGAATAACATTTCCATATCAACTCAGAATAATTTGGAGTTTCTTGCACCCTGTAGATCAGGCTTGTCCAACCCGCGGCCTGCGGGCCACATGTGGCCCAGGTCGGCTCGTAATGCGGCCCAGTGCAATTTTTTTATTTTTTAAGAAATTCCAATGTTTCAAGTTACACTGCCGGCGCTTGCGGCCGGAATGCGGCCGGGGCACATCACAACGGTGACGCCAGCGCGCCAGTGCGCTTCACCCGCCCCATCCATTATATTAGCTCCGAGAGGCCACATCTTGCGGCCTGTGCTGAGTATGGGTGAGCGCGTCACAAAAGTGACACCAGCGCGCCAGCTTCACCTGCACCCCCGTCTATTTTAGAAGCTCCGACAGGCCACATCTTGCAGCCTGTGCGGAGTGTAGATGAGCCGGTTGAACTGTATTGCGCTGCGGCCATCACTGTCGCGCAGCGCTCCCCCACTGTTGTGCAGGGTCGGACTGGCCCACCGGGGACCTAATGAAAAACCCGGTGGGCTCCGACCTGCAATAAATTAGCTCATTTTTGCCGTGATTGATAGCGGCTTTTAACTGCTGCGTAGGCCGCCATCTCTCTGCAGGATTTATTATTCCCAGTATACAATGTCCGCAGGATTTATTATTCCCAGTATACAATGTCCGCAGCCCTGTTCCTCCTCTGTCTCCTCTGCAATGTTGTGGCCCTTATACCCCATTACTGTCTTACCTTGTACATTATCATACCAGGCACACATCTACGCACAACAAGAGGCAGCATCCTTAACAGCAGTCTTCACTGCAGCATCCATAAAGGCAGACAGTCCTCATCCCAGCATCCGAACTCTCAGGTAAGCCACTTTCTGGTAGTCTCCTGTCATTCTCCACCCACATAGCTCCATATTTAACCAAGATCTTCTCTCCCTCCAGGCATCCATTACTTCAGGCCTCATACCAGCATCCATAAAACCAGACAGTCCTCATACCAGCATCCATTAAAGCAGACAGACTTCATTCCAGCATCCTAACTCCAGGTAAGCCACTTTCTGGTAGTCAGGAGACTAAGGCTGGGTTCACACAACGGATTTTGACACAAAATTGGCTGTGGAATTCTGCATCAAAATCCAATTGCATTCCACTTCCCATTAATTTGAAAGGGAAATCTGTAGCATAATGCACATAGTAATCACATTGATTATTAAACCAAGCTTTCTAAAAGTCCTTTTTTTTTACATTCCAGCATGGCTTCTGAAATGTCAAAAAATAAAAACAAACACAAAAAAAGAAAAATTATAGATGAAGGAAGAGTGTTCCAAGAAAAGTGGACAGATGAATACTTTTTTGTTGAGTCCAATAGTAAGGCAATCTGCTTAATTTGCAAAGAATTAGTGCCAGTTTTCAAAGACTACAATTTGAAAAGGCATTACATGACAAGACATGCTGAGAAATTTGCTGTGTATGAAGGAATGTGTCGTAAAGACAAAATCGCTGAACTGAAAAAAAATCTATCATCTCAACAAAAGTTGTGAAGAGTAGAGCTGCTCATTTTAAATTTTATGCTATGGCGATAGACGAAAGTACAGATGCTACAGATACAGCTCAATTGGCAATTTTTATTAGAGGCATTGATGACAAATATAATATCACTGAAGAAATGGCTGCTTCAGTTCCACTGAAAGACACAACTAAAGCAAGAGATTTATATGAAGCTGTGAAAAATACATTACAGCGATTTTCTTTGTCATTTGCTAACATATCTGGCATAGCTACTGATGGTGCCCCTGCAATGATAGGTAACAGAGATGGACTTGTAAAATTGATAGAAGATGATGCAATTGCCTCCCAAAATTTCAGTATGATTAAATATCACTGCATAGTACACCAAGAAAATGTATGTGCAAAAGCTTTAAAGATGGCTAACGTCATGCAGATTGTCATCAAGGCTGTAAATTTCATAAGGTCCAAGGGATTGAATCATCGCCAATTCCAGGAATTCCTTAAATTTATGGATGCTGAGTATGGGGACATCATTTACTTTTCTGAAGAAAGATGGTTAAGTCGAGGGAAAATGCTGGCAAGATTTTATGATCTGAGAAATGAAATCAAGTCATTTATGGAATCTAAAACAAAATGTGTGCCAGAACTTGACGATGAAAACTGGCTCACAGATTTGGCATTTTTAGTCGACTTGACCGCTCATTTAAATGAGTTAAACATGCGTCTTCAAGGTGAAAACCAATTGATCAGCACAATGTTTCAAACTGAAACAGCATTCGAAATGAAACTGAAACTATGGCATTCTCAAATGAAGGCAAAAAATTTGATGCATTTTAGCACATTGGCTAAATACGCCTCTGTGAACACGGAAAAATATGCAGCCTTGCTTTTCAATTTGGTACAGGAATTTCAGAACAGGTTTCAAGATTTTAGAAAAAATCAGCCATCTTTTCTGATATTTGCAACTCCATTTTCAGTGGACATTAATATATTACCTGCCAATTTGCAAATGGAATGCATAGAGCTCCAATCTGACATTCAACTGAAAGAAAAATTTGACCATGTCTCTTTAATGGACTTCTATAAGATATATGTTCCCAGAGAAAAATATCCTTCACTTCACAATCATGCCTTATTCATGTCATCGCTATTTGGAAGCACCTACATTTGTGAGCAGCTATTTTCAAGGATGAAGCACACAAAGAATAAAACTAGAACCAAAATATCTGATGAGCACCTTGAGCACTCACTGAGAATTGCAACAAGTTCCATCGAAGCAAATATGGATGCATTGGTGGCTAAGAAACAATGTCAAACATCTCACTAACTTCATTTCCAAGTAAGTTTAATATGTTAACTATGTTTTCTATGGTTTTTTTGGATGATCAGGTATCGTTACTGTTATTTTATTTTATGTGCGGCCCAAACCAAATTTTCATCTTCTAATGTGGCCCAGGGAAGGTGAAAGGTTGGACACCCTTGCTGTAGATTATACAAATATTTTGAAGCTAACCTATGCCCAGATTGTTTTCTTTCAATAGAAAACCAATCCATAAATGTCTAGCCCCTCCCACCTTTAACTTGTCATGTCAGAAAGGAAGAATGTGACACCTTATATTTACTTCAAAAAAAGAAAAAGCATCTCTTATTCACTCGGATTTAGTACTGTTATGCGTTCTGTGACAGACACAAAATATTTATATTATGTGCATCCATTGTTGAAAGGTAATTCTTCAGGTAATGTTTCCTCCTAGCAATTTTTATTCAACTTTGTTCAGTTTTATTTAACTATGGGACATTTTTGCTTTAGTAGGATTCAGCTTCATGCAGTTATTAAGATGCTTGGCTTTAGTTGATTTCTGCCTTGGCTGCTGCTTCTCACTCTCCTACCTCCTCCATCTCCACAGCAAAACAATCAAAATAAATAACTTAATGCTGGCTATAACTTTAGCATGACTCAGGTGTTGTTATAGGGTTACATAAAATGCATCAAGAGGTAGAGACAATTGCACAGAAGCAGTTTCACAGGGAAAGTCTGCTTACTAGAATAATTGCTATGACAAGGCTTAAAGCAGGGGTGGGATGCTACCGGTTTGGCCCAGTTCTATAGAACCTGTAGCTGCGAAGAGTAGCTGACACCGAACCAGTTCGGTGTTTGGCCCACCCGCCTGCCCGGGCTCTAGGCTGTCCTTTATCCCCTGCTTTTCCCTCCTCAGCTGCTTTGCACGGCACAGCGGAGGTTGAAAAAGCAGGAAACAAGAGGATTTTCAAACGCTGCACACGGGAGCACAGCGCTTCTTTGCTGTCCAGGCAGCACAGCTGATGATTTCTTCCAAATGCTGCACACACCATTGTCCCCAGTTCGGAGAACTGGCAAATCGCTCCACTGGCTGGCCCTGGCCCTCCCCGCCCACTCACTCCTTACCTGGCAAGCGAGCCATCCAACTTGCCTGGTTTGGTAAGTTGCTATTTCTTCCCCCCCCCCCACACACACACACACACCATTAGCTGTGTTCTGCTCTGCCAGGACATTTAGATTAGCTAGAAAGCAGGAAATCCTTGGATTTCTTGCTTTCTAGCTAATCTAAAAGCAGAGCCGAACCTTCCTTAGGACTGAAGCTTTTCAGTGCAGACTCAAGTAGCCGATTGCAGATAGATAGATCTCTAAGCAACTCAATCTGCCTGCCTGCTTTGGGGTAAAAGTTGTTCTTTTTTTTTTTGTAAAAAATTCAATATTTACATGGTGTGTTGTGAGTTAATTTTGTGTGTTTGCTTGCTAGCAAATTTTATGAGTTTGCTTGCAAGCAAATTTTATGTGACAGACTCAGATAGCTGATTGCAGATAGATAGATCTCTAATATAATCTGTGATTCTTTGAGCAACTCAATCTGCCTCCTGCTTTGCCTGCTTTTGGGTAAAAGTTGCTCTTTACTAAAAAAAAGCAATATTTATATAAATATTTATAATATTTACATACAAGCCATGCCCACCCAGTCACATGACCACCAAGCCATGCCCAGTCAGCAAGCCACGTCCATCCGGTCACATGACCACCAAGCCACACCCACAAATTAGGCTACACCCACAGAATTGGTCGTTAAGAAATTTGAATCCCACCCCTGGCTTAAAGTCATTAGAATCTCACACAAAGCTTGCCACATAGATCTCCACATAGATGCATTTAAATACGTAGATATCTTCCCACTGCAAGCAAGGAAAATATATTTATTTCATGCCCTCACAGCACCAGGCCTGTTGCTTCAGTAAGCTACTACTTCATTATCTCATGACAATTAATTGAATTGTAAAACTTGGTTGCATAAACATAACTGAGGAAAAAAGCCTTCCCACATACAAAGAGATCAGGCACACATCCTTGCATTTTTTATTCCAAATCATTGCATCTTAGAGAACTGACTGAACTCAATTCCTTTTGTAGACTTGACAGTTAAAATTAAATTGCTGTTTCATCAGATCACAACACCGCAATATTGGAGTAGAAATTCCATGCTGAATATAATAAACGTTTCCACAAATCTGTTTGCCTCATTATCCTTTTTTTCACGATGACACTGCTCACAATTTCATATAAAATTGACCAGTATCCTTAAAAGATGCTAATGTCTAAGGATGCCTTCACATTGTTCTTTAACAAGTGGGAAATAAACCACCAGCATGGCTTTTAGTATAGGACTCTTGAAATAAACTAGAATCATATGATTATCCTTTTGCACAATTCTTCTTCATTCCAATCTGGGTGTATATTAAAATTTCATATAGAATTGCACCCAAACATTCTAAAATAAAATATTTTAAAGTTTAAAGAGGGATACGCAGGAGAAGATAAACATAATGTGCAGTCTTAAATAGGTCACTCGTTAAATGGAAGCAACTTTGTTCAAATTAGAGATAGAGAAATGTTCTTGTCAGAGAGACTGCATCTTTAGTCTCCCTTATATAATAAAAATCATTGCTATACTGGAAAGCCAAAGAAAACATAGCCTTGGCTTCTATAATCCTACAGGGCTTTGGTACATCAAGGTATTTGGACAGTTCAACTAAACTATATTATTCAAAACAATATAGCAGAAAGATTTTCTATGATTTTATACACTTGTAGTAAAATCTACTACTTGGAAAAACTGACCATGTAATATGTTGTTTAATGAATGCAGGATTCAGCCTCAAGCAATGTGACTTAGAAATATGCATGCTGCTTCTACACCTTCTCCTAAGGCTGCAGCCCTAATGAGAAATGATTCCAAATGTTTGGAATAATTGATACAGTAATACAAGGAGATAAAATGTAATCAAGCTAAACAAAGGAAAGAACATAAAGCCAATCAATTCTACTGTGCTAGTCACAGTGAACAAATTGATGAAATTAGAAGTGGGATTATTTTCCAAATCTGTTGACTATGGGCTCAGTAGTTTAGAATTACAATTTCTGCTTGTAACAAACAATCCATAAATAGTTCACAACATGCAGAATTCAAACAGATGAACCTTATAAAGAAAAAGTGCCAGCTCTGTATTATACTATATATATATAAATAAATACTATAAATACTTAGGTCAAGTTTTGAGTTAGGCAAAATGAACTGACAATTTCTCCAGATGTCTCTAAAAACTGTCTGTCCAACAGTCTATTAATCTTTGTTACTACCTCTGACACAGCCCTACAGGAGGACTTAATATTAGTAATAATTTACAAAATTGATATACCACCCAATTCCCAATGACCCTGGGTGGCTCACAACAATAAAAAAAATACAATTAAATCAATCACAGGTAAAAGATTAAGATAAAATATGACAAACTCAACAACGCCCCCTCAATACGAGGGGGCTCAGTCTCTCATCAAAGACCTGGGTGAAGAGCCAGGTGTTTTTGGCTCTTCTGAACAACAGCCATCTAGATCTTGGAGGGTACCTAGTTCTAGTTGGCAGATCCTGCTAAAGAGAAGGTTAAAAAGGTGCTGCCTCCTGCAGCACCCTGCCAACCAAAACAGGGAACCCCCCATGCCCCATTTTGGCTTCCAGAATGGTGCAGGAGGCCGTCCAGGCTGAAAACAGGGCATGTGGGGGGGGGGGTGCTGCGCAAGGCCCCCGTACCCCATTTTGGCTGTCAGAGGCACTGTAGGCCAGTCCTTTGTTATTTCCAGGCCGGCCCCACAGGCCAGATCTAACAGGCCAGATTTCTTAGAAAGAGGGACTGGCCTAAAGTCATTCAGCTGGCCTTATATCTAAGGCAGGATTACAACTCATGTTTCTGGACTTCTAGTCCAGGACTTCAACCATGAGATCAGCTGGCTCTTACGGGGGCATAATATCACGGAATTTCTTTGTATCTGTATTCTTTGATCTCCATATGAACCAGGCAAGTTTAAGACTTTGAGGGAAAATTACAAATAATCTTTAACTTATGACCACAATTGGACTCAACATTTATGTTGCTAAGTGAGTGAGTTTTGTCCCATTTTACAACTTTTCTCACCACATTTCTTAAGTGAATCATTGCCAACTATGCCCATATAATTGCAAATTTTATATGTCCTTGAACTGGCAGATAAAATATATTCCCTATAGCTATGCTTTGGGCTCTTAAATAATCTGTTAAAACAGTTGCTAAACTATTTCTTTTAGAGGTTTGCTTTTATGCTTTAATAAGTTTGTACTTTGTTTTATATACTCTCACTGACAACTACATGGGGTATTATCTGAAATAGAAAAGTGAGATGAAAATTATAAACAACAAACAAAAGCACAATTACTACATTTTCAAATTGAATAAAACTATATTTTAGCTTTTTTTTTTTTTTTTACTAAGAACTGAACTCAGTTAGACATCTTTTAGAATACCCATTGTGCAATAGTATGGAGCAGGTTTTCAGTACTAATATACAAGTAATTGGAATGAAATTTAAATACAGCAGAATGAGAATTTTATTAATTATATTTGGCTGGAACAAATGCCATACATATCCTGATAAAGGCATTCGTAACAGTCATAGATAAACACAATGCCTTATCATAAATTTATAATATAAATTATCTTCTTTGTTTGCTCTCAATATGATATTGTTACATTTTAGCTACAAGTCAAGGTTAACTTTAACCTTTGCTTGCATATCAACATAGAAAGTATAAACTTTAGTTAATACTAATCCTGATCAGTATAGCTACTGGTAAAAATAAAGTACCTTTGGGCAGAGAGAGTGCCCAAAATTGTAAATGTTATGAAAAGCCTGTTCTATCATTTCAAATCACTCTCTTGTAGCTCAACTTCCTTTTCAGTGACAATAAACTTTGCATGAACTCAGCCCTAAATCTTCCATTCTTTTTAATGACTTTGAACTGCAATTACATAATATCCATGAATTATCTTTACTAAACTCATTACATCAATGTTCATTGCTTAAAATGTATCTGTAGCTTATTTTCTATATGTAAAGTGCAAGAATTTTCCCACCTGGAAATAAAATAAATATAATACAGCAAGTACATGTTTTGATTTTACTATATTCTCAGTCACATAAACTTTTTAACACATATAAAAAAGTATGTGCATCACAAAGTTTGTATATGACTCTCTCTCTCTGTCTCTGTCTCTCTCATAATACAATTCATCTGAAGGTATGGATTAGTCTTCATGATGCCATAAAAACCTTTCATTTTCAAGTAAAGTGAAACACTGTTTGTTACATGCAAAGATTGTAGTAAATACAGAGTAATTACTAATGAATTCAAAGAATCTTTATTTTCCAGTAAATAATTTAAATTTGATCATTTGATATTCAGATGTTGGACTGTCTTGAGCATTCTCACAATGAGTTTGAAATGGGCAGTGACTAAAATTGATAAAGCTTCCTTTCAATTTGAGCAAGTGCCTCCAACTAATGCTATGATTTTAGTGGTATTTGCTTCAAGGGAGCAGCCTTAGGACATTAAATGCTGCTCAGCCACTAATTCCTTTCTTCCTTCTGCAGAAGACTGCATTTGTGATTTCTTCGTCCCACTTTATCCTAACAGACATTCTGTTAGGCAGTTTAAATTGAGAAAACCCTGAGATAGATATGTCATGACTGAGCTTCACCACTGAGAATACAATCTGGTTCTGTCATATTGTGATCGTACTGTGCATATTATGATCTTTGAATTGTATATGGAAGCTTACTCTAAACTAAATATACAGTTAGTGAAAATGAATAATCAGGAAAGGATTATGATGGTCAATATGATGAGGGAACTGAAAACAAATGGAAGGTATTACCCAGCTCACCAGCATTTAAATTTTGTATAGATCCAATCTCACAAAAGCTACCATATCATTTGAAGGATGGTCATGAACAGGACCACAGGTGTTGGCTATCTAAGTTAGACATCATTTCTTGACCAAGCAAGACATCGTAAATAAACAATATTATTTCTTCAGAAGAAAGCAGTTCTGCACAACCAAGGTATAAACTCATTAATTCAATGTCCACTTCTTAAAGAAAGTCAGAGCAAAAGAACATGGGTCTTGGGAAGACTACAGGCATAAATGGAATGGCCTAATCATGGTTCCCTTCCTCTCTCAGAGCAGTGGTCCCTATGAAATAAAGTAATTGAGTCGCTATCAAGTGATCATCCACATCCATGAAAACTTGTCCCAACTGCAAAGCTTATCAGAAGCCCAACCTGAGGGCAAATATTAAGATCCACTAATCACATGAATTCTTAGTAAAACTTCCCAAGGAGTGGGGGAAGTCTATTATTTTTGCTTTCAATTACAGTTCTAAAGAATTGTCTACTTAAAATGAATATTAGCTGAGATAATTTTATTGATTATATTACTCCCTCAGTGAACTTTTGGCTACTGTTATACTGTTTTATCTTTTACTATAAACAGATTCAGGAATTACAGGAAGTTCTCAATTTACAACAGTTTATTTAGTGACGTTCGAAGTTACAGCAGCACTAAAAAAAGTTACTTACAACTGTTTTTCACACTTGTCTGTTGCAGCATCCCCATGGTCATGTAATCAAAATTCAGATGCTTGGCAACTGACTCATATTTATGACAGTTGCAGTGTCCTGGGGACATGTGATCCCCTTTTGCGACCTTCTGATAAGCGAACTCAACGGGGAAGCCAGATTCACTTAACAACCATATTACTAATAACTACAGTGATTCACTCAACAACTGTGGCAAGAAAGATCATAAAATGCGGCAAAATTCATGTAACAAATGTTTTACTTAGCAACAGAAATTTTGAGTTCAACTGTGGTCATAAGTTGAGGACTACTTGTATTCCTTTTTTCTGGTTGAAAAGTGGTGATCTTATACTATAGTTCACATTTTATGAGTAATAATTAAATTTATATGCTGCCTGACTCCCAGCAACTCTGGGTAATTAGGCCACTTTACAAAGATTCTATCTTGAAAAGGCAATCTATCAAGACTGTTGTGGTGTAACCACCATAATTAATACTTGGTTGATAAACCTATTTTCACTTTTGTCTGTTCAAACCATTTTATAGTCAGAAAAGCTGCTGATTTCAGAATCCACTGCCTCTAATCAAAGATGCCATGAAATAATTATGCAAGAATGCCCAATGCTGAGAAATAACTTTCCAGGACTCATGCTACATATTGTCAGGCTACAGAACTTTTCCCCATTCAATTAACAATGGACTTCTGAACACCAAACGTATCAAAAGGAATCCTTTATTGAGATGAGACAATTCATGTAGGAGTTCAAAGCAGCGTCTGAGGTCCCTCAGGCATACAGGGAGAGATAAGGGAGTTTAGAAAAAAAAAAACCTTATCTCGATGTGTATTTAGTGAAACAAAAGCCAGTATGTTAATTCCCCCCCCTTCTGTAGATCTTTTTCAGTTTCCCAGGGCATACCTAATTTCCCCCCACCCCCTTTTTAGAATGAACTTTTTCCAGAGATTCCCAGGACACATCGCACTGTGGAATTTTTATGATCTTCTCATCTCCTGGCTGTGCCTCTTCCTCCATTGTATCATGTGTGGGTTATACAAATTTGATATAAGATTAAATATATTCAGGTTACATCAAGAAAGGATTTCTTTATCAGTCTCTCTCCCTCCCCCCCCGTCCTTTTCTTCTTCCACTGAAGAAATGACAGATACACGGATCTGACATATATTCAGGGAACATTTTCTTGCAAAAGGCACTCTCCAGCAAACCTAGATATTTTGTTGTGTTCTTGCCTGCTGTTACTACCCTGCACTTTCTAACCACTGCTCTAACGGAGAACAACAGAATTGGAAGGGACTTTGTAGGTCATCTAGTCCAATTCCCCACTGAAGCAATACAAACTGATCGTGGTCATTCCATAACACTAGCAGCTTTTAATCCTGGCTGCAAGCTATCTTAGGTATGTAAGCTCTGCACAAATGAAATGAATACATGTAGTCCTCAACTTACAACCACAATTGAGCCCAAAATTTCTGTTGCTAAGTGAGGCATTTGTGAAGAGAGTTTTGCCCCATTCTACAACTTTTCTTGCCACAGTTGTTAAGTGAATCACTGCAGTTGATAAGTTAGTAACACGGTTGGTAAGTGAATCTGGCTTCTCCATTGACTTTGCTTGTCAAAAGGTGGCAAAAGGTGATCATATCACCTTGGAACACATCAACGGTTGTAAGTATGAACCACTTGCCGATCATCTGAATTTTGATCCCATGATCAGGGGGATGCTTCAAAGTTGTAACAGTGAAAAATGGTAATAAGTCATTTTTTTCAGTGTTGTAACTTTGCATGGTAACCTTTGTAAGTCGAGGACTAGTTGTTCCTTTTTATCTCTTATTCTAAGTATGGTTCTTGCTGGAAACTAATACTGGTAGTTCTCGACTTATGACCACTACTACTAATTGAGACCAAAATTTCTGTTGCTGAGACACTTGTTAAAAGTTTTCCCCCATTTTACAATCTTTCTTGCCACAGTTGTTAAGTGAATCACTGCAGTTGTTGTAACACGATTAAGCAAATCTGACTGCCCTATTTACTTTGCTTGTGAGAATGTCACAAAAGATGACCCCAAGATACTGCAACCATTATAAATATAAGTCAGTTGCCAGGCGACTGAATTTTGATCATGTGACCATGTGACCATGGAGATGCTGCTGAGTGTGGAAAAACATCATTTTTTTCAGTGCTGTTGTAATTTTGAATAGTCACTAAATGAACTGTTGTAAGTTGAGGACTACCTGTACTGCAAACCAGATGATATTGCAGTTCTGTCACCGATATCTACTAAAGAGTTGGGTAAGTACACCACAGAAGTCATATACCCCACAGGATTCTTGACACAGAACTATTCTTGCCATATAATGAATAATAAGGTGCAAACGTTTCTTCTAGTTATTTTAGCTTTAGTGCAATATTTCAGCTCCAAGGATTCCCATGATTTTTTATTTTTTGCAAGATTGTATTGTGTCAGTACTTCAGAAATACAATTATTTTAGGTCTTATATCTAAGCTGTTTATTAATCTCAAAGCATCAGCACCTTGTTATTTGACTTTTTCATATTTGAATGCCAAGCAGTAGTGTCCAGCTTTTTTTCTACTAAGTGTAGCCGTGCTGTGGTCTCTGTCAGCATGTCCATAACCAGTTCAAGCTGCAGCTTCAAGTAATTGTTCTCTTCCAGTAAGGATTTGTTTGCTTTCTTCAGGGCCTTGTTGGGTGATTCTTTTCTTTTCTAAAGATCAGCAGACAAAACGAATGATATATTAACAGTTTTGCCAGTGATGACCTTTAAAATACCTTGCCCAACATCTATAGATGTAAGCCCATTCAGCTGTTATCCTGAATGCTGTGAATATTTTTTCAATTCACCTGCTTATGGGGCTTTATGCTTTTTAACCTGGTTTTATAATTTGCTTTTTATTTGTTTTTTAATGATTTTTTTTGAATTGTTGTTAGCCGCTCAGCATTACTTTTGCGAGATGGGAGGCTATATAAATCAAGTCAATGCTATCAATCGATCAACACAATACACACAACCAAGTCAGACACACCAAAGGCCAGATCTCAATCCAATAAAGGAGAATACAAACTGATAGCAAATCAATCAATTACCTAATCAATGCCCATGAAAGACCCACCAAAGGCCAGGTCTCATTTTGAGACCCTGGGCTTCCTCCTGCCAGTTCCCCCACCAGAGATCAAAGCCACTTCCTGGGCTCCTTCCAAAGGTCCCTAGCCGGACCTTGAAAAGGCCCGGACTTCAAACCCAAAGTTCGTTTCTTTTATGACTAACTCTGTGACTTTTTAATCTATCTATCTATCTATCTATCTATCTATCTATCTACCTACCTACCTACCTACCTACCTACCTACCTACCTATCTATCTATCTATCTATCTATCTATCTCTATCTATCTATCTATCTATCTACAGGTAGTCTTAGATTTACGACCACAACTGAGCCCAAATTTAAGTTGCTAAGCAAGGCATTTCTTAAGTGAGTTTTGCACCATTTTACAACCTTTCTTGCCACAGTTGCTGAATCACTAAGTTACTGTACATGTTTGTTAAGTGAATCTGATTTATCCATTGACTTGCTTGTCAGAAAGTCGCAAAAGGAGATCACATAATCCCAAAACCTTCATAAATGTGAGTCAGGGTTGTCAACTGTCTGACTGGATCTCGGGACCATGGAAATAATGCTGCAACGGTTGTGTGAAAAATGGTCATAAGTCACTTTTCCCTGGAGGGAAAACCAGGATATCAACTCAATTCTCTGAAGGGGAAGAAAAAAGGCGGTAACCATCACCTGCCCCATCCAACATGAAGACAACTCTGCGACCCCAGCAATCCCAGCCAGACCCGGAAAAGCCTCCGCCCCCCCGCTGTTTTAAAGCCCTGGAACTCTGCAAGGTAGAGTGCCCCTGCACTGGTAAGCTCTCCCGGCCTGGGCCAGGAGAGCTCAGAAGAACAGCAACACCCGCTTCCTCCACCCAGAGTCCCCTGTCCCCCTCACCAGTCCACCTCGCCGAAGCAGCTGCCCGCTCTGGGTCTGCCGGCAGCAGCGGCGGCGGCGTCGTCTCCGTTTGGGGGGCCTCGTGGTGGCCGCTCCCGCCCAGCGGCATCCACAGCATGAGGGCGGCCGCAGGAGGCTTAGCAGCCGGAAGGCGAATCGGCTCCGGAACCCGGGAAGAACCGCCGCCGCCGCCGGGCTCCAGTTGAGACGGCTTCTGGACTAGGCCGCCCGGGCGCCGTCGCTAGGCAACCGCGCGGCCCCGCCCTCCCCGACGGAGTTGCTGAGGCTGCCGGGCCGGAGGAGGCTGGCCCCACCAGCGCATGCGCTCTGGGAAGTCGGCTTCTGCTCCTGCCCTCCAGCTGGAGCGGGTGGTTGTTGGGTTTGGGGAACGTGAGGAGAGCCTACACGGGTCATGGTGGTGCTGGAGAAGTAAGCCTGGTTAAGTGGGGGGATAGACTACGATAAATGCTCTTGATAGTTGGGAAGGTATTTATTTGCTTTCATAGGATCGGTTTCCATTTTTCTTTTCAGGTTTCTTTTAATGTTTAAACATTAAAATGCTTATAATTTAAACTTTTTTTCTCTTCGGTGATTTTTCCCCCCTATGTAGAAAGTTAGCACCCCCACCCTTCTAGAAAAATAAAATATTCTAGGCAATATTAAAAAGGCAGAATATTATACCTCCCTGGATGAGAAAAGGAGAAACGCGCTCTTGGAAAGCATCTCCCACCTTTGTTAATAGACCCAGAAAGACTGAGCCATCCTATCTACAAGACCAAAGCTCCAGGGTGATGGGATTAGCCCTCAGTCAGATCCAAGCCATTAAGCCATAAAAGGAATTGCCCAGAGCCCCTTCATTACATCACCCAACAAGATTCAACCAAGCCTGGAACTCAAGGCAACCTACAAGGTTACCCCAGCGTGGGATTCCCCGTGGGAGTCTGACAACCAATCAATACATTTCTTGTCACAGGAAGCAACTTTAAAGCCCAACGGAGGGCATACATCTCTCCCCCTCTCTCACCCATGTGTTCATTTTATGTCCAGGAACTCAAACCATGTGGCCCTATCCACCATTAACCATCCTTCCAAGCAGTCTGCATGTTTCCAATGCCTTTCTTCCCACTTTGAACTGAACACAGATGGACATTTCTTCCAACACTAGGAAATATTAAAAAGGCAGAATATATTACATTTCCCTGGATGGGAAAAGGAGAAACGTGTTTTTAAAGACAAAGAGCAGCTCTTTACAGCTCCCTGCCCTCAGCAGATATCTGGTTCCCATTGAGAAGGATTGGGCCAGCCCAACTACAAGACAATTAGACCTTCATCTACAGGGTGATGGGATTAAGACATGACCCTCCATGACGTATCAGGATTATCTATCAGCAGAGCTCACCGCATGGCACAACCAAACCCCCTCATTGCATCACCCAGCAAGCTTCAACCAGAAACTCAGCTATGACCCCTGCATAGCCCCCTGGGAGTCTGACAACTGAAAGAATAATTTCTTGCACAGGAACAGGAAGCAAGGCCCAAGAGAGAGTATAAATACCCCTGTGTTGTGTTGCACAGGACCTCAAACCTATGTGGTCCTGTTCATCAATAAACCCTCTTTCCAAACAGCCTCCATATTTCCAGTGTCTTTCTCCCCACTTGGAACTGAATCAGATATATATTTCTTCCAACACCTGTGTAACTTTTTTTAAAAAAGCAGTGAAATATAACAACTGTTGGAAGTTAACACCCATCCCTCTCCTAGAAAAATGAAATATCCTAGGAAATATTAAAAAGGCAGAAAGTTTCCCCTAAAAAGAGTAGAAACTCAGAAGCGGAAGCTCACCCCCACCTTTGTTAATTGGTGGGCCATTAAGGCCTAGGCCAGAGTGTTCTACATAACAAAGCCCTCTACCCATCTCACCACCTGGCCTGGGAAGATTGCATCAGCCAGCACTCAGGTGAAGCCATGTGGTCCAGACAAAGCCTACAAAGTTAGCTAAGCCCCTGGGAGTCTGACAGCCAATGGGATACATTTCTTGCATAGGAATAGGAAACACTAAGGTGGCGCCCAACAGAGGTTATATAACCAAGGGATTCTCAGCATCTCTCCCATTTTCACCCAGGAGCTCCAAGGCATGTGATCCTGTCCACCATTAAACCATCTTTCCAAGCAGTCACCATGTTTCCAGTGTCTTTCTTCTCTACTTGGAACTGAACCCAGAAGGATATTTCTTCCAACACAATAAAATATGATAAAGTGTAACCCATGAAGTGCTACTAAAATCAAAAGAGAATATACAGAATGGGGATGAAATAAGTGATTGAAATGAAAAAAGTAAAAATTTATCCATAAAGGATTAATATAGAGTCCTTTAACATTACTCACTCTAGTCATATAAACCAACATTTTGTGATTTTTTAAAATATCATTGTCAGCCATTTGGAATGTTGACATAAACAAGGGTGATGGCCTGTGCATTTCTTTATATTGCAAAATCCATATGATTTTTTGCAAGACATTTTATCAATAATGGCTTATAGAAACCACCTGATGTTATTTCATGTTATTCATCTCAAGTCCATCTGACACTTTTTAATACAAACATGTATTTTATATGCTGTATTTGTAAACCATTGGACTGTAAATATGTAAACTTCCAATGTCTTTTATATGTTGCATTTTTATCTATCTCTTAACCCAAACCACTTCACGGCATTTTGTCTCAGGGATAAAACTAAGATAAAAGCCACCCAGAGTCTCCTAGCTGGATTGGGCAATAATAGAAAATCAATAAAATCAATAAAAATAAGATGAAATTAATTTAATTAAATTAAAACAAAATAACACTCTTGGTTTGAGCTAACTCCAAGTCATTAGGAGCTCTATGGTTAGTGACTGAACTTAGGTTTTCTCCAAGTCTTTTTAACTGTTACATTTAATTATAATAGTCCTCAACTTATGAATCTGTCACTATGACCATTCGAAGTTACAACAAACCTTCCCAAAAGGTACTTAACAACCCATTTCCAAAATTCTGACTGCTGCCCCCCCCACCCTTGCAGTCACAGCATCCAGCCAGAATGTAAAGCTGTTTGCAGCTTCCCACATGACAGATTTATATTTTTGTTGAAATTTGTACTTTCAGTTTTCAGCAAAACATAGCGAACAGTGAATTCACTTAATAACCACTGCATGTGCATTACAACCGCTGCAAAAAAAGGTTGTAAAATCAGGTCGGTCACCTGGGTGACCTGCTTTACGACCATCATAGGTAGTTTCCATTATGACCATAAGTCAAGGAGACTCTGTTGATTACAGAGACTAACCCGGGTGTCGGCAACCCGTGGCACTGGAGCCACATGTGGCTCTTTGGAGCCTCTGCTGTGGCTCCCTGTCCCATCACTGGCTGGCCCCACCCCTTGCCCTCCCTTGCCTGGCCTTAGAAGGTAATGGTGATGGCGGGGGATGGAGAAGCGGCTGGGGTTGATTCTCCAGCACCTCACTCTTGCTGCTTGTTGGTGCTGGGCATACTTTCCGGCCCTTGTTGGTGCTGGGCATGTCTCACAACCGATGCCGGCCTCACTAATACGAGGGCTGGCGGGGTGGGAATGGGATCCGGGAGGAGGGGATGTCAGAAATTGCGACGGGCCCACAGTGCCCAGCCATGGCTTTAAGAAGCTCAGGGCAGCAGAAGAAGGGGGCTGGCCCCGCCAAACCTTGCCCGCCCACCCCGGGGGTCAGGCTCAGAGAAAGCACTCGCCCGTCAGCTGGTCTCCCCACCCCCCTCTATGACTCTGTCTGTGTGCGTGTGTGTTTGTGTTTGTGTGAGCAAGAAATCTGAGCTGGCTGAGGAACGATCAGCTGTGGCAGAGGCTTCTCTTCAGGCGACCCTCCTCCTCCTCCTCTTGACCCCCTGGCTGCTGTGGTGTGGCTGGGAGGGTGTGCATGGGTGGGGAGGGGTTAGTCACTAACCAAACAAAGGTTTGGTACATTTGCCTTTTTTTTACATTTGTTTATTATTATAAATGCACAAATGATCTGAAATACAAAATACACTGGAAATCTGGTAAAGCAGGTCTGCATATGGTCAAATGTGAGAATCACCACATTGGGGATTGAATCTCAGCCTCATAAGAGAAGGGAGCCCAGTGGTGGGATTCACATTTGTTTACTACTGGTTCTATGGGCATGGCTTGGTGGGCATGGCAGGGGAAGGATACTGTAAAATCTCCAGTCAGAGGTGGGATTTGCCGGTTCTCCGAACTACTCAAAATTTCTGCTACCAGTTCTCCCGAACTGGTCAGAACCTGCTGAATACCACCTCTGAGGGAGCCCCTATGCTACACAACAGAACCTAACAGCCACACATCAAGATTAATGATCCATTTATTATCCTGCACATTTTTATGCATTAGAGTTATCTATTCAAATGTTTTATGTGACTGAAAATTGCCAGGGAAGCAGATTCAAAACAGATTAATCAGCAGCCACGAATAATTCATTCAAGATTAATCACGGACTACTTTAAATTTGTTGTGTACGTCTTGTTATATTTTACAAACTGCACAGATGGGACAGCTCTTGAACAATTAAAAGAAAACCCTGGGAAATAAATACCAACACTGCCATTAGATGAGGCAAAAGAACAAAAGATAATAATAATGAAGAGAACAGAGAAAAGATTCCTATTACTAGAAAAACGAGGTAAATTTATTGATTGGATGTAATCTGCTACAGAGAATCAGTTTGGTATAGTGTTTAAGGCACCGGACTAGAAACCAGGAGACTGTGAATTCTAGTCCTACCTTAGGCACAAAGCCAGCGTTGTGACCTTAGCTAGTCACTCTCTCTCAGCCCTAAGAAGGAGACAATGGCAAACCACGTCTGAAAAACCTTGATAAAAAATATACAGGGACTTTTCCAAGCCATCTCTAAGAATCAAACCCTATTGAATGGAAGGGGGAAAAAACTATAGAACACTATATTAAGGGGATATAATGGTAATATCAGTTTACAATATTCGTATCTTGGCTTGCACTGATTACCCCTGAAACCATAAATTGAATCGGATGCTTTGTGAACTTCTTCATGAGAGCCATTTCTTTAATACTTTGCACTGTTTTGTAACGTGTATGTTTGAATAGGTGAGGTAGAAACCACAAAGACAAGCACCATGTCTACCCTGTCCTATTGTTTCTTTTATTTTTCTTATATGTACCCATTTCAAGTATTCATAACTATGTATATACTTATACCTATTATCTTGTAAACGATTGACAAATCAAATAAATAAATAAATAAAAATAAATAAATGTCTTCACTGCACACATGATGTTTTGCATCATTGAATTGATGACATGATGGGATTTGAGGTAGCACTTGCTTCCTCTGTGGCCAGAAATCCCTTATCTATATTTTGCTGTATTCCAGCAAAGAACTGTTTGGATTATTTATGTTGCAAATGGTTGGTCTTTAGAAAAACAACAGACTAACTATCTTACTGGGATTGATGAATTAAAGTGGCTGGTGTCAAGATCAGTTTAAAGAACATTCAAGCCAACAGCATCTGATTCTCCTTCATCCATTCACCACTGAAAAGCAGAAATTAAAACCACAACATATATACTAATAAATCTTATTCCCCATGATGGTTTTTTATTTTCTCAAAAATACAGAGAGTCCTCAACTTAACAACCACTCATTTAGTGATCATTTGAAGTTACATCAGCACTGAAAACAGTGACATTACCGTTTTTCATGCTACCATAGCAGCATCCCTGTGATCACGTGTTCAAAAATCAAATGCTTAGCAACCGCCTTGTATTTATGACAGTCACAGTCTCCCGGGGTCATGTGATCCCCTTTTGCGGCCTTCTGACAAGCAAAGTTGATGGTTATCACTTAATAACCACATTACTAACTCAACAACTGTGGTGATTCACTTAACAACTGCAACAAGAAAGATTGTAAAAGGGGGCAAAAATTCCCCTGTTTCGCTTGGCAAGAGAAATTTTGGCCTCAGTTGTGGTCATAAGTTGAGGACTACCTGTACTGATGAAAAACTATTGCTATTGCAGAAAGTAAACATAATTCATCTCCTTCTGCCACTCACAGCTTGCACATATTCTACCCAACCTTTTTGCAGTTCTCCAAACATACAGCTTGAAACTGATTCAATTTCTGCTTAACCCACGACAGAAACCAGGGAGTCTCGCAAACTGACATTAATGGCACTTTCCCTGTCATTCTGGAGATGGTTATTTGCCCATCAGTTAATCATTGGGTGACAGAAAGCTTTTCTCTGTCCATTCATTGGTGTCAAAAATTCTGCAATGGCTTGGTCTATCAACTTAGTAACAGACTTTTTTTTCCCCCCCCAAGGGATCGGACTACTCTTAAGATTCTGCAGCGTCCTGGATGATAGATTGTACCATTCTTGAATAGCACAGTTTGACCATGCTAGCTTGGAGTATGGAATTTGTAATCTGATGTTGAATTATATTACACTGAGCAGTCAACATTGCAGGTTATTGCCATACTTGGAAAAGGGGGGTGAACTACCACCAAAATCAAACCCCAACCCTATGAACATGAAGGATTCCTTTATGTCATCTATTCAATCACAGCCTTCTCCCATTTTATTACATAAAATAAAGATCCCAGAGTTTTTTTCCCCTCAGGGAGCATTTTAAATTGTTCAGCTTCCCCAAGTGAAAAATCCAAATTACCGCATTAACTTCATTATCTCCCTTTTAGTAGGATAGACACCATAGCACTGTTACTGGAACCCCCAAATCTTATAAGAAAATAATTCCATGGGTGTCTGTAAATAATAAATCCATACTGAAAGCAAATCAGCTAAAACTTATTCCATAGTTTCCTTGTGCTTGGTAGCAACTCAGTTCTCGCTGATTTGCTCTCAGTATGGATTTATTATTTTACAAATAGCTTGAATTGTTTTCCCATTAAATCTAAAGGACTATTCTTTCGGTTACATTAGCGTTACCCAATTTTGGCAATGTCTATGGAGCTTCTCAATCATGCAGGTCATGGTTGTGTCAAAGGTTCAAGGCAACTGGACTTTCTTGGTTTTCTTTGAAAACTTTTTCCTTCTCATCCAAGAAGCTTCTTCAGTTCTAACTGGGGGAAAGGGAGGATTTATATTCTTTACAGTCATCTGATTGTTAGCACTCAGGTTGGCAGAGATGACTACAAAGAATATAAATCCTTTCATTCCCCACCAGTCAGTTAGAACTGAAGAAGCTTCTTGGATGTGTTTCCAAAGAAAAACCAAGAAAGTCCAGTTGGTTTTTGGAAAAAAGAACCTTTAAGTGAATCTTGACAAGATGTGTGGACTTCAACTCTCAAAAGCCCCCAGCCACTCATGAATTCTACAATGTTGCCAAGATTGAGAGACACCGTGTTATATTTGCTCATTACAGTTGCAAAAGCCGAGGAGGTCGGCATGCTAATTTTCTTCTCTCTCCTTCGCCTCTAACGTTGTTTGGGGAAAGGCCTCTTTCCCTCCTGTAACGACCTGCCACACTCACCTGCACAAATGCAAAATGAAACAGGACAGATGCAATGAAAAAAAGAAAAGAAAAGAAATAGTTGCCGGAAGACAGCTGGCAGGAGCTGCGCGCTTTGCATGGTGGGGCATGTAGTCCCGCGACCCGCGGGAGCCTGGCCGGCTACAGTGGCTGGAACTGCAAGTCCCGAGAGGTTTTGCTCTCCGCAACTGCAGTCCGCGCCCAGGAGCCCGGCGCGGGCGGTGCATCGGGGTCTATTGTCTTGGCATCTCCCCCTTCCCTCCTTCCTCCGTTTTCCCCGTCGGGGTTTTGCATCTTCCACGGCTGCATTGTGAGCGCAGCAGAATGGCTGATGAGCAGGAGATCATGTGCAAACTCGAAAGCATCAAAGAGATCAGGTAAGGGGGTTGCATAAAGATGCATCGCTTCGTCCCCTCCCTTTGGTCCCATTTTCACGGGGGCCTGTTTATGCAAGAAAAAGGACCATGGGGCGGGGCAGGGGAGTTCTTCCAGCCAGCCGAGGGTCTCTTCTTCCTCCTTCCCCAGCAGTATACCGCCGGCTGATTTTGCACAAAACACTGTCAGCTGCAAATCCTCTTTTCTCAGAAGAATCCAGTTTTGGGGGGACTGGCAACCCATTGAGCGAACTGCCCCGGCTGGGTTTCATACGACCAAAGGGTTATAAGCAACCTTGAAGATCTTCCAGAGATGCGGAGCTAACATGGTTCAAGCTAATCAAGGGAGCTGGGTCCCCAAAGTGTTTTTTCAAGAGGCAACTGGACTTTCTTGTTTTCTTTGAAATGTTTTGCTTCTCATTCATCATGACGCTTCTTCAGGCCCGACTGAACGGTGGAGAATATAAATCCTTCCATTCTCCACCATTCGGTCAGAATGGAAGAAGCTTCTTGGATGAGAAGTGAAACATCTTCTAGCCAAACAAGAAAGTCCAGTTGTCTTTGACCTTCATAGATAAGGGGGCTGTTTGTGAATGGAGTAGGGAGGGTGTGGAGCTTAACGCCCCTGGCAAAGAGCTTCTGGGGAAAACAGGCAGGGAACCGATCCACTCCAAAGTTGTTGAAGAACCCACTGGAATTGTGGAAGGAGACTTTGGGACATTTGAAGCTTGATAAGGAGGTTGTACAGGTAGTCCTCAACATATGACCACAATGGAGCCCAAAATTTCTGTTGGTAAGAGAGACATTTGTTAAGTGAGTTTTGCCCCATTTTATGACTTTTCCTGCCATAGTTGTTAAGTGAATCACTACAGTTGTGAAATTAACAACACGGCTATTAAGTGAATCTGGCTTCCCCATTGACTTTGCTTATCAGAAGGACGCAAAAAGTGATCACATGACCCCGGGACACTGTCATAAATATGAGCCAGTTGTCAAGCATCTGAATTTTGATAATGTGCCCATGGAGATGCTGCAATGGTCGAAAGTGTGAAAGATTGTCACTTTTTTCAGTGCCATTGTAACTTGAAGCAGTCACTAAATAAACAGTTGTAAGTCAAGGACTACCCGTATTGTTGTGGTTTGGCCCTCCATTTGTGACTGAAGTTTGTAGGCATGGATCTTGTGGTGAACAGTTTGCAAAGGGAAAGAGAACCTTTGATGCGTTCTGTTTGGGTCAGTATCTGAGGGGAAACCTCTCAAAGCACAGATGGACAAGATGTGGGTAAATGAGTCCTATTACAGATAATCAATGACTTACAACAGCTCATTTAGTGACCATTCAAAGTTACAATGGCATTGCATTGCAATGGCATTGATTTATGTCCATTTTTCACACTTACAATCATTGTAGCATCCCCATAATCATATGATCAAAATGTGAACACTTGGCAACTGACTCACATTTAAGATAGTTGCGGTGTCCCAGGGTCATCTGCAGGGGTGGAATTCTACCGGTTCGGACCGGTTCAATAGAACCAGTTATTACGATTCTCCATAGTTTGGAGAACCAGTAAATCGGGCCTCTGGCTGGCCCCACCCCCCTCCGCCTGCTTCTCCACTCCCTGCCCAAGACGTAGAATGTTACCTTCAAATAAATCTTTTTTAGTTTTGGAAGTGTGGCTCGAGGCTCATGATTTAATTGCAGTAACTACTGGAATCCTGACAGATAGCCAACTCTGAGATACATAATTCAATGTCATGGTAGAGCAGTATTTGAGGTGCTACGTGAATTATCTGCAGTCCAGTTGGGTGGACCTCCCGCCTTTCATGGAGGTCGGGTACAATAATGCTGTTCACAGTAGCACAGGACTAACCCCCTTCAAGGTAGTGAGCGGCATTGACTTCGTCCCAATGCCTGAGTATCCAAGGGGTCCCCCCTCTTTAGTCAGCCCGACCGATTGGATGTCAACGCTGAAAGCAACTTGGGAGAATGTCAAAAAAGTACTGGCAAAAGCGGCACAAACGTATAAGAGACAGGCAGACAGACACTGAGCCCCGCAATGACCATTCCAGTTGGGGGAGAAGGTCTATCTCTCCACCAAATATCTGAGGTTAAGTCTCCCTAGCAAGAAATTGGGGCCAAAGTTCATGGGACCATTCCCCATAGTAAAGATCATCAACCCAGTCACAGTGCAATTGAAGTTGCCCCGATTGTTAGGGAAAATACACCTGCTATTCCATAGTAGCCTATTAAAACCTGTGGTTGGATCAACACTAAGCCCCTATCTCGAGACCCCCCAGATCCCATCATAGGAGGCCAAGCCCATTATGAGTTGCAGCAAATCCTCGATTCGAGGTGGCACAGGAGACAACGCCAATATTTAATCAAGCGGAAGGGCTACCCCTTATCAGAGGCATCATGGGTAAAGAGTAGGAACGTCCAAGCCGATCGCCTTGTAGCAAGGTTCCATGCAGGAAATCCAACCAAGCCTGGGGGAGTTTCATGAGCATAAGCTTCCATATCTGCAATCAAATTGATTTTGTGTGTGTTGTACAGGTCACCTTCAAGAAGTGAGGGGAGCCGAATGTCAACTCATAAAACATTTTGTATACATGTTTTATAGTTGACAACAGAAAGAAGGGGTAGAGTTTCAAAGAGCAGGCAGCTGTGTGGAATCGAAAGTACATTCCATTCATATTTTCTTCAGAGACTGATTAGATGGCTGAAGCTTCTGCCGTGAAAAAATCTAATTGGAGAGCATGATTGATGACTCTTGGCTATGGATGTGTTTCGTTGGATGATACACCCAGAGGGGTGGGGGGGAAAGCAGGATCAAGGATGACAGTGAATTATGTATCTCAGAGTTGGCTACACCCAGGTTAATGCCGGACGTAGAATGTTAACTTCAAATTAGTTTTGAGAGTGTGGCTCGAGGCTCATGATTTAATTGGAGTAACTGCCGGAATTCTGACACAGTCCTTATCGTGCATGCGCAACATCACTGCCTGCAGCCTGCTTTTGCGTGCTTGCCAGGCCAGCCATTGCTGTCTGCCTTCCACTGCAGCCCTGCCTGATCTCCCTGGGTGAGTGAGGCTCTACAAGCCCAGTCGCCTATCTGCCACTGCCGGTCGCCTTTCCCCCCACCAGTTGCCTTTTGCTGCCACTGCCTTACCTTTTGCTGCCACCGCCGCCGGTCGCCTTTCTCCCACCACTTGCCTTCCACCAAGGAACACATGGAGAGGGTTGTGTAGGCTCTGGCCAGGTCAGCGGCTACTTTTCTCACCTGCTGCTCCAGCTGGGAGAGCAAGAGAGTCTTTCCCAGCACAGCAAAAAGCTTGCAAGTCCCCCTCCCATCAGGAAACAGCTCCCAGGCAGCAGAGAGAAGCAGGATTCAACCTGGCTGCTTCTCTGACAAGCCGTCCCAATCCTGAGGGGCCTCGGACTGCCCTTCCCCACATTCCTACAAAGCCAACAAAGCCGCCCCCTTGATTTCCATCAGCTTCAGCTCCTGCTCATGGTCCTCTGGAGGCATGACAAAAACCAACAAAGTCCAGTTGCCTTTTGGAAAAAAGAACCTTTGGGACAACCATGACCTGGGTGACTGAGAATCTCCATAGACAGTCAACATGGTAGGTTGCAAATATGTAGAGCTTTACTCCATCATCACAATTACCATCCTGATGTCAGAACTACACCCTGAAGACCTGGTGGTTTGTAAAGCTAAGCTTCTCTTTCTCTCTCATTGCCAGACTCTCCGTCTGCAGTGAGATACAATCAAGTACCTTCTGGCGACCCTGAAAATGTCACCCAGCTTCTCTGTCTTCTCCATTTCTCTCCCCCCACTTCCCACCCCCAGAAATAAAACACTGCAGATGGAAAAGATCAAAGCTCGCTTGAAGGCAGAATTTGAGGCTCTGGAATCCGAGGAGAGACACCTGAAGGAGTACAAGCAGGAGATGGATCTCTTGCTGCAAGAAAAGATGGCCCATGTGGAGGAACTGAGACTCATCCATGCTGACATCAATGTTGTAAGTGGAGGGATGGGAAGAGATACAGTCACAGGGGACCTTGAGTGGGCAAAGAGGAAAAGGATTGAAGAGGTAAAGCCCTGTCTGGTTGCTATCAATTTTTATATAGATAGTTGTCAATTTACAACCACAACTTAGCCCAAAATTTCTAGTGTTAAGTGAGTGAGTGAATTTTGCTCCATTTTATGACCTTTCTTGCCACGGTTGTTAGGTGAATCACTGCAGCGGTTAAGTTAGTAATACAGTTTAAGTGCCTCTGGCTTCCCCATTGATTTTGCTTGTCAGAAGATCGCAAAAGGGGATCACGTGACCTCTGGATACTGAGCGGTCATAAATAGGAACCAGTTGCCAAGTGTCTGAATTCTGAATTCCTCGTTTTAGTGACCTCGGAAGGATGGAAGGCTGAGTCAACCTTGAGCTGGTCAGGATTGAACTCCTGGCTGAGGGCAGGGTTAGCCTGCAATACTCCATGCTAACCACTGTACCAACACAGCTCCTGGGTCATGGGACCTTGGGGTTGCTGCAACAATTGTATGTGTGAAACATAAGTCACTTTTTTCAGTGCCATTGTGACTTTGGCCACTAAATGAATTGTTGTAAGTTGAGGACACCTATATTCTCAAGGTGACCCTTCTGTGTTTTCCAGAGTTTCCTGCCAATTGACTGTAGCTGACTGAAAACTCTGGAGGTTGCAGTTCTAAAGCACACTAAACTGGGCGGGAGGGGGTGTGTGTGTTTTTCAGCCACATCCTCCTTTTTCTGTGTTTCTGTACCCAATAAGATAATCCTCTTCAATATTTTTCTGCTGTCTGGAACATTTTACATGAGAAAAAAAGCCTAGCATTAGAGGGAGGCCAAGGGTGGGATTCTACCAGTTCGCACCTATTCGCTAGAACCGGTTGTTAACATTCTAAGCAGTTCGGAGAACCGGTTGTTAGAAGAAATTATTGGCCTAATCCTGTGAGGAAGGCAGGAAGGAAACATTCTGGTGTTGCTTACAGAAACTGCCTCTCTGTTAACCCTTATTACATTCTTGGCAGGACTAGACTTCCTGTCTCAGGAACCTCTCTTGAGTTATTTTTCCCTCCTTTGCTGGTACTTTGCTTGTGTGGAGTGACCATTCAAAGTTACAATGGCATTGAAAAAAGTGACTTATGACTATTTTTCACACTTACGACTGTTACAGCATCCCCACAATCATGAAAGGCCAGGCAAGGAGATACATGCCTCGATGTGAGTGATATTGAGTTGGCCATGCCCAGCCAATAACATGACCACCAAGCCATGTCCACCCAGTCACATGACCACCGGGCCACACCCACCAACTAAGCCACGCCCACAGAACCGGTTGTTAAAAAATTTGAATCCCACCCCTGAGGGAGGCCACCATGATCACCCTCAATGACCTCAGGTTGGAGGATGGGGACTAGCCGTTAAGGTACGAGGGAGAGATCTGCTCAAAGACTGGATTTCCTGCTTCTCTTCCAGATGGAGAACACAATCAAACAGTCTGAGAATGACCTGAACAAGCTCCTGGAATCAACACGCCGTCTGCATGAGGAATACAAGCCTCTCAAAGAACATGTGGATGCTCTGAGAATGACTTTGGGTTTGCAAAGATTGCCTGATTTGTGCGAAGAGGAAGAAAAACTTTCTCTTGAGTAAGTTGCGAAGACACTGACCATAATGTTCTAAAGTCCATTTCTAGGTCTGCTAGAAGTACAGAGGGGAAAGTGAAGAGGACCATGGATGCATGAAAGAGTATATTGGGAGTACCGATAAAGAAGAGTACTTGTAGCTCATTGTTGAAATGAGTGGTCCTTGGTGCTTTTCTTGCAGATGTTTCATTACCAAAGTAGGTAAAATCAATGCTGGACTGTAGCACACTGATGATATTATCTAGGTCTGCAAAAAAACAGCCAAGGACCCCTCAGTCATCATCATCCTTCTCCAACTGACAGCGTTACCTACTTGGGTAATGAAATATCTGCAAGAAAACAACCAAGCTCAGAGAGCACTAAGGACCCCTCATTTCAACCCTGAGCTAAAAGATTCTCCTTTATTGAGACCAAGAAATGGATTTAGCTGTTGTGGGTGATTCACATCAACTGCTGTAATTATACCCCCAACCCCCATCTTTCCCCCACATTTCACAGAGGGAGACAGGATGCTCCAGGGAGAAAACTAGAATATCCTGGAGATAGCTTATACCATTTGCTCTCCAAAAACAAAAGTGAAATGGAAAGAACTGGTTGGTTTCTGAATCTTTCAAGACCTAATTGGGTTTTTTTTCTTGTTTTTTGTTTTTTTGTTTTTGGCTTTATGATCTGTCTAGCTACTTTGAAAAGCAGAAAGCCGAATGGCAGACGGAGCCACAGGAACCTCCAATCCCGGAATCCTTGGCTGCAGCGGCAGCAGCTGCTCAACAGCTGCAGGTGGCCCGGAAACAGGATACAAGGCAGACAGCCACTTTCAGACAACAGCCACCTCCTATGAAGGTAAATAGGAACAAATTCAGTAGTTAAAAAGTTTTTGTATATAGATCACTGTTTTTCAGTCTTGGCCACTTGAGGATTTCTGGACTTCAACTTCCAGAATTCTCTGGCTAGCATGGTCCATACTACTTTGAGTAGCCCCAGAGGTGGGATTCTCCCGGTTCGGACCAGGATTATAGAACTGGTTGTTACGATTCTGTGCAGTTCGGACAACCGGCAAATTGTGCCCCTGGTTGGCCCCGCCCCTCTCCGCCCGCCCGCCCCTCCCAGTCAGTCCTTATTGCGCTGTGCAACATCGCGTGCATGCCCGACATCGCGGACTGCATTCTCCCCCTCCCAGTCACTCCTTAAGGTATTTCTCTTTTTCCCTCTCTCAACAATCAGCTGTTCCGATGATCAGCTGTGCAAGGATCCCCCTTGCTATCTTACTGCTTCACCCAGGAGGCTTCCCTGAGGCCCAGGAGTCCCAAAGACAGAGCGGGGAGGCACAGCACCAGGCTCTATTTTTTGCCTTCCTGAGCCCCAGGGAAGCCTTTTGGGAGCAAAACTGCCCCCCCTGAGGCTTCCCTGGGGCCCAGGAGACCCCCCAAAAAAAACTTGGGGGAGAGGGGTGCTGTCAAAAAAAAAGAAGCCACGCCCATCCAGTCACATGGCCACGTCCACCTAGCCACGCCCACAGAACCAGTTGTTTAAAAATTTGAGTCCCACCGCTCAGTAGCCTCCGTTGAAAAAACACCAGTATAGATAACAACTAAAACTAGACATTGTGAGATGCACCCCCAGATCTGAGACTGCAACCAGCCATTTCAACTAGAGCAACTTTTTGTTTTCCTTGAACTTCAGGTTCTAAGACTTGGTCCAAAACTCTGGAGCAACAGACAGTGGAGCAATAGACAATGAGTTTCTCCCTCTTGGATCATGAATGTTCTGTGTTTCTTTTCTGCTCTCTGTGATCTTCTATTTTTCGTATTTTTCCTAATGGTCATACCTCTGAATTCTGGAACCATGATATAGGAACATTTTTCATAGACAGATTGTGGGGAGATGTAGTCCAGAGAAGGGAGGGGAGAGAGGGGAGGGGAAGCGAAGAGAGCTATATATGATCAAAAGACAGAAGGCAAGCCAGCTTATCTTATAAACAGCAATTCAGTCCAGGTGGTGAACAATCTGGGAAGAAATATTTTAGATCATTCAAAGAAATTCCACTAAAATGAATGCAGTATAAACTGGGATGGGAAATTTCTCCTGTAGGCTCTATCATTCTCTCTTTACTCAAAGGCCATCAAGAAAGAACATGTGGTCTGAACTCAAACAATTATGCTGCTATGCATGGAGCAAACCTCACCCTCATTAGCACTGATGATGTTACCTAGTTGGGTAATGAAACTTCTGCAACCAGACTCCACAGCTAAAGTTTCCTAATCAACTAATTCCCTAAATTAGATAGTTCTTTAATTAAGTACTACCCTAACCAAGGAATTTTCAAGGAAAAAATGTGGGCAGGGCAAACTATTGTATAAGAAGCAAATCCCACTCTCATTGGTGAGATTACCTAGTTGGGTAATGAAATGTATACAACCAAACAAGCTCAGAGAGCACCAAGGACTCCACATTAATGGTTTAGTCTGTAAATTCTGCTTAAGCAAACCATCACCCGGTGATTTGTATGACCTCAGTCTGGGTCAATCTTCCCAAGCTGAGCATCACTGCCATCCCACTGACAGGGTCTCTAAACTTGGTAACTTTAAGGCTTGTGGACTTTGTCCTAGAATTCCTCAGCCAACTGTGGTGGCTGGGGAATTCTGGGACTTGAAGTCTACAAGTCTTAAAGTTGCCAAGTTTGGAGAGTCCTGTCTAGGAATTCTGGTTCCTATAGTCCTGTTGGGAAAGACCAGTCCAGGCAAAGAGGGTCACCGTCTCTCCTACCTTCCCAATCCTAACAGATCAACTTTGTTCTTCTCTCTAGGCTTGTCTCTCCTGCCACCAACAGATCCACCGGAACGCCCCCATCTGTCCTCTCTGCAAAGCCAAAAGCCGGTCACGTAATCCTAAGAAACCCAAGAGGAAGCAAGATGAATGAAAACATCACAGAACCGTCTTGCCCAGCCACCCCAGCCCCAAACTGGAAGACCTTTTCCTCCTTTTGTGGTAGACCCATCCAGATGATCTACATTTGTTGGCATGTGAAACCTGAGTGTGACTTCAGCTGTTGTTCTGTTTAACGTGTCAGCACCCTTGTGCAGTCGGTTGAGTGATGCTGGTTTTCAGCAAATCTGGGAAGGGGCTGCTTTTGGTGGAGACATGAAGAGCAAACGGTGCAACCTTTGGACCTTGCACACCCACAGGGGCTATGCCATCCTGATGGCAAAGGACATTTGTGCAGAGAACACAATGGGTGGCTTGTCTCCTCTTTAACAGCACATGCTCAAGTAGCAATTGGACCTCAAGCCCCCTTTTTATTCAACTGATCAAAGGCCCATTGTTTCCATGACCTGTTTATTTTTTTATCAGGACAATATTTTTGTACTGAGACTCTACTTTTCCATTCAGTCTCCAATGCTGAAGAGTCTTTTCATACAGATGTCAAGATGTGTAATGTTTACTTAGTTTTGTGCTTTGGTATAACTAAGGAGGGTGCGATAGCTCAGCGGTTAAAGAAGCTAAGCTTACAGCCTGGGTTTGAGACCCAAGCACCTCGTGATGGGGTGAGCTCCCGTTCCTTGCTCCAGCTCCTGCCCATCTAGAACTTCAAAAGCATGCAAGTGCAAGTCCATAAATAGATTCCACTTTGATGGGAAAGTAACAGTGTTTTGTGCACCTCTGGCATATTGTTCTGACCCAAACCTTGTTCCAAGGAAACAAACACGAAACAGAGGTAACAGAAAAACCTTTTAATGATTCTTTATGAATTCTGTTCCTTCACAGTTAAAAGGCTGTTTCAAATTAATTATCTCTGATAAGAACGAGCCTTGCCAAGGTGGTGCGAGGCTGCCAAGAATACTAGATAAAGTTACTAAGAAAGATTTCAAACACAAAGGGTCTCCAAACACCAACCAAGATATTCCGAATGTCCACAAGGCTTGAGTGCAAAAACTTCTTTGCTTCCTGCAAAGAACTCCGGTTTCTCAGCTGGCTTTTATTTCTTATGGGAGGGACCATCACCTTGCAGCCTTACTCCCGAGTCGCCCGTGCTGCTGCAGCTGCTCTTTCCTTCAAGCAGCCCTGCGCGCATGCACACTGGGCACAGGCTCCTCGGGGACCTCTTCCTCACTGCTGCCAGCCTCCAGAATCTCCAAAGTCAGCATTCCACTCCCTGATGGTCCTGGTCCCATCCCTGCGTCACACGCAGGCCCCTCATCTGAATCCTCGCTCTCCGAGACCTCAGCCGTCCGCACCTGCTGCCGGCAAACCACAACACATAAAGCCATACTGGTCACATGACCAAGGAAGTGTCTGCAAACAATGCTGGCTTCCTCGGCTAAGAAACAGATGAGCATCGCCCATTAGAAGCAGACACGACGGGGGAAACCTTTACCGTTACCCAGAACTACTGAAGAACTGTGGATCATCAATTAAATGTTGGCTTGCTCCCTTTTTTAGTTCCCTGCTATACTCAGCATGGCTGCCTCCTATATACAAGAAGACCAAAATTGTTGCAGTTTTGAACCAGGGAAGGATCCAAATCTTCCCCAAAGTTACAGACCATTGCTCTTCTCTCTGTCACCTACAAACTTTTAGAAAGACCTATGCTAAACAGAATAGCCATAGCAGTAGAATCTGTAAATCCAGGTAGAACAAGCTGGATTTCGTCCCAATGCGGTTGCATCAATCAGGTCCTTGCACTAATTCCTTATCCGGAAGACAGATCCCAAAGGAAAATGAAAAAGGTCTCTGATTTTCTTGACCTTTCGACAGCCTACAATACTATCTGGAGAGAAGGACTTTTCCTCAAACTTACAATAGTACAACCTCAACTTACAATAATTCTTTTAATGACTGTTCAAAGTTACAACAGCACTGAAAAATGTGATTTTTCATAGTTACAACCTTTGGAGCATACCAATGATCATGTGATTAAAATTCAGATGCTTGGCAACTGGTTCATATTTATGACCTTTTCTGTGTCACAGGATCACGTGATGACCTTTTGTGATCTTCTGACAAACAAAGTCAATGGGGAAGCCAGATTCACTTAACAACCAGGTTACTAATTTATCAACTGCAGTGATTCACTTAACAACTATGGCAAGAAAAGTTGTAAAATGGGGAAAAATTCACTTAACAAATGTCTCACTTAACAACATAAATTTTGGGATCAATTGTGGTTGTAACTTGAGGACTACCTGTACTTTGTCATAACACCATTGCTTTGGCAAGATGTTGAATAAGAGGTTATTTTAAATTTTCACAGACTTCAGTAGAAGTAGATACCATAAGTTGAATAATGGACTTACCACAATATCAGTGCTATCCCCTGCATGTTTTAACTTGAAGATCCATGTTCTGCTGGAAACATTCTTGGAAATTTATTTATCCCAGTGATATCAATCTCACAGTCCAAGGAACCCATTTCAGTGATGCAGAGGACATCCCTTCTCAAGATCTTCAGAAATTGGATGATTGTTTTTATAAAATGGCACCTCCAACCAAGCCTAACAAAAACAGAAGCAGACACATTCCACCTCAGCAATAGGTACGCAAATTAGCAGCCTTCAGTGAAGTTCTGGAACTACAATAACTATGTGAAGTACCTAGGGATAACACTGGACAGATCACTAAGCGATTTGGCAACACCTGGAAAAAACAGCTGCAAAATTGAAAAGTGGCAACATTTTACTGAACAGATTGGGTGGAATATCTTGTGCACTGATGCTAACACCCTACAAACAACAGCCTTGGCTTTGGTGTATTCCACAGCTGACTATTGTGCCACACCCGAACACTCAATTTCCAACTCTGCCAGACAATGGGTTTCATCTCTGCCACGTTGCATCTCACCACTGTGCCCTGGTTACCAGCACTTAGCAATATCACACCACCCATCATTAGAAGACAACAAGCTCTCTTTAGGCTTTGGTCAAGGATGCTGAACAAGAAGGCCCTGCCTATTCACCAGGACAGTGTACAGCCCATCACAAGATTGAAATCCTGTAGGCCAGCTTGGAAAACAGTTTTTCACTTAACATCTACCTGTTTAACCCCAAGAATTCCCAAAGAGAGGAAGGGTCCAAGGTACCTACCTGTTGCCTGGCCATTAATGATTCCTCTATTGAACCACCTTGTTTAGACCTGTCTTACTTTGTCTGGTTGGAATTGAACAGAATTGGGCGTGATACAGGAAGAAGGGCCTCTGCCCTGTATTAGTGGGGATGGAAAGAGTGCGATGGTGGTATTGATACACAAACTATTAAACATATTGTGCAAGATTGCCCACAACATGCATTCTCTGGTTCCCTAGAAGATCTGCATGAAGCAATGACAGAATTGGATATCCAGTTATGACACCCCAGCCATACCCCATAGAAGTTTTGTATATAATTACATACATTGTATGTATATGTTTACCTCTCTTCTGTCAAGTTCTCATCATACATTAAATAAATAATAACTTGAAGAAGTGTATTCTCTTTCAGACTGAAGGAAATCCATACGCATAACAAGTAAGCCAGGATCCTCTGGAGCAGGAGTCTCCAGCCTTGGCAACTTTAAGACTTGTAGACTTCAACTCCCAGAATTCTTCAGTCTTAAAGTTGCCAAGGTTGGAGACTCATGTTCTAGATTCAGAAGGTTCTCTAGAGGCTATCAGATACCACCCTCCCAATGCAGGTCATCAAAGTGAAGCACCCCAGATGGATGACCCAGAGAAGGTAGCTGTCCTCTGGGTCATCCCCTCAGAGACATTGCTTCTCTTGATTGATGTATGATTGGAAGAGTTCCTAAGATTGAGTGGAAGCTTAAAACATCAGTATTGCCCAGTGAAATGGCACATCAACCCTTTGCTATTAAATGGTTGCCTATCCTTGGGTCTGAAGGTGGAGGAGATGCCGTTGCCCACCCTGAACCTCTGCAGGGACCTTCTCCACACAGTAGCCAATTGCTTTGCAGGAATACCTGGGCTAGGTACAGTCTGGCAGGTTTTCCCCCATACTGGAACAAATGGGAACTCTCTTGAAGTTGGCTTCTCTGCCTGAGCTGATCAAGTGGGTCCCCCCAATTGTTGGAGGTCAGGATTAAAGAAGGAGGCAGCCTATAGAATATATGGTGGGGATGCTGGACTAGGAGGAGGGAGGCCTAAGGGTGAATTTGGGCCAGGCTAGTTAGTGTCAGGCTCTTTAAGAGACAGCCCCTTGATTGCATTGTGCATCAACAGTAATAGCACTTAGACTTACATACTGCTAATGTCAGCATATTGCTCCTAACAACTGGGTCCTCATTTTACCGACCTCAGAAGGATGGAAGGCTGAATTAACCTTGAGCCCCATCAGGATCGAACTCTTTGCAGTGGGCAGTTAGCCTGCAATGCTGCATTCTAACTACTGTGCCCTCATGTTCTTTTTAGAGCACTTCAATAGCCTTTTATGAACTGGGCAAGGATATCCAAATGCAAGTGGTTCTTGCAACCATGAGGGACAAATACTAAGACATCCCCACCACAGGAATAAGGAAGGGTCTGCGTGTCCAATCTGAGATCTTAGGAGTAAAATGAAGGCCTAGCCAAGGAGCTGTTGCTGTGCACTGGAGCTTCTAACTTGAAAAGGTATCCTTGACTTGCTTCATTTTACAACCTTTCTTGCCACAGTTGTTAAGTGAATCACTGCAGTTGAATAAGTTGCAGCTGATAGTTAAATGAACCTGGTTTCCTCATTCCTTATCAGGAGATTGCAAAAAATGATCACATGACCTTGGGACACAGCAATGGTCATAAGTATGAACCCCTTGCCAAACATCTGAATTTTGATCACATGATCATGGGGATGCTTCAAAGGTACTTGTATGGTTGTGGTTTGGACCTCCATTTGTGACTGAAGTTTGTAGGCATGGATCTGTATTGCTTAAATTTTATCTCATTCATTTTAGCACCTTAAATGAAAAAAATGTTAAGTCATCTGATTCTTTCAAATACCTGAACATTCTTTAGATGCTTCTTTCCAGCTATGGAGGTCAAAATAATTACCTCAGTAATTTCCTCAGAAAGACCCAGGCTGAAATTTTGTTGCCCCTTTTAGGTGTCTGCTCAGGAAACATAAATTATTTGAAAAACCCCTTTTTTAATAAAAAAAAGGAAAAAAGGGGGGAAAAGTATGATCCTGTAGTGTAGAAAACCAAAAAATTACAATTCAATTCTGAAGCTCACAACTGAACCTTACAATTACAATTGAAATGTAATTTTTGTTTTTCTACAGGGTCATACTATTTTTCTTTATAGTTTTTAACAAATCATTCAGCTAGGTATGAAAATGTTCGCTTAGGAGTTCAGAAAATACAGGTAATCCTCGACTTACGATCATAATAGAGCCCAACATTTTTGTTGCTATACGAGACATTTGTTAAGTGAATTTTGCTCCATTTTACAACCTTTCCTGCCACAGTTCTCAAGTGAATCACTGCAGTTGTTAAATTAGTGACACAGTTGTTGAGTGATTCTGGCTTCCCCATTGAGTATTTTTTTTAAATCATTTTTCAAATCATCCATGTTTCTTGTTGAAGTCAACAAGAGCATATGGATATGATAGGGTCAATATCAATTGAAGAGTAGCCCTAAATGATATCTCTAGTTTAACGTTGGGAAAAAGGTAATATTTATGGAGCACATTAAATTCCAACAAGAAGACAATTCGTAAAAGGGGATTATATCAATGATTGTTAATACTCTCTAGAAACATGGTCTTAAAGTTCAATCACATGAATTTTACATAAACTAAGCATAATCTAAAAGTAGGTTTATCGATATTGGTCTGTTTTCCATGTGTGCCATAATGTCATATTTAATGTTGTTAAAATACGACTCGAACTCTGTGACTAAAGGTTTTTGATCCTGTTGAGTAGACAAGGAATTACCATCTGTCTTCCTATTTTGTTTGTGTCAGTGTAAGCACCAGACTTTTCCCTTTCAACCGATAAGAATGAACTTCTGAAAGCTAGGTACTTCAAAAGGAATTATTTATTGAAAGGAAGTGATCCATGTACTAGTCAGAGCAGAATCTAAGATCCTTCCAGGCATACAGTAATAGATAAAGGGAGTTAGAACCTCTCCCCTTATTCTGATGAGGATTTAGTCAAACAAAGAGACAACAGGTTAATCCCCCCCCCCACCCTTTCTGGGGACGTATCTTAGAAAAGTTTCCCAAGAAGTTTCTTTCAGAGCTGGAATTTTTATGGTCCCTTCTCTTGCTATCTCTCCAAGAGGTGGCAAGTTTCCAGACATTTGGCTCCAGTCTCCCAGTTGTATATCATCTGCAAGTTATATAGATTCAATACATATTCAGGTTACATCAAAAAGGATTACTTGTACCAACTCCCCCCCCTTCTTCTTCCATTGAAGAATGGCAGATACACTGATCTGACAATCAGACTTGAATAAAATTAATTTGGAGTAGAGCAAGTGGGTCCATAATTCTCTTGAGTGATGTGCTTTTTTATAAAATCACAAGTGAAGTTGTTTTTATTACTGATGTCAGTGTAACCTATTTAAAAGGCACTGTATTAAAAACCCACCTTTTACTTATCAATTTCAGTTGCTCTTGCTCATTGATGGACCCTTTTCTATAAAAGTGTGATTCTACCAAAATATAATTAGTAAAACAATGCTAAAGTTAGAACCATGATTTTCAGTTGCCCAATAACATATGAAAACAATTAGAAGATAATAAAGGATGACACCCAGAAAAGGCCTACTTGAATCCCTGGAAGAAAAGGAAAATAGAAAAGGCAATAAATGGTCAAACTCTAAATGGCATAGATAAGGTCAATTTACTCTTGTTGTTCAAAATGAAATACTTGGTTCAATTCAAAAAAATGGTTTGGTAGAACTTTAATTTTACATTCAGTTTGTGCCAGGCTAGATTTGGAAATTCAGCGGATCTTTTGGGGCAGGGGCATGATTTGAAGGAAGGAAATTATAGTTCTTCCAATTTTTTAAAAAAGATCTCAGCACCACTTTAGCAATTGCATATTTTTGTTGGTGCCTTCCTAAAAATGGCAGGAAATCTCAATTTACAACTGTAATTGAGCCTAAAGTTTCTGTTGGTAAGTGAAAAATTTGTTCAGTGAATTTTGCCAAATTTTACAACTTTTCTTGCCACAATTGTTAAGTTAGGAACACAGTTCTTAAATGATAAATGATGGACACAAAAGGGGATCACATGACACCAGGACACTGAAACCATGAAAATATGAATCAGTTGCCAGTCATCTAAACTGTGATCACATGATCTTGGGGGTGCTACTGTCAGCCCGGGTCCACCTTGAATCAGAGTTGGGACTGCCACAAGGGAGGATGGGTAACTGTGGGGATGAGAGTGAAGTGAGAAGGGAGGATAGCCACAACAACATTCTTTCGCCAGAGCTCAAGGTTGAGTCGCTGGAGTTTGGAGGGGAGTGACTGGACTAGGCAGGAGTTGAGAATGGAGGTGGATTGGAGAGTGTGACTTGCGGGTCATCAGTAAGGGGGCTGGGTGTGACTTTTAGTGTAGCAGGGGGAAACATGGGAATTCTGATTTGGGTTTTCCCCAGATGCACCGATATGATTTCTCTAATAAATTCTTACTTGGATGGACTTTGTCTCTGAGTGCTGAATTAGGATAGAGAGTTTGGTTGGAACGCTGACTCCCCTAAAAAGAAAATCACAGCAGCTTTCACAAAAACAGTGCCGCTGCCTGGGGTCCTGAGCCCTGAGACACTCCCCAAAAGTACTGTGAGCATAAAGACTCAGGGAAAATGGAGGAAGAACCAGAGACAGGTGAAGGGGCTACTGGATCTTTGCAGGGGAAGCCTGTGAAACTCGCTGTTCCCTTTTGGAGGCAGACGTGGCCGCAGCCGAGGCTACACAGGCTGAAATCCGGAGCAGCGCAAGACCCAAGGAACCAACCCTTTGGCAGACCCCGCCGACATAACCAGTGACTGGTGTTCCCCCACCTCTGGGAACACCGTGGCAACCGGGAACCGGAGCTGCCTACGAATGGAGACCACTGTGATCCCTAAAGCCTGGCAAGTTTCAAGAACGGAGGCTTCAACCAGCGTTGCAGAGTCAGTCGCTAGCTGGGTTACCCAAAAAAATTGAATTGCTGAGCATGGGCCTCACAATCTAGACTTCCCCCCCACACGGTCCAGCCAGGATGGATGCTGCCACAGCTGGTTTCCCACTATCTGGGACCTGGAGCAGTGGCAGACCAGAGCGGAGCATCTGCTTCGTTTCATCCGGTGGTGGCCAGCCTAAGGCCTGGGTCCCAGCCATGAAATCCTTCTGCTGCGGCTGCAGCTCAGTCACCCGCCATGGCAGGATGATCCCCCAGGGCCACTGGACTGATTGAGCCCTGGGAACAGAGGCAGGCAGGGAGGTGCACCCAGACCAATCCAGCAAGCCCCATCAGCACCTCCAGGGATGCCACCTGCAGACCAAATTCCACCCGGGTGGGGTTTTTATCTTGGACACAGGTGGATCGAGTACCAGTGGATGCCAGCTCCAGCTCTGCCACAAATTCCTCCAGCTGCAGCTGCAGCCCCCTCCAGCCGCTGCCCCGCCACAATTCCTGGTCACCTTTGATGACACCCCAGGCAAACTATCCTACATCCACAACCAGATTTGGCTTCATATTGACCGTTATGGTGCGCAATACCAATCACCCTGGGATATTATTATTGCTATTGTGGATAATATGAGAGAAGGGGAAGCAGCTGATTGGATTGCCCAACTCCATGATGAAGGAGCCCCTGAGTTAGAAGATGTAGATGAATTCATGCAGTCCTTGAGGGCACGTTTTGAAGACCTGGCGAACTGGGAGGAGGCAGAAATGGAAATCAAAGGACTGAAACAGTGTGGTCACCTAAAGAGTTGGTGTGAGAGTTTAGACGAGTATCTGGAAGGCTGCAAGGCTGGCCCAAAAGGCTCTTTGTACATTATTTATTTATTTATTTATTTTTATTTATTTATTTGATTTGCCAATTGTTTACAAGATAATAAGTATAAGTGTATACATAGTTGTGAATACATGAAATGGGTACATATAAGAAAAATAAAAGAAGAATACTTCAAGGAAGTTTTGGATCTGGAGTTTAGGAAGTCGTGCACAATCAGAGGTGTGCTTGATCAAATCCAAACTGGTGCTGGATGATGGTGGCAATGGACTTAGAAATTAACCCCCACCGTAGGACTACACAGGAGAAAGCTCCTAAGCGCCAGTTGGGCAGGCATCCAGCCATGGCAGAACCGAAGCCAGCAACCAGCCCTACCATTAAGTGTTACCGATGTGGCCAACTCAGGCACCAAGCTTCCTAATGCCTTGTGCCCGGGCCCATTCCTCAAGTAAGGACACTGATCATATCCAAGCTGAAGCGAACTCCCCGCAAGCTGCCTGAGAAGGGGACATTCGCATGATATCTCTACCAGGGGGTCCTAGTTTATTTGGTTAACATTCTCATTTTCACTGAGACAATGGAAGAGCATGTAAAACTGGTGCAACTGGTGTTGAAAAAACTCCTCGGTGCCAAACTTTATGTCAAGCTATCAAAATGTGAATTCCATGAAACCTCCCTAGACTACCTAGTATCCAACAAGGGGATTGAAATGGGCCCAGCTAAGGTTAAGGCAGTGCTTGATTGGCAACCCCCTTGCATCCGAAAACAACCGCAAAATTTCTTGGGGTTCACAAACTGCATTCCAGAGGACCAAGAGACAGCAGAATTTGGATAGTCTAGGAGGAAGAGAGTTAAGATGGCTCTTCCCTAAAAGTTCTCAGAGTATATCTTGATGATGCAAGTAGTTGGTTTTAGTTTGGCAAGATTCTGTCCAGAGGTGAAGAACATAATAATAATGATACTTTATTTGCAGTCACAGACCAAAACACAAGTACAACAAAAGAAGAACATGGGAAAATTAGTCATGAACAATTGGTTACCAAAAACTTGACTAAGGGGAATTACAGCGTTCTCCTCTGATGGTTACAGCTCTTAAAAAAAAAAGTTTGAAAATCTGAGAAGTGATGTATGAGGAGCCATCTCCTAGACAATATAAGAACAAATTACTAACATTTGGTCTAGATGGGTCTATTTCAAGGAGAGGCAGTAACTTAGATCTGCCTGCGTAATACATAGGGCAATATAAAAGGACATGCTCCACAGTTTCAACCTCAGCTCTGTCAGAGGGACATAGCCGCTCGTTAATCGGGAGCCTCTTAAATCGCCCCTCCAGTAGTGCTTGTTAGGGATAACATTGTTTACCCTAACTGGTTTGGGTAAAAAATAATAAATAAGTTATCATGGTTTGTTGGTTAAAATGTGTGTAACTTTAACTACAAGAATGTAATTAAGGGTGTGGTTATAAAAGCACCATAAAAGAAGCAAGTCAATTGCAGCTCTCTCTCTCTGGCTTAAAGATCCCTAATGACTGGATGGATTGATGACTGCGTTTTTCCTTACTGGAACGGAGGAGAGAAAGGAGTGTTGATTTCTCAATGGAGAGAAGAGATAATACGGACTGATTTATTGTAAGTGAACTGACATTGGCTATTCAACACGGATTTTGCAAATTGAGTATCCCCGACTGGACTGACTGAAATGATACATGACTAATGGACCATTTATTTTGACTATGCTATAATTCCTAATGGAATAAACTATATTTTTGATAGCACAAGCGTATCTGTTTTTTACTGCTTGTTAACTAAAATACAAACTTATCTCACACATTTACCTGTCTGCCTATCTGACTACGCTACACTTTCTGTTTAGTTTGTTTTCCTTAACACTCGTTGGGGAATTCAGGCTTAACACTGCTGAGGGCAAGACGTTAAAGCAAGCTAGGGAGAAAGCTCTTCTATACTTGGGAATGGTTAGAGTGTAAAAATAGGAAGCCATCCTCAGTCCGTAATTATTAAATTGGCTGAAGATCAGAGGGGAGCAAGTTTTGTTAGCTCTGGCTTGTAGATATTGCAAGTCAATGTCCACAAGCTGTTGGACTACCCTAAATTGGGCATCCTTAAGGCCATAATCCCCCAGGGCATCCCCCATAAAACCTAGCAGGTGTAATTTCTTCATCAGCTCCCTCTCCCAATGAGAAATATGAGAGTCAGCAAATGTCAGGGAGAGGTAGCTACCAGGAACTGCCAGAAAGAGCACCCGAAACCACCATTTAAAGGTGTTAATCCACGCCATACATTTGACTGATCGAGTACCCAGTTCCAGGCACATCGGAGCAAAACCAACACAAGGAGGAAGACCCAGAAGTTTTCTAAGAAAGACAGCCTGGGTTTTTTCAATACAATCCTTGAAGCCCCGTATCCATATGGGAATTTCATACAGATTTTGAGCCAAAGTTTTGGCTTTGTAAATACGCAGAGCAGAAGGAATAAACTGGCCTCCTTGGGTATAAAAAAATGTTAAAATCTGCTGGTGACTACAGGAGGCCGAATTCAGCACCTAGGTTCGATGTCTAGTCCAATCACTGGTGTTCTGAAATTGAATACCTAGATACTTAAAATGGAAAACCTGCTTAAGGGCATTACCATTGATAGCCCAGTTATACAATTTCCGGGCTCTAGAGAACACCAATACTTTGGATTTGTCATAATTAATGGAGGTGAAGAGGTGAAGAACATGAAAGGAAACTGCTATGAAGTTATTCATCATGTCTTTTTTCATTTTTGGAACCTGACAGAAAGTCCACATATGGAGAAGACATCAAAGTTGTTGAAAGCTAACTGGTTGCATTGTGTGAACAAGATTCTTGATTTATGGAAGATAATTCAATAAAAAGAAAACTTCATTCTAGGAGTCTGTGGGCTTGGATTTTTTTCTTCAGATTCCAACACATCCTTATATGTCACCAAAACAATTTATTTAAATCTGTTGCTATTAATATTGTGTTACTGTAATTGTAAGTAATGAAGAGGAGGGTGGGAAAGGAAAGGATGAGAGCAAAGATGAGGGTGACCCAGTCGTGTATTTGTTTCACAGATGGTCTCAACATCTTTTTCATACCGTGGCATTCAAAACTGGATGCAATATTCCAAGTGTAGTTGTACCAAGGCATTATAAAGTGGTACTAACACTTAGCATGAACTTGTTTTCCCCCTCTATTAATGCAGCCTAGACTGTGTTGGCTTTGTAGGGCTTTACATCAATAAGAACATGACAAAAAAGGGAACAGAATTAATACCAGCTGTCAAACCAATATGTCCTCTTTTCAGCTACAGATCAGCAGAAAATGGATCATAAATGAATTCCTCCCCTCTTGAACTCAATTGCACTTAATGTAGTTAATGCAGAAACACCAATGGCAATTTTATACTGCTTTAATTCAGTGAAGCACAACTGCCTTCAGTCTGCTGCAAATTTGTATTTATAAACACAGTGGTTAAAAAATAAAAGACTATTGGGCATAACAACCTCTCTATTGCAAACCTCCAACTCTAGGAATAATTCATTGTAGATTTCTAATCATTCATATCAAGAAAAGCACTTTAAAATACAGATGGCAATTACTCGTGGTCTAATTCTTGTTGTGTTTTACATAGGACATAGAATCATAGGGCTGGAAGGGACTTTGGGGATCCTCTTGCTCAAGGCAAGAGCCTTATACTATCTTGGACAAATGGTTGTCCAATCTCTTAAAACTTCCAGTGACAGAATACTCACAATTCCAGGAGGCAGGCTGTTCCATTGCTTGATTGTTCTCACTGTCAAAAAATTGTTCCTTACTTCCAGGTTGGATCATTCTTTGAAAAGTTTCAACCAGTTATTTCCTCTGTGCTGAAAATAAATCAGACTCCTCTTCCAGATCACCTGGGCTTTATATCCCCTCTATAACCCTCAACAACAGGGCTGCCAAAGAGGGAGGACCATTGTAGTCAATACAGATTTTCACTATCAGACTCAGAAATAGGTAGTTCCCTAAGGTTGCATTTTTAAAGGAGACAATCTTGGACAGAGAGCAGCATTAAATTAACCTTGAATTAATTGTTGGAAATAATTGTATTTCCAACATTTTCATTCACCTTTGTGCAACAAATGTGTTATGAAAGTAATTTCATTACACCTTTGTTGTGCTTTCATCACCATCTGATCCAGTAAAGCATCAAATATGCCATGCCAACCTTGTGCTACTCTTCCCCTCCCCCCCAAATCCCTCAGAAATGCTCAGCTAACAGGCTTTATTTATACCCTGCGATTCTTGACGAACGCATTTTTTTTCTTTTTATGAACACTGAGAGCATTTGCACCAAAACAAATTTCTTGTGTGTCCAATCACACTTGGCCAATAAAGAATTCTATTCCATGAATTCCTGTATGGCCACCAATTCCAGTTAGTAATGGACCACAAACTCTACTTGGTATCCTGTCCGGTGATTGTCAGAGTCCCCCTGTTTTGTCACCAAGAATGACCCGCTGGACATTATTCCTTGCTGCCTATTCCTACACTTTGTTGTACAGGGCTGGGAAACATCTTGGACATGCAGACACCTTAAGCGATCCTGTGCCTTCCACGGGGGTACTATTGATTGACGATCAACAATTACCTGTCATGGCCGCGGACATTTCAAAAGCCTCATCTAACAATCGTATTCTTTTACAGGTATTAGACTGGGTGAGAAGGGGGTGGCCGGAAGGTTCTTTAGATGGCCAATTTCTGCCTTTCAGAGCCAAGCAGAATGACTTATCCACCCAGCAAGGCTGCCTGCTATGGGGATGCAGAGTGGTAGTCCCCAGCCACCTGAGATCTAGAATATTGAATAGTTTGCACGAGGGCCATCCAGGATGGCCTGCATGAAAGCTTTAGCCTGGTGGCCAGGCATAGACTCTGACATCACCACAAGTGTTAGAACTTGTAAGGCATGCCAAGTCTCTAGAGCTTCCCCACCCGCTGTTGACCCTGGTGAATGGGAGTCAGCTAAGTCTCCAAGGGCGAGGGTCCATATCGACCTTGCAGGACCTTTCCAGGGCCGCACTTTCCTTGTTCTAGTGGACTCTTATTCTAAGTGGGTGGAGCTGACCCTCATGCATACTACCACATCTGACATGGTTATCAAGGCTTTAGATCGCCTTTTTGCAACCCATGGATTCCTGGACATCCTGATGTCGGACAATGGTCCACAATTTACTGCGGCAAATTTTGAGCTGTTCTTGGCGAGCCAGGACATAAGCCACATGCTCGTCACTTCTTATCACCTGGCTTTGAATGGCCAGGCAGAGAGCACGGTGAGGGCAGCCAAGGAAGTGCTGCGGTGGTTAGAGGGTGAAGACTGGCATTCTAAACTAGCAAAATATTTGCTGATGCAGCATATTACCCCCAGTACAGTTACAAATAATTCCCCAGCAGAGTTGTTAATGGGGTGGAAGCTGAGGAATAACATGGACAGACTCCACTCCAGTTATGCCCCAACCATTCCATTAGATTCATTCAAAGGAATGAGGGTTTTCCAGGTTGGGGATTTGGTATGCGCCCGGAATTTCTTGGTTAATTCTTTGTGGCTACCAGGTAAGATATTGGCAGTCAAAGGCCTGAAATCTTATAAAATAAGTTTCTCGGAGAGCTGAGTATGATGTTGACATATAGACCATGTAAGAGGGCATTGGGTCGAGGCCCCAGATGACCCATCAGATAGCAAGCAGGCCAACACATGACAAAGCGAACTCGAAGAGGCCAACACGCCGAGGTACGAAACAACAATCAACAAGCCGCCATGAGAGGCTGACCTACCATTAGAAGTTTCCCCGCCTGAATCTGAGCTGGCCATGGAGAAGGGTCCAACCATTCCCCCCGCCAGTGAATGCAAGTCCTGCAAGCGATCCTTCCTCACCTGCCGTACAAGCCAAACTGTATAGGTTGGGCCAAGCTAGGCAATGCCCTGCCTACCGCAATGACTACGCATGCGCTTGACTGGTGGGGAGGAGTGTTACGTTCGGCAAATTTTGAGCGGGAGCAGAAGACTGTTCCTATTGGCTGAGCTGTCTGACAGTGAACGATATAAAAGGGAGCTGTCAGACAATGTCAGCTGTTGCCTGCTACTGTCAGCTGATCCAAACAGTTTAACGGCTACTGCGGCAACCTGTTACTACATTAATAAATAGTTAACCTTATTGTTGATTGTGGACATTGTCCTTGCCTTCACAAAAGATGGTGCAGTCCAAAGGACAATGGGGTTACAACATGCTTGCTTCCTCCTCGCTGAATGCCTCTGCTAGGTCCTGGTATTCTCTAGGGATCTGAGGGTTGCCTGGGGGTGGCAACCATTGTGTTTTCGCTCCGGTTTTTGTCATCCGTGGTTGGGTGGATTCCCCTCCAGTGGTCAGGCATGGGGGGATTAGGCCCCACCCCTATCTTTAGTGTCCAGTAGCCATCCTGCCATGTGATGGACAGGCCCCACTGTCCAATCACACCAACCCCAGGATGTCCACCTCTCTCATTTTTGGAGCCATGATGAAGCGGAATCTCTCTGTGTGTCAGCCCATCTCCAGTCTTACAGACTCTGTGTAGCTGGGCCCCCACTGATTAGCGACCAATCGACCTGCTCAAAGCGTATGGGTTGGGTCATTTTCTTCATTCAGATCCCCAGCTTTAGGATGGTAGGCAGGTTGATTAGGCATCAGGTACAGCCCATATCAATAATTGCCCTTATTTCTCCCTGGGCCCTGGTCTTTGGCACTATTATCCTTATTGGTACGGCAAAGGACCAGACAGGTTCACTCATCATCGGGTCATCTTCACCCTCGTCATTGCTGTCATAGATCATAGGTGTCCCCTTTCCTTCAGCTGGGGCTCTGCTGACTTCTGCAGCTTGTTAGGCAAATCCATCTTTTGCTTTTCCCCAGTGTGAACCTTCCCCTCAGTTGGGCAGGGCCAGAATTTCTCTCTCTCTGGTGTGCAGCTGGAAACAAAAATCTCCGGTAGCGCAGCAGGCTTCTTGGTCAAGGTTGAGAAGGCTCCACACAGCTCCATTGGCTCCTCAGCATGGGTTAAGGGAGCCTCTTGCAGTTCCACCAGCTCCTCTACTGGCCAGATTGGATCCCCCCTTGCAATTTGTGAGGATTCATTATCTGAGCAGGCACCTCCTTAGCTGGGTCCTTATTTATGCCTGAACTCCGCACTTGGTCTGAATTTGCCAGCTTCGGCAGCACTGTCCTCCATTTCACAAACACCTGCTCACCCAGAAGTTGCTCATTTGATCCAGCGAGGGCTTCATTTGGTGAGTGAGGAACCTGTTGGTGGTCATGTCACCTCGGAAGCTGGGCCTGGGTCTGGGGTGAGGCTGGTGACTGGAGAGGAGGGGTGAGGGAGGGAAAAGAGGCCCCACCCCATAGGACCATTTGTCCATCTCTTCCTCGGGTCTCAGTCTGCCTAAGTGTTGCCCTGGACCTCAACAACTGGTCCCAGGGTATCCCACATCCTGGTCAGGCACTGCTACCAGCTGCAGAGAGTGTTGCTGGTCAAGTCAGATTTTGGGGGCAGGCCTCCGGACCACGGTGCATTGATGGGCAGTAAGGAAAGTGAGTCGGCCTGGGTGGCTGCGGGCAGTTGGGAGAGTGGTCTCCTCTTCAGCCTCGCTTTAGGCTCACCTGCGGCTTTTGGTGATCACAATTTGACCCCTTGAGCCCCCTTGGGAAGTCCCTCAGGTCTCGGTCGCTGGCCTCCATAGAGGGAAACTCAAGCAACCCTGATTCACCTGGGTTTGACAGGTTCCACTCTATCTTTCAGGCAGTGATTGTTGGTTCCCAAGGCAATGTTTCCAGTAGGGGTTCCACCGGGCCTTGGAATGAGCTGCGGGACCAGGCATTCTCCTCTTCTCAGCCTGGGACCCTCTCGGTTAATGTCTGGGTGCTGGGATCTGGCGGCTTGCTTCCTACTCGAGCTCTGTCTGCTGCTGCTTCAACCATCCAGTGGGCTGTTTTAGGGACCTGCAGCTTGTCCAGGCATCCTTCCCCAGCTCCGTCTGCTTTGCTTCCCTTCTCTTCCTCCATTTCTCCATCACTGTCTTCCCTGAGTCTTCTAACTCCCTGGGATGTTCAGGGAGCAGCCGGGGTTCAGGACCCCGGAAGGTAGCTCTGATTGGAGTGAGGTTTTTGCAGTACTGGCTTAATGTCAGGTTCCAAGAAATGCACTGCAAGAAGTTCATATAAAAGAACCACACAAACAACTATTGGAATACCCCAAACTGGGGAAACTATTCGTATCATTAGCACAACAAAAGAAGAGAGGTGTGGTGCTATATATTAAAGAAACAATTCAGGCTAAACAAATTTACAATGATGAGGAGGGAAGAATTCTGATTGTGGAAATAACACTGAACCAAAAACAGATTTTACTAGCTGCAATCTATGCAACAAATGGGAGACAAGAGCAATTCTACAAGAAACTACATAATATTATAAGTGACATAGAGTATGATAATCTTTGCTTTTTAGAAGACTTCAATGCAATAATAGATAAAAAAAAGTAGATTATAAAAGTACTAAAATAAGGAAGGGAATTAGAAGAATATTACCCAGAACCTTATTTAAAATGGCAGAAGAGCTAAATTTACAGGATATATGGAGAGAGAGGAACCAGGGGAAGAATCAGTACACATATTATTCTAACTGACACCAATCCTGGACTGTCAATCATTTGGAAGCCTGCACTCACAAACAAAAAAATCTCCACTCCACAAGCCAGGCAAACACCTGGGCACAAACAGATCCCCCCTGATACCTCCAGCTCAAACACACCCCAACCAGGCACCCAGATGAAACCCAGCTTCCTAACTAATGATAGCCATCCATTTACCCGGAGCCAAGCTGCACTAAAGGCCTCCAATAAAGTAACACAATGTTGCCAGCCAATCAAGATACAAAAAGAGCCAAAAAACAGACAGAAGATATTAGAAACACCAATCAAGCAGAACACAGTAAACTCCAAGACCAATAAACACAGACCAAGACTCCCAACCAATCAGGATGAAGAAAAAAACCATTCTGGCACAGCAATAGGCTGCCCCAAATTTAAATCTGAAACCACTGTAAAAGTCTGACTCACAGATGAACACTATACAGAAGCCCGATGATGGCAGATGAGATTCTGCCGAAACGTTGCTACAACTTTAAAAGCACAACTACAATGACGTGGGAAAATACCCAAACAAAGCTGAATGCCATACATGTAAGTACCATGAAAACTTAAGAATATATATATATATATATATATATATATATATATATATATATATATATATATATATATATATATGAATGAATGAATGAATGAATGATATAGTATGGATGTTGATGGAATTAAATTCTGATGTAAATGAAGTAGAAATAGATGCAAATCTCTGGGCAGATCATAACCCAATCAGAATCAGCTGGAAAGGATGAAAGAAAAGTATAAGATGGACCTTAAACCAAGTGCTTGACAATGTGAAATGGAAATTTATGTATCAACAATTGAGATGCATGGACTTTGACGATAAATTCATAAATATGTTCATGGCAATATACTCGAAACAGGAGACTAGTAATAGTGAATGGTGAGGTGACTCAAAATTTTGTAATCCAGAAAGATACAAGGCAAGGCTGCCCATTATCTCTGTTATTGTTTATTCTAACATTGGAAGTACTAACTAGGATCATTTGGAAAGACGAGTAAATCAAGGGCCTGGAAATTAAAAGAAAAAAGTACAAACTACAAGCCTTCACAGATGACTTAGTTTTCATCTTAGAGGAACCATTACAATCAGGCCCGAGACTTATAGAGAAACTGGAGAAATATGGAGAAGTAGGCAGATTAAAAATAAACAAGGAAAAAACCAAAATGATAGTCAAAAATATGACAAATAAACAGAAGGATGAATTAACAAAGGGAATAAATATTCTGATAGTGAAAAAAGTGAAGTATTTAGGAATATATTTAACAGTAAGGTGTATAACAAAGGATAATTATATAAAACTAATAAATCAAATTAAATTGGACCTGGAGAGATGGAAGAATATGCAACTTTCTCTAATGGGCAGAATAGCTGCAATAAAAATGAGTATTCTGCTGAAGATACTTTTTCTATTTCAAAATATACCCATAAAAGTAGAGAAAAAATATTTTGAGGACTCGAACAAAATAATGTTTATATGGCAAGGAAAAAAACCACTGAGAATTAAATTGAAACTATTGCAAGAATCAAAAGAGAAAGGAGGGTTTGGCCTGCCTGATTGGGAACTGTGTTACCAAGCTGTGGTACTCACATGGGTAAAAGAGTGGTAACTTTAAGGAATAGGAGATTATTAGTACTGGAGGGCTATGATATCCAACTACAGTGGCATGCATTTCTTTGGTATGGGAGAAGCACGGTACATCAATACTTTCAAAGGCATTACATAAGAAATGCTCTATTGGCAGTGTGGAATAAAATCAAACAACAAAACTATATGAAAATACCAGTCTGGCTCTCCACATTAGAAGTGCTGGTACATCCAAATCTTATAAACATGGAAAAATTGTCTCATACAAGGATATATTAAACAAAGAAGGTGAGCTGAAAACTAGACTAGAATTAAAAGAACAAAGGGTGGAATTGGAGTGGTGGTCATACTTGCAGATACATTCATGTTATATGAAGGATGTGAAAGTATGGGGTATTCATAGAGAATTAATGAGATTAGATAAACTATTGGTGGGGATCAATGACAAATTAATAGACAATACATAAATATTTACGACTATAAAATGGAGGAAGAACAAGTTAAGGAGACAATGGTTGTATGGGCTAAAAACTTTGGATATTACATTGAGCTGGATAGTTGGCAAAAACTTTGGGAAAGAAATAGGAAATTGACATCATGCAAAGAGAATCTGTATAAAATGTTTTACAAGTGGCACCTTCCTCCAGCAAGATTGCCTACATTTTTAGTAATACCTCCCTAAAATGTTGGAAATGTAAACAATCACCGGATACGTACAGGGGTGGGATTCTACTGGTTTGGCCTGGTTCTACAGAACCGGTAGTTACCATTTCCGGTAGTTTGGAGAACCGGTAAATCGGGCCTCTGGCTGGCCCTGCCCCTCTCCTCCTGCTTCTCCGCTCCCTGCCTGGTCAGTCCCTATCATGCATACACAACATCTTGCGCATGCGTGACATGCCTGGAGCCTGCTTCTGCCCGCCCACCAGGGCAGCCACTGCTGCCTGCCTTTCGCTGCAACACGAGCCTCTTCACTGGTCTGCCTGCTCACAGGTAAGCTTGAGAGTCATGCTAGCCCTTCCCCCACTGTCCCCGGCTCTCTCTGAGCCTCCCCTAACCATCTCTGGGGCTCCCCAGGCCTCACCCAGCTTACCTACCCACCCCCCATCCCTGGGCTCGGCTGCCTGGCTTCCCCACTGACGTGGCCCCATCCCATCCACGGCGTTGGCTGGGGCCTGTCTACCTGCCCCCCAATCCCAGGCTTGGCTGGCTGGCTAAGCTGCCACATGGTGCTCTCCCAGCTCTCCCTAACACCTGGCGGCCTCCTGTAAGAAGCACCATTGCCGCAGCACCTTCACTGCCTCTGCCCGCTTCTACCGGGAGCAAAACAAAAGGAAGTGGACGGAGGCAGCCAGGACTGATACCTCTGCCCGCTTCCTTTCATTTGGCTGCCCCCACTGCTGCCACTCATAGAAGTACCGTACTTTGGGAGGGCCTGGGGGGTGCTCCATGGCCCCGCTACCGCCGCAGCACCTGTGCTGCATTGCCACCTCTGCCTGCTTCCTTTCGTTTTGCTGCGCAGCCGCTTCTACCAGGAGCAAAATTGCTTCCTTTTGTTTTGCTGCCACCGCTGCCACTGCTGCCACCACAGCCACCAGTCGCGTGATGGGGAGGAGGAGGAGGAGAAGGGTCACCCGAAGGGATGCTTCCACTGCGGCTGGCGATCATTGTTCAGCCAGTTCCTTCAGGCAACCCTTCTTCTCCTCCCCCCCCTCTCGCGACCAGAGGCTGTAGTGGGGCTGAGAGGGTGGACACACATGGGGAGACGCTCCTCAAGAGCAGGTAAGAGAAGCAGTCCGGAGCCAACACACGCTTCTCCATTGATCTTTCCAGCTGGGAGAGCGAGAGCACCTCTCTCCCAGCAAAGCAAGAATCCTACAAGTCCCCCTGTCATTGAAAGAGGAGCAGCTCGATTGAATCCTGCTTCTCTCTGCTGTGCAGAAGCCCATTCGATGAGAGGGGGACTTGCAGGCTTCTCGCTTTGCCAGGAGAGAGGCACTCTCACTCTCCCAGCTGGAAAGAACTGAGAAAGCAATAGCAGGTAAGCAATAGCCGGCAAAGCAAGAAGCCTGCAAGTCTCCGTCTCATCGAAAAAGGAGCAGCTCAGTTGAATCCTGCTTCTCTCTGCTGCCCAGGAGCCTGGGTTTTCAAGATGGCTGCACACATGGATGCTGCAGCTAACCACTCCTTCTTTCAGTGTATGGTGTGTATGATTCTGTGTGTGTTTTGGATCCTTTCCTTGATTGAATCCTGTGGGGCAAGGAGCATCTATACTTGCAAGCCTTGTTACAAATTGGACTGAAATGTGAAAAGGCTATTACGGATGATTTTATACATTCTCATAACATACTGAAGGAGGCAGCTAGGCCCCTGGGGCAAGCCATGGATCACTATCCCTGTAGGAAGGAGGAAGAGGCGGAGAAAGAGGAAGAGGAAGAGAGGATGCCATGCTGGGATTTTCTTTAGTCTGAGTGAGTTTCCACACAAGCTTTCAATTCCAAGTATATTTCTTACCAATGCAAGATCTCTGACTAACAAAATGGATGAATTAAGGCTACAGATTGCAAAGACTAAATTCATCAAGAACTGCTGTGTTTTGCTAATCACAGAAGCTTGGCTTCATTCACTCATTCCACTGCAGCTGTTGAGCTGGAAGTCTACATAGCTCACCGGCAGGACAGGAGTAGAGATTCTGGCAAAATCAAAGGGGGAGTTTTAAGCCTTTATGTGAACAAAAGCTGGTGTATCAATACAAAGACTGCAGACAGCCACTGCTCCATGGATCTGGAGTATATGACTCTTAAATGTAGACCCATATATCTTCCACAAGAATTCAGCATGTTTTGATTACTGCAGTCTATGTCCCACCTCATGCCAATACTACCATAGCTTTGGTATTCTTGTATAACATTGTTAGTAATCAGCAGAATAAGTATCCTGATGCTGTGCATATCATGGCGGGGGACTTTAATCAAGCTGATTTAAAAGCAGTGCTCCCTAAATTCTATCAGCATGTTAAGTGTGCTACTAGAGGAGCAAACATATTGGACAAAGTATATATTTTCTGTATCCTGTACAGAGGTGGATTTATAAACTGTACAGATGCAGAGAGATAACGCAACAAGACGTCCATATCAAAGAACATTTGTTGGTTCATCAGGTATCCTCATGACTCACGTTTGTGATGGAGTTCTTCTTTAATGAGCAATCCTTTGTATATCTGCCTTGTAGTAAAAGATGGTTATTTCCTAACCCATCTCGTAGCGATAGAAAGAAGGTGCCATGAGTAAGAGAGTTCAGACAAAGAATGAGGAAACTTCCCCCAACCCCTTGAGGATCAAACTAGTGATCAATCAGGATTACAGATGTGGTCATGTGACATGAACTACATTTCCCAGGATACCTTTAACTACATTTATCATGATGCATTCCCTTAAGGGGACAGCTCATAATTCCTAAGTAACTATCCAATTCCCATAGACTGGCTGGGACAGCACACTCCCCACCTGGAATTGTAAATTTCACTATTAAAAGAAGAGAAAAAAATTAACTATAAACTAAGATAATCAGTAGACAGTAATACTAACTGAATAGCATATAACTAGATAACTAAGATAAACAGTTAGCTATATAACTAAGAGAAAAACAGTCAACATTAATAAAGCATCAAACGAAGCAAAACATGCAAAGCTTGAGGTTCAATCTTCAAGTTCAGCCTCTTGGTGCGAGTCTGCTGGTCACCTCTGGTGGCCTTTTAGGGTGTACAGGTACTCTTGGTGGCAAAGGTGAAAGTCTGGTGGTTGCTTCTGGTGGCCTTTTGGGGTTGACGGGTATTCTTGGTACCAATGGTGAAAGTCTGATGGTTGCTTCTGGCGGCCTTTTAGGATTGGAACAGTACTCTTGCTTTCACGGTGTCAAAGGGCATCGGGAAGCTGTTGGAAAGGGTGTTGCGGAGTCATATGCCCATGTAGAGCATCATAGTGGACGTCTGGTGGTTGCTGGCAGCTGTTTAGGGTGTCCTAGCGAAAGTGTACTGATCACTGGTGGCCTTTTAGTCTGGAATGACATTCATGTTTTCGATGGTGCTAAAGGGCATCGGAAGGCTGTTGGAATAGATGGTTCTAAGGCATTTGCCTGGGTTGGGGCCTGCATCCAATTGACACTGACAATTCTTACGATCCCCCATCCTAGTGGAGATCTGATGGCCACTGAGCCGTCCACAGGGCCGCTGACTGACTCGGAGAAGAGAACGGTGCGTGGGGCATTATTTCCCAGCAAAAGTAGGATCTCAGCCTCCGGATCTAGAGCAGGGAAGTGATGAGCCAGGTGCTGTAGGTGAGGCATGCTACTTATGACCTCAGGTGTTGCAATCTGACTGCGGTTGTTTGGTACCCCATCACATTCAAATGCAGGCTGTAGTGGGAACCGGGAACTTCCATCCAATGACTCTATGCAGAGTCCAGTGGTTCTCCTCCCCGCCGTGCTTCTTGGTCTATGGCACGTTGATACACTGAAGTGAAGTTCATCCTGTTGCACCTCAAAGAGGTCGAAGAATGTGGGTCTGGCCAGGGTGCAGGTGCTTTGAGTGTCTATCTGCACATACATTTTCATGGTGGCTTCAGGGTGTCCTTCAGGGTACACTTTGGTGGCCCTGGGAAGACAAGAACGAGGGTGTGGTGAGTCGGCACACAGTGCTGTGCAGTTGACACTCATGCTTGGTGTTGGTTGCAGTTTGTCAATCTGCTGAGGAGCCCTGTGTGCTTCTGTGGTACAGTAAGGCTCCTTGTCCGAAGGAGGGTTGCAAGATATCTGCCGTGGTGGCTTGGCGTCTGGATGCAGAGTGGTCGGGTGCTGGTCACTTTTACAGATGTGACATTGCACTTTGGTTGTGCAGTATTTGGGCAAATGTTTGGATTCACAACACTTGTAGCAGTATTGGTACTCCCTTAGTAATTCTTTTCATTGGGTCAGTGATTTTGCTGCAAACCCAGTGCAGCTGTTAAGCAAGTGACGAGTGTGGTGCATAAGACAAAATTGGTTTCTCGTTGAAGTGGTAGATCTAAATTGGGTTGTATCTGATGAGGTCTCTCCCCAACTGTGTGTGGATGAGGAGTTGATCTCGGTGTTATATGTTGACGTTTGATGATGATCTGTAGAGATGTGCAGTAGAGGCTGGAGAGGTCCAGAGTTGCAGTAGCAGTCTCTGTTAGGTTGGTAAACTCTGCATCTGAGGCGAAGATTTCTGAAGCTGTTGCAGGACTCTGTTTGCCGGAAGACAAATTCTTGAAGAAAGGCAAAGGGTGGGTCTCATCTACAGTTTGCGGCCAGAAAGGTGTCGGACAAAACAATCCATCATTCTAATATTTCTTTTGGGAGTTTGGCGATGATTGCTTCTTGCATTATGAAGAGATCAAGGCAAGCCAGTCCTGGTAAGTCAGAACATTCTTTGGCTGTTCGCAGCTCCGTAAGGATGTTGGAAAAGTCCTCTAGTTTTCGGGTTTCGTGGATGGCGATACATGGGAAACTGTAAAGTCGTTCTAGGAGCAAGTATTCCATCAATGTGTCTTCACCATATTTCTGGTTCAAAGCAGCCCACGCTCGTTTTAGGGCGGTGTCTGGGTCATTAAGTAAGCCTGTGTAAATTTGTTTCACCATCTAGCTAGACCTTGGTCCTAGCCATGCCAAAATACTTTTAAGTTCTTCACCGGGAAGCAGCTGTTCGCTTTGGGTGGTGCTCGTGAAAATAGACTTCCATAGTAAGTATTCTCTACCTGGCTTGTCATTGAATTTGTACTCACCGCTGGCTGCTAAGTCTAACCTTCCACACCTTAGTGATGGTTCTCTGTTACTTCTCTGTGAGGGCAAGTCATCTCTTCATATGATGTCATCGCAGTTCTGGTTCAAGGGCATGTGTTGTGGATGGTATGTGGTTCGCCAGAGAGTACTTTATGAGGAGGTCAGTATCCACCCCCACATATGTAGGTAGTACCGTTTGAGGTTGGGTGTAGGTTCCACGCTGTGCGTCAGAGTTGTTTAGTGGTTGTGGTGAGAACTGTTAGGCTGAGGATTGAGTGTGGCAATTTTGATTGATTGCAGATCAACTGGTTGAGAAGTTGTTGTGAGCACTGGTGGGCTAATTTGCTCACCTGGCAGGCCATGAGATGTTGGAGTAGGGTTGCTAGTGTTGGGAAGAGAATCTCGGACCTTATTACATACAACATCAGTTGGGGAGGGTTTGATGTTGGAGGGAAGTGAATCTCGTACTTTAGGTCGTACAACGTCAGTTGCGTAACTCATAATTCCTAAGTAACTATCCAATTCCTATAGACTGGCTGGGACAGCACAATATAACAACATCAAACATGGCTATAAGGTTATAAAATTATCACATTTGGGACAATCAGACCATATGTCACTGCTTTTAGCACCAGCGTACATCCCTCTTAGGAGATGGGCTTTGCCTATAATAAAGACAGTGAAATCTTGGCCAGAAGATGCTTCTCAACAACTTCAGGATTGTTTTGAGAACACAAATTGGGACATCTTTTACCACCCTGACCTAGAGGTGCACACTGCAACTGTTCTGTGCTATATCAAACACTGCACAGATACCATCACTGTGGATAAACGTATTAGGTTCTATCCCAATCAGCAACCCTGGATGACCAAGGAAGTCCAGCGCCTCTTGCATGACAGGACCAAGGCCTTTAGGTCCAGTGATGGGGCAAGATACAGTGCTGCCAGAGCTAATCTGAAGAAAGGTATTCGGAAGGCCAAGACTGATTATAAGAGGAAGATTGTGGATAATTTTTATAGCAATAACATGAGGCAGGTGTGGTGAGTGATTCAACAAATTACCAACCATCAACCAACCAATGTCATCCCTGCTGAGGGGAATGCTTCATTGGCAGAGGAACTGAATCATTTCTTTGCTTGCTTTGAAGTGGAGATCAGAGACAGATAAAATACAACCACCAGCCAATTGTAGCTCCCCCCTCATTGTGGAGGAGCAGGATGTGAGGAGCATTCTGAGGGCTGTGGACCCTAGAAAGGCTGCTGGTCCTGACGGTATCTCTGGCCGAGAGCTTAAAGACTGTGTTAATCAGTTGGCTGGAGTCTTTACCAGGATCTTCAATTGGTCTTTATCCCAGTCCACTATTCCATCTTGTTTGAAGGCTTCCACCATTGTTCCGCTGCCAAAGAAGTTCCCTATCAATAACCTCCATGATTACAGACCAGTGGCACTCACTCCTATCATCATGAAATGCTTTGAGAAATTGGTCTGCTGGAACATCATTTCTGGTCTTCCTCATACATTTGATAAACACCAGTTTGCATACAGAAAAAATAGATCTACAGAGGACGCCATAGCCATCACTCTTCACACTGCTCTGACACATCTAGAACAGCGGGGGGCTATGTGAGGATGCTTTTGTGGATTTTAGTTCTGCGTTTAACACAATTCTTCCACATAGACTAGTGTCTAAACATCTGGACCTTGGACTTTCTAATTCAATCTGCCTTTGGATTATGAACTTCCTGTCTGGCCGCTCATAGAGGGTCAGATTAGGTAATCATACCTCTTCAGCCCTTATTCTTAACAATGGTACACCACAGGGTTGCGTGTTGAGTCCCTTACTCTATACTCTTCATGTGCATGACTGCATTCCCACTCACGCTAGTAACACTATTGCTAAATTTGCAGATGATACAACAGTGGTGGGACTTATCTCGGGGGGTGGGGGAATGAGTCTGCCTACCGAGATGAGGTAGACCGGTTGCTTTCATGGTGTGAAGACAATAACTTGGTCCTCAACACCAATAAGACCAAGGAGCTTATAGTGGACTATAGAAGGAACAGATCAGACATCCAGCCCTTGCTTATCAATGGAGACCGAGTGGAGCAAGTGGTCAGTTTTAAGTTTCTGGGTGTTACCCTAAAAGAGGACCTGACCTGGGGTGCTCACATTGCAGCCCTGGTCAAAAGGGCCCAGCAGAGATTATACTACCTGAGACTTCTCAGAAAACAACAACTGAATGAAAAACTGCTGGTGACCTTCTACCGCTGCACCATAGAGAGTATCTTAACTTACTGCAGCTTTCTATAGTTTGCCAATTGCACAGTGGCAGATAGGAAAGCACTCCAGAGGGTTAATGTCATTGCCCAGAAGATCATGGGTTGCCCTCTCCCCTCTTTGGAAGAGCTTTATAGCTCCCGCTGCCTTAAGAAAGTTCAAAACATTCTCAAAGACCCATCTCATCCTGGGAACCCTTTTTTTGAACTATTACCATCTGGCAGACGGTACAGGATAATAAAAACAAGGACAAATAGGCTGAAAAACAGCTTCTATCCCAGGGTAGTAGCTGTTTTGAATTCTGCTGTATAGTTCAGTGTTGATGTGGTGTCGGGGGTTTTCGGTTCAATGTGTGAAGGGTGAAGGATGTGTGTTAGTGTTTATTTTCATGGTCATGATCATGATGTGCACTGAAGATGGTGTTTGATTTTGTTGTACGAGGTGCAATGACAATAAAGTAAACTAAACTAAACATTTTAATGAAGAAAATGCTGAAGCAGAAGTGAACTGATCAATAAGTATGATGATCAGGGATTGGGATATTCTCTATTTTAGGTGAATATATAATATATAATCCCTTTGAATGATCTGGAAATACTTCTTACTTTTCAATAATGTTTGGATTCTCAAGCAACAGTGCTGGAAAAGAATGCAACTGCACAATTACACCTAGTAGCAACTACTTCTAAGCTAGAAGATTTAGCCGGAGTCACCTATTCCTTAATTACATATTGACTGACTATGCAATATGTTATATGCAGTGCTGCATTTGAATCTCCAGAAATTTAACTAAAATACAGCAATTAAATTGTTAGATGTGTTATAAAATTTACAGTTATTGTCAAAAACAATTTAAGATGTTAAACTTTAAATCAGTGATCCCCAACCTTTTTGACGCCGCGGCCTGGTACCGGCATCAGCTGGGCGCCTGCCCGGTCACCGGCATCAGCTGGGCGCCGCCATCTTTTTGATGAAAAGTGCTTCCGGTGAGCTTTCTACCGGAAAAGCTCACCGGAAGCACTTTTTCATGAAAAAAAGATGGCGGCACCCAGCAAGCCACGGCCCGGTAGGAGTTGTTCCGCAGACCGGTACCGGTCCGCGGACCAGTGGTTGGGGACCCCTGCTTTAAATGATTTCAAAGCTATCTGAAGAACTATCTCAATATGAAGCCAGTCAGATACCTTCCCTTTATGGGATTCACTTGTTCAAAATACAAACCAGGTTTTGGGATAACCTTGTTCTGTTTCATTAGCTCTTTATGTATCCCTGCATCCCTGAATAATTTAAACACTTTCTGTACTAGATATCTTCTGCTTTGGTAATAAGAAGACAAGTCCTTTATCAATACAAGATGAAATATGACAAAATTCTGGAAAGCAGATGTATGGCTATAGAGATGATGGCAGTACTAAAGATACTACAGTACATTGGTTAGAATAGATTTGGTTCTGATGGCTATTGAATATAATCCAGAAAAGAGTGATTAGATAGACTAAAATGATTTGGGTAGTTTTTGTACTATTAAAGGCTCATCTGTGTCTGAGTAGATGAAGTCCACAAAGAGGGTGAGACTCACAGGAGAATTTCTGAAAATAAAAACCACTTTGGAATCCAAGAATGAAGAATGTGTCAGATGGAATAAAAAAAGACCAAAAGTTTATGTCTGATGGTTCATTGCCTGTGAGATATAGAAAATTGCCACTAACTTAACATAAGTGCTTTTCTTAAATCTAGTTAAATAGAGAATTCCTTCTGCTTAAAAACACAGAGCGGTATAAATATATTAACATATCACATATTTTAAGCAAAGAGACTTGAACCTGGGAAAGTGAAACTGAAATTGCTTTTTAATGTCTGTTAAATCAATTTTTTAAAATGTATGAATAAATAAGGTTTTGACCCCTTTGTTTTCTTGGGAGGATACTCCCTTTTCAGAGCAGGGATTCCTTTTCTTTCCTTGCCCCCGCCCTGGGATTTCTTTGGCACAACTTTATCTTTTTCCCTCCTCTGGGCTCTTTTAAAAAACTAACCTCCCTCTCTCCCCCCTACACACATATGCACAGAGCTTGGATCTTTCTTTCCTCCTGGCCCATACAGGCAACACCCATGCAAATGACTTAGAGTTGGCCACACCCACCCAGTCATGTGACCACCAAGCCATGCCCACCCAGTCACATGACAAAGCCATGCCCACCCAGTCATGTGACCACCAAGCCACGCCCACCCGGCAAGCCACACCCACCCAATCACATGACCACCAAGCCACACCTACAAATTAGGCCACACCCACAGAACCTGTTGTTAAGAAATTTGAATCCAACCCCTGGATACGTACCACATGTGGTGGACGTGTAAAAAAGCAAGGAAATTTTGGTGACAAATCCAGATGTGGTTAGAAAAAAACAGTTGGATAACATAGAATTCAAACCAGAACTGTTTCTATTAGGAATTATAACAGATGGTTATAGAAAAGGGTTAGTATATTACACATCCTGATTGCCAGAATGGTATATGCCCAGCAATGGAAAAGTGAAAACACCCCCTCAGAAAAAGAGATAATAAAGAAAATATTAGTTTGCACAGAATTGGACAGATTAACATTAGAATTAAAAAGCAAAGGGGAGACAGAATACTACGATACATGGAATAGGTATTACCAATGGCTGGAATCAAGAGGTGGGAGTTGGAACACAAAATAACTAGGTTAAGTAGACCCAGAATGAGATATTACATATGTATTAGAATGAATATGTTGGTCAGAAATAACTGTATAAGATTAGCAATGTATAAACAGTATAGATGTCATTTGTATTTCACTTGGGTGTGTATGGCGGAGGAAATGCCAGAATGTTTATTGATATACACCATCTTGGCACTAACTAGTAGAAAGGCAGTACTGAAAGTTTCCCGGCTTTCCACATCACTATAACTAGAATTTTCTCAATTTCCCAAAACATTGTCGAACTGGGATGTGGAACGGTTGCCTGGCGACTTCGCTCCTCCTTCCTCTGGCCAGGCAGCCATGGGAACACAACTGACTCATCGTCCAGCTATGTTGCTTTAGCTGGAACTCCATCCACCTCAGCTCTACCCCCTTTCAGCTCCCAAGTGTGTCAAACTGAATTCATATGAATAACCCAGATATAACCCAATCCACCATCTAATCAGATCCCCAGGAGGTGTATTAAGAGGCAACACAGTCTAGATATCATGTGTGAGAGAAAGAGGGAGAAGCCATTTCCTCCCTAATAGTTCCCACAGTATATTGTAGATGCAGATAGTATCCAAAACCAGATGCTCCTGTTTTAGGGAGATTTAACATTTGTAATCTATCAACCTTTAATCTATCATCCTGTAACCTATTAGCCTATCAATTGTAATCTATGTAACCTATCAGCCTATAATCTATCATCTGCTCTTTCTAAAAATGTGAAGCCAGTTTTCAGGGTACATTCAAGTTAGACTTTTAGCACCTATCATACACTACATTCCACAAATTCAAGCTAAATTCAAGCAAAATCATTGAGTCCATTTTGATGCTATGTTTTAGATTAAAAGAAAAAGCAACTGTGCCTATTATTGGCACAAAAAGCCATAACAATATAAGCATTTGCATTTCTACTCACTGCATACATACCCCAACAATACATTCACCTTAGAATAAATTCAGCTTTAAAAACTCCATTTAACAGGAAGATGTTGGATATTTTTTTTGGTATGAAAACAAATATGCTATATTTTCTATTGAAGTGGGCAGCCATATCAAATTCAATAAAATAAATACATGAATAAAATATTTACCAACATTATGCTTTCCAGTGTTTTGATTTATTTTTTTCAAACATTTATGATTAGAGGTCAAAAACAGCCATGGGCAAAAAGCTACCAATACTCACCTTTCCTGCACATAAAAGTCTGTTCCTACTTAAAGGTAAAAGGTGTTCACATACATGCTAGTCATTTCTGGCTCTAGGGGGCAGTGCTCATCTCTGTTACAAAGCCGAAGAGCCAGCGCTGTCCGAAGACGTCTCCATGGTCATGTGGCCGGCATGACTAAACGCTGAAGGCGCATGGAACGCTGTTACCTTCCCATCAAAGGTGGTCCCTATTTTTCTACTTGCATTTTTACATGCTTTTGAACTGCTAGGTTGGCAGAAGCTGGGACAAGTCATGGGAGCTCACTCTGTGACACGGTGCTAGGGATTCAAACCGCAGAACGGCCGACCTTTCTGAACAACAAACTCAGCCTCTTAGCCACTGAGCCACCCCTCTCTGTTCCTCGTTAGCATTATGCAAATAAGATACTATAAGAATATTTTTTCAGGTATGCTCAACAGTGGGTGATTCATTCCTTGCACAATCCCAATGTCCCTTATTCTGTCTTCAGACCCCAATGGCCAATATGTATTGAGATGCAGTATATATTACATCTTTTTTAAAAAATTAAAAATTGCTGTTAAGGTGTACAATTTCTTTTAAGCTCTAAGTTAAACATGAATATCAGAAGCCATAGTCAACACACTATAAATCACTAAGTAAGATTCTGTGGTACAATAAATGACATCCAGCTGCTAAGAGTCACTTGGTTGAGTTGGGCAGCTATAGAAATTGAATAGATAGATAGGTGATAGGGATGATGATGATAGATTGATAGATGATGATAGATAGATGATAGATAGTTGATAGAGATGATGATAAAGATAGATTAGTTAGATAATCCTACTGATTTAAGAAACTGTTTACATAGGGTGTAGTCCATACTTTTCAACACTAGGTGGGGTTCGAGGACTATGCATTTTACATATATGGAATCTCTCTCTCTCTCTCTCTCTCTCTCTCTCTCTCTCTCTCTCATCTGAAAACTGATTTAGTTCAGAAGAAGTATTTCTATACAGCACTGAGATTACATGATCCACTCTGAAAGGGATTTTGAAACCTCAACAGCTCTTCTCAGTTATCTGTAGCTGCTTTTACATTCCCCTGAAAGTGAAATAAAACATTAACATAAAATGCATATTTGGTAGAAAATGTATATTGATAAAGCCAGGATTCACAATACTTTTAAGTGGGGTCCCTTGAATTAAAATCCACTTGACTCACAAACTGGGCAGGGCTAGATTTAAACTCTTGTTCATTAAAATATAAACAACATCAATGGACCATAACTAATCTAAACTTGCACTGGCACGAAGCTTGGCAAAGGGCTGGCACAAACTCTGCTGCAGATTCCCTGGCTCTCTGTTCTCATTGCTTGAATGCATAGCGCCGGGCAATGATCGAGAGTTTAGGCTAAAAATGTTCCCTTAATTTTTTCTTGAGGTCTGCGTGGGCCATTGTTTCTACAATTGCCGGTGCTATCAAGTTTTCAGCAATATCAAACATGGCCTGTGTTGTGAACTAAAGAATGTATTTAATAAAGATTCATTTGCATAGCAGGATCGTAATCCTGCACTTCCTATTGGCCCATATAATGGCAAGTTAGGATTGGTTCATTCCGAGCAATCTGATTGGCTGTTGGCGGGCCCCGCCAAGATTCAAACGCTATAACGCTATCCATTGGTTATCCGGATAGCAGCTTACTCTATAAAAGAGTGACTGCTAGCCAGGGGTTTTTGTCTCTGTTATGCTTGTGAATAAAGAGCTGAAGTACAAGGTTTACAGTCTGGTCTCCGTTCATTAAACCCATGCCTCAAACTTAACACTGGCGATGAGGATGGGATGCGGAGACAAAAGAGCTGACTAAACCCTACAGAGCACCAACTGAAGCATGTGGCTGAGAGCGCATCTACATCGGCAGGATGTCAGGTGGCGCTATACCACCCGCTCCTTATGACCCGGAAAAGGAAGACTGGGAGTCGTATATGGATCGGTTTCAAATGTTTCTAGAAACCAACAATTTGAAAGACGCTATACCCGGAAAGAAGCGGGCGGTGTTCTTGACCCATTGTGGACTGGCCGTTTTTAAGATGGCAAAAGCGCTCGCGAAACCGGCTGAGGTGAAATCAATGGATTGGGACAACCTCGAACCTATCCTATGGGCTCACTATGCCCCCGCCGTACCAACGTTGGTCCGGAGACACGAATTTTATCAACGGGATCAGCGGAAGGGTGAAAGTATTGCAGACTTCATCGCTGACCTTAGAAACCTGGGAGGCCTCTGTGGTTTTTCAGACCTAGAAGAAGCTATGCGAGACCGCATAGTTCTGGGATTGGATGACCACACAGTACAGAGCAAGATCATGGCAAAAGGGGACATCGATCTTGCAGATGCCATTGCAGACGCTACTGCAGCAGAGGCAACCAAGAAGTTGGCCGCTCGAATGCGCCGCACCAACGCACCGCTCCGTCAATTTGCCCGTGAAGCCTCGCCTCAACTAGAAAGACGCTCAGCAATAGCGCACCATGAGGACCTTGAGTCCCAGTCCGAGAGTGATGAAGAAGAGGTTAACAGACTTCGGGCTCGAACGAGATCAACAAACTCTAAAATTTCAGCACCCATGTGCGGGTTGTGGGGGAAACCACCCGCGATCCGGTTGCAAATTCCTCGACGCAATCTGCCGTTCCTGTGGGAAGAGAGGCCACATCGCACGGGTCTGCAGAAGTAAGAGGGAATCCAACACAAACAGAAAGGAGAACAACCTCCGCCAAACCACAGGGAACCTCCCTGCAAATCGGGATCGTTTGAATAACCAATGGAACAACCATGCCTACAGCAGCAAAACATCTGCTCTTCCAGCAAGACGAGAAGAGGCACACCAGACTATTAGTATCGGCCACGCTTCGTCATTAGACAAACAAAAAATCAAAGTGAAAGTGGCCATCGAGAACCAACCTTGCCTGATGGAAGTCGACTCTGGATCGTCCCTCTCGATGGTTTCCTGGAAGACCCTTAAACAGCTGATCCCTGCCATCCGTCGTCAAGACCTCAGGACACAGAAAATCATCAGTCGTCGGAGTGAGTCAAGTCCAAGTATCTTTTAAAAATCGTGCTGTGTCACTCCCATTAACTGTCGTCGATGGTGACCGGCCCAGTTTACTAGGCCTACAATGGTTCGCCCCACTCGGGATCGAGGTGGCCGGCATTCACCAGGCCGGAAGCGACAATTGGGAAGAGAGCATCGTCCAGAAATTCCACGACGTGTTTTCGGACAACTTAGGCAAGTACAAGGGGACCCCTATATCATTTAGCCTCAATCCAGAAGTAGCCCCTATCCGCCTTAAGCCTCGTCGGGTGCCGTTCGCCCTTAAACCCAAGATTGACGAGCAACTTGATAAGTTAATAGCCCAAGGGGTATTGGAGCCTATTGACCATGCCCGTTGGGAAACCCCAATCGTAACCCCCATCAAACCGGATGGGTCGATTAGAATTTGTGGAGACTACCGCACCACCCTGAACCGCGCACTCCAACAGAGCGCTTATCCGGTGCCTGTGGTTCAACATCTTCTCCACTCCCTGGGCGGCGGGAAGATCTTCGCAAAGTTGGACTTAGCGCAAGCGTATCAACAACTACCCGTTGATGCGGAAACCGCAGAGGCACAGACTATCGTTACACACCAAGGTGCCTTTAAATGCAACAGACTCCAGTTTGGAGTGAGTGTAGCCCCAGGGATATTTCAGAGTCTAATGGAGAGACTTTTGCAAGGCATAAAAGGGGTTGTGCCGTATTTTGATGATGTTTTAATTGCTGCCCCTAATAGAGAAGAGCTCGAACGGCATCTCAGACTAGTTCTGCATAGGTTCAAAGATGCCGGCCTCAAGGTGAAAAAAAATAAGTGTCAACTGTGTACTGAGAGGGTGGAGTTTCTCCTCGATAAACAAGGGATTCACCCCACCGAGACCAAACTCAAAGCAATTAAAAACGCCCCAAGACCTAAAAGTAAGGCTGATCTCCAGGCCTTCTTGGGACTCATTAATTTTTACAACATCTTCTTGCCTCACAAGGCAACAGTAGCCGAACCCTTACATCGACTTCTCGACAAGAAAGCTATTTGGGTTTGGGGTCACAAAGAGGAGCGCTCTTTCAGAAAGGTGAAAGACTTATTAACCTCCGACGCTGTGCTAATGCAATACAATGAGACTTTGCCATTAAATATTACGTCCGACGCGTCACCGTTTGGGGTTGGAGCCATTTTGAGCCACGTGTTACCAAACGGGAATGAGGCTCCCATTGCGTACTTTTCCCGCACATTATCAAAGGCTGAACGAAACTATAGCCAACTTGACAAAGAGGCTCTTGCTATTGTATCGGCCGTGAAGCGATTTCACAAATATATTTACGGGCGGCCCTTTACTCTAGTTACAGACCACAAGCCTTTACCTGGCATTTTAGCAGGTGATAAACCAACGCCGCATATATTGTCGCCTAGAATGACTCGCTGGTCAGAATTCCTAGCAGCCTACAACTACGTACTGCAGCATCGCCCGGGGAAAGCCATTCCCCACGCTGACGCTTTGAGCCGTTCCCCACTTCTGGAGACCATCAGTGACCCAGCTCCAACCCTCACTATGCTGCAAATTGAAACTCTCAACTCGCCGCCACTAACGGCAAGGGATATTGCCACCGACACAAAACGGGACTCTATCCTCGCTAGAGTTCTCAGTTGGGTCGAACGTGGGTGGCCAGTCGAAGAAACCCCCGCCACTTTTGCACTGTTCAAACACCGGCAAACGGAACTATTTTCCCAGAAGGGCTGCATCCTATGGGGAGATAGAGTTGTCGTACCAGAGAGACTATAGCGACTCGTGTTGCAAACCCTGCACGAAGGACATCCGGGCATCGTCCGCATGAAGGCTCTCGCTCGAAGCTACGCGTGGTGGCCAGGCATCGATAAACAAATTGAAGCCTGGGTAACCACGTGTAGAAACTGCCAAGAAGTCAGCAACGCCCCACCGAGAGCAATTCCCACCGAATGGGAAACTCCTCGAGGCCCGTGGTCCCGCATCCACATTGATTTCGCGGGACCCACTAAAGGACACACCTTTCTTCTAACCATGGATGCTTACTCCAACTGGCTCGAAATCGACAAGATGAAAAGCACGACTACTGACTCCGTTATTAAAAAACTAGATAGATTATTTGCAACACATGGTTTCCCGGACGTTCTAGTTTCCGACAACGGACCCCAGTTCACGGCCCTCACCTTCGAACAATACCTGGCGGACTGAGGCATCCGCCATGCCTTAACTTCGCCGGCTCACCCTGCGGCAAACGGTAGGGCGGAACAGATGGTCCAATTCATTAAAAAGACACTACAAAAAATGGATCCTGGGGATATCGACACTAGATTGAACAAAATACTCTTACTACAGCACATTACCCCCCACAGTGTCACCAACAAGACTCCAGCCGAACTTTTAATGGGGCGGAAGCTTCGCTCCCACCTCGACCGATTACACCCGTCTTATTCGCCAGAGAAACCTTGTGGATCCAGCGGAACGTATCGCCAATTCAAGGTAGGCAACCTGGTCTATGCCAAAAACCTTTCCGGTGAACCGTTGTGGGTCCCAGCCACCGTAGTCTATCTCACTGGCCCTAGATCTTACCGCCTTAAAACGACAGATGGCAAGATATGGAAACGCCACATAAATCAACTTCGATCTCGTTTACAACCCAATACACGCGACCCCCCGGACTTCCAAACTCAAGGGGGAGGGAATACCGAGAGGGACGAAGGCCGTATAGACGACATAATCGAGGACAGACGGCCGCTAAACCGAATACTCGCGCCACCTGAAGAAGGTCCGGGATCGGGGGCATCCTCCCCGCAGAGGAACACCATAGTGGAAACATGCCCGCCCAATCCAGGAGTGGACTTAAGGGACCCTGATAGTATCAAAAACAGCACCGCGGAATCAACCCCGTGCGAAGACGAGCCTTGCGTTCCACCGGAACCGAATTTTAAACAAAAACCGGTGGAACAGCGAAAATCAAATAGGCAGGTAAAACGACCTGCATACCTGCGTGATTACGTCACCACGGCCGTCAAATGGAACCCAGGGGGGAGGGGTGTTGTGAACTAAAGAATGTATTTAATAAAGATTCATTTGCATAGCAGGATCGTAATCCTGCACTTCCTATTGGCCCATATAATGGCAAGTTAGGATTGGTTCATTCCGAGCAATCTGATTGGCTGTTGGCGGGCCGCGCCAAGATTCAAACGCTATAATGCTATCCATTGGTTATCCGGATAGCAGCTTACTCTATAAAAGAGTGACTGCTAGCCGGGGTTTTTTGTCTCTGTTATGCTTGTGAATAAAGAGCTGAAGTGCAAGGTTTACAGTCTGGTCTCCGTTCATTAAACCCATGCCTCAAACTTAACAGCCTGTCCACAGACACATAGCAGGGTTGCCTCCTTCAGGCTGTCATCCGTGACCTGGTTATCCCAGAGATAGCTGTCTGCTCGGGATATGTATGAGCTCCACTGTTCTGGGTGAGTAATATTGAACTCATTGTGTACCCTCCCAGTTTAGCCATTTTGAGAAGGCCCCTGTGGTGCTGGTTAATAGCAATAGCGCTTAGACTTATATACCGCTTTATAGTGCTTTCTGGCCCTCTCTAAGCGGTTTACAGAGTCAGCATATTGCCCCCAACAATTTGGGTCCTCATTTTACCCACCTCAGAAGGATGGAAGGCTGAGATGCCTGTCTACTGCAGTTGGAGCTTGGCTGCACTTGGAAGTCATGGGGATGGATCCCTCAGGTATGTCTGTGCCTCCAGTGTGTCCTACTGGCAGACAGGAAAGGGAGTGTGGTCCCACCAGAGTTACTTACCCAGTCTGACTCCCAATGATTCAGCCTCTTGGTTAGTAGCAGCTCTCTCCTCTGCAGAATCCCATCGTTGCCACTATTGTATAATGGACTGCAGTAGGCAAGCAACAGGCCAGCATAGTTACACCAGCATTTATTGACTTAACTGGAACTGAGGAACTACAGGCATTTACCTGTGATTTATACTCTGGGCCCACAGGGTCTTAATACTTACAACCCCCCTCCCCACCCCCAATATGAATGTTCTAAGATTCCCTCCAAAATAGTTGGAGTTAACAATTAGGGTCATCTAAAGCAGTGGTCCCCAACCTTTTTTGTACCAGGGACCAGTTTCATGCAGAAACACTTTTTCAAGGACCCGGGGGGGGGGGAGGAGTCCGAGTTTGGTGGTTTGGTGGTTTGCTTGCAGACGTTTCATTACCGGACTAGACGTTGCAGACGTTTCATTACCGGACTAGGTAACATGTTGTTACCTAGTCGGGTAATAAAACGTCTGCCAGCAAACCACCAAGTTCAGGGAGTGCCAATGCCTCCTCATTGCAACCCTGAGCGACAGATATTCTCTTCTATTGCGACATTTAAAACGGAGGGTTTCAGCTGCAGATTCAGGAACTGCGCCGGGGTGAGGAGCGCCTTCAAAACTGAGCGCTGGGCGGTGGCGGCCCACGGCTGTCTCCGCGGCTCAGGACAAGTCCCTGCAGGACGGCTGAGAAGCCCCGCCTCTCGGCCCTGCCACCCTCAGCCCCATCCCTCAGGTGTCTCCCTCCCTCCCTCAGGTGTCTGCCTCGTTCCTCTCTCAGTCGCTCTCTCGCTCCTCCACCAGACCAGGAAGAAACTGCTTCAAAGAAGCTGGCAGGGTGGCTTTTCCTGTTGGCGCAGCTCTTCCGAAGCGCCCGATTCACCCCCACCCCACCGCCAATCAATCCAGGTTCCATCTAGTGCTCCATTCTGCCTGCCTGCCTGCCTGCCCCCCTTCGTTTCTGGTTGTTTTGGAGCAGCTTCGGCTGAGAAAAAGAGGCGAATAGTTATTATTCTCAGCCGAAGCTGCTCCGAAACAACCAGAAACGAAGGCAGGCAGGCAGGCAGAACGGAGCACTGGATTGAACCTGGATTGATTGGTGGCGGGGTGGGGGTGAACGGGCGCTTGGGGAGCTGCACCGACAGGAAAAGCCACCCTGCCGGCTTCTTTGAAGCAATTTCTTCCTGGGCTGGTGGAAGAGCGAAAGAGCGACTGAAAGAGGAATGAGGCGGGAGGAAACCGAAGCCACTGAGCCAGAGAGCAGGACAGGCTTTGGTTGCTTCCTCCCTCCCCTTCTTTCATTTGTGTCCTTGATCCCTGATCCCAGCAGCATTCACCGAAGGTGAAGAAAGCCGCCATTTTTATTTTATTTTTTATTTTTATTTTATTTTTTATTTTATTTTCTTTGCGGCCCGGTGCAAAGTGATCCACGGACGGTACCGGTCCGCGGCCCGGTGGTTGGGGACCCCTGATCTAAAGGTTAGTTTCACTTTAGCATGACTTAACACATCTATATATATTTAATACATAACAATCTTCACGTTGTCAAGTTTGAAAAACATTGAATTATAGGATTCAAAATCCAAGCAGTCCTTGATTTTGGAGGTACCTGTTTAACAGAAGTCTGAATTTGATGAACTCAAATTATAAGGTCAATGCACCTATTTTTACCTTTATCTGAGGTCAACGTTGTGAAAAATCAGTGCTGAAAATAATGTAATGGAAGAGAGTATTCTAGCTTAGGGTTAAACTGTGGAATCCTCTGAATTTGCTGGGTTTCTTGCAGGTGGAGACTGATGACATACTTGACCCCTCCCTCAGGCTCAGCCTGATCATCTCCTACAGCCACTTCTCCATTTATGTCTGGGTATTTGTGAATGTAAGCTGTGAGATTTCCAGAGCAATGTTGCCACCGCTTTTGCCCCACCTTGGTATGTTTCTTCTTTGCACATAAAAATATTCTCCAACACAGGCAGAATATTGTTATTATTCTGCTGCAGATGTAGAACATTGTAATTAGGGCAAGGGATTGCGGACACAATGAACAGTTTATTGTTAGCATTATCTTAGCAGGAGAGCACTTGTGCACCAGGAGATGGCTTTTTCTAGCTTTCAAATATTATTTTCAATATTATTATATTCTCCTCCAGAGAAGAAAATACTGTACAACAAAGTCATAACCTGAATTAGTTGGCAATCCAGCTGGATGTTTCTGACACAATCTTAAACCCTTAGGCTTACTGGCAGACTGACCTTTTATTTTTAATTTCTTCACGCCATCAAGATTGGAATCAGTCTTCTTTTCAATAGGTTTTGGGTAAGCTGGAGGCTAATGAAAAAAGAATGACATCAACTGAAGTCCAGCAGGCAGAGAGAAGCATAAACATCTCATGTAGATGATATCAGAAGATCCAAAGGAATACAAAACATCAAGGTATCAAGGGCCCCTTCATAGTCCCTGAGCAGGCAGGACCAAAACTTCTGATCCTGTATATAAGATTATATAAGTACAATAGAATTGTAGAGATGAAATAATTTAATACACTGCTCAAAAAAATAAAGGGAACACTTAAACAACACAATGTATCACATTTCTGTGAAATCAAACTGTCCACTTAGGTAGCAACACTGATTGACAATCAATTTCACATGCTGTTGTGCAAATGGAATAGACAACAGGTGGAAAGCATAGGCAGTTAGCAAGACATCCCCAATAAAGGAGTGGTTCTGCAGGTGGTGACCACAGCCCACTTCTCAGTTCCTATGCTTTCTGGCTGATGGTTTGGTCACTTTTGAATGCTGGCGGTGCTTTTACTCTAGTGGTAGCATGAGACGGAGTCTACAACCCACACAAGTGGCTCAGGTAGTGCAGCTCATCCAGGATGGCACATCAGTGTGAGCTGTGGCAAGAAGGTTTGCTGTGTCTGTCAATGTAGTGTCCAGAGCATGGAGGCGCTACCAGGAGACAGGCCAGTACACCAGGAGACGTGGAGGAGGCCGTAGGAGGGCAACAACCCAGCATCAGGACCACTACTTCCGCCTTTGTGCAAGGAGGGACAGGAGGAGCACTGCCAGAGCCCTGCAAAATGACCTCCAGCAGGCCACAAATGTGCATGTGGCTGCTCAAATGGTCAGAAACAGACTCCATGAGGGTGGTATGAGGGCCTGACATCCACAGGTGGGGGTTGTGCTTACAGCCCAACACCATGCAGGACGTTTGGCATTTGCCAGAGAACACCAAGATTGGCAAATTCGCCACTGGCGTCCTGTGTTCTTCACAGATGAAAGCAGGTTCACACTGAGCACATGTGACAGACATGACAGGGTCTGGAGAAACCGTGGAGAACGTTGTGCTGCCTGCAACATCCTCCAGCATGACCGTTTTGGCAGTGGGTCAGTAATGGTGTGGGGTGGCATTTCTTTAGGGGGACGAACAGCCCTCCATGTGCTCACCAGAGGTAGCCTGACTGCCATTAGGTACCGAGATGAGATCCTCAGACCCCTTGTGAGACCATATGCTGGTGCAGTTGGCCCTGGGTTCCTCCTAATGCAAGACAATGCTGGACCTCATGTGGCTGGAGTGTGTCAGCGGTTCCTGCAAGATGAAGGCATTGATGCTATGGACTGGCCTGCCCGTTCCCCAGACCTGAATCCAATTGAGCACATCTGGGACATCATGTCTCTTTCCATCCACCAATGCCACGTTGCACCACAGACTGTCCAGGAGTTGGGGGATGCTTTAGTCCAGGTGTGGGAGGAGATCCCTCAGGAGACCATCCGCCACCTCATCAGGAGCATGCCCAGGCGTTGTAGGGAGGTCATACAGGCACGTGGAGGCCACACACACTACTGAGCCTCAGTTTGATTTGTTTTAAGGACATTACATCAAAGTTGGATCAGCCTGTAGCGTTTTTTTCCACTTTAATTTTGAGTGTAACTCCAAATCCAGACCTCCATGGGTTGCTAAATTTGATTTCCATTGATATTTTTTGTGTGATTTTGTTGTCAGCACATTCAACTATGTAATGAACAAAGTATTTCATAAGAATATTTCATTCATTCAGAACTAGGATGTCTTATTTTTGTGTTCCCTTTATTTTTTTGAGCAGTGTACTATTATTGTATTGATTAATGATGATGAAATGAATGTTATAATGTAAGTTAAGTTAATGGTGATTAGCTCACATAAAATGAAGGCATGGTAGTAATAGTCTAATAAATGATTAACAATGATAATAATATACATATATATAATTGATTGATAATATGAGGATTAATATAAACCATACGGGAAAGACTATAGAGATTATGCACAAAAGATTACCAACTGACACACTGTATGTAACTGAAAGATGGTTTTATGTTTTATGTTTTATGTTCTGTTTGTATAAGGTTAATGTCTGTAAAAAACATTTTTTTTTAAAAAAAAAAGTTATTTTCCTATCTTCTGAATAAAATACTGCCAATTCAATTTCCTGAGCCACATATATGGCACTTATACTATAACAAATGAAATAGGTAACTCATTTTTTTTAAAAAAATGTCACTGTGTCCGAAAGCTGTGCAGCGAAGACCCACAAAGGAGTGACATTGATGGGAGTTATGTAATATTTGTTTCAACGTCAGTGGCAGTAAAATTACAATTTTGCTGACAAATAATGATTTAAGATTACTTCATACTGCTGATGGAGTTTGAAAGACTAAAAATATAACTAAAAACCAAGAACTGGAGAAATGTTTCTTTGGCATTTTCTGTCATGAAGGGAATAAGTTATCACTTCTGGAGTGTGGTCAGTAAATTTTGTATTTGTTTTTTTTCTTTTCCCCAGAATCCAAATAGGAAATTTATTTCGTCTGGGATATTCTGCTATCTTAGAGGACAAAGCAATGATCTATCTATATCTGTCTGTCTATCATCTATCGATTGTCTGTAGGGGTAGGATTCAACTTTTTAACAACCGGTTCTGTGGGCGTGGCTTAGGTAGTAGGTGTAGCTTGGTGGTCATGTGACTGGGTGGACATGGCTTGGTGGTCATGTTATTGGCTGGGTGTGGCCAACTCAATATCACTCACATCGAGGCATGTATCTCCTCGCCTGGCCTCTCATGACTGTGGGGATGCTGCAACAGTCGTAAGTGTGAAAAATGGTCAGAAGTCACTTTTTTCAGTGCCATTGTAACTTTGAATGGTCACTCCACACAAGCAAAGTACCAGCAAAGGAGGGGGGGAAAAAGTCCAGAGAAGTTCCTGAGACAGGAAGTCTAGTCCTGCCAAGCATGTAATAAGGCTTAACGGAGAGGCAGTTTCTGTAAGCAACACCAGAATGTTTCCTTCCTGCCTTCCTGACAGGATTAGGCCAGTAATTTCTTCTTACAACCGGTTCTCCGAACTGCTTAGAATGTTAACAACCGATTCTAGCGAATAGGTGCGAACTGGTAGAATCCCACCCCTGATTGTCTATCATCAATCTATCCTCTTCCTATCACCTATCTCTCCCCCCCTCCCTCCCGCTCTCTCCCTCTCCCTCTTCTTTCATCTGTTTGTCTGTGTCAGGTGTGGCTCCATTCAAAATCCAAGAAAGAAAACCTTAGACTCCATTTTTATAGAGAAAAGGACTTTTACTGAATCTGAAGTGATAGCAACAGAAGAAATACAAGATCTGAAGCAAAAGGCACGGAAATTACATATAGAAAGTTATCCCATGTCCCCACCCCCAACAATTCAAACTGGACATCCAATCAGGTGTGTATAATGTCATGTGGGTACATCTTCAGGTGGCGTCTCACACATCTGGTATGCAAAGACAGTTGACCTTGGCAAGAAATGATAAGTGGCTGCATTTGCACAGTAAGAAAGAAAGCATCTCAACTTTTACAATTCACACAACTTCAACCTCGAGCACTCTTCCCCCCACGGGGCCCAATTATTCCACACACACACACCCATTTCTATGGCAGCCGGAAAGAGTCAAGCAGAAGAAGGAATCTTGGAGGCTGACAGTCTGTCTATCTGTCATCTATAAATATCTATTAGCTATCATCAGATTGTTGGGGGCAATATGCTGACTCTGTAAACTCCTTATAGAATGCTGTAAAGCACTACGAAGTGGTATTATCTAAGTGGTATTGCTATAAATCTAAGTGGTATTGCTATTGCTGTCTATTCTATCATCCATCTATCTATATCTTTCTTTCTTTCTTTCTTTCTTTCTTTCTTTCTTTCTTTCTTTCTTTCTTTCTTTCTTTCTTTCTATCATCTATCTACCTATTATATATCTATAGTTATTGCTCTCTATTATCTATCATCTACCACTTTGTCTATCAATCTATCATTTATCTGTGTTTCATCTCAGTTTGTCTGTCTGTCTGTTTCTCTCTCTCTCTCTCTCTCTCTCTCTCTCTCTCTCTCTCTCTCTCTCTCTCTCCTCTCTCTCCCACACCTCACCAAAATTCTGGACAGAGTACAACTTATTATTAATTTAAAAGGATTTAAAACCATTTTATATTTTGTAGTTCCAAAGTATTATAGAAATGTCTCCATGAGGATTGAACTTCTGGAGACTGCAAATGGAGTGCTGGAGGTCATTGCTGGCTCTGCAGAGTCCAATGTTAATACCAGTGTGTCCAGTGTTGGTACAATGGCACAAATAACTTTTTAACAATGTCCATAAAACTGTTACTGCAGTGATCACGTAATTAATATCAGTGATGGATTTTCTTTTTGGGACAGAATCCACTGTCTGGACCTGCCAAATGGGAGATGATTATTGTTTTTTTTACATGTTTTTGACAATGCAAGCTGATTCTTTCTTTTTACAATTTCCTGCAGCATTCATTGTAACACAAAATTCTTTGTGTTTCCTTGAAGCAGCAAAAGGAAATGGCTCGTAAAGCAGAGCTTGCCAGGAGCAGAGGAAGCTTCTTGGAAAGCTGTGTCAAAGAGCAAAAGAAACCAGAATATTATCCAGAAATGATCAAGAGAAAGCCAAACTCATCTAGAACAGTTTGTACAGATGAAAGAAGGGAAGGAAGAAAAAAAAATGTTAGGGAACTCAAGACTGCTGGCAAAGAGAGGGACATGTCGTTCTTCGTTCCTCCCTCAGTTCTCCTGTCATCAAGGATGTTCTTTGATCTCCCATCTCCACTGTCCAAGTGTCGGAAAGAATGCTGGGGCTCAAATGAGGGTCACAGTGAGAGGCTCATTAGATGCTTCACAAAAGATTTTTTGCAGCTGGAACGAAAGTTTCTGACAATCAAGTGGCTTCAAGGATTGAATTTTGGTAGAGACAGAATGATGCCCAGGGAAAATACAAGACAATACAGGTAGTCCTTGACTTATAACAGTTCATTTAGTGAGCATCCAAGTTACAACAGCACTTACCATAAGTTATTTTTCACACTTATGACTATTGCAGCACCCCCTTGGTCATGTGATCAAAATTCAGATGCTTGGCAACTAGTTCATATTTGTGATGGCTGCAGTGTCCCAGGAACATGTGATCAATTTTTGCAACCTTCTGACAAGCAAAGCTATTGAGGAAGCCAGATTCACTTAACAGCCATGTTACCAACTTAGCAATTGCAACGATTCACTTAGCAACTGTGACAAGAAAGGAAGTAAAATGGGGCAAAACTCACTTAACAAACATTTCACTTAGCAACATAAATTTTGAACTCAATTGTGGTTATAAGTCAAGGACTACTTGTACTTGAAAGTAGGCAATATGGTCTTCCTTCCAAGGGAGGCCAATCCTATCTGGAAGAAGCTTTCACCACTTTTGGGGTTGTGGGGGAGAGTGAGGAAAGCAATGGACACTATCTCTAGTTTTTATTCCCTACAACCTCACAAAACATCAACATAAGATTTTGCATCCTGCTTTTTAAAGAGTGATTTCAGAAGCAACTGTGAGGTGTTTTTCTGTGGTTTCTTCCCCAAACCCCGAAAACTTTAACCTTAGATTGCCTACTGTTGACCTCACCCTTTCCTAAGAGGCCTGTAGGGGGTGTGCATAAGCGCACCAATTGTGCCTACCATCCCTGTCCTATGGTTTCTTTTTATTTTTTTTATACGTATCCATCTCATGTATTCATAACTATGTGTTAGGCACCCAGAAATTGTCCATGGTAATCAATCACTCTGAGACAAGTATAATCTCCAATTGATTTATTAGAACATCTCTGGTATGTTTATGGAATTTCCCAAACTGAAAGTCATTTTCAGCCCATTTCACAAAATCCACCTTCTCTCCTCCCACTTCTTATACTTCATTAATCATGAGAACCAATTAACTGCAGCTGGAATTTTTTAACGTGACATAGGAAATAACCTTGAACTTTCCAACTCCTCCACCCCCTTTCATTCCTTAACATTCTTGGCAGCTGAATCTCAGAGCTGACACTATGTTTATACTTATACCTGTTATCTTGTAAGGGATTGACAAATCAAATAAAACAATAAATAAAGGTTGGCTTTTCTTACAGAACTGAAGCTGATATGATTAAGCAACTTGACAGAGCATTAAATCCTCCCCATATTGTCTGTTTTCAGTTCACATACATTTCTTCTGCAGCTTAAGAAACCAGAATTGTTTTCTGGTCAGTATGGGTGGACTTCAACCTTAACTCCTGGAATTGTGGGTGCTCCATCACTGGAGATTTTAAAGAAGAGATTGAAGAGCCATTTGATTGGAATGGTAAATTGTCTCCCGCTTCAGCAGGGAGTTGGACTAGAAGACTTCCAAGTTTCCTCCCAACTCTGTTATTCTGTTATTCTGCAAGGCTTAAATCACCCACTCTTTAGAAAATCCCAACTCCAAAATTCGTGTACAGTCTATATCTATTCAAGGGGAATCTGAGACTACAAAGAAATATTTGCAACCACCATTCCTTCCAGGCCAGATGTTTTGCACCTCTGGATTAAACCATTAGCTCTATGCCCGCTCCATCAGTCACTTATCTGAATAATTGCACAAAGAAGGCTGAGCTGAGCATTTACTGGCTGGATGCCCTTCCTATTGATTATGCAGAGTTCACAGCAGATATTTTCTCTTTGTGCCCTGATAGAGAAATATCTCTCACTACCTAGAATTGAATTCTCAACCTTTCGAGTGGGAGGCGAGAATCTTCACCTTTAACCCACTGTGCTGGTTGTTCAAACTCTCTTTACAATGATTTTTAAAAGATAATGGTAGGGAAAATGGTATAGTTATAAATCCAAATGCGAAGGGACTGAATAGAAGATTTATTTATTTATTTATGCGTTTGCTCAATTCATATAGCCACCCATCTTTCCTTTTGTGTCGCAAGGCAGCTTATGATAAAAGACAGTTGGTGGTTTACAATATATTAGGGTTGCTGTCCTTGGTTATTGAACCTAGTCCTGAATTCATTGACTCTATATAGCAGCTGTCCAGGGTCCTGTACTAAGGGCTCCATGGTTTAACTTTATTTCCATCTTCTCATAGGATCATTTGGATGTTAGGAGGTTCTACTCAACCACAAAAAATTCAAAGGCTTCCTTCAATTTTTTGAGCCTTGACTTTAGTTTAACTTGTTCTATTTTCCTACTATACTCATCTATTCTTGCCTTAAATACCTACGACACTTAAAATATTTATAAGAAGGTATAATTTCATCCTTTGTAGTAGAGAATAGAGAAGATACATGGGGTAATCAACAACACCTTTAATGAAATAAATACACAAAGAAGAAAACAACCATACCTGGATATTGTGATCTGCAGAGGAAACAATGGTAGACTACAAACCTAGGTTTATTGAGAAACAATCCACATTAAGTGGTATTTCTGGCAAATCAACAACCCAAAATTGCCACAAAATGATGTTTATGAGCACATTAATCACATAAACACATTATAATAAACCAGAAGTCCAAAAAGAGGAAATAGACTACATATACAATTTTGTCCAATACAACAAATCTCACACAACTTCATGTAAAAAGTGTATAGATACATAACTTATCACAACACAAACATCACAGCCCTTGAAAAGGATCACTCTTCCAATAATAAAAAAGATATCTGAGACTAGTAAAATTCCTTTTGGTATCACAGTAGCACACAAAGCAACAAAATTGCTCCAGAACATTCTAAGCAAACCTAAAGACCAAATAATCAAAGGAGTCAACAATTAAGGATTGTGACAGCCGGTAGGTATGGCAGAGAGGTGATGCCAATTCCTTAGTCTCTCAATACATAAACAAATCCAACCACTATTTCTATTGGGATATTATTGACATTTTAAATCAAACCAAATCTAAAAATTACTAGGGAATTTCTGGAAGCTTGGCATTCTGACTAATCAGCCATCAGTAGGCACAGAGAGATAAGAGTCATCAGCAGTAGATATAAAAGTCTACATTATTGTATATTTTTATGGTTATTTTCCCCCCTAAGAGTTTTCAGTTTGTTTTTTCATTTGAATTGTACAGCTTATATTTATTTAATATACATTAAAGGTGAAAATAATTCTGAAGTGATTTACCTTGGTCTGAATTTTTTACATCTAAAAACGATACTTTTATAGGAAATGTGTAGACTTTTTATATCCACTGTAAACTACTAAAGTTCTGTTTTCTGTCAATCAGATTAGAATAGAATAAAATGGGGAAGCCATCAGGAAAATGGAAGTCACCCCACTCCTAATGCATTATACTACAACAATGTTTGAATCAAGCTACCTCAAATCTGCTAAATTAAATAATGGTCAGGATTCCAGCAGTGGCCCTAATTAAATCATGAGCTTCAAGCCAAGCTTCAAAACTTACGAGAGATTTATTAGGAGCTAACATGACGGTATGACCTATGTGTAGCCAATTCTGAGACATGTAATTCACTGTCACCCTTAACCCTGGTTTTCCCCCACCCCTCTAGGTGTATCATAATTCATATTCTCCAATGAAACATGTCCATAGCCAAGAGTCATCAATCATGTTCTCCAATTAGAGATTTGCATGGTGGAAACTCCAGTTGGTTAGTTATAATCTTTGCAAGATATGAATGGAATGCACTTTCAATTCCAAACTGCTGCATTGCTCTTTCAAATTCTTTCTCCCCCCCTTTCTGTTGGCAACTATAAAACAGGCATTGAAAATGTTTTATGAGTTGACATTAATATTTTAAAAATCATGGAACCATTACTCCTGTGAAGTTTTTTTTTTTTTACAATGTTCTGGCTGTTGCAGTGTCCCCACAATCAAGCTAAGTATCTATACTCAGCTGAGATGATGGCAGGACCACCCAGCATTGGGATAAGCAAAATGGTCCATATAATTATGCTGAAAAGAAGGGGTGAAGGCAAAGCCATACAATATGATTCAGGAAAACATAATGTCCATTCTGCTCGCAACAGGTATGTTATCTTTCTCAGTTAGGAAAGGATGACCCAACAGCTCATAGATTATCTAGTAATAAGAAATGCAACTAAAAGGAAGGAAACAAAGAGCCCAAATCACATCCTCCCTAGCAACAGATAAAGAAGAAAAACTACCAGGTAGTTCATCAAGGAAGAAACCATACCTCAATCAAGGACCATTGAGAAAGAAATCATATGCCAAGATGGCAGGATACCCTCTATCAACAATTATCCAGCTTTACTCTCTCATGCACTGATGCTGATACCTTGCATGGTAACAAAATGTCTGCATGAAAATAACCAAGCTCAGAGAACACCAGGAACCCCACCATTTGAACTTGAGCTATATATACAGTATTCTATACTGTAGGGATATACTGTAGGGGTCATATCTGGGACCTTTTGCACACAGCCCATGTATTTCCTCGTGGAAGTGGCCCTTTTCACTCTTCTCATTTGCTCTCATTTGCTTCTCCATTATTTTCTTCCGAGGTTGGAGACAGGAGCAAGAAGATACAAGAGCAATTGAAGCAGATGCCGCCATCTACATACTTTCCAACTCACACTCTGTTGGATAAGGGAGAAGCTCTATCCCAGTTTTTTCCTCCAAGCTTTTAAGATGCTTTTATTTATAACCCTTTTTTCTATAAGTCTGTGGAGATTCTCAGTCATCCAAGTCATGGTTGTCCCAAAGGTGCTTTTTCAAAAGACAATTGGACTTTGCTTTTCCTTGAAGGCATTTTGCTTCTCATCTAAGAAGCTTCTTCAGTTCTGACTGTTCTGACTGAAGAGTGAGAACTGAAGAAGCTTCTTGGAGGAGAATTGAAATGTCTTTAAGGAAAAAGAAAGTCCAGTTGTCTTTTGAAAAAAGCACCTTTGGGACAACCTTGTTTCTATAGCTAAATCTTAACTGTGTGATTAAAATTCTAATCCCATCCTACCTCTATATCTCCCTCCTTTACTTCCTTCTCAAAGTTGATTTAGATTGTATTCTGGTTAGGTGCAGGGATTCTGATTATATTAATGGCAGGAGTTCAAAGTGTCACTGGATTGTGATCATTAGCTTGCCAGTGAATATATTAAATGCAAAACAGCCATTTTAAAAAGGGCATTGGATGGGGGAGAAAGCAATTTCATTTATTTTCTTTTTCATCATCAGTCTAACAGGGCATTCAATCATGAACAACCTTCTTCATCTCCCATCCTTTCTTTACTCCCTATCTACTTTTAAGTAAATTTTAAATTTTGTCACCCTGAACTCATTTTATACTGTAAATATATACATATTTTCTAAGAAGTAAATCTTGCTGAATTCAGTAACAGACCTGAGGAAATTGCGTGGGTTGTTGGACTGAATTGCTTCTCACAAAAAAAAAAAAAATCTGGGTCAAGGGATCACAATATTACAAGTGTCTGATTGGCTGAGACATTTTGAGGCGACATTTTAACAGAATAGCAGAATTGGAAGGGACTTTGGAGATCTTCTAGTCCAACCCTTTGCTCAAACAGGAGATCTTATACCATTTCAGACAAATGGTTGTCCATTCTCTGCTTAAAAACCTCCATTGATGGAGCACCCACAATTTCTGTAGCCAAGCTGTGCCATTAGTTAATTGTTCTCATTGCCAGGAAGTTTCTGCTCGTTTCCAGCCTGGTTCTGTCGTTGATAAATGCCTATCCCTTGTTTCTTGTTTTGCCTTCAGACGCTTTGAAGAATAGATTGACCCTCTTCTCTTTGTGGCAGAGGTGCCCAAGCATTGCAACTTTAAGACTTGGGGACTTTTCTTTTTTAAAAAAAGGTTTTATTTTTTAAGACAAACATATACAAACAAAACATAAAACCATCTTCCATTTTATATACATACAGTGTGTCAGTTGGTTACAAATCTTTTGTGCTATCCTTTTGTAGTCATTACTCACAGTTTATATAAATTTTCACATTGTCAAACTAACATATGCTTATATATTTATCAGTTATTAATCATCCATGACTAAACTATTTATTCCATCATTTTATACGAGATATTCCAAATTTTGTTTTAAAATTTATATTATACTTTCATCCAATGGTTATATATGTCTCTATTATATATTATATCGATCTATTAAACTTCTATTACAAAATTATCTAATCCATTACATTACCATGTCTTTTTGTCCAACCATTGATAAAACAAATCTGATATCATATAAAATTGTTTATCTTCTTGTTCTCTAATTTCAAATGTCAATTTACTCATTTCAGCACAGTCCATAATTTTCTTAATAACTTCCTCCTGCATAGGCATTTTTTCATTTTTCCAATTCTTAGCAAATACAATTCTAGCCGCTGTTAAAACATTTACAGTCAAATATTTCAGCTCTTTATTGTATATTTCTGGTATAATTCCCAATAAAAAGATCTCTGGTTTAAAGTCTATGTGTTGTTTTATCATTTTTTCCAACCATGTGTGGATTTTAGTCCAATATCTTTTTGCGTCCAAGTATGTTCACCACATATGGTAATATGAACCAGGTATCTGATGACATTTCCAACATTTATCCGATTTGTTCTTAAACATTCTCACGATTCTCGTTGGGAGTAGATGCCACCTGTAAAACATCTTATACAAATTTTCTTTATATGCAGTTGACATTGTCATTTTATAATTTTGAGACCACAATTTTTGCCATTTCTCTAAATCAATCCCATATCCAAAATTTTTCCCCCAAGCAATCATCGTTACTTTAACTTGTTCTTCTTTCAATTTAAATTCTAATAAAATGTCCATACAGTTTTTTAATTAGCTTTTCATCAGTACCCATCAAAATTTTATCTAAATCAGTCAACTTATCATAAATACCTTCTGTTTTGAAATCTTTATCAAATCTAGATTGTATTTGCAAATATGAAAACCAATTCATTTTTACACCTTGTTCTTCCAATGCTTGCATAAATTTAAGTTCACCCTTTGCATTCAATATCTCACCATATCTAACTGTTTGTTACTTTTTATATATTACTGGATAGGAAAAGGCTTCAATGGTAGATATCCATAATGGAATTTTTAAGTAATATTGTCTTTCTGTCTTCTCCCAGTTCAAAAACAGTGCCTCTTGAATGTAATGTCTTTTAAAATACCCCTGTATTTTAGTTCCCTTATACCAGAGGAAAGCATGCCATCCCAGCAGCAAGTCATGCCCTTCTAAAGTCAATAGTCTACTGTTCCTTAATGTTATCCATTCCTTTACCCACATCAAATTTGTCGCCTGGTAATATAACTCCCAATTGGGCAAGGCAAACCCTCCTCTTATTCTTGCATCTTGTAACAGTTTAAGTTTTATTCTTGCTTTCTTACCCTGCCAAATATATTTCAGCACAATTCTATTTAAAACTTCAAAAAAACTTTTCCCTAGTCAGATTGGAATTGTCTGGAATAGATATAAAATTCTAGGCAATATATTCATCTTAATTTTAGATATTCTCCCAATCAATGATAGTTGTAAATTTTCCCATTTTGTCAAATCTGTCACAATCTGCTATTTCAGTTTAAGATAATTGTCCTCTTTCAGTGTGCTACATCTTGGTGTAATGTATATTTATTTTATTTTTATTTATTTGATTTGCCAATTGTTTACAAGATAATAAGTATAAGTGTATACATAGTTGTGAATACATGAAATGGGTACATATAAGAAAAATAAAAGAATAAGAGAAACAATAGGACAGGGACGGTAGGCACATTGGTGCGCTTATGCACGCCCCTACAGACCTCTTAGGAAAGGGGTGAGGTCAATAGTAGACAGTCTAAGGTTAAAGTTTTTGGGGTTTGGGGAAGAAACTACAGAGTCGGGTAGAGTATTCCAGACATTGACCACTCTATTGCTGAAGTATTTCCTGCAATCAAGTTTGGTGCGGTTTACTTTGAGTTTGTATCTATTGTGTGCTCTTGTGTTGTTATGGTTGAAGCTGAAGTATTCATTGACAGGTAGGACATTGCAATGTATGATTTTATATACCATGCTTAAGTCAGACCGAAGACGGCGTAATTCAAGGTTTTCTAGTTCTAGAATTTCAGGTCTGGTGGCATAAGGTATTCTACAACGAGTAGAGGAGTGGAGAACTCTTCTTGTGAAATATTTCTGGACTTTCTCAATTGTGCTAATATCAGATACGTAATGTGGGTTCCAGACTGATGAACTGTATTCGAATATTGGTCTAGCAAATGTTTTGTATGCTCTGGTTAGTAGTGTGATATTACCAGAGAAAAAGCTACGTAGGATTAGGTTAACAACTCTTAATGCCTTTTTGGCTATGTAGTTGCAGTGGGCTCTAGCACTTAGATCATTAGAGGTGAGTATTCCAAGGTCCTTTACAGAGCTTGGGTCATCAACAAGTTCTTGACTATTCAGCTTGTATTTTATTTTCTGATTATTTTTTTTGCCAATATGTAAGACAGAGCATTTATTTGTTGAGATTTGAAGTTGCCATTTGTTTGACCATTCTGATACATAGTCAAGATCTTTTGTAGGGTAGCAGTATTGTCTGTGGTATTGAACAGCTTTACATCATCAGCGAAGAGAACGCAATTGCTCTTAATATGATCACAGAGGTCGTTTATGTAGAGTATGAAGAGAGTTGGTCCTAGAACACTGCCTTGGGGGACACCACTATTGACAGGTACTGGATTTGATAGGACGCTCCCAATTTTGACCATTTGTTGTCTGTTTGACAGGAATGCTTCTATCCAGTTATTCAGTTGTCCAGAGATACCATAGGATTTTATTTTTAGGAGTAGTTTGTCATGTACCACTGAATCAAAGGCTTTACAGAAGTCTATGTAGATTGCGTCTATTGCTTTGCCCTGGTCGAGTTGTGTCGTCCATATGTTTTTGCAGTGTAAGAGTTGTAGATTACAGGATAGTTTTTTTCTGAAACCAAATTGTTTATTGGAGAGTAGGTTATTTGTCTCTAAGTGGAGGATGATGGATTGGTTAATAATTGATTCCATGACTTTACAGGTGACGCAGCATAAGGAGATTGGCCTGTAATTTTCAACTAGGCTTGGGTCTCCTTTTCGAAGATGGGGATGACTGTGGCTTGTGACCATAGGTTAGGCAAGGAGCTGGTCCTGAAAGATTTTTCAAAGATTATGCTTAGAGGTTTGGCTATGGCAGTGGATAGCTTTCTTAAGAAGTAGGCACATATTCCATCCGGTCCAATAGATAGAGATGGTTTTAAATTGCGTAGTGATTTTTCAACATTGTCTTCTGTGAAATCGATATGTATTAGATCATTATTGTTATCTGTGGTACGGCTAGGAAATACTGGGCATGATCCATTGCTGTTTACAAATACTGAGCCGAAGAATGTGTTAAAGATGTTGGCTTTAATGGTGTCGTCGTTGCAGTCTTTACCATCAGGTCCTATCAAGGGAGGGATGGACCTTGAGTCTTTTAGTTTGTTGTTTACAAAATTGTAAAAAGCACGGGTGGAATTGGTGCTTAAGAAGGTTTTCCTCTTGTTTAATGTGATAATTGGTGCATTCGGTCTTTATCTGGTGGCATAAATTTTTGTATCGGTTTTTGAAATTGGCAACGTGACCAGATTTGTTTTTCCTCCAGAGTGATCTAAATATATCCCTAAATACTTAACCTTATTTATGACCTGTATTTCTAAAACTTTTTCCAACTCTTTCTTTTGTCTTGCTAACATATTCTTTGTTAATATCTTTGTTTTATCTTTATTTATTTTCAAACCTTCTACTTTTCCATATTCTTCTATCTTTCTTTTTGATTTTCATTCCTTTCATTTCTTTTTCTTCTGTAATATTCCTATTCAACACTTCCAATGTTAACACAAACAGCAGAGGCGACAGTGGGTAACCTTGTCTTGTCCCTTTTCTTATATCTATAGATTCTGTTAATTCTTCATTTACCATAACCTTTGCAGTTTGTTCATAGTATATCGTTTCAACAGCTTGGATACATTTTTTTACCAAAGCCCATTTGTATCAATTGCAGCAAGATGAGTCACCAACTCACATTGTCAAAGGCTTTTTGTGCATCTAAAAACATCAGGGCCATTTGCTTTTCCGGATGTGCCTCATAGTATTCCAAAGTGTCCAGAATTATTCTCACATTGTCTTTAATTTGTCTCTTTGGCAGGAATTCATTTTGGTCAACATGGATAAAATTATTTAAGTATCTTTTCAGTCTTTCTGCCAAAATTGAAACAAAGATTTTATAATCTGAATTTAGTAGGGATGTAGGTCTATAATTTTTAACTTGCTGCAGGTCTGTATCCTCCTTCGGTATAAGTGTAATATATGCTTCTGACCATGTTTTGGGTATTCTTTTCTTTAACATAACTTCATTCATAACTTCTAATAGGTGAAGACTCGATATTTCCTGAAAGGTCTTGTAAAATTCTGCTGGCAATCCATCTGGACCTGATGTTTTTCCAACATTCTGTTTTTTAAAAGCTTCTGTTAATTCCATCATTGTTATGATCCCTTCTAGCATTGTTTCAATATCTTTGGATATCTGAAGCAAATTCGCTTTCTGTAAATATTGCTTAACTTTTCCTTCTTGAATATTCTCTTGAAAATACAGTTTTCCATAGCAATCTTGTATAATTTTTTTCTTCTCATTTCCATAGCAAACATGTCCTTCTTCATTTATTAATTGACTAATCTTTCTTGATTCTCTTTCCTTTCTCAATTTATAGGCTAGCCATCTGACTGGTTTGTTTGCATCTTCAAAGTAATTCTGTTTAGCATTTTTAATTTTTTGTGCTAATTTCTCTTTTTCCATTAGTCCCATTTTATGTTTAATTACATTTTATTTTTAATGTCTTTTTTGCAGGGACTTCTGTAATTCTTTTTCCAGTCTTTTATAGTCATCTTCCAATGATTTAAAAGTCTTTTTCTGCTTTATATTTCTTTTCCTTGTATAGTCTATTATCAAGCCTCTTGTGTAGGCCTTCATCGTGTCCCAGAGATTCTGTAAAGATGTATCCTCTTTTCTATTTTATTTAAAAAAGAAAACCAGTTCTTTCTCTATTTTCTGTTTAAAGTCTTTTTCTTTTAGTATCGTATTATTTAAAGTCCATCTAGAGCTCCTCTTATGTCCTTTCCAGATAACTGTCATTGGGTTGTGGTCTGCCCAAGTGCTTGTTTCTATTTCAATTTCTCGTATGTTGGTAAGTAATTCTGATGATATCCATATCTAGACCATGATGCATGTCTATTTGAGTAAAAAGTATATTGCTTACTTTCCACATTTCTCTCTCTCCATGCATCTTTTAAATTTAATACTTCTATCATTCAAAAGAAAGATTTTGGTAATATCTTTCTAGCTTTCTTTGTTGATTTCTGCGTTTTATAATCCAACCAATCATTAATTATTCCATTAAGGTCTCCCATCATACAAATATTAACATAGTCCAATTCAATTATTTTCAAATGTAATTTCCTGTAGAATTCTTCTTGGTTATTATTTGGAGCATAGATTGCAATTAAAAGTGTTTTAACATTTTTGTCCATTATTTCCACCATCAAAATCCTTCCATCATAATCTGTATAAATTAGTTCTGCCAAAATTGTATCTCTAATATATAAGACCACACCTCTTTTTTTAGATTGTGTCAACGATGTGAATAATTTCCCTAGTTTTTTTTGTTTCAATATATATTCATGTTGCTTTTTAATATGTACTTCTTGTAAACAAAGTATATCATATTTTAATTTCTCTAATTTATGAAATACTTTTTTTCTTTTAGTAGCCAAATTAAGTCCATTTATGTTAATTTTATTTATTTATTTATTTATTTGATTTGCCAATTGTTTACAAGATAATAAGTATAAGTGTATACATAGTTGTGAATACATGAAATGGGTACATATAAGAAAAATAAAAGAATAAGAGAAACAATAGGACAGGGATGGTAGGCACGATGGTGCGCTTATGCACGCCCCCTACAGACCTCTTAGGAAAGGGGTGAGGTCAATAGTAGACAGTCTAAGGTTAAAGTTTTTGGGGTTTGGGGAAGAGACTATAGAGTCGGGTAGAGTATTCCAGACATTGACCACTCTATTGCTGAAGTCGTATTTCCTGCAATCAAGTTTAGTGCGGTTTACTTTGAGTTTGTATCTATTGTGTGCTCTTGTGTTGTTATGGTTGAAGCTGAAGTATTCATTGACAGGTAGGACATTGCAATGTATGATTTTATATACCATGCTTAGGTCAGACCGAAGACGGCGTAATTCAAGGTTTTCTAGTTTTAGAATTTCAAGTCTGGTGGCATAAGGTATTCTACAACGAGTAGAAGAGTGGAGAACTCTTCTTGTGAAATATTTCTGGACTTTCTCAATTGTGCTAATATCAGATACGTAATGAGGGTTCCAGACTGATGAACTGTATTCGAGTATTGGTCTAGCAAATGTTTTGTATGCTCTGGTTAGTAGTGTGATATTACCAGAGAAAAACTACGTAGGATTAGGTTAACAACTCTTAATGCCTTTTTGGCTATGTAGTTGCAGTGGGCTCTAGCACTTAGATCATTAGAGGTGAGTATTCCAAGGTCCTTTACAGAGCTTAATCATAATCAATTTTCTTTCATCCATGTTAAGCTTTATAAGGGGGTTTTATTGCTCTAGTAGATCTTAATTCTCGTTGCTCTCTGGGTACACCACCTACTGCACCTTCTTCTTTTTCTTTTTCAATTATTGCTATACGCTCCTCTCGAAATTCAATTAGTGACTCTTCTTTTCTTGCTTCTTTCTCCTTTCCTCTAAAATATTCTAAGTAGAATAGCTCAGTTTTTTTGACTGTGTCAATTCTGTGTCTTTGTTCCTGCCAAGTGAACAAGAGGCCTTCTGGCATCAACCATCTGTAGTTTATTCCTGTTTTAAGTAACTCTTTAGTCAAAAATAGATATTCTCTTCTCATCTCTCTTACTCTTCTTGGTACCTGTTTCAGCACCACAATTTCTTTGTCTTTATACTTTAATGTTTTCTCTCTTGCCACCTGCAGTATCTGTGTTTTGATAATCTTCTTAGTAAATCTGATGTGGACTTCTCTTGGTAACCTGTTTCTCATTGCATATCTTGTATAGACATGGAACACTTCATCCATCCCATCCATCATCTTCTCTTTGGTTATCTCTAACACTTCTGCCAGTATTTCTGTCATTATTTCAGCAAGGTTTTCACCTTTTCCTTCTTCCACGTTTTGAAATCTTGGATAAAATTCTGATCTATCAATTTCCCATCCTAATGGTTTACTCCTGCCCTTCTCAATATCACTCAATTGAGTATCAATATCTCCAATTTTCTTATCTCTTTGTATATCTTCTTCTTCAATTTTTTGAATCTGTCTTCATATTTCATCATCTGTTGAATATTTTCTACTTTCTCATCTGTCTTTTCAGTCCTTTGCTCAATATTCTCTATTCTCTTTTCAATCTTTTGAATTCCTTGCATAATCATCTGCAATGTCACTTCCTTCTCTTTCTTCTGTTGTAATATTGTCTGTATAGATCATTGTTCTCCAGATGGTGAAGAGGTTGGTATTGAGGAAACTGGGGCTGTTGTCTTTCTGCTCATCTTATGGTACTTATCTGTAAAGAAAGAGAGAGAGAAAAGAAAAAAAGCGAAGGCAGGCAATTGCCACTCCAAAAAAAAAGGTAAAAAGAATCTTCAGGCACTTGTATACCTTAATCCAATTAGTTGCAATAATATGCAAAAAAAAGAGAGAGAGAGAGAGAGAGAGAGACAAAAAAGATTTTTCTTTTGGAGAAAAAGAGGGTAGGGGAAAGGAAAAAATAATAATAGTCTATGTATTTCTCTTAATGAAAAGAAAAAGAGAGAGCAAAATAAAAAATTTACATTCTAGTTCCTGGGTTGAAAGGTTGAAATCCAAATTAAAAAACCCAACTAGAGGGGAAGTAGAAAAGAAGGTAAAAAGTAACAAACAATTCTAATGTAAAGCAAACCTCTGCCACTAAATATCCAAGGGTCTTTAATAAATCAGCTCAAAGTATTCAGTTCCAGTGTTTTCAAGGTCACTTCAACCTTCTTTCTTTCAATTTCAACTCCAGACTCCAGCTATCTATAATTTCACAGATGAGCACCTGCATAAACAATCTGCCATGCTCATCCCACTATCTTTTCCAGTGCAAAGTTCAGAATCCTTGAGTATAACACAAATACATAAACAAGTAAAAGAAAAAAGAAAACAATATATCCCAGCCTCTAAATGGCAGTGCTACTTATTTTCCTTCACTTTAACTTCCCCCTCATATATACAAAGCCAGGAACATAAAAAAAGAAAAATATTCTCTTTTAAAAAGAATTAAATCTCAAACCAGAAAGAAGAGTCTTAATCAAAACAAACTTTCAAGAAAATTGTTAAAAAAAATAAAAACAAGAATAGGAAATTTAAAAAAGACCAGTCCAGTTTAAAATTAAGAAGCTTTGCCAGATTCAAAGTTCCAATAAAAAGGGGGAAAAAACCTTTCACTTTAACTAGCTTAATCTCGCAGCTTAAACTCTTTTCTCTTCACTTTTAATTCCACTTTAGGTCTTTCAGGGTGTTCTCTTCAAGAAACAATAAGTTCATCTCACCAAACTGACACACTTTCTTTCAATCTCTTCCGTTCCGGAGCTGTCCCAGCTTTAGCAGCTTGAATGGCTGCCTCTCCGCCACTGGCAAAAAGGGATTTTCCTGGATCGACCAGGGACTTTGCGATGTCCCTGGGATCAGCAGGATGTGCCCTTATCAATCACCATCTCTACAGGATGGTTTAGGTCTGTTGGGACCATCCAGCAGCAGCGATATCGACGGCGATCTTGGAGGATCAAGATCGCGTGTCGTACCGCTGCGACGCCAGCTCTGCTCTCCAAGACTTGGGGACTTTCCAATTCCCAGAATTCCCTTGCCAGTCATGCTGTCTGGGGAATCCTGGGAATTGAAGTCCACGGGTCTTAAAGTTGCCAAACCTGCACACCCCTGATTTAGGGGATCTGATCAGATCCTTGTAGACTTTTGAAAGACTTTGGTGGGTACTGTGTCCAATAAACAAAGTTATTAGCCAATCTCATACACATTTTGTACTCTGACAATAAGGTCAGTGCTAGCATACTATTTATTGCTAACTATGTTAACCTATGGGCAGGGGCGGGGGGAACCACATTTCTTGTGAATGAGTTCAGGAACATCCAAAGGAATCTATGCAGAGAAATGTAAGTTCTCCATCACCTGCTATTTCTCCATCTTGAATATTTCCAAAGGCAATTCTTCACCTGTCCTGATCAATGAGCACAGAGCCTTGTTTGAAAAATCCATGAATTATTTTCCTGGGGATGTTTCAGGCTTCATCCATCCATCCTACAGAAAAGTTTCCTAAGAAAGAACATTTAGGATCATAGCAGCAATGCTCAGATGGATCAAATATGATTGATTTCAGGGAGCATATTTTTTTTAAAATTGTATTTTCTGTTCCAATTTCAGGGTTGTGACTGCTTCAACCATTTCAAAATCACCTTCCTAGTTGTACTAGAGAATTTTATGGAAGCTATCTTACAGCTGACCAAAATCTTAATGTTACTTATTTATGGCAAAATTTTGCTGCTTAGCAACACGGATATATTCTGAGAAAATCACAGTCAAGGGATGGAATGATTATCTTCAGATGTGGTTTTGTTTACACACACAAGATACAATACACTCTATTAGTTTTATTTATCATATCAGATTTCTGCTCAAATGACACCAGTAATGTTTTGATTTCATTTGATTCGATTCCCTGTGAATCAAATTCTTTCTAAATACACATTTATTGCAATTACACCAAGATTTACAGGCAAGATTTGCACTCCACTAAACCTCAAGGTATTTTAAAATAAGTTAAAGCAATAATGTACCCTACGTTAATTACGAAGGCAGTCCAAAGGCCCAGATACATGGTGGAACAAGAATGTTTTGGGACTGTCTTGAAGGGTAAAAAGTTAGGTACCTTTTTTTTAGGAAAAAGATCTCAAGAACAAGGGCATTTGACCCTTCTCATTACTATCTGAAAATGCACATATTAATCTAGTTCAGAAAAATCCATGCCTCATACTAAGTAATTGTAATACAGATAGTCCTTGACTTACAACCACAGTTAGGACAAGAACTTCAATTACTAAGCAAAACAGTTGTTAAGTAAGCCACACCCAATATTATGACCTTTTGCCATTGTTGTCAAGTGAATCCATGTGGCTCTTAAGTGAAGCATGTGACTGTTAAGCAAATCAGGTTTCTCTCCACTGACTCTGCTTGTTGGAAGCTGGCTGGGTTACAAACAATGATCAAGTGACTGTAGGATGCTAAAACTATCATAAATCCATGCAGGTTGCCAAGGCCCAAATTTTGACCATGTCACCACAAAAACTGCAATAGCCAGGAGCCTTTGGTGGCACAGTAGTTAGAATGCAGCATTGCAGGCTAACTCTGCCGACTGCCAGCAGTTCAATCCTGACCAGCTTAAGGTTGACTCGGCTCTTCCATCCTTCTGGGATTGATAAAATGAGGACCCAGATTGTTGGGGGCAGGATGCAAAATATTGTAAACCACTCAAAGAGGACGGTAAAGCACTGTGAAGTGGTTTATAAATCTAAGTGCTATTGCTAACAATAATAAGTGAGAGGACCAATTGTAAGTAACTTTTTTCAGCAATGTCATAAATTTGAACAGTTACTAAATGAATGGCTATAAGCTGAGGACTACTGGTAATTCCTGACACCATCTCATACAGTATTTCTGCTCCACTCTCATTCCATTTTTCTTGCATGACTCACGCCGTGCATTATGAAAGCCACTGCTGAGATGAAAGGTGTCCTTACCTAGCACTTTCTTCCTTCATTTCATTCTTTTGAAAACTCAAAGCCTTTAGAAATTGGCCTGAGCTAAGCAGTTGGCTAATTAACCTATTTGGAGAGAGATCTAGGGGAGGAGGGGTGACAGGTTCCTCTGTATCCCATTTGCTTCTTCAAATTAGCTCGCTCCTTAAAAGCATCTGCTCTCTCTACATCCACAATTCTATCTGGAGTGCACAGGTGGATTTTGCAGGATGGAACGCTGGCAGGTTTTGCTGAACTGAAATCAGCTCTGATGGGACTTCTGGCTGGCTGAATCCTGAAGTCACCCCAAAATAAAAGATTTTTCTTGAATTTATCATGTTTATGTAGCCATCAGTACAAGGAAACAAGTCCCAAATAGTCTCAGAAAGCTTCTAAAGTCTAAACTAGTTTGAAGGAAGGGGCTGACCCTGGGGCATCTTATGATAAGGAAGACAATACCAATGACCATTGTCTCTTCTTCCTTTTCTTCTCACTCTTATTTTAATGGTGAGCAGCAGAGAGGCCAATAGAATGGAAGGAGCAGAAACCTTAGCACCCCAGCAGATAATGAGGATGAGATGAAGGCAGCTTGGAGGAACTAACATCCTGCATCAGAGAGAGATACAGGTGGCCTGCTCTAAATGCCAGAGATATAACTGAAATGACAGAGGGGAAAAATAATCAGAAAATCTGTGCTGAAATCTGTCATTGCAGCCAGTGGAGGATACAAAATAGCTACCCATCTTGATTTAGGAAAAGAAGGATTTGTTCAAAAGTTTTTCAAAAGAGAACTTAGGTGACATCATTGTCTTTTTCCTGATCTTTCTTGTAAACCTTATCCAAGAAGTTCTATCTCCATTTGCTCTTTCCTTACCAAACTCTCTTGCAAGACAGAAAAACAGCAAGGAAGCAATTGGCCCAAAGACAAGGGATTGGATTTTTTAAATTAAAAAATGGTGCAGATGACATGTGAGAATAACAGGTTTGATAACGTTCTATTTGCCTGGGAAACAGTAGACATCACCTTGATGAACTTAGCTGAGCTAGCTGGCCTATTCAATTCTTTAACAGATTAACAGTGTTGGAAAGGACCTTGTAGGTCATTTAGTCCAACCCCCAAGTAGGAGACCCTAGGCAATTTCTGACAAATGGCAGTCCAATCTCTTCTTGAAAGTCTAAAGTGATGAAGCTCTCACAACTTCCAAAGGAAACTGTTCTATTGGTTGATTGTTCTTACTGTCAGAAAATTTCTCGCTATTTCCAGGTTAAATCTCTCCTTGTTCAGTTTCCATCCATTATTCCTTGTCTGGCCTACAGGCACTTTGGAGAATAGCTTGACCCCTTCCTCATTGTGGCAGCCCCTCAGATATTGGAAGACTGCTATCATATCTCCCCTGGTCTTTCTCTTCACTAGACTAGCCAAGACCAGTTCCTGTAACTGTTCTTCATATGTTTTAGTCTCCAGTCCCCTAATCATCTTGGTTGCTCTTCTCTGCACTTTTTCTAGAATCTCAACATCTTTTTTAGAGTGTAGTGCAGAGGTAGTATTCAACAGGTTCTGACCAGTTCTGGAGGACTGGTAGCGGAAATTTTGAGTAGTTTGGAGAACCAGCAAATACCACCTCTGACTGGTATTACAGTATCCTTCCCCTGCCATGCCCACCAAGCCATGCCCACAGAACTGGTAATAAAAAAAATTGAATCCCACCACTGGTGTGATGACCAAAACTGGATGCAGTATTCTAGGCATGGTGTTACTAAGGCTTTATAGAGTGGTAGTAGTACCTCCCTTGATCTTGATTGTATCCCTCTGTTAATGCAACTTAGGATTTCATTGGCTTTTTTGGCTGCCGCTGCAGATTGCTGGCTCATATTTAGTTGGTTGTCCACTAAGACTCCAAGGTCCCTCTCACAATTACTGCTATTAAGCCTGGTTTCACCCAGACTATATGTGTACTTTTGGTTTTTCTTGCCTAAGTGTAGGACTTTACTTTTCTCTACACTGAATTTCATTTTGTTAGATAGGGCTCAGTGTTCAAGCCTGTCCATCTGGATCTTGTGCCTATCTTCTAGGGTGGTCGCCAACCAGTGGGCCACGGCCCATTGGTGAGCCATGAGAAAATTTTGGTGGGCTGCAGAAAAATCTCACCCCCAGAGCACCCCCACAAAGCAATTAACCCAGGCTGCGCAGAAACACAAGGCTGCGCTGCCCACATGTCCCGCGGGAACCCTCCCCGCCCACTTACTCCTTACCCAGCAAACTTGCCTGCTAAATTGCTATTTTTCCTTTTCCCGACCATCATCTGTTCTGCTGTGCCGGGAGATTTAGATTAGCTAGGAAGCAGGAAATGGTTGGATTTCTTGCTTTCTAGCTAGTCTTTAGATCTTTGGCTCAGCACAGCTGAACCTCCCTTAGGACTGAAGTTTTGCTTGCAAGCAAATTCAGTGCAAACTCACAGCAAGCAAATTTGAGAGACTGAGCTAGCTGATGACAGATAGATAGGTCACCGAATGATTCTGTGAGCAACTCAATCTGCCTGCTTTGCCTGATTTTGGGTAAAAGTTACTCTTTTTTAAATTAAAAAAATCAATATTTACATGCATGATGTGTTGTGAGATAATTTTGTGAGTTTGCTTGCTAGCAAATTTTATGAGTTTGCTTGTAAGCAAATTTTATGTGACAGACTGAGCTATGACAATGACAGATAGATAGATCTCTGAATGAATCTGTGATTCTGTGAGCAACTCAATCTGCCTGCTTTGCCTGATTTTGGATAAAAGTTGCTCTTTTTTTATAAAAAAAATAAATATTTACATAAATATTTATAATATTTACATACAAGCCATGCCCAACCAGTCACATGACCACCAAGCCACTCCCACAAATTAGGCCATGCCCACAGAACTGGTTAGTGGTCCCTGGGATCTAAAATTATGAGTTTGGTGGTCCCTGAAGTCCAAAAAGGTTGGCGACCCCTGTTCTAGGGTATTAGCTATTCCTGCCAACTTAGTATCATCTGCAAATTTGGTAAGTTCCCCTTCTATTCCTTCTTCTAAGTTGTTTATGAATATATTGAAGAGTACTGGGCCTAAGACAGAACCTTGTGGCACCAACTGCTTCCTTCCTTCCATGTAGACATAGATCCATTAAGGACTTACTCATTGAGTATGGTTTGTCAGCAGTTACGAATCCATCTGGTGGGGATGCTCTCTTTCCCACTTTTTTCTAGCTTATGAAGAAGTAGGTTGTGGTCTGCTTTGTGAATGCCTTGCTGAAGTCTGTGTATATTATGTCCACAGTATTTCGCTGTTCTACTAATTCAGTCACTATGTTGAAGAATGAAATAAGCTTTGTTTGGAATGATCTGTTTTTAACAAACCCGTGCTGACTGCTAGTTATTGCTTTACTTGTTTCTAGATGTTGGCAGATCAGGTTTTTATTATCTTTTTCAGTATCTTCCCGGGTATTGATGTTAGGCTGAATGGTATGTAGTTTCCTGTGTCTGTCCCCCCCGCTTTTTTTTGAAGATGGGAACCTCATCAGCTCTTTTCCAGTCCTCTGGTAGTTCCCTAGTGCTCTGGGATTTTTGAAAGATGTGGTGCAGTGGTTCTGAGATGACCTCTGCCAGCTCCTTTAGAACTCTGGGATGTAATCCATCAGGCCCAGATGATTTGTGTTCATCAAGATCAGACAGGTATTCTCTCTCTCTTTTTTTTTTTTTTGCTTATATTAACTTTTATTTCTAGTCTGTCTTTTACAGTTATGTTTTTGGTAGGTTGGGCTATAGTTTCTTTTTCTGTGAGAACCGATGCAAAGAATGAATTAAGCAGCTCTCTGTTGCCTATTACTTCCTTGCCATTTTCTCTCTTGGACTGACTGCTTCCTTGATTTTTTTCTTGTTATTTATATGTTGGAAGAAACTTTTCTTATTATCTTTGACTTTTGTTGCAAGTCTTTGTTTGTTCTGAGCCTTTGCTATCCTGACTTCGTCTTTGCAGATTCTGGCTATCAGCTGATATTCTGCCTTAGTTGTGTGTCCTTCTTTCCATTTTTTGTACTTTCCCTTTTTGTCTTTCAATTTGCCAGAGAGATCTTTGTGCAGCCATGCTGGTTTCTTCTTGGAGTTTTTGTTTTTCTTTCTTAGTGGTAGGCTTTTATGATTGTACTTTTCAGAGTTTCCCAAGATTCTTGAGTTGTTTTCCCCATAGGATTTTCATCTATGGAATCTTTCCCAAATTCTCTCCAAGTTTATTAAAATCTAAGACTCTGATGTCATTATGTTCTATTGCTTATGTTTGTATTATGTTGAATTCTAGTATGACATGGTCACTCTCACCCAAGGTTCCCACAATTTCAACTCCCTCTATCACTTCTTCTCTGTTTGTAAGTATTAAGTCCAGTATGGCTGTCCCTCTAGTTCCCTCCTCTACCTTTTGGACAACAAAGTTGTCAGCTAGGTTGGTCATGAACCTATTTGATTTCTCACTTGGTGCAGAATTAGTTTTCCAATTGATATCAGGATAATTGAAGTCCCACATTACTATTGTAGTGTATTTCCTACATATATTTGTTAGTTGGTTAGCAAAAAGGACATCTATTTTTTCTGCTTGATTGGGTGACCTATGGCAAAATCATTCTTTTTTTCTTTTATATTGATCCACCTCATCCCAGAGCAATGATAATGCAAAAGCTTCACTTCCACCCCATTCCAGAGCAAACCTCATTCTCTCACTAACCTGCTTTCCAGCTCTATTCTCCTGCATGCAGGGCAGCAAAAGAAGACAATGTGACTACCAGTTTAAAAAATGTTCAGTAAGATCTTCCCAACTTCAGTTTTGCTCTGGATGGAGGTGGAAGTGAGGCTTTTGCATTATCATTGCTGTGGGATGGGGTAGAAGTTAGGATATTGCATTATGATTGCTCATAATAAGTAAGAACCAGTAAAAGAGGATGGAAAAATCCCTATCTGTAGATCAGCATTTTTAGTCTTGGCAAGTTTAAGATTGGAGAACTTCATGCTGCCTTGAAAATTCTGGGAATTGAAATCCATGCACCTTAAAATTGCCAAAGTTGAGAAACATGGGTCTACATTAGAGCTTAGGATTTTCCATTCCTGTTTTATGTAGAGTTTGGTGCAATTAAATAAATCAGTTGTGGTTTCCTTAACAAATAGCAATTAAAGCTATAAGAACCATTACTGGACTTTTTGTGAGAAACAAATTAAAATTTAATGAAGGCTTTGATGATTAGACAAATGTTAATCTTAGAGTAAGAGTTTGATATATATATTACTTATATCTGTACCAAAGAAACTTGGAAGTCATTCTTTTTTGGTTTTCCTTCTTTTCCTCTTTCTTTCTTACACTTTCACTCTTTTTCTTTTCTGAGCCTTTTTTTTTTTTCAAATCTGGTTTTTATTTGTGTATCCCTTAGCTTTGTATTTTTTTATACTCAGCCATTATAATTCTACATTCCTTATTTACAGAAATCATACCAAAATTTAGAATGAAATCCACTGGGAGCCATCTCATATGAGGCTGGGTCCGAGTCCCTCTAATCAAAAAGTGTTTATAGATAGAAGATAATTGTCAGGATTCCGGCAGTTAGCTCCAATTAAATCATCAGCCTCGAGCCACACTCCCAAAACTAAAGAGGATTTATTTGAAGGTAACATTCTACGTCCAGCACTAACCTGGGCATAGCCAACTCTGAGATATGTAATTCACTGTCACCCTTGATCCTGCTTCCCTCCCCCCCACCCCTCTGGGTGTATCATCCAACAAAACACGTCCATAGCCAAGAGTCTTCAATCATGCTCTTCAATTAGATTTTTTCATGGCAGAAGCTTCAGCCATCTAATCAGTCTGTGAAGAAGATATGAATGGAATGTACTTTCGATTCCACACTGCTGCCTGCTCTTTGAAACTCCCCCCTTCTTTCTGTTGGCAACTATAAAACGTGTATACAAAATGTTTTATGAGTTGACAATAATATTTGTAGCTCAGGGTTGAACTGTGGGGTCCTTGGTGCTCTCTGAGCTTGATGAGTTTTTTTTAAGGTGTTTCATTACCAAACTAGGTAACATCATCAGTACTAGAAGGGAATGGAGTTTGCTCTTATTTTCATATTGTCAGCCTCCAACAATCCTTCTTCTGCTTGTCTTTCTGGCTGCCATAGAAATGGGGGGAGGGAAGAATAATTGGGCTTTGTGGAGGGAAGGATGCTGGAGGTTTAAGTTGTAAAATGTAAAAATTGGGATGTTTTCTTGACTATGCTTACTTACTTACTGCGCAGATGTAGCCTCTTATCTGTCTAGGTCAAGGTCAACCATCTTGACATACCAGATGTCTGAAACAACACCTGAAGATGCCCCACATGACATTATACACATCTCAGATTGGATGGGCAGTTTGAACTATTGGGGGTGGGAACATGGGATAACTTTCTATATGTGATTTTCGCACCTGTTGCCTCAGATCTTGTATTTCTTCTGATGCTTCCACTTCAATTTTCAGTAAAAGTCCTTTTCTCTAAAACAATGGAGTCTAAGGTTTTCCTTCTTGAATTTGGAATGGAGCTTCACCTGACATTATACGAGATCTCTGTTTTTACTAGCCCACCCAGAGATCTATTCTTTTATCTTCCGAGGGGGTCTGAAAAAATGTCTAAGGCAGCCAGTGATCAAGAAAATCTGGGGGCTGCTGGAACTACAACCTCACTGCTTCTTGACACTCAAGAGGAGGCCGAGCTGCTGGCGGGGCTGCAGATCGAAGAGAAACTGGTGGTCCGACCCAAATGGTCTTTGGGAGTCAGATGGAAATTGCCAGAAGAAACCACCTCTGGGGTGACGACTGCCAGACAGTGCCAGGGAGAAACTGTGTGGCAGGAGGAAAATTGAAAAGACCTTCTGCTGACCCAAGCTTTCCATCTGTTTAGTGAGGCCACGGAGGGGTGAAAACCTGGAGAAAGGTATGAATTGCCGACCCGTGAAGAGCCTGGGGGGAGGAGAGGAGGGAGGCAGAAGTAATTGCATTCCCGGCAATTCCCATAGTTCAGCCCAGGCCAGCTCAAGTGGCTGCTGTCACCCAAGCTCCCCCTGGGGGGCGGGGGAGCAGCACCATGGAGGCACCAAATTCCAAAAGTTCCTGCACTGGAAGTAAAATATGGAGGAGATCCCAAGGAGTTAGGATTCTTCCGAGCCCAAGTTTGGAACCATATGGAGAAATATGGTGAGGATTTTGCCTCAGAGGCAGCTAAAGTGAGATATATCACCAGAGCATTAGAGGGGACCACAGCAAAGTGGATGGTCACCCTACATAATGATAATGCCCCTCAATTGATGAACTTTGATCTGTTTATGGCAGCCTTGCGCACCCGATTTGAAGATCCTCTTGCTGAACGCAAGGCTAGGATTAGGATGAAAACCATAAATCAGGGGAGAAGATCTGTGGCTGAATACATCCGGGAATTTAGAGAGCTGGTGTGCCATATTTGAGGGTGGTCCCAAGAAGCTCTGACAGAGGCTTTCAAGGATGGGTTGAATGAAGATGTTTATCAAAGCTGTACCTCCAGAAGAGATCCTAGAGACCTGAAACTCTGGTACGTGTTGGATGTGGATGTGGAGATCGATCTGACCAGAAAAAGGTGCAGGGGTGGTCCCAACTGGAGAAAGCCCTCTCCCCCGAGAGGCTCCTAAAGCTCAAAAGGAGGGGGTTGGCTGTGAAACCCAAAACCACAGCATGCTTCCAATGTGGAAAGGAAGGTCACCAGGCTGCAGATTGCCATACTAAGCTGGACCCAAAAGGGGTGCCCGGTCGACCGTTGGAATGGTCCATGGAGTGACAGGCGGCTTTTGAGAAGCTAAAACGACTCTTTGCAGCTGAACCAGTGCTAAAGCATCCAGAGATGGATGCCCTTTTTGTGACCCAGGCCGATGCAAGTGACATGGCGGTGGGAGCGGTGCTACTTCAATCAAACGAGAGTGGAACTTTACAACCCTGTCCTTACACCTCTCAAAACTAACTGAGACTGAAAGAAGATGGGCTATTTGGGGAAAAGAAGTGTTTGCTGTCCGATGGGCATTATTAACTTGGAGGCATTTTCTCGAAGGGGCAAAACACCCCTTTGAGGTATGGACAGATCATAAAAAGCTAGAGGCCCTAAAAACTCCTCGAAAATTGTCTCCTAAGCAAATTCTTTGGGCGCAATACTTTAAGCGGTTTAATTTTTCATTGAAGTACCTCCCAGGGGAAAAGAATTTTATGGCGGATGCTTTATCTAGGTTGCTCCAATACAACAGTGTCCACCCAGAAATGATCCATCCTATTGTTCCTACAAGGCAACTGGCTGCCCCAATGGTCACCAGAGCCCAGGGAAAAGAGGGTGTTAATCTGTCAAATGATATAACTGTGCAGTTAAAAGAAGCTTTAAAATTGGATGATTGGTTCTTAAACCACTCAAATGACTGTACTGTTTAGCATGGGTAGGGACCAAATTATATGTCCCAGCTAGCCTAAGAGGGCCCATCTTAAAGCAAGCCCACAATTCGAAAGTTGCTGGACATTTTGTCTTTGTGAAAACCTTACATTTGGTCAAATGGCAATTTTGGTGGCCATCTTTGAAAAAAGACATAGAAGCTTATGTAGCTAGCTGTCCTGTTTGTGCTTTAAAGAGTTTCAGACATGCTATACTTGCACTCCTACATGTTCCTGTAGCTGTGTGTAAGTGTGTGCACACTTTTATTCTTACATGATTTAAGGAGACACACACAATTTAAACATCCATATTTAACATTCTTGTCTAACATTTGTACGAAAGAAATTTATTAGAAATAATAGGTGATCAGATTAGACAGAATTTCTCCTTCATTACCGAATACTTTGAAGGTCTCTCTTGTGATAATTTTATCCCTAAAGCAATTTTACATCTAAAGAAACCCTACTGATCAAATGAAAGATACATGTTTTTATATAAGAAATGAAAAGGCTAATGATCAAAACCAAGTCATTTCCATTAGGAAACAAGGCCTTAGAAAAAAATGAAAAATGAATCAAAGTTAAACATATCATGAAAACTTGTTGGGTGATTTTTCCCAATTTCTTCAAAAACATTTAACAGAAAGCATATTAAAATTATATATTACCATCAAAGACTGCTGATATATACCAGTAGGAACCTCTTGTGCTTAACAGGAGTTTTATAAAACATTGATTATATTATCATACTATTAAATAAAATTGAAATAGATTAGGTTTCTCCACAGCAGGTTGGACTGGGAGCAATTAGAAGAGCCACAAGAATGTGTGTGTGTGTGTGTGTGTGTAATGTATATAGCATATGTATATGTGTGTTATGTGTATGGGTAGATATATACTTTCTTTGAAATCAGGCAACAGAATTTCATTTTTAATGTGGGCCAGTATGCTCAAGTAAAAATTGATAATAAAGATTATCTCATCTTATACCTTATCTTATTGTCTCATATCATCTTAAGAATCTCTGAGAAGTAGAAAAGCTAATACGAAAAATATTGCTATAATAGCTGCATATCAAATATAAGTCTCATGGATTGGGAGAACAGTAGTTCAGTGATAATTAGATTCTTTATACTGACTTCATTACTTTATAACTAACTCAACCAACATAATTCTTCTTCCTCCTATTTTCCCCATAACAGCATCCTTTGAGGTGGGTTGTTTTATGTTTCATATTTAAATCAAAATTAAATTAAATTTTACTAATTAGCATGTATTATTTCTTTATAATTTCTTTATAATCCTGGCCAATAAAATGCATTTTGCATTTAGTTGACTTTGTTAGTAAGGGGCGTGTATAAGTGCACCATCGTGCCTACCGTCCCTGTCCTATTGTCCCCATTCATTCATATCTATTTCCTGTATTCATACTCATGTTTATTCTAATACCTATTATCTTGTAAGCAATTGACAAATCAAATAAATAAATAAATAATATTAGTTTATTTCTGATTGAAAATCATTCTAAATTAAATTCTATTTAAAAATACTTTTAATGAGGAAGTTCCAAAATTGTATACACACATTCCCACAAATTCATTTTAATATATTCATGTTGAAAAGGGCTTATACATTTTTATGATTTATATTTAATGTTGAACAAATGATAACATTCCCAATGTTCATATTTTCTCATCTTTGAAGTTATATTTATTTTTGAGTATTAATTTTTTTAAAAGATAATTTGTCATAAAATGCCCTCTGAGCAGTTTCCATGACACCCTATATAAATATAATTCTGAGTTCAGTTCCAAGCCAATTATTAACCTGAACATATTTTTTTCATTCTTTGAAAAATCTACTGTATCTTTAATCAAAATTGGCAGCAATTAAGGGAGTTAACCTATTTTTAAAACATTCAGTGGTCAGATTTGGCTTTGAGAAGTTTATTGATCTGTGAATCCAACTGAATTACATGAGTCTTTTATTCTGTGTCAGATTAACCGAGTAACATGCATAATCTTCAAGTTATGGTATAATTAACCTCCAAGCATCAATTAGCTAAACATATTTAATCAATTCCATAATCTCTGAATATTTTTGGTCTTCTCTCCAAATGTTCATTAAAGAATTCATTAGTTTAGTTTAGCTTACTTTATTGTCATTGCACCTCATACAATGAAATTAAATGCCATCTTCAGTGTATATCTATAAAAATAAAACATAACACACATCCTTCACATTCTATACAATTGAATTGAAAACCCGATATTGCATTAATATTGCACGAATACAGTAGAATTAAATATAGTTTCTACTCTGGGAGTTACTACCCTGCTCTTTTTCAGCCTATTTGTTCTTGTTTTTATTATCCTGTACTGATAATAGTTCAAAAAAGGGGTTCCCAGGATGAGATGGATCTTTGAGAATGTTTTGAATTCTCTTAAGGCAGCGGGAGCTATAAAGCTCTTCCAAAGAGGGGAGAGGGCAACCCATGATCCTCTGGGCAATGACATTCACCCTCTGGAGTGCTTTCCTATCTGCCCCTGGGCAATTGGCAAACCATACACAGGTGCAGTAAGTTAAAATGCTCTCTGTGGTGCAGCGGTAGAAGGTCACCAGCAGTTTTCCATTCAGTTGTTGTTTCCTGAGAAGCCTTGGGTAGTATAATCTCTGCTGGGCCCTTTTGACCTTGAATGGCTGGGTGGACTGGACGTTAACATTTGAACCACTACAAGTCCATGAATTTGCCATAAGCTAAATAAATAAATGTTCATAAGCAGAATTCCCTTGACAATAGTACTGAGGGAAGAGAAGGAGTGGGAAGGGAGGGGAGAGAGGAAGAAAGGGAGGGGAGGGGAGGGGAGAGGAGGGGAAATGAAATGAAAGAAGGAATGGAAAGAAGGAAAGGAAAAGGATATTGACTTTGTTGTTGGAATTGAGTAGAATTGAGGAACACCAATAAAGCTGCAGATACTCTGAGAAGGGATGGTGCACAGAGAAACAATCCCTTCACACACTCTCCTTGGCCACCTTACTTTTAAGTGTGCCTGAGCATTGCATTTTACTCACATGCCTCGTTCAGATTCTGCAGTCCTTAGAAAGAAATTTTGAGTGCAACCTCTCATTCATGACATTGAAGGAGAGCTGATACAAACAACTATCAGAGAATTTCTTTGCTCAGCAATCTGTGATTTACTGTTCTCCTTTTCCACTGTAGAGCAGCTGAGAAGAAACAGCACAATAATATGTGAAGCTGCAATGAATTAGTTAATTCCTCTTGCGAGACTGGTCAGTCTGGCAAACTTAAATCTCCTGCTCATTCATGCTTGTCTTGTAATTTAATGAAGACAAAGATAGGGCTGACAATCCAATTACTTTGGAAATGCAAAATGGGGCTGCAACAGAGAGCCTTACACTCACCTGACATTCAGGGATGAGAGCACAGGAGGGCAAATGAGGAGATACCAGGGGAGGGGCAGTTTATAGAAAGTCTTTCTCAACTGAAAATACCATCCGTGGAGGGTCCACCAGCTGTGAAGCCCCATTGAAGTAGCATCAAGCAACGGTTGCAGCTATTTTATATTGGCAATTACAGTCCGGTGATTGGTGTGCTTCTGTTGATTCCTCTGCTTCTGTTGCATAGCACCACTAACTCACAGTGACAGGGTTAATGCAGTGTGCAAAATCATGACTTGATATGGTGGATTCCCTCACTACGTAGAAGTTTGGATTATAAGAGCTCCAAGGTTCCTTCCATTTGATGATTGCATGATTTTGTTTGATTTCTGGAATCAGTCACATACATATCAGGAAGGGCTGAGGCACTGGCACCAATCCATGATTGTGGGGTGGGAGAGAGACAGTTTTTCAGTGGTTATGGCCAGCCATGAGAAGGGCAGGGTTGGCGCTGCAGTGTTAATATGACTGTATCAGAGTTGTATGTAGGCAGTGTTTTCTGAATCTTCCTTCCTTCCTTCCTTCCCTCCCTCCCTCCCTCCCTCCCTCCCTTCCTTCCTTCCTTGATCGTACTTTTCAGAGTTTCCCAAGATTCTTGAGTTGTTTTCCTCTGTTTCCTCTGTAGGATTTTCATCCAAGGAATCTTTCCCAAGTTCTTTCTGAGTTTATTAAAATCAGTTCTTTTAAAATCTAAGACTCTGGTGTCATTATGTTCTATTGCTTATGTTTGTGTTATGTTGAAAGTATCACTCTTCCCCAAGGTTCCTGCAGTTTCAACTCCCTCTATTATTTCTTCTCTGTTTGTAAGTATTAAGTCCAGTATGGCTGTCCCTCTAGTTCCCTCCTACCTTTTGGACAACAAAGTTGTCAGCTAGGGTAGTTAAGAACCTATTTGATTTCTCACGGTGCAGAATTAGTTTTCCAATTGATATCAGGGTAATTGAAGTCCCCATTACTATTGTACTGTGTTTCCTTCATATATTTATTAGTTGGTTGGCAAAAAGTCCATCTATGTTTTCTGCTTGGTTGGGTGGCCTATAATATACACCTATGGCCATGTCATTCTTTTTTTCTTTTATATTGACCCATATGCATTCTAGGACATTTTAGTCTTTGGTTTCATGCATTTCTGTAGCAATACAGTGGTCCTTTACATACAGTGCAACTCCACCTCCTCTTTTATGGGGTCTAGTTTTTTTGAACAGTTTGTATCCTTCTATCAGTATGTTCCAGTCATGGGTTTCATCCAATGGTGGGATTCAGTGAGTTCGTACCAGTTCGGAAGATCCGGTTGTTAACTTTCTGAGCAGTTTGGCGAACTGGTTGTTGGAAGAAATCATTAGGGTGGAGAACTGGTTGTTTGATCCACCACTGGTTTCATCCCAGCAAGTTTCTGTTATTCCAACTATCATATCTACCTTCATCTATTAGTAGTTCAAGTTCATCCTGTTTTTTCCTCCAGACTTTGTGCATTTGAGATCTTTATGTCTGACGCTGGGTGGGCTTCCTATGTCTCCTTTTTGGTGTTTGTGTTTGTCTTCCTCCCCAACTCTCTTTACTTCATTATTTGACTTGTTTTCTAGGGGTTTTTGCTTGGAATTAGGTCCTGGAAATATTAAATTACATTATTTAGTCACCTGCTCAAAATCCCATCTAGGTTTCAGTGCGTTCTGGATCCACATGTTGTTTTTGCACCTTGGTGTTCTATTGTTCTCCCAGGCCCCCTCACTGTCACTTGCAATTAACTCACAAGGAAACCTACCTGGGGAAGCTTCAGAATCCCAGCAATTCATGCCAGTGCTCACACCTTCTCTTTTGTTGCTGGCAACCTGTTATTGTTATTCTGTCAGAAGTGACCACATTCAAGCCAAAAGCTGGCTGTTGGATTGCGGGAGGGGAGAGACCTTGAACATCGTTTGCAAGCAAACAATAGGAAAAGGATTGCTTCCCCTTTCCAAGTTCTTCTTTGGTTTTGCTGCTTTTCACTTCTCCTTAGAAGTGAAAAAAAAAAGTGCATAGAAGGACTGAATTAAACTCTAGGAAAAATGATCAACCAATGCAGGTTAGTCCTTGACTTATGACTAAAATTGAGCCCAAAAATTTCTGCTACTTCGAAAGACAGTTGTTGAAAGGTTTTTGCCCCATTTCTTTCTTGCCACAGTTGTTAAGTGAATCACTGCAGTTGTTAATCACATAGCTTCTTCCATTGACTTTGCTTGTCAGAAGGTCATAAAAGGGGATCACATGATGCCAGGACACTGCAACTGTCATAAATACAAGCCAGTTGACAAGTGCCCAAATACTGATCATGTGACTATAGGGATGTTGCAACGGACATAAATGTGAAAAATGGTCATAAGTCACTTCTTTCAGTACCTTTATAACATTGAATTGTCACTAAATCAACTGTCGTAAGTCGAGGAGTACCTGTATGCCATCCATGCATTTTTTTTCTCATGTTTATGTAGTGTATATTGGAGGTGCAATTAAATCTCATTTTAATGTATGCTGAGTGTACATTTAAAGTGACAATAAAATTATTCTATTCTATTCTATTCTATTCTATTCTATTCTATTCTATTCTATTCTATTCTATTCTATTCTATTCTATTCTAGAAATAAGAATGGCACTGTTCTGCCTATTTCCAAGATTTCTTTTCCCTAGCCAAAACTCCCTTGCCCCTATGGCATTTTCGCAGTTAAAAATGTCACAGGCAATAGAGACTTGCATGGAAATAACGCTCTCTCCTACACCCACTAAATTCAATTATGGCCATCCCTATAGGCCAGTGACAGCAAAAGGAGATACATCTTCCATTCTCTTGCTGATTGAATCAGCAAGAATAAAATATTTGCATATGAGCAGGGATGGAATCTGTCAGTTGACCTGGATGCCTACAAATATTGCAAATTAGCAAATGTGTGTAAAAAAAAAGCAGGAGAGTTAGAAGCCAATTTTTATGGTTCATCACACAGTCACCAAATGTTTAGACTGGGTTTGGAAAATTTATTCACCTTTTGATTCCTTCCCAAGGATCTGGAATAGGCAGGTGTTGTTGTTTAATAATATTAAAGGTACTGTTAAACAGGTGTGGAATTAACGGAGGCAACCAAGTAAATAGGATAACCCTTTTATTAAAACACTAAAAAGGGTTTAAAAGTCAAACCGCGAGCTCACAGAGTGGCTGACAGGTGACAGCTGATTCCGTCTGACAGCGCTCCTTTTATAGCACGCTGTCAGACGCAACAGCCAATCTACGGCCACACTATCTCCCGCTTCTTATGCGGACCGATGTGGAAACTTGCTTCACAAACAGGTACTATTACAGGCTTTAAGCTGTTCCAAGCAAAGCTGTCTTTTGCAATTGACTGGTGGTGACTTTGTCAGTGCCAGATGTTTGGGGGTTGCATCCAAGGCACTTACTACTTCTGGTAATATTTTTATTACATTATTACTTTGTTTTCAGTCATTGTATATTTGTAATCAGTAAAAACATTTCTTCCATTAGTCCTTCAGTTGCTGGCCCTTGATTGCTCATCCAACAGGCTTGAGTCCTGTAGCCCAGAGGTCTCCAACCTTGGCAACTTTAAGACTTGTGGACTTCAACTCCCAGAATTCCTCAGCCAGCAAAGCTGGCTGAGGAATTCTGGGAGTTGAAGTCCACAAGTCTTAAAGTTGCCAAGGTTGGAGACCTCTGCTGTAGCCCATTTGTCACCAGATGTCCAGGAACTCCAACATCTAGCAGAGTCTTTGCTGATCCAAATGATGACCAACCCAGTATGGATTTCTACGAATTACATCTCCCCATGTTGGGAATGGGACAGCTCTTCATCTGGTTCCTCTGATGAAACCTGTCCAGTATAACTGAACTTCTGGCATAGCTCTCATCTTCCTCAGAGCACGCAAGCCCCACAACCACATCAAGGTAATTATTATTAATTTTCTTTTCTCTCTCTTTTATTTTATTTTATTTATTTATTTCCTTATTTATGTTGGATATTTTAACATTAGATAATTTGCTTCATCTATATTGGGAACACTATGTATTGTATGCCATCCTGGGGGAAAAAAGAGGTATAAATCTTTAGACTAAAAATGAGTGTATTAGAGTTGTATTCCACTTACTAAGACCTGCATGGTATCCCCATTAGGATAAAATTAAAAAATCTTGCAAGGGGACTGAGGTACATGGGAGAACAGGAGGAAGGGTCAAATAGTCAAGAAGGCAAGCGTGACAATGCCATCCTTTTCCCACCTGCATTGCATGCATGATGCATGTTTAAAGGGGGTGGGGCTTCAATCACACAGTTGGAGCTGCCATCTTGATTTCTTTGCCACCTGGTCTTTTGAATGACCTTGTGGGAAAGGATTCTGTTTTTAGATTTCTTTCTGAAGGGAACATCCCACTTGCTTGCAGAATAAAAATATCAACCTCTACAGAGAAATTTAGGGGCACAGACTAGTCCTGGTTAATGTCCTCATTTTTGGAGAACTGGACATCTGTGTCACATAGTTGTCCTTAAAGTAATTATTCACATTGATGAAAGGCAGATTAAAAACTTGGCTGTGAGCTAATGATATATTATATCCATATTTCACACCATGAAATTCTTGTAATCAACACACATTGAACATTAAATTGCCTTGACATTTCATGCACCATGTAGTGGTTTGAATTCAAATATTCTTGAATTTTGATTGCTGTGCTTACCATGGCATTCCTCTGGCCCTCGGTCATAATACACTTAATCTGCTGAGTTACAAACCCAGTCCTATCTCCATACCAGAAGTAACTCTGTCAGTACACTGTGACACTAATGGGGTCAAAATCACCACCATCTATGTTCTTTCGGATTCTTGTCCTCACCTCATAGGAGGCGGCATGGGAGTGATAGATTGGAGGTGTTATTATTATTACAGACATTATTGTTAGCATTATTGTAGAAAACATTAATGTACTTGAACTATGATTCAGAAGGATGGGAGATGGCCTCTAGGTAGCTGTGGAATAACATGGAAGCTTTTGAGGTTGATGTATTTCAATGTTAAAGATCAAAATAGTTTGTGTTTGTTTCTTCTGTTTTGCTTTTTGCCCTTGGATCCCAAACCAGCATTACCCCGAAACCAGTATGACCATTCAAAGTTACAATGACACTGCAAAGAGTGACTTATAACCATGTTTTCACACTTACAACTGTTGCAGAATCCCAATGAACATGTGATCAAAATTTAGATGCTTGGCAACTACTCATATTTTGACTGTTGCAGCATCCCAGGGTCACGTGATCACCGTTTGCGGCTTTCTAATAAACAAAGTCAATGAAGAAGCCAGATTGACTTAACAACTGTGTTACGAACTGAACAACTGCAGTGATTCATTTAAAAATTGTGGCAAGAGAGGTCGTAAAATGGGGCAAAACTCACTTAACAAATTGTCTCAATTAGCAACAGAAATGTTGGGCTCCTTTGAGGTTGTAAATTGAGGGTTATCTATAGTTGCTGCTTTTCTTGGCTCTGTTAATCTGCCCTCACCTCTATTAATCTCTATCATATTTTCAGGCACACTAAAGTTGGCAAGTTAGCTTTTTGGTGTGAACCTGCCAAGAACTTGGACCATAAACTCCAATTTATTCTTTAGATCGGCATAAATATTTCGTTACTTTCCAGCAATCTTGATCCTCACAAGTTTGGGAACTGTGCCACAACAATGTCCCTCACTTCCAGAGAAGAAATGGATTCTGACTCTTTTACTTCTGAAAAAAAATTATGATTGTTCATCTTTAATGATAGGCTGAAGCCAAGGAATTTCTGAGCAGTCATTTTTATCAGATCCAAGCTGTATCCCTAGACGATATGCCTGGGTTAGGCATCGTAACATTTGTTTCGATACTTGTGAACTATGGAAGAGCCACAAAATTGGAGGACCAGAGCTGCAAGATTGGTGAGTCAAATTATTAAAAAGACACTGTCTGTTGGGCCTTTTTTCAACTTGGTCATTTAGAAAAGACAAGCCTTTGACTGTATTTGTGGTGAAAGGAATGCATTTACTAAAGCCAGGTGGTTACAAAGTTAAAAAAAGAAAGAAAGTTGTCTACTTACTTTCTCCTTTCCCAGGTCCTTTCATCCCCCCTTCTTTTTCCTTGAAGACATTTCATTTGTCATCCAAGAAGCTTCTTCAGTTCTGACTAAAGGGTGAGGAATGGAAGGGATTTTAGAGGACCCCAATGTGTTTGTATTGTGATGCTTTGGTGTTTTTATATCTGATTTTTTTTAATGCTGTGAATTGGTTTGTTAGCCATCCAGAAGTATGATAGATTTTATGCATGAATGAACGAATGAATGAATGAAATATTGTGCAGTGCAGAGGGAAAGAATGTACCCACAAAAGCAGCAGTGGCTAAACACCTTCCAACGTTGCATCCTCAGCCCAGTGTCCTCCAAAATGATAGACATTGTGCATATATCAAGGCTCCTGCTGAGAGACAGTAGAAGAAACACTTCAGGAAAATTGAAAACCATCTACGCTTAAGCCAGTGGTCCTCAACCTGTGGTCGGCAGACCTCTGGGGGAGTCATGATGTTGACACAGGGGGTCTGTGAATATTTGATGCAGTCTAGTGCTTTAAATCTTGAGTTAAGTCTTGGTGGTCCGTAGCCATAGTCCATGGCCATAAAAGGTATTTAAAGAGGATCTGTGGTAAAGAAAATGTTGAGAACCACTGCCTTAAGCTATAGAATGGGGATGAGAAGTCTGGATGCAATGGCGTGTTCCAGGAACAAGTTGGTCATTATCCAGCTTAATTTAGAAGGGCATTAGATAATGCATGGGCTGTTGGGTCATCATTTCCAAAGACATTTCCTTACTGAAAGAGCACAGGCAGGCAAAATCAATGGGATCAGGAGACTTCAGATTTCCTGCCAGTTTTCCCATTGATTCCTCCCTCCCTCCCTCCCTCCCTCCCTCCCTCCCTACCTACCTACCTCCTTCCCTTCCCAGCAGGTGGCTGCTACTGGGTGGGGGAGAGAATGAGGGATTGTGAGACTGGCTGGGAAACAGCCATGGAACATTGACAATGAATGTGTGACCTTAGCAGCAACAGTCAGTAGCACTGAAATAGTCACAATTTTTCCAAATTTCATTCCCTCAGAAATCATATATCCTAGATTTTGGACACATTCTGTAAATCAGGACATTTGAGGTATCTTGGTTCAAAAATTGTTGCCCTGTGTTAACTCAATTCTTGACTCAATTTAAAGACCAACAAGTGTTTTAATAGTATGTAGATGTAGATAGACCCACAAAATGGTAGATTACATTAGCAATTCTTAACCTGAATATATATTTAGACTACATTCTTAAACTGAGTTAGCGTGAGATAGGGAAAATACATGATATTTTTTTCTGTGCAACATTGGCAAATTGAATGAATTGTTACTGATCTCCACCCTAACTAGCTGGTGTTAGGAATTTATCCCCCACTACTCCTGACTTCTCTTTATTTTACTGCATATTTCTTAATTCTGCCATGTGAGCTCTTCCCCCCAGGTATATTTATTTGCCACTTTACTCTGGTCTCCATGGTGATTCAGTCTGAATATTATGGGCAGAAGCAAGAGGTTGTAAGGTCTGCAAAAGCCACTGGATGCAGGTGGTGCAGGTGATACATAGCAGAGCCCTCACTACTCAAAGCCAGAGAGAATGCACTGTTTCACAAATTAACAATAAGGTGATGGGTCCAATGCCAGAGAGCAGGAGACACAACAAGTGAACTTTGAGCTGTGTCCGTTCTGGAATAAATCTCCATACAGATCATCCGTGAAATCACCATCAAACTGAAGCTTGACTAAACTGTCTGCTCATAGGCTTCTCACAAATGATGCTGCTAAATCACAGCTTTATAATAGACCCCTTGGAAACTCATTTCTTGCTTTTAAATATGAACATAACATTGATGTGCTCCATGTGTGTGGCAGATATTCCTCACACTCACACTCACATACACAGACAGACAGACACACAGAGTGGGGGAGGGGCTGTTCAAACAGAGCATTGAGAATATTGGGGTTCTGATTTAAAGATGACTGTAAGAAGTCTTCAACCACTAAACTTTTAGAGTATGGGGATAAGTTTGTGCTAGATCCCTCTTTTCCTTGAAGAGTTTAGACCTTTCCATTGCTGCATCTAATGTGGTTGGTTCCTGGTTGAGAACATACCGCGTTTCCCCAAAAATATAATCTACCCTGAAAACAAGCCCTAGCCTGATTTTCCACACCTGTGCCTAATATAAGCCCTAGACAAAAAATAAAACCTAGTTAAGGCCCACCCACCATCTGGTTGTATCAGGTGGGGCAAGCCACAGCCATAAAAATCAAGCTACGGTGAGGGTGGAGCTGCCTCACATGCCCCACACCTTAGGACTGCCATAGCAAGGCCTCCCATGCCCCAACACCTGTCATGCTGTTGCCCAACGTCTGTGGTCACCACAAGGCTCATCACGCCAGTGCCGCCACTCGGACATGCAATGGCATAATGCACCACACCTCCTGCTGCAAGTGGCAGTACTAGCGCAATAAACTATGCGGATCTGGCACTCGTGGCCACAGAAATCAGGTAGCACTGCAACAGGTGTCGGGTGTGGAAGGAGTGGCTCTGTTTCTGGTGCACCTGGTCTTCCAGTTTCTGGTGTGCATGCATGGGCGAAAACAGCTGGCCAGTGCACATGTGCTGGCTCTACCAAGCCTTTCGGGGGTCCTCGCACCTCCTTGCCTTCCCCGCTGGTCCCTGTCGGGATGGTAGGACATCCCCACAGACAACCCAGTTTCACAGCCCTGGACAGGAAGAGAAAGTTGGGTGGAGAATGCCGCCTCCCTCCGCTGGAAAGCCAGAGCCCCTTCCCAGACTCAAAGGGAAGGGGCATCAGTGTTCCTGGGGCTTGGGTTGGAGTGGTAGCAGGTGGGAGAACTTTGCCCAACTCTGGCTGGGATGAAGCACCCCTCTCCAGCCCACCACCGAGAACAAGCCAGCAGAAACCCCCACCACTGCTTCCCAGCCAGCATACCTCTTACCCCGGTGCTGGACAGTCCTCTCACATGGAGTCAGCTCCTGTGCAGTCCTGGATAGTCCTGCAGCAGCGGCAGCCACAACAGGGTGAGAAACAGGAGCGAGAACTGCTGCTGCCCTCTTGGCCCCAGCAGCAGCGATTCTCGCTCCTATTGTGGCCCACTAGCAGCTGACGGAGGTGGCAGCAGAGTCAGACAGTAGTGAGAAGGTTGGGGAAGAACCTGGCCCAGTTTGGAGACTGAGGAAGGCTTGGACAAGGGCTCTGTATTAGAGGCAGTGATGGGGCCAGGGCAGGCTGGCAGTCATCAGCTGCCTTCAGACTCAGACAGCAGTGAGGCTGGGGAGTTTCTGGAACCAGTTCCCAGCCTGTGCATATGCAGGGCTACCAGAAGACAAGAACAATTGAGAAAGCAGGGTTGACTCAGGAGTAAGGCCACACCTCGGAGATGATTGGCTCCTCCCATAGGACATAAAAGAGGAGCAAATGGGATGTGAGCTTTTGTAGGAAGCAATTACTTCATCTGGTCAATTCAAGCTTTGAAAAATTCTGTTTGACTCTGTGTCAAGTTTGGCCTTGCCCTGCGTTTGGAAATTAGTTCTCTGGCAGCATTCCAATTGCGATAAGGTGGGTGTTTATAAACATTCCCCTGAAAGACTGTTAGTGAAGCCTTGCAGACTGTGAATGAACGTAATTCATAGCGGTTGAAATAAAAGAGGTTTTGCTGGGTCTAAGATTGTGTTTTATGCTTTCTAAGGAAGCCTAGGTCAGAACAGCTCCTGCCTTTTGCCCTCTGCCTGCCACTGCTGCTGCTCTTCTGAGGCAGTGGGGATGCGCATGTGAACCACCGCTGCCCCCTCAGACCCGGCAGCAGTGGTTCTCGCTCCTGCCTTTCATCCTGTTGTGGCTGCTGCTGCTCTTCTGGGGCAGGGGAGCTGTGCATGTGAACCGCTGCCACCCTCTCGGCCCCAGTGGTGGCAGGAGCAGCAGGCAGAGCAGCATTTCCTGGCTGGGAAGTCAACTGCCCCATGCATGAGCTGGCCAGTGCGCCGGAACCTGGAAGAGCAAGGGGAGCAGAGCTGCTGGCCAGGATGGGTGGGCCGGGGCTACCCTTCCTCCCCACCTGAGTGGACTTCTTGCACGGCCTCAGCCCTCCAGCCCATGGCACTGACATGCGTCCGTGGTCTGGAGTACCTGGCTGGCAGCTCTGCTGGGAAGATGATCTTCTGTCAGAAGGCTTCTGTCTTAGAGTAGGAGATCCTAGAATAAAGGAAGAGAGAAGAGCAAAAAATAAATATTTTTATTCCACTTACATATAAATTCCAATTCAACTAATTTTAAAATTATCCAGACCAAGTGATTGTATTTATAATCACTTACTTGTAATCAAATTGTCACTATTGGAACCACTTTTGGGGTCCTTTTGAGGATTGCATCCAAGGCCGCTCTCTGAGGTAGAATTTACAGCTGATCCAAAGCTCAAATATTGCAAATGATGTCACTTGAGTACAATTCAGGAGAAATATTCATGCGTCTGTGAGGCATAACACAATCTGTGCATTCAGCACAAACTGGAGAGTTGTCCAGTAAGTAAGGCTGGCATGATATTATACCAGATTGATTCCAGTGAGGCACATAAGTTTATGAGCAATTTATAAGATGAGCTTGAATGAGCATTGTCTGCCTCCTCCTTGTACAAAGAAATGACAGTTCTTATTTATATAATATCTGTAGGCTCAGCTTTTTCTTAAGGTTTAATATCCAATTCTTATACATATCGATTTTACAGAAGACAATGTTGAAAAAGCACTACGCAATCTAAAACCATCTCTATCTATTGGACCAGATGGAATATGTTCCTACTTCTTCAAAAAGCTATCCACTGCCATGGTCACAAGCCACGGTCATCCCCATCTTCAAAAAGGGAGACCCCAGCCTAGTTGAAAATTACAGACCAATCTCCTTATGCTGCACCACCTGTAAAGTCATGGAATCAATTATTAACCAATCCATTATCCTCCACTTAGAGACAAACAACCTACTCTCCAATAAACAATTTGGTTTCAGGAAAAAACTATCATGTAATCTGCAACTCTTACATTGCAAAAACATATGGACTACACAACTCGATCAGGGCAAAGCAATAGACGCAATCTACATAGACTTCTATAAAGCCTTTGATTCAGTGGTACACGACAAATTACTCATAAAACTAAAATCTTATGGTATCTCTGGAAAAACTGCATAACTGGATAGAAGCATTCCTGTCAAACAGACAACAAATGGTCAAAATTGGGAGCGTCCTATCAAATTCTGTATCTGTCAACAGTGGTGTCCCTCAAGGCAGTGTTCTAGGACCAACTCTCTTCATACTCTACATAAATGACCTCTGTGATCATATTAAGAGCAACTGCATTCTTTTCGCTGATGATGTAAAGCTATTCAACACCACTGACAATACTGCTACCCTCAAAAAAGACCTCAACTATATGTCAGAATGGTCAATCAAATGGCAACTTCAAATCTCAACAAATAAATGCTCTGTCTTACATATTGGCAAAAAAATAATAATCAGAAAATAAAATACAAGCTGAATAGTCAAGACCTTGTTGATGATCCAAACTCTGTCAAGGATCTTGGAATACTCATCTCTAATGATCTAAGTGCTAGAGCCCACTGTACCTACATAGCCAAAAAGGCATTAAGAGTTGTTAACCTAATCCTACGTAGCTTTTTCTCTGGTAATATCACACTACTAACTAGAGCATACAATACATTTGCTAGACCAATACTCGAATACAGTTCATCAGTCTGGAACCCACATTACGTATCTGATATTAACACAGTTGAGAAAGTCCAGAAATATTTCACAAGAAGAGTTCTCCACTCCTCTACTCGTTGCAGAATACCTTATGCCACCAGACCTGAAATTCTAGACCTAGAAAACCTAGAACTACGCTGCCTTCAGTCCAATCTAAGTATAATACATAAAATTATATATTGCAATGTCCTACCTGTCAATGAATACTTCAGCTTCAATCATAACAATACAAGAGCACACAATAGATACAAACTCAAGGTTAACCGCACCAAACTTGATTGCAGGAAATGTGACCTCATCAACAGAGTGGTCAATGTCTGGAATACACTGCCTGACTGTGGTTTCTTCCCCAAACCCCAAAAACTTTAACCTTAGACTGTCTACTATTGACCTCACCCCTTTCCTAAGAGGTCTGTAGGGGGCGTGCATAAGCGCACCAACGTGCCTACCGTCCCTGTCCTATTGATTCTTTTTATTTTTCTTATATGTATCCATTTAATGTATTCATAACTATGTTTATACTTATACCTATTATCTTGTAAGTGATTGACAAATCAAATAAATAAATATATAAAATAAATAAAGAAGAAGCAAGCGACAAGAATGACAACACTGGAAAGAAGGAAGGAAGGAAGGAAGGAAGGAAGGAAGGAAGGAAGGAAGGAAGGAAGGAAGGAAGGAAGGAAGGAAGGAAGGAGAAACTGAACAAAAATTTTGTAATTTTACTTAATGGGGGATCCAATTTAAGTTCTTTTTCAGAAAATCTGCACCAATGTTGTATTAGTGTACAGTGGAGGCATGTAGTTTAGAAATAAAACATTAGCAATAATTTACATATGCAAAACTATGAAGAGGAAATTAATTCAGCAGAGGTTATAAATGTACAGTTTGAAGTTCAAATTTTCCCTTTGTCTAGAAGAAGAAGAACTTTATTGTCATTGTACAAGAACAACGAAACTGTGGATGCACCCCAGCAACTGTTCACAATACAATAAAACCAGAGCACTTAGAGATGAAAATAAGAAAAATAGAGTACCTGCGTCTCCATTTGCAATTAGAGAGTACAATATCTATGAATATACACAAAATATACATCCAACACTGACTGTGACGCTTTGCCGAGTGTAATACACAAGAGATGGATTGTACTGTAATATGTTATTATACATCTGAATGGGGTATTGAGATTTCACATCTTTTCACATCTTAATAAGGTAGTGACTTGTATTTATTTGCAGTTCGGATGGCCCAGGGAAATAAACTATTTGTTAGTCTAGTGGTGTGGGATTTTATTGACCTAAAGCACCGTCCAGATGGCAGCAGGTCAAAAAGATAATTTTGCCAGAGTGTGAGGGGTCTTCTATGATGGCCTTGATTCTGCTTTGGCAGCGGGACCTGAGTAAGTCTTCCAGGGAGGGCAGAAGGCAACCAATGATCTACTCATCTTGTTTGCATTTGAATGTAGATTTATTTAATTTTGGATTATTGATGCAGCACACATTAAAATCAATAATTGCCACTACCTAGGATTGAACTCTCAACCTTTTTAAGTTGGAAGCAAGCGCTTTACCTTTAGGTCACCATATCACTCATGTAAATATATGTAAATATATATCTTTATGTCTATATGTATGTATGTGTTTGTGTACACACACACACACACACACACACACATACATATATATGGTATTATAGTAGAAGAAATGGTTTGTAATAATTCTCTACTGATGAAAATGTGTGCCAGAAAAGCACAGAAAAAGGTACAAAAGTTTTACTGCAAACTTTTTTTAAAAAAAGAAGAATTAACTGTTTTCAATTATAACAGCAGATTTTCATCCATTTTTCCAAAAAATTGGGTCTTCTTCGTGAAGTTCAACCTATTTTAGGAAGCTCAATTATTCAGTTTTGTTCTATTTAATTCCTAATGGAGCAAAGTGAGTGTATTTCTTGCTCATTATTAATGCAGATTGATAAAACAGTGCTAAAAAACCACTCCAACTTGCAAAACACTTTTGATGTTACCAAATGCCTGACTTCAGTAAGAAAAGACTGAAAGCCTCTTTTACCCCATGAGAAGAGACACAGATCACAGAAAGTGTTCCAATATTTGAGGGGCCGCCACAAGGATTCTCCAAAGCACCTGAATGCAGAACAAGGAGCAGTGCATGGAAACTGACCAAGGAAAAAAGCAACCTAGAATTAAGATTTCGTGACAGAACAATTAATCAGTGGAATGGGTTGTCTTTGGAAGTTGTGGATGCTCCAACACTGGAATCTCTTAACAAGAGATTGGACAACCTTTTGGTGTACAGCTGTGATGGTGAATCTGCCCAAATCAGAATGCACATGCATGCACATGCATGGGTGCGTGCCAGAGCACTGGAAAACTGAAGACCAGCTGGCCGGTGCACACATGCCTGTTTTGGGGGCATTTTTGGCTGTTTTGGGGCATGAAAAATGGTCTGAAAATGGCCAGAAAACAGCCCAGAAAACAGCCTGGAAAACAGCCTGGTTTTGAGGGCAGAATTGAGGGCAGAATTTCCATGGCTAATCCTTTTAATTCTCTCAGTTCATTTTGACAAATATTGCAGTTTTTCAAACAAGGACACCATTTTGAAATCAAAACAATTCGACCATTCAAACTGAATCAACCATTTAGACTAGTTCAGGCACCACCACTTTAATATAAAAAGCAGTACTTTTATTTCTTAATTAAAAGAAAAAAAATATTTTCCAACAGATGCTTGTCAACCTTTGAAGTAGGACTATGTAGTCTTCAAAGGAATTTAGAACAAGAGTCTTGAATTTCATACAATATCCCTCTGCTAAGAAAATAATAGATATCAATTGATAGACTCACAAATTAATCAAAAATTTGAATTAGCTTCATGCAGATATAAAGGCAACTTCACCATTAATCACACCTACAGTCTAATTCACTTAATCATAAGAACATTTAAATGTAAATTAAATTTAAATCCATTTTGGCTTGGATATTGATAACACCCACTGGCACTTTTCAGAGAGCGCGAGTTTCCAGGTTCTTCCTGTTGAGTATTGCTAGTATTGAGTATTGTTGAGTATTGCTAGTCCTTGATTTACAACAATTCATTTAGTGACCCTTTGAAGGGTGGGAAGGAAAAAAGTGACTTATGAGTGTTTTTCACACATATAACAACATGCATCCACATGGGTGATCAAACTTCGGACACTTGGCAATTGGTTCATATTTATGACAGTTGCAGTGTCCAGGGGTCAATTGATCCTCTTTTGCGACCCTCTGACAAGCAAAGTCAATGGGGAAGCCTAATTCCCTTAACAACCATGCTACTAACTTAGCAACTGCAGTGTTTCCCTTAACAACTGTGGCAAGAAAGGTTGTAAAATGGGGCAGAACTCACTTAACAACTGTCTTGCTTAGCAACAGAAATTGGAGTTTAATTTTGGTCATACGTTGAGGACTCCATATGATCCTTGAACTGAAAATAGTGTATCATTAGAACAAGGATGGCAAAAGAATCTTTCTCTCCCTTGGAGGCTGCATAGCCTCAAAATCGTCTGATGGGTCACTCCCTACAGATGGCTTAATCACAAATTTGAATTTTGTACATATAATCAGAGTTTCAATTATATTGAGACGGTACAAAGAGAACAAGCACCTTCATCTTTGGTTTGTTGTTTGTCTTCGATTAGATTTAACATCAGTCCCCAACTACAGGTTGCTGAGGAATGAAGAAAAATGAATCCATTTCTAGCTCAGCATTTATTAGCATTGAGATAATGTCGCCCATTCATCATAGGCGCGGGTGTATTGCAAAAGTCCCTTTGGCTGTTTATTCTCACTTCTGGAACGTTGATTTTCCTTCCCCCACACCCCCGATCTCAGGAGAAATGATTTTATAAAAAAAATAGAAATCATTTACGCAGAAGAAACTGGAAAAGGGTGTTGATTGCTGGTAGGGAGGTGTTTTGGTCTTTGTATTCCTTTTTTGGCTTGTTGATTGTCTCTCTTGAATTGTATGTAGATGTTGTTTTGTGTCTATGTGCCTGTTGATGGCCAAATTCTCAGAGGGCCAGGCTTATCTACAATGTATATTTGAAATGCTGAGGGCCATCAAGGACAGGACAGGTAGAATCAATACACCTGACTCCTTACTTTCTTTATTACTTTTCAACAATATTCCAGCCCAAAAGTGCTAATCAAACAATACAAGCTGAACTCCAAAACTGGGTCCAGTTCACTTGCTTTAGCATTTTCTATCGTTCGGTTGGCAGCAGATGCTTTCAGAAGCCCACAAGAGAGTATCCGCTGCTTATGAAGCAGTTGTATAATCAGGTCTTGAGATTTAATTACTTTCTGAGTCACCCAGACTGCAAACATGAACGGAGATGTTTAGGTAGCAAAGTCACATATGTGGAAACTCATTGCTGTAAGACTTCATATTTTAAATTAATTTTCCTTCCTACCTTTGATCCACCAACATGTTTTACTCATATAGATGTGATATATATAGATGTATGTGTGTGAGGGGAGGAGAGAGAGAGAGAGAGATTTTTTCAGCAAGAATTTTGTTCTGTTGTCTGACTCAATCTATTAAGGCTTAATTTTAGTCTTTTAAGAATTCCCCACGCAACCAGTTTGTTGCTCTTTTTAAACTTGCCAGTCCACTGTTGGAAAGAGAATGAAGCCTTTAAAAAAATCCTGATTCAACTCGATATTTCTTGCAAGATTTCATTGTGTCCTTGTTAACTTTAGAACAACTGGTGTACTGTTACTTAACACAGAGGCTAATTATGAAGACAGGCAACGTGTGACTGCTCAGTAAATGAATCAGCTTCTCATAGCCTTGCAGAAATCAGAAGAAACTTGCTTAGTGAGAAAGCAATATTGGTTTTTCCGGTGCCAGGAGAATCATGCAGAATGTTTCTACTGTGACAAGTATTGGTTCTCCTTAAACAGAAGTGAGGGCTTGGTCTTTTCTGTTGTCTCTCATATTGCATTTTTCCCACCACCAGCTGGATGGCAAACATAGAAACATAGGAAACAGATGGCAGACAAAGACCTAGACCAGTGGTGGCTAACCTTTTTGAGCTCCTATGCCAAAAATTGTGTGTGCTCTTGAGCACACGTGCCCGCATGCCAGCACCCAGAAGGAAATGCCGTGCCCCCCCACGTCCCCGTGCATGCGCACACAATCCCCCGCCCTCTTACCTGCACTGCGCCTCCCAGCTGATTTTCGGCCTCCCAGGCTTGAGGAAATCCTCTGCAGCCTGAAAAATAGGCCTGTTTGTCACTTTCAGTATTTCCAGAATTACAGGAAGTGATGAAACAAACCTATTTTTCAGGCTGCAGAGGCTTTCCTCAAGCCTGGGAGGCCGAAAAAGGCCTCAAACCAGCTGAAAATCAGCTGGGAGGCACACGCATGTGCAGTGAGGTAAGTTTGCCTGCGGCTGGCGTGCCAGCACAAATGGCTCTGCGTGCCACTTGTGGCATGCGTGCCATAGGTTCAACATCACGGACCTAGACTGTCCTTTGAGGGGGTTTTTTAAAAACACTTTTTAAATTTTTGTCAGATGATGAACTCAGTTAATGATTATTGACACACTTTCTCTGCTGGAACTTGGTCCCAAACTTCTATTACTCTTGTGAAGTAATACTTAACATTACTTTTGAACTTCATTCCTGTCAGTTTGAGGTGATGGCCCTGTGTTTTTGATTTTTGCTTAATATTGAAAATACTGCCTTCTAGAACCTTATTCACACTTTTAATATATTTAAAGATTTCAATCATGCCCGCCATTTCCCTTCTGTTCCCCAGGCTGTAGATATTCAGTTCCTCCAATCTCTCCTTGTATGTTTTATTCCACAAACTTTGCACTATTTTTATTGCCCATGTCTGGACTCACTCTTATCAATATCCTTTTTAAGTGAGGTCTCCAATAGAGGATACAGTATTCCAAATGGGGTCTGACTAAAACCAGAGGTGGAATTCAGCAGGTTCTGACCAGTTCTGGAGAACCGGTAGCAGACATTTTGAGTAGTTTGGAGAACCGGCAAATACCACCTCTGACTGGAGATTTTACAGTATCCTTCCCCTGCCACGCCCACCAAGCCACACCTACAGAACCGGTAGTAAAAGAATTTGAATCCCACCACTGACTAAAACCCTGTATCAGTGTTCTCAATTGTCACAGGGGGTACTTGAATAAATATTATGATTTAAATCTTAAGTCTTGGCAGCTCGTGGCCATAGTTCATGGCCATAAAAGGTATTTAAAGGAGATCCATGGTGAAGAAAAAAAATATTGGGATGCGGTGGCTCAGTGGCTAAGACATTGAGCTTGTTGATCAGAAAGGTCAGCAGTTCGGCAGTTCAAATCCCTAGCGCCATGTAACGGAGTGAGCTCCTGTTACTTGTCCCAGCTTCTGCCAACCTAACAGTTTGAAAGCATGTAAAAAATGCAAGTAGAAAAATAGGGACCCCTTTGGAGGGAAGGTAACAGCGTTCTGTGCGCCTTTAGCATTTAGTCATGCCAGCCACCTGACTACGGAGACGTCTTCAGACAGCGCTGGCTATTTGGCTTTGTAATGGAGATGAGCACCACCTCCTAGAGCCAAAACAACTAGCACACATGTGCAAGGGGAACCTTTACCTGAAGAAAAAGTTGAAAACTAGGGGTGGGATTCTACCGGTTTTGACCGGTTCTATGGAACCCCTTGTTAACTTTCTAAGCAGTTCGGAGAACCGGTAGTTAGAAGAAATCTCCTTTTGTTTTTTTCCACCCTTATTACATTCTTGGCAGGCAGCCTAGACTTACTGTCTGTGAAGGAGGGTTTTTTTTTCTTAAAGGGGAAGGGTTGTTTTAAGCTTTTTTACACTGCTGTTGGGAGGAAATATTCTCCTGGAAATACTTCTTCTTGGCTAGCTAGAAAGATTGACATTCAAACATGAGTTTACATACCCTTTCTGAGTTTTGGTCTAAAACTGGTTTTTGGAGAAGTTTAATTCTGTGCTTGGTAACTTTTAATCCTGTGTTTATTAATGGGATAATTTTCCCTATTCAGCTTTGTTTGGAAGGAAAAAGATTACTGTATATACTCGAGTATAAGCCTAGTTTTTCAGCCCATTTTTTGTGCTGAAAAAATCCCCCTCGGCTTATACTCGAGTCAGATTCCCCTCTGAAAAAAAAAATGGTGTGGAGTCGCGGCCTCCGGCGGCAGTGACTCCCAACAGCCCCAGCCGGGAAGGGAAAGGCAAAAAGCGCTTTGCCTTTCCCTTCCCGAGGCAGCGGGACTGGGGCCGCGCCGGCGGTAGTGACTCCTGACTCAGGGGGCCTCCGAGGGAGGGGAAGAGAGTGACTCCTGCCTCCCGCTGTCATCATCTTCTTCTTCTTTTGGGTTAGTGAATCAATTAAACCTTTCATGATAGTGAGATCGTTTCCCAAATTAATTATTTTTATTTTTGAAATTTACCAGTAGCTGCTGCATTTCCCACCCTCGGCTTATACTCGAGTCAATAAGTTTTCCCAGTTTTTTTGTGTAAAATTAGGTGCCTCGGCTTATATTCGGGTCGACTTATACTCGAGTATATACGGTAATCTCTGTTCCTGAAAAGAAACTGGTTTGAGAAATCTGCTAGTTCCTGTGTCTATTTGTTCTGGCAATTGGTTTAACAAGCAACAGCTACTGTTGTGATTTAATTATTTGTATTGTGTTTGAATTTTTTCCTGCCTCATAGTTTATTTTTCTATCTGGGGAGGGGGTCTTCATTCACTGCTTTAGTGGTATCTGGCATTGTCCTTTTGGGGTGTACTTCCAAGAGGCAGGATGCAAGCTTGGCAGTGATTTTTTTCTACTGCCTTTCTGGGGGGCATGTGATCTTTCCTTAAATCTGGGTGATTTCCTTAGGATATCTTATGAGATAAGTGAGACCAGCTGGTATCTTTAAGTGGTGTGAATGGATCTAAGGATTGCTTTTCCTGGGTGTGCTCTTTCTGGAGCACTTAAATGACCTCTCTGCTAAAGAGTTTCACTTTATGAGCAAGAGATGGCTGCTTGATAGTTATTTTAACTATTTTCATTCCTGAAGGTGCTCTGGTACCCTGCCTGATTTGTAACTCCAGCTTGCAGGTATTTTTAATCTAATGATTGGTATTTAGGGCAGCTTTTTGCAAGCAAATAAGCTTTTGTATTTTTGTACAGGTAATCCTTGACTTACAACAGTTCATTTAGTTAACATTCAAAGTTACAATGGCACTGAAAAAAGTGACTTATGACCATTTTTCACATTTATGACCGTTGCAGCATCCCCACTGTCATGAGAGGCCAGGCGAGAAGAAGCGCTCCTTGACGTGAGTGATGAGTTGGCCATGCCTACCCAGTCACATGACCACCAAGCCACACCCACGAACTAAGCCATGCCCATAGAGCAGGTTGTTTAAAAAATTAAATCCCACCCTGTTCGTTTATTTTGAAACCTGCCAAAGCCCCAAACTCATTTCAGTTTCCTCATCAGGTGTTCTATATTATTTTTTGGATCTTGTAAAAATATAACTAAATCATCAGTGAAGCTCTCAATTTATAACATATAAATAATTTATAATCTTTTTTCTCAATACTTATACCCTCTCATCGTGTCTAATATCTCTATTTAAGACTTCCAAAACCAAATAAACAGCAGTGGGGACAAGGGGCATCCTTGTCTTGTATCTTTTTGAATTTTACATGAATTAGTTAAGTCACAAATTATGACAATTTTTGCCTTTGTGTCATATAAATCGCTTTAAATCGTGGAATAAAATTCACTCCAAAATCCATTTCTTCCAGCACCTTAAACATGAAGCCCCAGTTCAGGTTGTCAAAGGCCTTCTCTGCATCTAAAAAAATTAAAGCAGCCTGTTTCTCATTATGATATTGTAAATATTGAATAATATTTAAGTCAGTTCTCATGTTATCACTTAGCTGTCTTTTCGGCAGAAAGCCTGCATAGTCTTCATGTACATATACGTGTACATTTTTCTTTAGTCTTTCTGCTAGAATAGCAGAACAAACAGAAAACAATGTTGACTAAGAATATATCTTCTCAGAATAGTGATATTTGAATAAAAAGTTGGGTTTTAGGGTTGAGAAAAAGGTGAAATACTTAGGAGTTAAGTTGACAAATACAAACATAAAACTATTTGAAAATAACTATGTTCCTCTTTGAAGGGATATTAAATAAGATTTACAAAGATGGGATAAATTGCCTTTATCATTACTGGAAAGAATCTCTGTAATTAAGATTAATATTTTACCAAAGATGCTTTTTTAATTTCAGGCATTACCAATATTTACAACTGATAACCCATTTAAACAATGGCAGAAGGATATTTCTAAGTTTATATGGCAAGAGAAAAAAATATCAAGAATTAGATATAAGCTTTTGCAAGATGCCAAGGAAAAAGAGGGGTTGGGCCTACCAGAAATGAAATTGTATTTTGATGCATGCTGTTTGACCTGGGCAAAAGAATGGATGAATTTACAAAATAAGAGGTTACTTGAATTAGAGGGACATGAATTAAGGTTTGGATGGCATGGCTACTTATGGTATGACAAAAGTAAATGTTGATTTTAATAACCATTTTGTTAGATATGCCATACTAAGAGTTTGGAATAAATATGAAACAAGACTCTCTGCAGAGACCTCTCTGGATGCTGTCGCAGAGAGCTTTTTTAGTTTAGTTTACTTTATTGTGATTGCACCTTGTACAACGAAATTAAATACCATCTTCAATGTACATTATGACGATGAAAATAAACACAGACACACATCTTTCACATTCTATGCATTGAATTGAAAGCCCCTGATATTGCACTAATATACAGTAGAACTCAAAAGAGCTACTGCCCTGGGATAGAAGCTGTTTTTCAACCTATTTGTCCTTGTTTTTATTATCCTGTACCGTCTGCCAGATGGTAATAGTTCAAAAAAAGGGTTCCCAGGATGAGATGGATCTTTGAGAATGTTTTGAACTTTCTTAAGGCAGCAGAAGCTATAAAGCTCGTCCAAAGAGGGGAGAGGGTGACCAACGATCTTCTGGGCAATGCTGTTAACCCTCTGAAGTGCTGTCTTTTTAGAGAAGAAATGGTGGCAAAGCCAGATTGGTTGACATATGGTAAAATTTTATCTTTCAATTCTGGAAAAACTTGAATCAGAAGATTATGCTTGCCATTGGTTTATTTATCAGCAATTGAAAGAAAGTGTCAGGCTTCACTGATCATGCCCGACACATTGCCAGCCACCTAATAGGGAGCGGGAGATGAGTCTCCGAATCTGCGCCTCCTACCTGTTCCTACCTGTTCCCCTGGCTGAAACAACATGGGACTGTTGGCTGTTCCAGTTAATGAGGTGGATCCATTGCAAGTTCCTGCCGAACTATCTTTAATTGCAGGGCGTAAGGATTATATTGCATTCCAGCGATGAGGGGGGGACTCATCTTATTGTGGTTTCCTTTTCTTTGGCTTATGAGTTAGCACTTCGGGGTTAGGTGTGTTCTGGGCATCAGATATAGATGCAATTAGGATTACGGGGTGGCGGCGCGTGGGGTTAATTAGTTAGGCGGATGCTCGTTTGGGAATGGGAAGGGGATGGGGCATAAAAGGCACTGGGAGGCGTTCACTCTCAGCGCTGGCTTTGCTCGGGATTGCCGTTGTTTGCCCACTGGAAGGAAACAATCTACAATAAACGACTTTTCACCAAACCTGTGAGTAAATGTGTTCGTTGACTGAGTTTCCAGATTTCTGAAATAGGGCTTACAGAAAGGTTTAAAGTGGATAAAAAGTGCTATGGATTTGATTTTGTTAAAAATGAATTAGAACTTTCATTATGTGGTAACGATGAACATATTATTGCTAAGATTTATAAAACGTTATTGAAACAACTTAGAAAATGAACATGTAAAAAAGTAACTTCGGTGGCATTGATCACACAATGGTTACTGCTTCTTTAGAGAACTTTTCTTCAATCCAAAAAGAGGCACTGAAAATATCATAAACCAATTGTATGCACCAGTATTAGATTTCTATCTAGTCTTTCCTTCAGAAGGTCAAAGCTGGGTACATAGAGACTGGAGACCTGGTGATCAGTGGTGGGATTCAATTTTTTTTAATACCGGTTCTATGGGCGTGGCTTGGTGGGCGTGGCAGGGGAAGGATACTGTAAAATCTCCAGTCAGAGGCGGGATTGGCCGGTTCTCCGAACTACTCAAAATTTCCGCTACCGGTTCTCCTGAACCTGCTGGTCAGAACCTGCTGAATCCCACCTCTGCTGGTGATGCAACTGTCAGTACTTCAGGCTAACTCTGCACAGAGTCTGGAGTTCAATCCTGACCAGCTCAAAGATGACTCATCCTTCCATCAGGGATGGGCTTCAAAAATTTTAGCAAAGGGTTCTCTGCCCGGTGGCTGGATGGGTGTGAGCATGGCGGATGTAGCCTAGTCAGCCTCCTGCACCACAGTGGGGGGGGGGCATTTTTGCCCTCCCCGGGCTCCGGGGGCTTTTCTTGAGCTTCCAGGAGGGCGAAAATGGCCTCCCTGGGTTCTGGAGGCTCTCTGGAAGCTGGAAATGGGCCCATTTCTGCCTCCCCAAATTTCCAGGAGGTCCATTTTTTTGCCCTCCCCAAGTCTCTGTGCATGCCCTGAACTTATCTGCACCCAAAATGTGGGGACCCCTGGGAGGGGAGGGGAGGAGTGGGGGAGGCCAGCCAGGAGTGGGGTTTTAGGGTTCTCTGAACTGCACAGAATCTTAGCTAGAGGCTCTCCCAAACCCCTGCAAACCCCCAGCAGCCCACCCTTGCCTTCCGTCCTTCCGAGGTCAGTAAAATGAGGATTCAGATTGTTGGGGGGCAAGATGCTGACATTGTAAACCGCTCAGAGAGTGTGGTGAAGCACTGTGAAGTGGCAAAAAATCTAAGTGCTATTGCTGTTCTCCCGTATATGTCCCAAGTCTGAAAGTAGACTTCTCCCCGCTCCCTTTTACAGTTGAAGACACCAGGGCAGGTCTCTTCTGAGACAGTTTCCACACTCCCTTTCTTCCTGTGGGCTCAGATGCCCGTAGGATTATTTCAGCAATCTAGATAGCTGATAATTGGATAAACAGATAAATCCAATTCAACAGCTCAATTTGATTTGCCAAATCAAGATATTCCTCCTGATTAGAATTTTTTCTGAATCATCTTTGAACTGATTGGACCAATGTCAGGTTCCAATCAAGAGGGGATGGTTGGGCCCATATGTTTCCACAGATGTCATCATCATTCCTCTCAGGACTTTTTCAGCATGACAGAGCAAAGAGCATTCTCACATTTCAGTTTCATTCTAGCTACCCTGCTGTGCTCAATTACTTTGGGTTGGAGACCAGGCAGCCTGATCAAAAGTGACAGTTTGTCTAATGCAGGGCGACAAAAGCCCAGATTTCATACCAAAAGATACCAAAAGATGTTCAGGCAAGCTGTGGCTAAGAAGAGAGAAAGAAATGTGCTGCAATTGTATGGGCAGGAAAAGTCTTCTTGCCAAATACCTCCAAGAAGGTAAAGCTGTAAAAGAATCCCACTTAATTCACTTTTGAATGCATACAGGTAGACCTTGACGGACAACAGTTCACTTAGTGATCATTCAAAATTATACCAGCACTGAAAAAGTGACTTATAAGTTTTCACACTTATGACCATTGCAGTATCCTCATGTGATCAAAATTCTGGCGCTTGGCTCATATTTATGAAAGTTGCAGTGTCCTGGGGTCATATGATCCCATTTTGTGACCTTCTGACAAGCAAAGTCAATGGGGAAGCCAGGTTCATTTAACAACCATGTTACTAATTTAACTACTGCAGTGATTCACTTAACAAGAAAAATCATACAATGGGACCAAACTCACTTAACAAATTTCTCACTTAGCAACAGAAACTTGGGGCTCAATTGTGGTCATAAGTCAAGGATCTTTCAGGGGTCTTCGTGCCTCCCTGCCCGGCCCCCTGGTCCCCATCAGGATGGCAGGATCTCTGCACCGACAACCTGGTTCCATCAGCCCTGGACAGGGAGAGAATGCCAGCTCCCTCTGCTGGAAAACCGGAGTACCTTCCTGGCCTCGGAGGGAAGGGTCGCTGGCGTCCCCAGGGATTGGGTTTGGGGGCGAGCAGGTGGGAGAGCTTCACCCCAACTCTGGCCGGCATGAAGCGCTCCTCTCCAACCTGCCACCCAGAACCAGCCAGCAGAAACCCACCACCACCACAAAGGAGCACAACTGCTTCCCAGCCAGCACACCTCCCACCCCAGTGCCAAACTGATGTTCCCCCCACGTGGAGTCAGCTTTTCACAGCCTTGCTGCCCCAGAAGAGCAGCAGTGGCAGCCACAAACGGGCAAAAGACAGGAACGAGAACTGCCAACTCCCCCTTGGCCCTGGCAGTGGTGGTTCCCGCTCCTGCCTTTCACCCCGGCCTGCCGCCACTGCTCTTCTGGGGTGGTGAGGCTGCGCATGTGAACCACCACCATGCCCTCAGCCCAGCAGCAGCGGTTCTCGCTCCTGCCTTTCGCCCTATGCCTGCTGCTGCTGCTGCTGCTGCTGCTCTTCTGGGCCAGCGGGGCTGCATGTTTGAACCACCGCCACCCCCTCGACCCCAGCAGCGGCGGTTCTTGCTCCTGCCTTTCACCCTGTTGTGGCTGCCATTGCTGCTGTCCTGGGAGGCGGGGCTGCACATGTGAACCACGTCTGCCCTCTTGGCACCTGGCAGTGGTAGGAGTAGTAGGCGGGGCAGCATTTGCTAGCTGGGCAGTCAACTGCCCCATGTCCGAGCTGGCCAGCACGCCAAAACCCGGAGGAGCAAGGGGAGCAGAGCTGCCGGCCAGGACGGGCAGGATGGGGCTTCCCTTCCTCCCCACCTGAGTGGGCTTCTTGTGTGGTCCCAGCCCTCCACCCCACAGCAGCAATGTGTGTCCACGGTCTGGGGCACCTGGCTGGCAGCTCTGATGATACTCTGGTTTCTGGCACGCATGCACATTGGCCAGCGAGTCTTCGCACCCACATGTATTCCAGAAACCGAAAGACCAGGTGGCCAGTGCACATGTGTGCACTGGGAACTGGAAGATCACCTTCCCAGCACACACATGCACACTGGGCAGCTGCTCTTCTGTTTTTTGGTGCACATTCATATGTGAAGTCCAGCTGGCTGACACGCTGGAACCTGGAAGAGTAATGGGCGATGGCTGCCTTGCCTGGAGAGATGGCTCTGCGTGCCACTTCTGGCACATGTGCCATAGGTTCTCCATCACGGTCCTAGGATCTAGAATGTACCTCTCTAAGGTTGGCAGAGACATGGTTAACAAAGTCAGCAAGTGAGTAAGCATGACAACAGACCAGCCAATGGGAACTGACAGCTTGGGTGTGGTTTGGCTCCATGTGCTTTGCTGAAAATTGAAACTGAAACTGAGTTCTGTTCTGAGCCCTTTGAGCTGCTGCTTGTGTTTTTTGCTTATGTTACCTAGAAAGAATCTACAAATGGTATTGCAAACTTTACTCATCTTACTATGTTTATAAAGAAGTTAATGATCCTGCTGAATCAGTCATCGGTGTGTTTTCTGGACTTGAATGTTAAAATGGTATGTTCTGCTAGTAAAATTAAAATGTGTAATGTATGGTATGAGCCAAGGAACTATAAGGAAGTATTGGCATTACCTAAAATTGAACAAGAAAAGTGGAAAGAAGCCATGGACAAGGAAATAAAATCCATGGGAGAACATGAAGTGTTCACATCTAAGACTTTGCCACAGGGTAGCACAGCTGTAGGATGCAAGTGTGTATAGAAGAAGAAGGTACTGCCCAATAATGAGATACAATATAAAGCAAGGTTAGTGGCACAAGGGTTTTCACAGATGAAAAATGTGCACTATGATGAGGTATTTGCGCCAACTGTAAAGAGTGAAAGCATCAGACTGGCACTAGTGTTGGCAGTGGCACATGGCCATAAAATCTGGCATTTTGACATAAACACTGCATTCCTCAATGCAGAATTAGAGGAAGAAATTTACATGGTTGAAGCACCAGGGTATGAAAGTAAAAGGCCTAACATGGTGCATAAATTGAACAAGGCCATTTATGAGCTGAAGCAGTCAGCCAGGAATTGGAATATACGTCTAGATAAGGCATTGAAAGGTCTTGGGTTCAAGAATTGCAAGGCTGATGGTTGCATATACACTGGAAAGTTACAAGATGGGGATTGTCAACTATTAGCATTTGTGGATGATCTTTGCTTCATTGCAAAGAATGTATCACAGATAGAATTTGCTAATAAGTTGGAGAAGAAATTTGAATTAAAGAATTTGGGAGAAATAAAAAAATATCTCGGTGTGGAAATACAAAGAACTGAGAAAGGTGGTTATATTCTCAGTCAACAAAGGAAAATTGAACAGTTGTTGGAGAGATATAACATGAAAGATTGTAATACTACTCCAACACCCATGAGTACAGATTTTCACAACAGTTTGGGTGAGGACGAAAGTGAAGCCTGTGATCAAGAGATATATCAGTCAGCAATAGGGAGCCTGTTATAACTGTCACAGTGGTTCAGACCAGACATAGCTTGTGCAGTAAGCATTTTGAGTTGCTTTACTGCTGCACCAATACAATTGCATTGGATGGGTGCAAAAAGGATTCTCAGGTATTTCAGAATTAGAATTCTTTATTGGTCAAATGTGATTGGACATACAAGGAATTTGTCTTGGTGCAAATTCTCTCAGTATACATAAAAGAAAAGATACATTTGTCAAGAATCATAAGGTACAACACATAATAATAGTCATGGGGTACAATAAGCAATCAAATCATACTAGGAAACAGTCAATATAAAGCGACAAAGTTACAGTCATACAGTCACAAGTGGGAGGGGATGGGTGATAAGCAGTGATGAGAAGATTAATAGTAATAGTAGTGCAGACTTTGTAAATAGTTGGACAGTGTTGAGGGAATTATTTATTTAGCAGAGTGATGGCATTTGAGAAAAAACTGTTCTCGTGTCTAGTTGTTCTGGTGGGCAGTGCTCTATAGTGTCATTTTGAGAGAAGGAGTTGAAACAGTTTATGTCCGGGATGTGAGGGGTATGTAGATACTTTCACAGCCCTCTTTTTGACTCGTGCAGTATACAGGCCCTCAATGGAAGGGAGGTTGGTAGTAATTGTTTTTTCTTCAGTGCTAATTATCCTCTGAAGTCTGTGTCTGTCCTATTGGGTTGCAGAACCAAACCAGAGTGTTATAGAGGTGCAGATGACAGACTCAATAATTCCTCTGTAGAACTGGATCAGCAGCTTCTTGGGCAGTTTGAGCTTTCTGAGTTGGCACAGAAAGATCATTGTTAGCTATGGAATCATGATTCATTGCTGCCACATAGCTGGAGAAAGTGGGAGGGGGTGATGTTAATTGAGTAGCTCTTAGTAGACAAAATATAATACTTTTGATAGTTCAAGGTTGAAGAGTATGGCGCAGAAAGAATTAGAACTTACTTTGGGATTGGTTCATGCGATGTGATGATGAGAAAAAAGGGGATGGTTTGTAGGTTGGGACAGTGTGGGAAGTCCGGGGGAAACTTTTAGTTTTGGAATTCCACAGAATGCGCCAGGTTCTGTTCTAATAAAAGTATTTTGAGATTATGGTTGTCTTGGTGTTACTGACAGGAATGGATTTTCGCTGACAATATTCCGAAACTCTAACAACATTCAGCACTCCCAAGAAGGAGCTAGCAGGGGTTGCTGAAGCCCAGGTTTTATTCCAGCAGTGGACCAATCCGAAGAATCAGTCGGTACTGGAGATGAGACAGAAGGGGCTTGGGGGAGGGCACTGAAAGATTAATTGAACCCCCCAGCCCCGCTTTGGAGGAGATGATGCAGGCCTTGAGGCATGTGGAAGAGAGACAAGATTTAGGAGCCTGGCCTGAAGGAACAGACTCATGGGGAAGTTGTCAGACGAGACTGGAGAAAAAGCTGCCTGAAGAAACCTTTTCCTCGAGCCCTTTACATACTGCAAAGGAGGCAGATTGGAGGCGCGGAGCTCCAATTACATCAGAGGGCCAGAGGATTACGTCTCGAAGTCGATCATTAGCAGAATTATCAGAGCCATTCCAGCAACTTAAGGTGTAAAGTTTTCCCAAGTTAAGGAGGGAAGAGGAATTCACTGTGGTGTCAGTTGGAGATGGCCAGTGTAACAGCCCAGGCCAGCAGGATCGAATTTCAAGGGAGAGATGAGAGACGCAGACTACAACAGGTATGTTGCACCTCCAAGTCCTCCCCCACCACACTCAGAAGGAAATTTACCCCCTGCAGAAAGTATCCCTCCAGGGTGGGGATTTTATCCTGGTCAAGGGTGGATCCAGTACCAGTGGATGCCAGCGCCAGCAATGCCCTGGCCACAGAGAGAATCAGCGATCCCTTCCCAACAAAGGGATCTCTACAGGCAGCAGGAGGCAGCCACCACCACCCCTTTCCTCATGCAGAGAATAAGGCAACAACCGGCCTCTTCATGGCAAGCTCCTGATCAGCCCCCACTCAGAGCAACCCTGCAGAGGCCCTTCTTCCAGAGAGGCCCAACCCAGCCAGGCCTCAGAAGACCCTTCCCAAGTGGATAAATGCCTCATCAGGCCCCTTTCATTCCAGCTCAGCCTGCGGTTGCCAGGGTGATACCACCCCCCAGACCAGACCAGATGCAGTTCAAGGCCACAGTTCAAGGCCACTTTTGACAGACACCATGAACATTTTGCTTATTTCCTCACTTAAATCTGGTCTCACATAGACCAATTAGGAGGCCAATACGCAACAGAACAAGATCTGGTTACTGCAATAACACATGGAATGAATGAGGGGGATGCTTCTGACTGGGTGGCCCAACTGCACTACGAACAGGCCCCAGAGCTACAGGATATCTATGCTTTTATTCATTTGCTGAGATTCCGATTTGAAAATCCAGACAGAGTGGCAGAAAATGAGGACAAATTAATGGAAATGAAACAGGGCAAGCGACCCTTATCAGACTTTTTATGGGACTTTAGAAGGGTCGCAAGCCACCTCATGGCCTGGCCTGAAAAAAATCATCTTGCACTATTTTAAAAATGCCATTGACCCAGAAGTAAAATAGGCCTGCAATATTAGGGGGGATTCCCGAGACATTGCAAGCATGGTATGCGACCGCCCTCAAATTAGACCATGACATCAATCAACAAAAAAGGCCCCTACCTGAAGGCCCTCCTAGGAGAGCTGTGGCCAGACAACTGCAGGCCAGACCTGCTGAAGCTGCTCCCACCTGACTCATCAGAATGATAAAGTGTTATTGTTGTGGCCAGAATGGCCATAGAGCAGCCGACTGTCTGGTCCCTGCACCTGTTCCACAAGCTCCACAGCCAAGGTCTAATACAGCCACCAGGGGTCGAAAAATTCTAGGGAAGCCTTCCAACACTGGCCACTTTGCAAGAATGTCCTCTCCATGCAGAAGGGAGCAACAAACTTCCAACCCAACAGACCGTCCCCAGAGAAGCCACTAACAAAGACGACCCTATGGTGAGCGCACCCATCACACCTTGTACTGTCAAAGTGAAGTTAGTAGTGCCTGACACAGGGAAGGCAGGGGACTTAGAAGCTGTCATAGATACCAGATGCTCTAGATGCCTTATTGGGCTCCCCATCATTGAACAATTGGCATAAAGACAAAACCCCTTAAACACCCAATCAGTTTTGAGCAAGTGGATGGGACATTAATTGGGGGGATCCCAGCCACCCAAATGACAGAGTTAATCAAACTGGAAATGGGTGCTCACCGTGAAGTCATATGTTTTATAGTAGTTCCAAGGATGTCAGAATCTGTCATATTGCTTGGCTAGATAAACGGGCCCCTACCATCAAGTGGGAGGATGGATAGAGAAAAATCATAATTGGTGTGGGCCCACTGCCCCCCTCCTCTCACTAAGAAACTACTGCCCAACATGGGTCCAGAACCTGAAGCAGCAGCCACCGCATCAGACCTTCTTTCAGGTACCCCCCCAAGTACCCAAACAATACAGAGACTTGGCTGAGGCATTCAGTGAAGAGGAATGTAATGTTTTATCTCCCCATCGAGCCACTGATTGCGCCATAGAGCTAGAACCCGGGGCAAAACTGCCAAAACCAAAAATGTATTCCATGACACCAGCTGAAATGACTGAATTAAGGAAATACATTGATAACAATTTGGACAGAGGTTTCATTGAACCTGCCAAATCTAGGTTGGCCACCCCAGTGCTGTTCAAAGAAAAGAAAGATGGCGGCTTGAGATTATGTGTTGATTTTAGGGGCGTGAACGCCATGTGTGTCAAAAACATGAACCCTCTCCCCCTCATGAAGGACTTATTAAACCACCTGTCAAAAGGCAAGGTCTTTACCAAACTAGATCTGAGAGAAGCTTACTACCGAGTCTGCATAAAAGAGGGAGACAAATGGAAAACTGCCTTCAACTGCCTTTTGGGTAGTTTCCAATTTCGAGTTATGCCTTTTGGACTCCAAGGGCCCCCGCTGTATTTATGCAACTCATCAATGAAGTGTTACATCCGCACCTGTACCAGGAGGTCCTTGTCTACCTGAGTGACATCCTTATATTCAGCGAAACTATCGAGGAACACGTCCAATTGGTCAGACAAGTGCTGAAAAACTTTTAGCTGCCAAGTTATATGTAAAACTGTCAAAATGCGAATTCCACAAGAAGTTGCTAGATTACCTAGGCTACTGAATATCCAACCAGGGAATTGAGATCGACCCTGGTAAAGTGAAAGCCATGCTGGACTGGCAACCCCCCAAAACATGAAAGCAACTTCAGAGCTTTTTGGGTTTTGCCAATTTCTATAGACAATTCATTCCTTCTTTTGCTGAGGTTGCCCTCCCTTTTGACAGAGTTATTAAAAACGGGGCCTTCCCCCACCAAACTGAAGCCCAGTCAACCCCTTGCTTGGACCATGGACTGTCAGAAAGCTTTTGAAACCTTAAAATGCCTCTTTGCAGCTGAGCCCATTCTCCAGCACTCAGACCCGACCAGACCTTTTATAGTCCAAGCTGATGCCAGTGATGTGGCAGTCGTGGCCATTCTTCTCCAAAAAGACTCTTAGAACCAACTGATGCCTTGAGCTTATGTGTCCAAAAAGCTTACAGATACAGAGCGAAGATGGGAGAAGGAAGCATTTGCAGTATGATGGGCTTTGTTGACTTGGAGGCATTTCCTAGAAGGGGTGAAAGAGCCATTTGAGGTCTGGACTAATCACAAAAACCTGGAGGCTTTAAAGACGCCTGGGAAGCTATCACCAAAACAAGTCCGCTGGGCTCAATATTTCAAGTGGTTCAACTTCAACATGAAATACAGTATATCCCCAGAGAGGAAAACATATTGGTGGACGCCCTGTCAAGGAAACCCCAATTTGACAGTCGCTGAGAGGAAATAGTGCAGACTATGATATCAGAAGCTCAATTGGCAGGCCAAGTAACCACTCAAAGCCAACCCAACTGCAACCCCAGACGCCTGGAAGACAAACTGACAACTGAGTTGAAAGTAGCCCTATTGACCGATCCCTGGTTCCTGAAGCATCAAACTGAATTGACAATGAATGAGGGACTGGCTTGGAAAGGGAATAAACTTTATGTACTCGCAAATCTAAGGCTAATGGTACTAAAGCGTAGCCACGACTCACGATTGGGAGGACACTTCGGGTTCTTAAAAACCCTACATTTAGTCAGAAGACAGTTCTGGTGGCCAAAAATGAAACCTGATGTCGAGGACTATGTGAAAAGCTGCTCAATTTGTGCCACGATGAAACACAGAATTGGGAAAAGCCCTGGCCTCCTCCAACAAGTAGCTGAGCCAACACAACCGTGGGAAGAAATTGCAATGGACTTTATCATTGAATTACCTGAGAGTGGAGGGAATACAATCATTTGGACTGTTATTGACTTATTCTCTAAGTAGGCCCACTTTACAGCCTGTAAAAGACTTCCATCTGCAAAAAAGCTTGCAAAACTGTTCGTGAAGCATATCTATACAGAGTACCTCGTAGAATAATATCAGACAGAGGGGTACAGTTTACCACTAAATTCTGGAGGGAGTTTTTAAAGTCTATTGGGTCATCCCTCAGTGTTCCATCTGGCATGCAACGGAGCAGCAGAGAGGGCTAACGCCATGGTGGAACAGTACATTAGATGCTATGTAAATTATCAACAGGAAAACTGGGTGGAGTTATTACCATTTGTAGAGGTTGCTTATAATAATGCAGTACATAGCAGCACAGGGTTGACTCCATTCCAAATCAACACTGGCATGGAATTTGTCCCTATGCCAGAATTACCTAGAGAACCCCCTACATCCATGTTTGTAACAGAATGGATGAACTCATTAAAAAAAGGTTGGGAGGATATGAAAAAAGCCTTGACTAAAGCTGCTAAGGATTACAAAAAGCAGATGGACAAACATAGATCCCTCCAGCCACCGTTTAAAGTAGGAGACAAAGTATATTTGTCAACCAAATACCTTAGATTGAAACTTCCTAGTAAGAAGTTGGGACCTAAATTCTTAGGTCCATTCCCAATTTCAAAAATAATCAATCCAGTCACACTCCAATTAAGTCTTCCCCGGCTATTAGGAAAAATTCACCTAGTGTTCCATAGTAGCTTATTAAAACCAGCTGTTACATCAATGATAAGACCAATACCAATCACTCCCCCTATACCTTTAATTGTACAGGGTGAGGCACATTATGAAATCAACAAAATTCCCGATTCAAAATTACATCGAGGACGATTACAATACTTGGTATTGTGGAAGGGTTTCCTTGTATCGGAAGCTACTTGGGTAAAAAGTTGGGATGTACATGCAGATAGATTGGTTAACCAATTCCATGAGGAATTCCCCAACAAACCGAAGGGTCCTCTTGGAGTGGGGAGAGGGGGTTAAGGACATCGCATTAACTCTTGGTTGTGTTTTGTTTCTTATTTTCTTATAGGAGATGAACTTTTCGAGGGGGGGGGACACCTGTCAGCTATGGAATCATGATTCATTGCTGCCACAATGCAAGTTGTACAACCTCCTGTCTGTATGCAGATTCGTCGTTGTCTCGAACGAGACCAATCACTGTTGTGTCATCTGCAAACTTCAGTATTTTAACAGATGGATCATTTGAGATGCAGTCATTGGTATATAGGAAGAAGAGAAGTGGAGAAAGCACACAGCCTTGGTGCTAATTGTACAATTAGAGAGCATTTCACTGATGCAGCCATTGTTGGTGCCATCTTGGGTGCAGAAGGAAACTGTGAATGTTGGAGGTACTAAAGGGACTCTTCTTACTTATGTGACTGTGTTGCCTTTGTGCCACCCCCGGGTTATCACAGCACCTAACATCAGATATGTATACTATCAGATCTTCCAAGGAAGAAAAGCAGTTTACAATTCAAAGCAATGAAGGCATCCATGCTAAAAATTCCAAATAAATTCACTTACTGAACCTCAATGAGTCTTAATGATAATGACTGGTTTGCAAGTTGCACTATGTCAGGGTTTATTTTAACCGTGCTTTGTTAAATATTCTAAATAATGTACAGATCATGATTTATAAGCCAGATGAGCTGAACTGAATGCAACATAATTAAGGCAACACAACTAAGGCAAAAAGTAACAAATCACTTACCAATTAGAACAGTGCAATATAATTTATACTGGGATAAACATAGCTTATTCCAGCATAAACATAGCATGCAAATAAATGAAAATAAAATAAAGCTCATTGCATAGTGCAATACAGGTATTCACTAGATCAATGGTCGCCGACCAGTGGGCTGGGGACCACTGGTGGTCCACAAGAAAATTTTGGTGGTCCGCAGGGAAAATTCCCCCCAGAGCACCCCCCAAAGCAATTAATCCAGGCTGAGTGGGAACACAAGGCTGCACCACCCACATGGCCCGCCCACCTGCTGGCCCCCACCCTTCGGCTGAATGCAAACCTTACCTTGAGTAGAGCCACCGGCGGGGGAGGGAAATCCACCCCGGGGTGGCTTGCTGATGTTGGTGGGAAAGTCGGTCCCATATTCCAGAACTGCAGTAGTCACAGGACTGGCCCTTTGGTCATCCTGGAACAGCTCCTCCAGTCCATGGCAGGCCGGTGCACCCGGGTGGAGGAGCAGCTGCTCCGGGATGACCAAAGGGCCAGTCCTGTGACTACTGCAGCTCTGGAATATGGGACTGACTTTCCCACCAATGTCAGCAAGCCACCGTCAGTCAAAACTCATATTTGTGGTTCACGGGATTTAAAATTATGAGTTTAGTGGTCCCTGAGATCCAAACAATTGGTGACCTCTGCACTAGATGGCATCCAAAGAGATACATCGACGCACCTCTTCCCCCCATCTAGTGGTCAAATAGAGTTTGATTACCCTATATTTCGACTGAAGAGTATGTCTTTGTTGGGAGAGGTGAAGATGCATGAGTGTGTAATAAAAGTCATATGGCAGAAACTGTAACTTAATAAGGCTCCAGATATGCCAGAGAGAGGTTGGGAAGGGTGGGTTAAAAACTCTGAAAGAATCGGGGAAAAAGACATTAAGCATTTTCTATATTAAACCTTTGACTCCTAAAAGCAGAAGATAACGTTGGATTTCTTTAAATATGTCACTATCACCGCAAATAGTTTGGCTCTTGGAGGAAAGTGGCTTTTTCTTCCTTTTTTGTGGCCGACTGTTTTGAAAATGAAGACTGGCCAGGATGACATCACATTTAATTCCTGGGTGAGAGCTGCACTCAACTCCTATAAGCCAGAGCTAGTACAGATTTTTACCCTAAGAATAAAACCATACTGGCAAGGGAAATTAATATAAAATAGAGTTGGAAGGGACCTTCTAGTCCAGCCCCTGCTCAAGCAGGAGACCCCCCTACCATTCCAGACAAAAGGCTGTCCAGTCTCTTTTTAAAACTCATGACTTCTGAAGTTCAAGCTGTTCCACTGATTACTTACTCTCACTGTTGGGAAATTTCTCCTTAGTTCTAGGTTGCTTTTCTTCTTGATTCATTTCCATCCATTGTTACTTGCCTTGCCTTCTGGTGCTTTGGAGAATACATTGTCCCACTCTTCTTTGGAGCAGCCCTCAGATATTGGAACACTGTTCTCCTGTTGCACCCCACCCCCAGTCCTTCTTTTCATTTGACTAGACATACCCAGTTCAGGTGGCACAGACTTCATTGTTCTCAAAATGTTCATGCCTTGCTTTAAAAGTTACACTTTTCTTCATCAATCATAAGGTTGAAAAACAATATAGAGGTGGAGGTGGAGATGGATAGATAGAGATAAAGAAGTGTGTTGATAAATCCAGTAGATAAATTCTCATGTCATCTCAAGTTAGGTTTATAGACTCTTTCAGTCTCAAGCGACTCTTCTATCTATCTATCTATCTATCTATCTATCTATCTATCTATCTATCTATCTATCTATCTATCTATCTATCTACAAAGCAATCATCAACTGTGAATAGCAACCCAAATGATAATTTATGCCTCAATTCAATTAAGAAAGGCAGAGGATAAAGTTGTCCAGAAGTAACTTCAAAAACATAATTAAAACAATAGCAAACCATGTCTGCTATCTACTTTCTTCAGAAAAGAGGGTCATTGCTGAAAAGGACGTGTCTAGAGCCATTTAGATCTCCGATACAGCTGTGAGAGGTAGATGAGATTAGCCTTAACCAGGCACTTTGACCCAGGGGAGCTCTTTCAGTTATGCTATGGAATTGATACGGCCACCTGACTCAAACATTGTGACACTGAGCAGTTTGCAATGGGCTATACCTTGTCCTTATTCAGCATTTCAATTTGTCTAGGTAGGAGCATGGGTGTCATTGGAAGATAGAGAAATTCACTGCTCCTGTCCAGGGGTGTTTACAAGTTTTGGTCACTAAAACCAAGAGGACAACCATGATGTTGCAATCAAAGTGATACATGTTTTCATGTGCAATGCACCAACACAGTCATTCTCTTGATTTTATTGAAGTCCTGGTGGCGCAGTGGAAAGAATGCAGTATTGCAGGCTAATTCTGCTGACTGTCGGGAGTTTGATTCTGACTGGCTCAAGCTTGACTCAGCTTTCCATCCTTCCTAGGTCAGTAAAATGAGGACCCAGATTGTTGGGGGCAAGATGCTGACTCTTTAAAACATGTAGAGAGGGCTGTAAACCACTATGAAGCAGTAGATAAGTCTAGTGCTATTGCTATTGCTACCTTCCCACTGTCAGGATTCCAGCGATTGCTCTCATTAAATCATGAGCCTTGAGACAAACTTCAAAAACTTCAAATAATTTATTAGGAGTGACATATTGGCATGACCTGTATGAAGCCAACTCTAGCATACATAATTTACTTGTAAAACATTTCCATGCCTGTATCCAAGTTGCCACCCTGCTTTTCCCCCTTCCTTCCTTCCTTCCTCTCTCCCTCCGTCCCTCTGTCCCTCCCTTCCCCTTTTTCTTCCTACAGAGCCACTGTGGCGCAATGGTTAGAATGCAGTATTGAAGACTAAGTCTGCCCACTGCCAGGATTTCACTCCTGACTGGCTTAAGGTTGACTCAGCCTTCCATCTTTCTGAAGTTGGTAAAATGAAGAACCAGATTGCTGGGGCAATATGCTGACTCTGTAGACCACTTGGAGAGGGGTGTAAAGCACTATGAAGTGGTATATAAGTTAAAGTGCTAGTGCTATTGGCCATATCCTGCAAACACACCTGGACACTACCTCCTACCTTTTCCCAAGCCAGATTCTTTTTTCACTGTCTGTGCTACACATCCATAGAAGCCCAACTCTTCCAGCAAAACAATTGCTCAGCTCCATAGGGTAGAAGTGCTAGGATAGGTGTGGAATTTATATGACAAGGGGAAAAAACACAAGTTGAATATAAAGTGTTATAAGATGCAAAGAAAAGAGGATTGGGTTTAGTAGATTTGAAATTGTATTTCACTGCTTGTTTGGTCTGGATGAAAGAATGAGTATTGCTAAGAAACAAAAAAAACTTTTACAGTTAGAAGATCAAAACCTGAGGTTTGGATGCATAGTATGATGAAGTTAAAGTTAATATGAACTTTAAAAATCATTTTGTTAGACATGCTTTATTGATAATATGGAATAGATACAAATCCAGGATATGCTTAAAAATACTTTAGGAATCTCAGTTCAAAAACATATCATAGAAGAAGACAAGCTGTCACCCTCCATGATGTTTTCTTGACATCTCATACTGCTTGCTTCTTATTGGCTGTCATAGAAATGGAGGGAGAGGAAATTTGGTATTTGGGAGGGAAAGTTTGCTGGAGAGGGAAAATGGTTTCTGCGTGAACTAAAAAGGGGGGAATGCTTTCCTGCTTACTGCGCAACTGCATGGTCTGCTGAGCCAAGGTCAATCATCTTGGGATATCAGACGAGGGAATATCCACCTGAAGATGTACCCCACGACACTATAAGCTGTTCTGACCCAAACCTGGTTCCACGGAAGCAAACATGAGACAAAAGTAATAGCACGACCTTTTAATGTTTCTTTCAGATCCCTGTTCCTTCCTGGGTAAAAGGCTGCTTCAAACCAATTAGCTCTGATAAGATAGAGCCTTGGCAAGGTTTTGCAAGGCTGCCAAGAACAAGAGATAACATTACTAAGCAATAATTCCAACACAAAGCTCCATCCATGTGAACGGGCAGGAGCTACCGCGCGCCTCCACCTTCAAGTACCTGGGAACTACTCTTGGGGAAGAAGGCCTACTACAAACTGAGGTGGCAGCCAGGATCAACGCAGCGTGGGGCAAATGGAAGTCCGTCACGGGCGTCCTCTGTGACAAGAAGATGCCGATGCGCCTGAAGGCAAAAATCTATAACTCTGTGGTGCGCCCCGTGGCCATATACGGCGCAGAGTGCTGGCCAACGACCAAAGAAGTCGAAAGCAGACTCCAGACAATGGAGATGCGAATGCTCCGATGGTCGGTAGGCCTCACCCTACTCGATCGCGTCAGGAATGAAGAAGTGCGCAGACGGTTCAACGTCGTGCCCATCCCCACGGTCATGAGGCAGTCCCGGCTACGATGGTTCGGCCATGTGAGTCGCGCCAAGGAAGAATCCATCATCAAATCTGCGATGAAGGTGATTGTCGGAGGAGCGAGACCGCGTGGTAGACCTAAGCAACGCTGGATGGACACGATCAAGGCCGATCTAGAGATCGCGAAGGCAGACCCGACATACGTGGCAGACAGAGAGGCGTGGAAGCAGTACTCAAGGACATTAGCGGACCTCGCCAGAGCGCGAGACAAACGCTGAAGAAAAAGAAGAAGAAGAAGAATTCCAACACAAAGAGTCCCCAAACACCAACTCAAATATTCCTAATGTTGAGTGTAAAACTTTTTTACCTTCTGCAAAGAACTCCAGTTTCTCAGCTGGCTTCTATCTTCCCAGGGAGGGGCCATTACCTTCCAGCCTTACTCCCGAGTCGCCCGTGCTGCTGCAGCTGCTCTTTCCTTTGAGCAGCCCTGCGTGCACATGCACTGGGCACAGGCTCCTTGGGGACCTCTTCATCGCTGCTGCCAGCCTCCACCATCTCCAAAGACAGCATTCCACTCCCTGATGGTCCTGGCCCCATCCTTGCATCACACGCAGGCCCATCATCTGAGTCCTCGCTCTTTGTACCTGCTGCCAGCGAACCACAACATAAGCACAGACTGGATGTCCAGTCTGGACCCTTGGGGGAGGGAACTTGGGATAACTTTCAATATGTAATTTCCATGCCTATTTGCCTCAGATCTTGCTTTCTTTCATTGCTATCACTTCAAACTCAGTAAAAGTACATTTTCTCTACAACAATGGAGTTGAGGGAGTTCTTTCTTGGATTTTGAATGGAGGCACGAGTGACAAGCTGAGCAACCTTACGGTCTACAAGAAAATTTTGGTGGTCTGCAAAGAAATGTCCCCCCCAAAACAATTAATCCAGGCTGCGTGGGAACACAAGACTGCACTGCCCACATGGCCATCCGGAGCACAAGGTTTGCATCGCTTGCATTGCGCACAACACGAGATAGTGAGGGGAGGGGGAAAAGGGCAGGGGGGAACTTGCCCCACTCGCCTTGCCTGGCTACTGGGCTGCTTCTTTCCGCTTCTTTCTTTTTCTGCTTTTGGCTGCGTGCAAGGAAAGCAGCAAAAGTCTTTCTTTCTCTCCCCCAAACTCTGCCAGAAATGAGTCTTTGGGACCCTGCAAGGCCTCCTGCTCCAGAGGCTGCGCCAGCATGACAGGTCTCACAAAGACTCATTTCTGGCAGAGTTTGGGGGAGAGAAAGAAAGACTTCTGCTGCTTCCCTTGCATGAAGCCAAAAGTCTCTCTCTCTGTCTCTCCCCCGAGAACAGAGCTGGAGACAGTATCCTGCGATCCCAAATAAAGAGCGATCGATCGGTAGGAAAATGGGATGGGGAATTTTCCTGCAGACTTTTTGGGGGATTTTCCCAGGGTCTCTGCAGAAGCAGCAGAGACCTTGGGAAAAATCCCCAAAAAAGTCTGCAGGATGACCAAAGGGCCAGTCCTGTGACTACTGCAGCTCTGGAATATGGGACCGACTTTCCCACCAACGTCAGCAAGCCACCGTCAGTCAAAATTCATATTAGTGATCCATGGGATTTAAAATTATGAGTTTGGTGGTCCCTGAGGTCCAAAAGGTTGGCGACCCCTGGACTAGGTGACCTACAAGGTCCCTTCCAACTCTGTTAATCTATTGTCTGTTATCTAGTCTGATCACCAGGAGATTGTGAATTCTAGTTACACTTTAGGCACTTTAGGCTGGCAGGGTGACCTTGGACCAGTCAACCTTTCAGCCCAGCCACCTCATAGGTTGTTATTGTGAAGAAAATAAGAGGAATAAGAACTAAGTATGTTTGCCATCTTAAGGTAGGATATTTTTTAAAACAATCTACTTGGTTCAGAACGTAAGAAGCTAATTTATTTCATCCATTATATCCACTGGCTGCTTTAGCCTTCCGCTTTCTCGGCCTGAGGAAAGGATCACAGCAAAAGCCAGGCAGATTTCCCCAAACAATTGGCTACATTATGTCTTATTTCCACCTTGCCTTTTTCTCTCTCCCTCGGTGCTGGAATTCATTCAGTGCAGCAAGCAGTTTGTTATTTTTTATTTTTGCTTCTGGCCATCTTTGCCTCTTTCATCTGATCTGTCAGAGTAGGGTTTATTTCTTTTCTTGAGAGATAAGTGAGAGGGCATGTTGGCATAATACATTCAAGAAGAGAATGGCCCCAATCATTCCAGCAAGTTATAGAATTCCAAATGGGTTGGCATCATAAGAACAATAAGATATTAAGACAAGGAAGACCCCCCAAGCATGATTCGTCTGAAGGGGGAATGAAATGCATCTTACTTTAATCATGCAAACTTTGGTTATTCAATGCCCACAGGATCCAATTCCATTTCTTAATGAACTCTGGTGATACAACTCCTTGTAGCGAAAATCATTCTTCGAACTATAAATAAGCGGGGGGAAGAGGGGGGAAGAGAAGGAGTTTCCTCCCAAGCCAACATTCTACAAATCTATTAGACCACAGTTCTTTCCTGCTACCACTGTGTTTGGGCATCCTGGCTAGGGATAATGGGAACTGTAGTCCCTCCAGTGCAGGCCGAAATAAAGAGTAAGGCTGATAAATACGGGTAGTCCTCGACTTACAATCACAATTTCTACTGTTAAGTGAAACATTTATTGGGAGTTTTGCCCAATTTCACGAACTTTCTTGCCACAGCTATGAAGTGAATCACTGCATTCATTAAATTAATAATACGGTTGTTAAGTGAATCTGCTTCCCCATGGACTTTGATTGTCAGAAGGTCGATCACATAATTCTAGCATGCTGTGACTGTCATAAATATGAGTCAATTGCCAAGTGTTTGAATGACCAGTAGGATTCTGCAATAGTCGTTAAGTGTGAAAACAGTCATAAACCACTTTTTTAGTGCCATTGTAACTTTGAATGGTTGCTAAATGAGCTGTTGTAAGTCGAGGATTATTGCTAATATCTGTCAAGCAGATGAAAATATGAGGGTTTTTAAGTAGCTGTTTTTTTTTTTTTACAAATGTCATTTGGAACAAATTTTGCCCCCCCTTTTCCTCTCCTCAGCCAGAATGACTCACAATGTTTCTACTCAAGTTAAGGTGTGTCCTTGAGGCAAACTTGCTTTTGTCAGATTTTGTGGACACAGATGTGGCTTTATTCTTGGCCATTTGGTTGTGTTTTTTCCTTGCCTTTTCCAAGAAAGCTTTCCTTGTTCAATTTCCCTTCCTAAAACTTCTTGGAAACCTCTAATCAAAGTGCCAACTAGTTCAACCCTGCTTAGCTATTCCAAAAACAGTCAAAGTTAGCTAAATAAATCTGCAGCAGTCTTCATAGTTAGGTTCAGACAGTTTTTTTTAGATCACAATAAACATTAATCATTCTGCAGGATCCAATCTGAGTCGGTCATTAGGTTTATTCTTCCAAGCTTTTGGGCTCGTGCTAGATATAAGAATAAATTTCTGGTCCCAGTGACCAACTCAGATTGGATCTTGCAACATTATCCTGGGACATATATTTGCCTTCATTCACGATCATTCTCTTTTTCCAGCACACCACCCCAAATCTTCTCAGTCTTTTCTGCAGGGCTACATTTCCATGGTGGTCTTTCACTAAAGTATTAACCAGTCCTGATCCTGCGTTCTTCTCCAGTACACTCTGGAACAGTGTTTCTCTTGGCTGGGGAATTCTGGGAATTGAAGTCCATGCATCTTGCCAAGTTGTCAAGATTCAGAAATACTACTCTGGAATGTGGCTATTTCCCCCAACCTTTCACAAAAGATCGATTTCCTTCTCCTTGGCCTTGAAAAATACAGCCCTAACCATTCTTCTGTGGCAGTCTCCACCCCCCTCCCCCAGCCCCAAAACTGCAGCACTACATTCCCTTGGGAAGTGCCTCTCATTTCAAACTGAAAGCCTAAATGAGTTCTGGATGAAAAGGGCGGCCGTTCCAAAGAAAGAGGAAGCTAGAACTAGCTTCAATCTCTTTCCCCTTCCTCCTCCTCCTCTCCTCTTCTCTTGCAAGATGCGAGCCTCTCCCGCAATGGGAGATCGGGGCTAAAGCGATGGTGTGCGTAGAGGTGTGCGCGTCTGCTTTCCCACTCCCCCCCCCACCCTCCATTCCCAGGCCCCTCCCCCTTTGATGAAGCTACCCCCACCCCCCAATCTCTCCGTAAATAAAGTTGAAGGATTTGGCTGGGCTCTCACAGCGCTGCTGCTGCTGCTGCTGGGGCGGAGACGCGCTGGCGCGCCTCGGCGGCGTGTTTCTGCTTCTCCGCTCAGCTCAGTGCCCGGGGAAGCCAGCGAATCTCTCCCGTTCCCCGCACACCTTCTGCTCTCCGAGAGGAAAATCTGTCCCGGGGCGGAGATTCAGGAGGCAAAGGCAAAGCCTGGGGGGGGGGGTATTTGGGAGGGGGAAGAGACCGCAAGGGGACGCGCCTCGGAAGCACGCCCAAAGGAGCCGCGACCTCCGCAAAGGACCCAGCCCAAGTCAGGTAAGCGCCGCACTGGGATTGAAAACGGACCCTTCGGCGGTCTGGGGCGGAGGGGCGGGGGTGTCGGCGGGGTTGGGTGGGGAGCAGGAGGGCATGAATGAAAGGAAGGGGTTGGGCAGCTTCGATGCCGCGGGTCTGAAAGCGGGTGGCGCGCGCAGGGACGCGCGTCCCTTCGCCCCGGGGGAGGAAAGGTAAGCTAAGCACGTGCGGTCCTCCCTCTCTCCCGCCCCACCCCGACAATTCGTGATCCGAGTTAATGCCCTGCAGAAAGGAAACGTTAGGAGAACAGAGATGGGGCAGGGAGGGGCTGGGAGGGGGCGAGGTGAGCCCAAACTACCCCTCCCCCCCCCGCGAAACGTGCCCTTTGTCCGAAGGCTTTTACCACGGAGCCAAGGAAGCTGAAGCGATTCAGCACCTGGACAGGGCTCGCCTTTCTCCCCCTCCCCCCTTTTAAAAGAAAACCTGGATTTTTGCACCGCGGGAGAAATCGGTCAGCTTTCCTCTAAATCCCCACCGCCTTCCTTTACTGGGGCAAAAATGGTTACAGCAGCACCAAGGAAGACTTCGTTAAGATGACACACACAGAGACACACAAAGCCCCAGCCACGGTGTGATAACACGGCTCATCCCTGCCCTTTTCTGTCTTCCGGGTTTGATGGGGATGGTAATGCTGCGAGCTAATTTCTTCTTCTTCTTCTTCTTCTTCTTCTTCTTCTTCTTCTTCTTCTTCTTCTTCTTCTTCTTCTTCTTCTTCTTCTTCTTCTTCTTCTTCTTCTTCTTCTTCTTCTTCTTCTTCTCCTTCTTCTTTCTTCTTTCTTCTTCTTTCTTCTTTCTTCTTCTTTCTTCTTCTTTCTTCTTCTTCTTCTTCTTCTTCACCATCATCATGCCCAAACTAGGCTAGGCTAAAATGCAGTTGGGTAGTTTTTCATTCGGCACAAATCCATCCATGCCTTCAACTGAGCCACCGTGTGAATGCCTGCGCACCCCATGTTAAGCAAAGTCAACCGTTGTATTTGCAAAAGATGGTTTTAAGAATGAGCAATGGTGTCAACCCAATAAAAGTGAGTAGGCTTAACAGGCAAATCATTGTGTCATCCCTCCTCAAATAGCCCGTGTTTTATGTTGGCTGAAAAGCAAGATCGATCCTACATCCAGGTTGCGAGGAGAAGCTCGTTGCTTCACAGGGCAATTGGGAAGGGACTAAGAGAAGGTTTCTTAGCTGAATGGTGCAGAGGTAATACAGTAGTAATGATAGTAGTAATGTATTAATTGATTAGTCTCACAACCATAACAAAGAAAAGCAAAATACAGAGCCTAATTGCAGGGTAAAACAGATAAAAGGAAACACAATCATAAAATGCAGATGTGGTCCATATTCAATCATCAATATTGCAATAAGCACACTATCTTTGCAGGATATCCCGATCTTCTGCTCAATATAACAGGTCCTTAGCTGAACTGACTCATCTGGAAACTTAACCGTTATGCTCACAATGTATGCATTGGAGCCCGGGATGAAATAGGACAACCAGAGATTCAGTCGAAATGGTGCAATGAGTTTTCTAAAGTAAGAGAGTCCTAACCTCTAGGGATAAAAGAATATTGGAGAGGCACCTTGGTGGTAACCACGTATCACAGGCAGACACTGGTGGTAATTGTGCATTCGGTTCAGAGTGCATTCAAGCTACAATAAAGTGGGCATCTGTACACACATGTGAACAGAACCACAACTACCTTTCTGTGATCTTCACACTTCTCTTGCACCATTTTCTAGCCTGCTTTCTATATAAGATTCACATCAGAAAGGAAAAACAAATTTCCCATCCCCCAAAGCTTTATTTCCCTTTCTGATCCATTTCCCCCTCCCTCCAAAAAGGTCAAATAAGATGGTGCTCCATCAGAGCTCTTCCAAAGCAAGAGAACAAAAGCATGTCTAGCCTCCTAAGAATTCATCAAAGGATTGTGCGATTTATTCTATTTCATTAGACTTTCCAGTTCCAAGATTTTGGAACACAGAAATATTCAAGCATATCTTATGCATACACACACACACACACACACACGTTTCTACATACATATGTCTTTTTAATCTGTTGCAATATGATATTGATTCTGTTTGTGCCCTAGGGTAAATAATGTCTGAAAAAACCACACACATTCACTGCTTTAAAAAAAAAATTAATTTCAGCATATCTCTCATTAAGACATTCAGGAGATATTCTTCTCAAAGGGGGTGGGGCATTGTCATATGCTACCTAAATTAAGAAGCAGTGCAAAGATACACACATACACACACGGAGAATTAATATTTAAGGAAATTAATTTATAATAATTTATTACTGACAGAGCAATGTGACAGCCAAACCATGCAGCTTAGTAGCAAAGCATTAAAGATCCACTACATGCACTGAGCAGAATAAGCCTATGACTTTTGTGTTTTGATCTATGAATTTAAAAAGGCACAAAGGCTGAATTGCAATAAAAACTTAAGATGTGTATGATGCAGCTGCCTTATTCTCTGACCTTCATAATAGGAAATTGTGCTTCCTGTAAGGATTTCTTTTACGTATGTACCTATGGACTGGAATATATGCAAGTCAGCAGTTGTTTTGGAGGTGGGGTGAGAGTGAACGTATCACACAATTCTCTTTATTTCAGATTACATTTAATTGCGCGGAACGTACTTACGCTTTTACAAACAAAACTTGCTTTTTTTACTATTGCCCAATGGAGTTTTGGGTCTCTTTCCTTCCACTGGTGCCCAGGGAACAATAAGCAAGGTCGAGCAGTCTGGGATTTGAGAAGTCCTTGGTGCTTTCTGAGCTGGGTTATTTTCTTGCAGATGTTGCATTATCCAGATTAGGCACCATCATCAGTGCTAATATCATCACACGAGCAGCTATGGTGGCGCCTAGTTGGGTAATGAAACATTTGCAAGAACACAAACAACCTCAGAGAGCACCAAGGACCCTTCATTTCAGCCCTGAGCTACAAGTATTCCCCTTTAACAGTTTGGGATTTGATTTTCTTTGCTCTTAAAATATCCCCTGGCCACCTGGATATTGCAATGTTTCAATCTCTTCCTACAATGGATCACTGGAGAGCCCGGGATCTTCTATGGAAAGAATACAGAAAAGGGCAACAAAGATGATTATGGTGTGAGGCTAAAACATGTGAAGAATGGTTGCAGGAATTGGATAGTGAAAAGAAGGACTGGGGTGACATGGCAGCAGTCTTCCAGTATTTGTGGAGTTGTCACAGAGTAGGGGGAGGCCAACATTTTCCAAAGCACCAGAGGGCAAGACAAGAAACAATGGATGGGAACTAACCAAGGAGAGAAGCACCCTAGAACTAAGGAGAAATTTCCTAATAGTGAGAACAATTAACCAGTGCAACGGCTTGTCTCCAGAAGTTGTAGGTGCTCCATCACTGGGGGTCTTTAAGAAGAGACTGAACAGCCATTTGTGTAGAATGGTATAGGGTCTCCTGTCACAGGGGGTCAGACTAGAAGACCTCCAAGGTCCCTTCCAACTCTGGTATTCTTTTATTCTGCTAGTGACTCTTCAGTCCTGTGCGCCACTGCTCCACAGCTAACCACATTTGTGTTCACTCCATGAGGCAATGTCAGAAAAGGTTCGAAGAAAACCTGTATCCGTGCAGCAATTGTACATTTGCAAATCTGTACCCAATGCCCTTATTTGCAGTAAGAGGTCCATATACTGGGGCCAGTAAAGCAACTATGTCATATATGTGCAAGAAAATGAAAAGTCAAGACAGAAAGACTATAAATATGTCCAGAGGTCATATTCTGGGCTGTCAATCGATATAATAGGGTGGCTATGCCTTGACTTACCCTGAAGAGAAGTCCTTGATTTTTTTTATCAACTTTGCACTTGATCTCTTACATACGTAAGAGTATTCATCACCGAGACTGCATAAGTAGCTGATGCTCTCATTTAAAAGCATTCTTACACAAGACTCAGAAGAAAAAATAACTACAAAATAGCTTGTAAGACACTGGACCCATCTTATGTACAATTATCTCTGCCAAGTGGTGGAAGTTCTACATGAGACTTCAGTCTGCTTCTCTTAGCTGAGCTTGCAAAGCTAGAAACCGGGAGAGTTGGAATTCTAGTCCCAGATTGGGTAAAATGCCAGGTGGGTGACCTTGGGCCAGTCATTTTCTCTCAGCCCTAGGAAGAAAGAAATGACAAACACTTCTGAAAATTCTTAGCAAAACTGCAGGGACTTTTCCAGGTAGTCTCTGAGAATTGCTAACTGGAAAGCAGGCAGGAAGGAAGGCAGGCAGGCAGGCAGGCAGGCAGGCAGGCAGGCAGGCAGGCAGGCAGGCAGGCAGGAAGGAAGGAAGGAAGGAAGGAAGGAAGGAAGGAAGGAAGGAAGGAAGGAAGGAAAGGTAAATAAAGGGATGAGAAGGGACATATTAATGTACTGTTAAACCATTTATTTCTTTCATTCTTGTGTCTACTTTTTTTAAAATTGGCCTTGAGCTTTATACAATTCTATCCCCAACTGCATATAAGTGTATTGCCCGTTGCTCTTTCTGTCTTCTTTACAAATAGAAAAGATAGATTCGTACCTCATGATAAAATACAATGTGGTTTGTCTGCTTTGGGGTTAGTTTTATGGCAGCCTATGCCTTTTATAAACCATGGTTGGCATGAAACCAGCCAATTGTAACTTATTCAACATTATTTAAGATAACCGTGGCTTCCCATCTGCCAATCTGGTCAACATGCCCAATTCCATAGCAGAAATGTACAGGCTACAGGCTTCAACATTCTTCAAGAAGGACCTAATCTATCCATGAATTCAAGCAATAACAAGGTTTCCAGAAGGAGGCAGAAAATGATACACAGATAGTTCTCAACTTATGACCACAAATCATTACAAAATTTCTGTTGCTAAGCAAGACAAGTATTAAGTGAGTTTTGCCCCATTTTAAAATCTTTCTTGCCACAGTTGTTATGGGAATCAATGCAGTTATTAAGAATCTGGCTTCCCTGTTCACTTTGCTTGTCAGAAGGTCACAAAATACTATCACATGATCCTGGGACACTGAAAACCACCATAAATATGAACCATTTGCCAAGCACCTGAATCTTGATCAGATGACTTTAGGAATGCTGCAATTGTAATTGTGAAAAATGGTAATGTCAATTTTTTTCAATGCCATTGTAACATCAAACAGTCACTACTTGAATTGTTTTAAGTAGAGGAATAAAAGATGCATATTAAAAAAAAGAATTGAGGGTGCTAAAGTATCTTGGCATTACTTTATAAACTTTTTTCCCTATGATGATGTATAAATATGGCTATGCAATTTCTTTTGGATGCAATGATCTGTATCCTTTAAAACTGCACAAGGTGGTGATGTTTGGAAGCTGAACCACAAGAGGTTCCCAGACTGCAAGATTTTGTTGTAATTCCCCTTCTATTCTCAAACTGAAAACCAGATGACCCAAGCCATTTTCACTTTATTTTATTGTGAATCACACTACCTACTGCAAGAAAATATGCTTCTTCCAGAGCTGGCATTAATGTCTCCAAGTTTTCAGAATATTCTCAGCTTCTTGGAGGAGCTCTAAGGTATGCTAAATATTCACAATTGGATATCCCAATTTTTTTCTATGGCTGAAGCTAATGCAGTTGAGAGACAAGATGGAAAAGGGCTTTTAGTATTCCTGCAATTTAGGAACCTGAATACAGTGTTCATTTTCACTAATCCTGATTGTCCCTGGTCATCATACCATAAAGCAGCAGTCACCAAATTTTGGTGGGCCGCAGAGAAATCTCACCCCAGAGCACCCTCCCCCAAAGCAATTGATCCAGGCTGTGCAGCCCACATGGCCTGCAGGAACCCTCCCCGCCCACTCACTCCTTACCCGGCAAACTTGCCTGCTAAATTGCTATTTTTCCTTTTTCCAGCTATCATCTGTTCTGCTGTGCCAGGAGATTTATATTAGCTAGGAAGCCGGAAATGGTTGGATTTCTTGCTTTCTAGCTAGTCTTTAGATTTTCGGCTTTGCTTTTAAGCACAGCCGAACCTCCCTTAGGACTAAAGGTTCTATCATTCAGTGCAGACTCACGGCAAGCAAATTTGAGAGACTGAGCTAGCCGATGACAGATAGATAGATCACTGAATGATTCTGTGAGCAACTCAATCTGCCTGCCTGCTTTGCCTGATTTTCGGTAAAAGTTGCTCTTGAATTTTATAAAAAATTCAATATTTACATACATGGTGTGTTGTGAGTTAATTTTGTGAGTTTGCTTGCTAGCAAATTTTATGAGTTTGCTTGCAAGCAAATTTTATGTGACAGTCTGAGCTAGCTGATGGCAGATACACAGATCTCTGAATGAATCTGTGATTCTGTGAGCAACTCAATCTGCCTGCCTGCTTTGCCTGATTTTGGGTAAAAGTTGCTCCTTTTTTATAAAAAAATCAATATTTATAAAAATATTTATAATATTACATACAAGCCATGCCCAGCCAGTCACATGACCACTAAGCCACACCCACAAATTAGGGCATGCCCGCAGAACTGGTAAGTGGTCCCTGGGATTTAAAATTATGAGTTTGGTGGTCCCTGAGGTCCAAAAGGTTGGCAACCCCTGCATTAAAGCACAGGAGAGAAGCAGCTTCTGCTATAGAGAAGGGCCAAATAACCTCTTTTCTTGATCAATATGCTTAGAAAGGTTGGGGACCATGTAACTAACTATTGAGATATCACTAAAATAGAACTTACAGAAAAACCAGCCAACACCATGGATACTAAGAAATGTAGATCAGTATTCTGGCTGGCTGAGGAATTCTGGAAGGTGAAGTCCACACATCTTAAAGTTGTTGAGATTGAAAAACACTGTATATATTTCTAAATTCTGTTGCATGGGATTACTGAGTGGTGTGAGAAAGGATGAGTGCCAAAGTAATGTGTGGTATGTTGGACTATAAGCAGAAGACCTAGTTCTACAGAAGTCCATTTTCAGGCCCTGAATTGAATTGCATAGGCCAGTCAATTTTTTTAAGTTCATCGTATCCCAATAATAATGTTGGCTTGAGATCCTGGTTGAGCAGACCATACGTCTGGCACACAATAACAGGATGATTATGCCAATGCAACTATGCCAGTGTCTTTATCAACTAGCAATTGTAATGCATTAAGAACTCATTGTGCTCACTGAGAACTTCTGAAATGGCTTGAAATCTTTTCATATATGTAAATTTTGTTCTCTCTTACTCAATGGAGCTGTTAATATTTCTTTGTGCCAAAACAGCCACCTTGAGATCTGTAATGGAGGGCCTTGGAAGATCAGAATCCTCTCATATTGCTTTGCCTCACTTTGAGTCCTGAGGACAAACTTCAAATGTCCATTAATTCTTTGGGGCAAAGTCAGTCTGTTTGTCCAACATAACATCTGGAAGGGTATTGTTGGCCAATGATAGCATGCAACACCTTAGAGAAAGAACTTGTGAAGTCATCTCTAATTTTTTGTGTAAAGTTGTTGAGGTCCCATGATGATTCTGTGGATGTAGACATGGGGCAAAAGATGCATCTGGATCTGTTGCAGGATCTGGTTCCCATGTGAGTATTATTGCTCTGTTGTTGCTTGTAAGAATCTGTTTCAGGTTGGGTGGGTTAGGTTCAGCTCAGCAGTTGTCTGTATGCATCTATGGATTTGGCCACCCAGGACCTCAAAAAGAGAAGTGTCTTTGACCAGGTTGCATTAGAGCTAATGAATATTTGCTTGAGTAATTTGAGCTGCAAACTATAGATGCTGTTGTTGTTTTTGTAGTCTATCTTCTCCAGGAATCAATTTGACTCTATTGATCTGTCTATTGATCTTGTTGGGTGAACAGTTTAGTTTGTTGAATTTATTTTTATTTATTTATTTATTTGATTTGTCAATCGTTTACAAGATAATAGGTATATATACACAAAATGGGTACATATAAGAAAAATAAACAATAGGACAGGGACGGTAGGCACGTTGGTATGCTTATGCATGCCCCCTACAGACCTCTTAGGAAAGGGGTGAGGTCAATAGTAGAAAGTCTAAGGTTAAAGTTTTTGGGGTTTGGGGAAGTAACCACAGTCAGGTAGAGTATTCCAGACATTGACCACTCTGTTGCTGAAGTCATATTTCCTGCAGTCAAGTTTGGTGCGATTAACCGTGAGTTTGTATCTATTGTTTGCTCTTGTGTTGTTATGGTTGAAGCTGAAGTATTCATTGACAGGTAGGACATTGCAATGTATGATTTTATATACCATGCTTAAATCAGACCGAAGACGGCGTAATTCAAGGTTTTCTAGGTCTAGAATTTCAAGTCTGGTGGCATAAGCTATTCTACAACAAGTAGAGGAGTGGAGAACTCTTCTTGTGAAATATTTCTGGACTTTCTCAATTGTGCTAATATCAGATACGTAATGTGGGTTCCAGACTGATGAACTGTATTCGAGTATTGGTCTAGCAAATGTTTTGTATGCTCTAGTTAGTAGAAAAAGCTACGTAGGATTAGGTTGACAACTCTTAATGCCTTTTTGGCTATGTAGTTACAGTAAGCTCTAGTTAGATCATTAGAGATGAGTATTCCAAGGTCCTTGGATCATCAACAAGTCTTGACTATTCAGCTTGTATTTTATTTTCTGATTTTTTTTTACCAATATGTAAGACAGAGCATTTATTTGTTGAGATTTCAAGTTGCTATTTGTTTGACCATTCTGATACATAGTCAAGATCTTTTTGAAGGGTAGCAGTATTGTCTGTGGTATTGAACAGCTTTACATCATCAGCGAAAAGAATGCAATTGCTCTTAATATGATCACAGAGGTCATTTATGTAGAGTATGAAAAGAGTTGGTCCTAGAACACTGCCTTGGGGGACACCACTGTTGACAGGTACAGAATTTGATAGGACACTCCCAATTTTGACCATTTGTTGTCTGTTTGACAGGAATGCTTCTATCCAGTTATGCAGTTGTCCAGAGATACCATAAGATTTTAGTTTTAGTAGTTTGTTTGTCGTGTACCACTGAATCAAAGGCTTTACAGAAGTCTGTGTAGATTGCGTCTATTGCTTTGCCCTGATCGAGTTGTGTAGTCCATATGTTTTTGCAGTGTAAGAGTTGCAGATTACAGGATAGTTTTTTTCTGAAACCAAATTGTTTATTGGAGAGTAGGTTGTTTGTTTCTAAGTGGAAGATAATGGATTGGTTAATAATTGATTCCATGACTTTACAGGTGATGCAGCATAAGGAGATTGGTCTATAATTTTCAACTAGGCTGGGGTCTCCCTTTTTGAAGATGGGGATGACCGTGGCTTGTGACCATAGTTTTGGCAGGGAGCTGGTCCTTTAAGATTTTTCAAAGATTATGCTTAGAGGTTCAGCTATGGCAGTGGATAGCTTTTTTAAGAAGTAGGCACATATTCTGTCCGGTCCAATAGATAGATATGGTTTTAGATTGCACAGTGCTTTTTCAACAATGTCTTCTGTAAAATCGATATGCATTAGATCATGGTAGTTGTCTGTGGTTCGACTAGGAAATACTGGGCTTGATCCATTGCTGTTTCCAAATACTGAGCCAAAGAATGTGTTAAAGAGGTTTGCTTTGATGGTGTCGTCGTTGCAGTCTTTACCATTAGGTCCTATCAGGGGTGGGATGGACCTTGAGTCTCTTAGTTTGTTGTTTACAAAATTGTAAAAAGCACGGGTGGAATTGGTGCGTAGAAGGTTTTCCTCTTGTTTAATATGATAATTGGTAATTGAATGCCTAGCTTAATTCCATCAGTCTGAAAAAGGATTCTTAAAAACATGATTGACAAGGGATTGAAAAACAGTTTGGAATTTCAGAATGCAGGGCACTGAAATTATGAAGAGTTTGGAAAGAATTAGAGATAACAAGTAACATTTTACATTCAATGTATTTTGACGGAGAACAGATAGGTATTTTATTTAATAGAATCAAAAATTAGGAAAGCTAAGCATTGGGTTGTTTTACTAGCAGAATAAAAGATATTTTGTTAATTAATATAGTTTTTCATTATATACACTGATCAAACATTGCAGGCTTCTCCCATAGCATTTAAAGTATATTATGAGGAATGAATGTGCAGTTATCATGCATTTTAAAATCTTCTCTGACAAGTTGTTGAATCTGAGTAGTAAAATGCTTCTATTGTCAACATAAAGTGCAGTCTGGTGTTTTTCAAATGGCTTGGAAAATTTTGAGGATACTGTACTCATATTTCCATCAAGATTTGGAATTATTTATAGCTCTTTTAAATTGGAATATTTGGACTTAGCTTAAACTAGAATTGTTAGCTTACCAGTGAATAACAAATACATTGCATCTTTGAATAGTGCAAAAAAGATACAGGAGGAAAGAAGTTTTAATCGTGTCATCATTATTTATCATCAGTCTTATCTTTTTAGACCTCTGTGGAGTTGCTGAAAAAAAATTTGTGTTTGTTTTAGATTGAATCAGATAGATAAGAAGGAACAACATCCTAGAACAGTATCTTTGTGCTGGCTAGGGAATTCTGGGAGTTGAAGACCACAGGTCTTAATATTAGGAAGGTTGAGAAACACTGCCCTAGAAAATTAAAAATGAAAATGAATTGAGAAATGGAAAGATAAGTAAAGCACCAAATAACATAACTAATATTGTTTGTGGTTAATAATCAACTCCCCAAATTTAGCAATCCACATATTAGTTGGCACTACAAATTAATTAGCCAAGTTGACTGAAAAATTGTTGACAGCTGTAATCACAATGTCTCTGAAGGACCCAGCTTGGGGAATACGGCTCTATAGGCTGAGTTTAAGAAAAATGCTGGTGTTCACTTTGTTCCTTTTTTACAAAATCTGTTGAGTGTTTTCTGGGATATTTCATTTTTCAAAAGAAAAAAGACTTCATCATTACTGCATTACAGAAAACCAAGTATTCTTCACATTCTACCTAAATGTCAAAACAAGGAATTATTAAATGAAGAATAATCATATAACTGATTGATGATAATTAAGCCTAAAATTGAATCAAATATGATCATCCTTGGTATAAACTATTTGGGCTTACCCTTGTCCATAATCTCTACTAACCAAATGTGATCTCCTCATAAGCTTTGCAAGTTCGGTTCAGCCTCTGACACCACACAAAACCTACTACTGGCATATTGCACAAAACCCAACATTGCAAAGAGATCAACCTTTCCTCCCCACTCCATTGTTTCTTACTGACTATGCACTGTTCATCTGCAGCTTTCCCCACCAATTTTAATTGGAACACTTCTTTAGATGCTCAGTTAATTTACCGAACCAGATTCTGTTCATGGTTGTTATTATCAGTAATCACAATGATGAACCTTTTATGGAAAGATGCAGCAACTGAATACAATGGAAGCAGCAGGCAGATCCCGAAACACCTGAAAATACAGATGGGCGCACAGAACCTGCAAATGTATCTTTGAATATTTGTCCTCTTGCAATTAAAAGGAAGTTAGGTAATCAGGAAAATGTTTCCTAAATACCATGGAGAAGTGTCATTTTTACGTCAGCCTGCACAGGAAGAGATGGAAACAAATGTGTTGTGGATTTATCTGGTATTTAAAGATGGCATTAAATATCTTCCTTTTAATATTCACTTTCCAACAATCAGTATGAGAAAGCAAATATTTCCCTCTCTAAATCCTTCACTACAATACATACCTCATTGATCATTCATGTTGTCTTGAGACTTTTTCTTATCTTTGTCTCCCTTTTTTTCTTCTTGTTCTGTTATTTTCCCTCCTTTTGTTCCTGATTTCATTTATCTACATCGAGTGACTGATGTTTATTGTTATAACCACTAGGTGCAACTAATTAAACTAATGAACTAAACATAAAACTAAAGAAAGCCCAAAGCACACGAATGAAGTGTACATACAATTAATGTGATATCCAACAGCTAAGCCAATTTACAAGTATGATTAAAAAGTGTATAATTACAACCTAGCCAGAGATTTCTTTCAGATCCCTGAAAAACCATAAAACAAAACCTGCTACTTGATCACCAGCATCAAGAAAAACACCTGCCTGTCAAATGTGGAATCTGTTTCTCTTAATCTGAGGCTATCCAAAAGAGAATTTTGGTCCCCAGTCCACAATTTAGGTCTTTTGGTTATTCCAGGATTTAAACTTCTCCAGAATGGGCAAGGCACCATAGAGAGGGAGGTTTTGATGGAGTGAGCATCAGAAGCTACTTTAGGCAAAGGGCACCCTATGAGAGCCTTCTTAATTCAAATGTGTATTTTCCTGTGGGCTTCATGTGTAAAACAAGGCTGTCCAACCTTGGCAATTTCAAGACTTGTTGACTTCAACTCTCAGAATTCCCTAGTCATCCATGCTGACTGGGGAATTCTGGGAGTTGAAGTCCACAGTTCTTAAAATTCCTAAGACTGGATACTCCTGGTGTAGTTTCCTCAAGGAAGTATCAACAGATGGGTAGGACCACCCATCCACTCCCAACATGGCTTTTTAGCATTGGGTCTTCAGTGCTAAACACCCCCTACCCACTAGTAATGCCAATTACAAAAAAGACATCTGTGAGACTGGCAAATTTGCTGGTAGATTAGCAATGTTAAGTGGGCTCCATCAGAGGTTGAGGGCAGTCTAGTCTCCATCTTTCAATGTGGACAACTCTAAACAATTGGGTTTGTTTGTACCTTGTGACACCATCCCATAAGATGCATTACATTTCTTACCTGGCTTTTCATAACTTTTGATGTTTTTTCTAATGTTTAAGTTGCTATTTTGCTGCTATTTAAAGTTTTAAGCCACCCAGAATTGCTCAACAGTGAGGTTGACAGCCTATAAATTTGATAAATAAATGAATAAATTAGGACATTCTACCAAAGGCTCTAAAACTGTTTAAGTACACCAATGATTAGTAAAACTGGTGAGGACAAAGGAAAACAGAAAAAGGGCCAGTTTGTTTTGGGGTCGAATTCTATGTCTTGGAGTATTTCAAGGGATGCCTCCATCCATATGGATGGAGCCTGGCCTCTTTTCTTTTATATTTCTATAAAAGAAATATTCTATATTTTTTTCTTTTCCAAGATCTCCTCAAGCAAGGAGCCTGTTCTGATTAGGAGGTTCTGTTTGAAACATACATAAGGTCTTGCATAAAACATAAGAATCACAGGGCTGGAAGCAACCATGGAGGTCTTCTATCTAATGCACTGCAGTGGTCAAGGCAGGAGTCCTTACACCATCCCGATGAAATGGTTCTTCAGCCTTTTTTTTTGAAAATCTCCAGTGATGGAATGCCCACAACCCAAGGAAGTAAGCTCTCTCTCTCAGGAACTTCTCCTTAATTCCAGGTTGGATCTCTCTTTGATCAGCTTCCATCCATTACTTCTTGCCTTGCCCTCAGGTGCTTTGAAGATTAGGTTGATCCCATCTTCTTTGTGACAGTCCCTCAAGACAGCTATCATGTCCACTCTCCATCCTTCTCTTCAGTAGGCTAGACCTACCTAGTTCCCTCAACCATTTATTCTTTGATTTAGCCTCTAGATTCCTAATCATCTTTGCTGTTCACTTTCACACTGATGCCTTCCCAACACTAGGCTACTCTGTGGTGTCATGGTGGTGCAGTGGTTCAAATGCAGTATTGCAGGCTAATTCAGTTCACTGCCAGGAGTTCAATCCTGACCGGCTTAAGATTGACTCAGCCTTCCATCCTTCCGAGGTGGGTAAAATGAGGACACAGATTGATATGCTGAGTTGTAAACTGCTTAGGGAGGGCTGTAAAGCACTATATATAATAATATTTAGTGAATTATGTATAAACTTATATACTTGCGCTCATAAGTTTATGATTTCTGGCAGAATTTATGATTTCTTGCCATTTTTCAGAGAATATGAATGATAACACAAAAACTTTTCTTTCACTCATGGTTAGCAGTTGGCATGACATTTATTATCAACTGTGTTTACTCTTTTTAAATCATGACAACAGAAACTACCCAAATGACCCTGATCAAAAGTTTACATACCACAGTTCTTAATACGGTGTATTGCCCCCTTTAACATCAATGACAGCTTGAAGTCTTTTGTGGTATGTGTGGATGAGGGTCTTTACCATCTTCTCAGATGGTAAAGCTGCCCATTCTTCCTGGCAAAATCTTGGGCTGTCTTGCATGAACTGCACGTTTGAGATCTCCCCAGAGTGGCTCAATGATATTGAGGTCAGGAGACTGAGTTGGCCACTCCAGAACCTTCACTTTATTCTGACAGGTTGATCATTGTCATGTTGGAATGGCCAAGTACGTCCCATGCACAGCTTCCAGACTAATGAATGCAAATTTTCCTCCAGTATCTTTTGATTACTGCATTCATCTTGCCATCAATTCTGACCAAATTTCCTGTGCCTTTGTAGCTCATACATCCCCAAAACATCAGTGATCCACCTCCGTGTTTCACAGTAGGAATGGTGTACTCTTCATCATATAGGCCTTGTTGACTCCTCTCCAAATGTAGCATTTATGGTTGTGGCCAAAAAGCTCAATTTTGGTCTCATCACTCCAAATGACTTTGTGCCAGAAGATTTGAGGCTTGTCTCTGTGCTCTTTGGCGTATTGTAAGCAGGATAATTTGTGGCATTTGCGTAGTAATGGCTTTCTTCTGGCGACTCTTGACTATGCAGCCCATCTTTCTTCCAGTGCCTCCTTATTGTGCATCTTGAAACAGCCTAAGTGCTATTGCTATTGTCATTGCTATTCCTCTTCTTCCAAGCATTTTCCAAATCTGATGTTTTCTATTTTTTTTCTATTTTCCTCTTCTATTTGTTTAAAAAAATGATGAAAAGGGGATAGAAAATACAGTAATATTAAATCACCTCATTGTTTTTTCCCGTTTTGATGTTCTTCCCTTCTCCCTCAACTTCATCTTAAAAATCAGCAGCTTTATAACACATCCAGGGGTTACTGTGTGGGTTACAAAAATAGGCATGTAGGCAAATAGGAAATTAATTAGCAAGAATAAGTATGCAGATTTTGGCAAATGGGAGGCAGAAAAAAGGCAAGTCCTTTCCTTTGGAAGTTAATTCAGGCATTCTCTCCATTGGAGAAATGGAAAGAAGAGCATTTTGATGGAAAGAAATAGCACAAGCAACACAGACCTCAATGGCACAGCTACCAGATAAACCTTGAGAATGAAGCAACACTTTTGATACTGTATCTGGTGTAATGAGCATAAAGGATTAAGTACTGCAAATCCTTCTAATTAGTTGTTTCAACAGCTTCATAAAGCTGCAAAGCAATTATGGAGCTTTAGAAGTAAAATCAAGAAACGGGTGGTTTTGTGTGCCTTCACACAAGACTTTTTGCACGGCAAAACAATTCTGCCAACAGGTCCATGATGTGCAACCTTTTTCACACCAAGAGTCACAACTGAGTTAAAATTAAATCTAAAGCTACTTTCAACATAATTCTAGTTAACAGTACATTAATTAAAGTTAATATGATTACTGATGTATCTAATAGTTTCCCCCCTTCTCTTTTAATTAAAATTAAGTAACACCGTTTGCAGAGGCTTGTGGTTCTACAAAGGGAGATAACATACAGCAAGTGGAGTGATTCATTGACTACACTAAAGGGATAAACAAACATGAGTTTGGTTTAAGACAAAAGAAAAGTTCCCAACCTTTTTTGGCTATTATACTTATTTGGAAGAGTCCTAAGTAGCACCTACTTTCTCCTGTAAAAGGGGCCTCACAATTTGTTGAACCAAGCATAATGGTATATAGGGCTATATTAGGTCAGTTCAGACATCATGCTTGAGGACCTGGTTCTGCCAGCGGGCCTGGGGAACCCAGAGTGGGATGGAGTCCATTAAATGGTTTGTGTAATCTGCTGTCACTGGGGGGGATTTTACTATATTAATTTATTTGATTTTATGAGTTTTATTGCTTTTAAATTGTGGTTTTATATGTTGTGAGCTGCCTTGAGTCACCATGGCGAATAGGTGGCAATACAAATCTAGTAAGTAAGTAAGTAAGTAAGTAAGTAAGTAAATGCTCAGTTAAAACCAAGCACAAGCACTCTTGTGTGAATCAAGCTCCAGGATAGGTGTCCTAGAAGGAGGACTAAGCAGTAGGAGATGATGTCATAACAAACATCATGTCATGATGTCTTTCTATTAGCCACTCATGCCTACAAGTTTGAAGAGAATCTCCTTGGAAATAATAACCCTGGGAACAATGCAACAATATCAATAAAGGAGAATATTTGTAGCTCAGAGTTGAAACAAGGTGTCTTTGGTGCTCTCTCAGCTTGGTTTCTTTTCTTGCAGATATTTCATTACCCAAACTAGGTAACATCAGTGCTAGTCAGCTAGTCAATCCTAGCGCTGGTGATGTTACCTAGTTTGGTAATATAAGATCTGCAAGGAAACAACCAAGCTCAGAGCACCAGGGAGTCCTCAAATATAACAGCAGCAGGAAAAAAAGTCAGTGAGTAGGTATTAAATAAATATCCCCCTTTTATTTCCCTCTTTTTTATTTGGATTAATTCATTCATTCATTTCACATTTCTGAATGACCTGTTTCCCCTCAAGGAAATTGATTTAATTGATGCAAAGTTGCTGCAGGCCGTTCCTTGTTTTTGACATCTAAATCTTTGTGCTTCCGAAGTCGATTCTGGATTTATAAACTTAAAGCCCAGCCCAGCCAACTGAAACTTTCCCCTAGCAAGTAATTTTAAGGAATGACATGTTCATTTCATGGATTGAAGTTTATATTCAGAGGAAACCTTCCAATCTCTTTCTAATTGAAATGTATAGACTAAATGTATAGACTAAATTAAGCAGATAAGTAGCCACTTTGCTCTGTATCATAAACTAACCTGTTTGATGTTTTTGTTGTTTTATCCAGATCACTTTTCCAGAGTCACAAACTATCTGGATAATTCTTACTCTTCACATTGTGAGACTTGGGGTGAAAAAGTGGTTACCATTTAGAAGAGAAAAGCAGAAGCAAGGGAATACAGCACACACCAGCTGAAGCTAGGAATGAAAACAACATTTTTGGATTTCATTGCATCAGCCATTTTTGAATGGACCTCAAAAAGGGGTCTTTGCAATAGCTTCTGGAATGAGGATTGATTACGAAACTCAGAGTGAAACAAACTCATAAATAAAGTGATCATCAGTCTTCCATTGATGTTCAGAGCAAAGAGCCTGAAAAGATATGCCTTTCACTGCCAGCTGTTAAACGTATCATGTGGACCGTATAACTTCATGGACACAACTAGAAGCAAGCTGTGTTCTCTTCACACTTCCTCTGAAAACGTCTCTGCCTAAAACGTTAGCCATCCTAAACATTCCAATGAGGGCCAAGTTTAGAGACACTTCGGTTCCCAGTTTTCTAACAGCCAAGGTGCGTGAGACCTTTTTGAATGCCACGCAAGAAGCGGAAGCCCAAAAGACAGAGGAATCTCTTTCGTCAGCCGTGGCATTGCTTGTGGTGCTGATCCTCCTCTTCTGCCTGGTCTCTATGTCCCTGGCCACCTACTGCTTTCATAAATGGAAGCTGAGGAGCAAAAGACTACAGAAAGCTCATGAAGAGTATCAGAAGGACTATGAAAACAGTGGACACCGAATCACATCAAGACTTGTTTAACAAGAGGGAACAAAACTCCAAGCAAAGACATCAACCTAAGTTAACTATTATATTTCTGCATTAATAAGAACGGCTGAAGATAAGACCTTAGAAGATAGCTGTGGACATTATTGATTCAATAACATAGCATATTGCTTTCCTAATATGGACTCATCATTGATTGAGATTTTTCCTACTTTTTCATTCTCTATTTAAGACCATACTATGACTGGATTGTAAAGCTACCTTTACTAGCACAATCTCCAGGAAGCAATATTCAAACATACAAAAGCATCACTCTACCGTTTGTGTAGGGCTACTCTGGAAAAGCCAACTTGAAAGTAACCTCTTTTCTTTTATCCAGATTTTCCAGTGGTATCAGAGAGCTTAAATCTGAGCTGTTGAAAAAAGGGCAGCGCAACTCTGAAATCCATATAAATCCTCTGGTGTAACAACTTCAAAGAAAGTCCTAATTTTTCAAAACAGTAGAAGGCAGCCTGATCAAAGGCAGTGGTATTTCCATCCCATAAAATACCCACCACAAATACTTTCTCATGCAAGTTTCAGTTCAATTGATGGAAATTCACTTTTAAAACAATAGGAACAACTTTATTTGTTACCGTTACAGATATCACTGCAGATGGTAAGATAAAGGTGAGGTAAAATATCTCTCTTAGGAAAATACTACAGGGTGAAAATTAGTTATTCTTCCGTCATTTGGGGGGAGGGTGTGCCTCTACATGAGAATGAAATTTGTACTCTAATATAAAAACCTTTCTATTTTTGTTTTGTTTTGTTTCCCTACGTTTGTAAGAATTATGGAAAAAGAATCAGAGAACCCAACCTGTGGTAGAAATCTAGTATCAAATCTATGATTGTAATAATGGCACCAGAGTGTTCAAGAGGAGCATTAATAGGCTTCTTTTTGACATCCTATGGTTGAATACAAAGAAAAAGGTAACAATACACACAAATAATACAAAGGGATTTCGGACCTGTATTTCAAATGGCCAATATATTTATAAATATGGTACACACAGAAAACCATTTTTGAAACAGAAATTCAAAGGTAGTTATTAAGGGGCCACCAGAATCTGTCATCCAAAAGTAAGAAAAACCATCAAAAAGATATGGAGATAGATTGATAATAAGATAGATGATATAGATAGATAGGGCAGGCAGGCAGATATAGAGAGATAGACAGATGATGATAGAGAGATAGAGAGATTTACAGATGATAGACAGATCTAGCTATGAAAATGATCTGATGTAAAAGAAACAGATATCACCTTTGGCTATTCTGGTATAGCAAGGGTATCAGTATGGCAGGTAAAGACCACATCTGATGGATGGATACCCCATTGAGCCCATTAATTAGTTAGATGATATGTAAAACCTTTTAAAAATGGTGCCCTCAGTTAAGTAGGGCTGATTTTAAAAAACAACACTATTTTAATATGAAAACTTAAAAAGCATATGCAAGGGAGACATGACCTTGGCAAGAACAATGGCCTTGCGTTCACGGCAGTGGAGAGAACGCCCAAGGAGGCCTGTGCTCTTAGTCACATGCAAATATAATCAACTGAAGCCCTTATGATTAATCAATTAATTTTTTTATATTCTTCTTTTCTTGCCTACCATGTTTACAATTCCTTTTAACTAAGCTAATTTATAATAGCATGTTTCTATTTTCATGGCTTACTGACGTCATACTAAGGACAATAATTTGATAGATAGCATACTAAAAGTAATCCTTTTTAACCAGAATGTGAGATATATCATAAAAATGACTATCTGTTTTTTATGGTTTTAAGTAGGTAGCATGCATATATAAATCTGCAACCATCCTGCTAAAGTATATAGCTTGCTTGCAATTGCCATTTGCCAATGTAATGCACATTTTTCAATAAGTTGTGAAACTGTGAGCAGACTTTACACCTTTTCTTCCAGAGTGGGGAAGATGTTTCCAGTTTGGGGGAGGGAGGGTCGAGAAACAAAAGTGAAAAAAACTGCTTGAAGGAATTGAAAGAGCTCATGGACAGAAGAGCACGGTTCTTAAGAATGCCACAAAGAGGAAATCATGGAAGAGCCTTATGAGCCTCTGTTTGATTGCTAGAGAGGTTTTGAAAAATGTATTTATGGGTCATCCGGATGATTCTATGCAGGAACAAAACAATATAACTTTATTATTTAATAAATCAAAGAAGCTGTGAACTTTCATGCCTTTTTTGAGAGAGATCTTTCTGAGTTGTTTCGTTAGCCTCTTTGGTGGACCTGGAAAATGACCGTCTCACGGGAAATGCATGGGGCAGAGGGTTCCCAGGGTCTTTGCCCTCCAGAATATGCCCACTGTTCTTTGTTTAGCCTTCTCCCGAGAAGGACCATAAATGGAAGAATAGGCAGCTATTCTTGGAAGGATCATATCATTGAGAGCTTTCAATAATACACAGAATTTCCCAGGAAATTCAAAGAAATTACAGGTAGTCCTCAACTTACAACAGTTCATTTAGTGTCTATTCAAAGTTACAAAAGTGACTTATGACCATTTTTCATGCTTACAGCCATGGCAGCATCCCCATGATCACAGGATCAAAATCCAGACACTTAGCAAATATTTATGACAGTTGCCGTGTCCCAGTGTCATATGATCCCCTTTTGTGACCTCCTGACAAGCAGTGTTAATGGGGAAGCCAAATTCTCAACAACCGTGTAACTAACTTAACAACTGCAGTAATTCATTTAACAGCTATGGCAAGAAAGGTCGTAAAATGGGGCAAAATACATTTGACAACTGACTTACTTAGCAACTTTAAATTTGGGGCTCAATTGTGGTCCTAAGTCAAGGACTAGCTGTATCATGCTGAAAGAAAGCAGGTTTCAGTTGGGTATTACAGGGACAACCAACCCAACACTAAATAGGGTAAGCAGTGGTTCTTTTATGAACTTCTCTTTCAGAACTTCCTTATCCTGATTCAAGTAATTTCTCGATCGAGCCAAGGAAAACCCAACTGGAGCACCCAAGGCCACCCTTGGTTCCCACAAAAGTCTCACTGACCTGTGAAGACTTTGCAAAAATGCTATCAAATTTTATTTTTCCATGGAGATAATTGTGAAGTACTCAAGTATATGACACTGTTTAATACATATCATAAATTTGCATTAAATTGCATTGCAGCAGAAGTCCCCTAGGCCAGGGTAACCCTTAAATTCTGCACATTGATCTCACTTAACGTGGTTTCCTCTGGTCATCATCAGCTTCCTGGGTCTCATCATTCCATCACCTACTGCCCAGTCCTTTATCAATGGAGATCCTTCCAGAAAGCCCCTGGTCCTTTTCTCCCATGCCATAATATGACTGGAATTGGATTGGAGCTTTGAACCTTCAAAGGCTCATAATTTTAATTGGGACTCTGAAGACCAGAACTTACTAGATTGAAGTTCCCAAAAGTTCCAAACAGGGCAAGAAACAGGGTCACTGTAACTGCAGTCACCCAAAGGCTGAGCACTTTTGTGTGGCCAAAGGACACAAGTTTGGATGAAAGGATGAGGGCTGTAGTAAGAATGGGGTCATGTTTCACATACATGGGTGGGTTTCACCACAGAACTTTTAGAGGCCTGTCTGGTTTTGTTAACTTAAACTATGCCTATTTAACGTTCAGCTTTCATCTCTTTCCTCATACTGGAACAAATCTGAGCCTTCAAATTTTCAGCAATCGTACCCAGCAACAGACAATCATCACCATATAATCTACTTCCCCCAAGTCCATAGCTTTCAGAAGCACTCAGGCATTTCAGTTGGGTTGCATTAAGTATTTTATTCTCTTCTCTGCTTCAATATCCATACGTATATTTCCATTTCTAAAGCAACGCTGCAGCTTCTTCTTTGGAATCGTCACAGTGATGGCCTAACTTCGCTTCAGATTTGTCAAGGTTTTCAGCACGATGAAAAAATATATTCAATGTTACAACTTCTGCAGTTTCTTTGCAAGCTCGTGTCCAAATCCCAAAAAGAATCTTACTCAAAAAAAGGTTGATATTTATGACAAATCCCCACAGTAAAAAAATATTTTATGTTAATTGAAAATATATTATTTAGTTCAATAATCACATACAGCTCTGCTCTTCCTGAGACAAAGGGTAAACATTGTCTCTGGAATCCAAATTGTCATTATTCTTAATGCCGTCACTGCTCAGCCTGTAGAGATTCTAACTTTGTTTGCTCCAATATCCCCACAAGCAAAAGCTATTATTGCCAGCCTCTTTTATTCAGTTCCTGCCATATATTGCTGGGATCTTCGGAAAGCTTAGGAAGATTTTTATGTATTTCTCCAATGAGTGTGAGAGAATCCTAAAAGAAGAGAAAAATACGGTGAGAGACTTCCAATTCAGACTATTTGCCATTACAACTGTTAATACATTAGTTTATTTATTTGCTATTTGTACCACCTTTGTTACCTGTATAAGTAACTCATGTGGGAGAACATATACTCTTTCCTCCTCCTATTTTCCCCACAACAACAGTCCTGTGAGGTGAGTTGGCTGAGAGTAGTTGGACAGAGTCATCCAGCTGGCATTCATGCCTAAGGTGAGACTGGAATTTTCAGTCTTCTGATGATTGACCCAAAACCAACCAGTCAGCTTTTATGGGACTAAAACTCATGGTCACCCGGTGATTGGTTGAAAGTCACCTAGCTGGCTTTCATGCCTATGACAGCACTAGATCTCCTGGTACTTGGTCCAAGGTCACCAGCCACTTTTCATGCCTAAGATGAGACTAGAATTCATATTCTCCTGGTTTCTTGGCCAGCACATTAACCACTACACAAAACTGGCTAACAACTACCCTGTTTTCCTGAAAATACGACTGACCCTGAAAGTTAAGTCCTAGCTTGATTTTTACACATGTGCCCAACATAAGCCCTACCCCCAAAGTAAGCCCTAATTAAGACCCTCAACAACTCCAGAGTGCATGGGTAAAAAATAAGCTATGGGGGGGGGGTGCATGGAGCTGCCCTACTACTTACCTTCAGACAGTTGTAGCCAGGCCTCACACACTCCGACACCTGCCTTACCAGCCCATTTCTTCTGCAGCCGGCAAGGCTTTCCTGAAGGCCTCTGTAGCTGGTAACAAAGCTCTGGATCGATCTGGAGCTCTGTTACTGACTGCAGAGGCCTTCAGGAAAGTCTTTCCAGCCACAGAAGAAGAAGTTCCTGAAGGCCTCTGACAGTGAAAAGGAGGCCAGGGGCATCGCGCACAAGTGAGGTTAGTCAATGGATGACTTCCCCCCAAAATAAGACCTGGTGCTTTTTTTGGTGGCAAAAAATATATATAAGACAGAGTCTTATTTTTGAAGAAACAAGGTATTGTTAACAAATTAGTTGGCAGAGTAAAAGTCAGTGACATCACTCTTCTAGTTGCTAGGATACAGAAAAAAAGGGAGGTGGTTTTTATTTAGGACATGTCTATCTTGTATTCCACTTACATTAGAATAAAAAATGACACTGGGGAAGCTATCTGCTCCTAACTTCAACCCTCAATCACAATAATGAAGGTGTCTCTACAGTAATTCCTCAAATGTATTAGATTTCAACTCCGAGCTTGGGGTGTGTATGTGTTACAAGAACTGAAAGTCAACAATCTGGAGGCCTCTAGAAATTTGGGGTTGCTAACAATGCTGAGATATTTTGGATGCTTAAAGACCGTACATAGAAGCAAGCCATTGCAATTTTAACATGGTTTAGTTTTATATTTATATAAAAACACAGGCATCACAAATTAGAAGACTTCAGACTGTAGATGAAGGCAACATACAAATAATATTAAATTGTGCTAAAATTTAAGTTGGTAGAATCCATTAAACTCCCAGTCATTGATAAATGCATGCGTAAGAATTTAGCTCTGATTGTTATTAAAGGATCATGAATAATGAGATAGAATACAGAACATGGACATAGAGCCTGGCTGGCTAGAGAATTCTGGGAGTTGAAGTCTACCCATCTTAAAGTTGCCAGGGTTGAGAAACATTGGCTTAACCAATTGGATCACCCATTACACAAAACTGACAACCAGTCAGAAGAAAAATTGCATTGCAAAATAACTGCGTTCATTGCTACGGACTTGATTTCACGCAAATACAAGTAGTCCTCAACTTACGACCCCAATTGAGCCCCAAATTTATGATGAAATTTGTTAAGTGAGTTTTCCCATTTTATCACTTTTCTTGCCACAGTTGTTAAGTGAATCAGGCTTCCCTGTTCACTTTGCTTTTCAGAAGACTGCAAAAGGGGATCACATGATTCCAGGACACTACAGCTGTTATAAATGTGAGTCAGCTGTTAAGCATCTAAATGTAAATCACATGACCATGGGGATGTTGCAACAGTCATAAATGTGAAAAACGGCCATAAGTCACTTTTTTCAGTGCCATTGTAACTTCAAAGGTCACTAAATGAACTGTTGTTAATTGGGGACTACCTGTATTATGGACCTTTTGATTCCAAACTTTAATTCCTAAGGTTAAAAAAAATCAGATACACGAATTTCATGAACTCTTTTTGTCAGAAAAACATCTGAAAACATTTAGACACAGCTTGGATGGCTACCGAGAGAGCTTTCCAAGATTACATTATTCTATTGACAATTTTTTTTTCTTAGATAGAAATGTTGAAAGAATACAAGGAAAGACTAGAGGCCAAGCAAATTAGATTCAACAGAATCCAGAAAGAAATGAGGCTGATATGAACAGATTCAAAATTAATCCAAATCAAAGCAGCATATCTCTACAGTACATCTAATCCAATTCCGAATCCTTTTAACATATTAGTAGCAATTTGGAGATATGCAGATAGCAATAGCAATAGTACTTAGCAATATACTGCTTCAGAGTGCTTTACGGCCTTCTCTAAGCAGTTTACAGAGTCAGCCTATTGCCCCCCCCCCAATTTGGGCCCTCATTTTACCAACCTCTGAAGGATGGAAGGCTGAGTCAACTTGAGTTGGTGAAAGTCGAACTGCCAAATTGTTGGCAGTCGGCAGTTGGCAGTAAGCAGAATTAACCTGCAACACTGCATTCTAACTACTGCACTACTATGGCTCATGTAGTATGTAGCATGGCATGGCATAGCACAGCACAGCACAACACAGCACAGCACAACACAACACAACACAACACACCTACTTTTGGTACATATATTCTGCTTTTTGCTTACTTTGGTGTACATATAGTCTTCCAGTTTCTCTTGAAGCAAAATATTGTCCAATATGGTTTTCTTTCGACGGAGAAATTCAACTTTTGCAAACTCTGCTCTTTTCTTTGTGCAAAAGGGGCATTGTGAAGGTTGGTGCATTTCATTTTCAGCTAACTTAAAGGCAAAGGGAGACAGAATTTTTAAAAATATTTGTCAGTTACCGAAAACAAAAAATATCTTGAGTTACTTCTGACTAGTTTCTTTATTGTCATTTGCCTATAGACAGAATCTTGCCAGACTAAAGCAGCTATCCGCATAACTATAGATGGATTCTGTGAACTGCTGAGACGGGGCTGTGTTTGCCTTCTTCCTGCCTACCAGACATCCCAAGCTCTGCTGCTTCTTTGCCCTCTCTGAGGCAGCCTTCTCTCCTGGGACTCCAAACTACATTCACCACACTGTCTTCCTTAAAAACAAGAGCATGACTAACATCTCAGAGCAAAAGTGTATCGATGAAGGCAGCCTTTAAAACCAGATAAGCTTTCTTCCAAAATGAACTAAATAAAGAAACTATTATTTTTTCCCCAGGAGATAGCCTTTATTTCTCTCTTGCAATGGCTTCTCTAGCAGCAGTATTATAAATTTATTTAGCCATATCTTTTGGAATCATCAAACTGCAATTCATTCCTTCTGTCAAAAAGTATTTTAAAACTCAGCTTCTTAAAAAGAGATAATGTAAAGAGCTCCGGCAGAAAGCTTTATTGAGGTTGCCATCTTAGATGCATTTATCAGGAGAAAGCTTCATTAAATGTAATAGGGTTCACTTCTGAATAAGCATGTATCAGATGACATTGGAAAAGCATCACATTATAGCTGTAGTGCTTACATTATTTCAGATTGAGAGAAGAGTAGAGGTGCATATTACTCATTTCATTGATTCTATCCTGTCACTATGAACAAGAAGCTACTGTGAAGGAAGATATACCACCTTCTAAGAACATTCCATCATCTATAACTAAGCATTTCCCCTCAGGGTTAATTAGTTAAAGAGCAGGACTTAGAAAATTATGGTGAGACTATTTTTTACTTTCTTTTCAAGGCCAATTGCCCTTTCTCAACCTCTGCTTCCTCATTAGTAGATGTCTTCCTTCTGCAAGTGAAAATATACATCAAATCTTCATTATGGTTTCAGCTAAAACTAACAACAGAAACACTTAGAGATTCTTAACTGCATATGAAAACTGTACTATGCAAAATCATGTCACAATTAACAAAAATAACTTGACTGACAGAAGAGCTTACTTGTTATACATATAACATGAAACATGCATGTACAATAAACATTCAATTTTAATTTGATTTTTGCAATATCTGTCTGTCTGTCTGTCTGTCTGTCTATCTATCTATCTATCTATCTATCTATCTATCTATCTATCTATCTATCTATCTATCTACTAGGTTCAGCCAAACCTTTATACAAGTAATCCTTGACATACAACCACAATTAAGCCCAAAATTTATGCTGTTAAAACCAAGACAGTTAAGTGAGTTTTGCCTCATATTATGACCATTCTTGCCATAGTTGATAAGTGAATCATTGCAGTTGGTAAAACATTTATTAAGTGAACCTGACCTCCTTGTTGACTTTGCTTGTCAGAAGGTTACAAAAGGTGATCACGTGATCATGGGACACAGCAACCTCATAAATACACGCCAGTTGCCAAGATCTGAATTTTGATCATGTGACCATGGAGAAGTTGTGATGATCTTAAGTGTGAAAAACAGTCATAAGTCATCTTTGTTAGTGCTGTTTTAACTTTGGTCATTAAACAAATGGTTGTAAATTCAGGAATACTTGTCAGTCTGTGAATAATGGTAAGTAACACTTGGCTTTTCCCCACCCTCCCAGTCATTTGAAGGAAAAAAGATCCTGATCTCAGCACCTTTTTCATCGTCTCCTGGAGACTTTTCAGATGAAGCCTGTTTACGAGCTCAGAAGGGACAGCAAAGTTGCCACCTCCCATCGGCTGCCTCCGTGAAACCATCCCAGGCCTCTGTTCCTTACGGCTATTTCTTCTCAATGGCTCTGAGGTCCTCTGGTGATGGAGATGGTTAATCTTGCTGGCACAGAAAGACTGCAGAACCCCCAGTTCTTTTTCAGAAAATTCAGGAATTCCTGGTAATGCTTCATCAAGGAGGAGGGGGAGGGAAGAAACAGAACAAAATATCATATACTACCCAGGGATGAAAACGTTTAGAGTCTTATTTCCAGTTACCAGGAATATCATGATGGCAACATTCGTAAGTGTGAAAAACAGTCATAAGTTTCTTTTTTCAATGCCGCTGTAATGTTGAATGGCCACTAAATGGACTGTTGTAAGTCAAGGATTACCTGTATTGAAACACTAGCATTGCTTGTTGAATAGTGCATTTGGGGTCAGCAATCTTTACAACAACTCTTTCAACAGCAGTAAAGCAATAACCTCTTTGCCAAAAAGGAAAGTTAGACTTTTGGAAGAATAAAAAGTATTTGATTGCAGATAATAAAGAGAAAATAGAAACACGGTAAACCGTGTCACAAAAATTATCCATGATGCAGATGCTGGAGCAGTTTCAGTCAAAGGCTTCCTTTTCCTTTTTAATCAAATACTTCTGGCTTAAACAACATAGGTGAAAAGTGTTTAGAAAGTCAGCTTTTTAAATCCCCGGTATAGTGGGCAAAGTAATTCATTATTAGGAAACAGATTCTACCTGGTCCAGAAATGAGTCTGAATAGAGCAAGTGGGACCTACTTCCTCTTGCCCCTTCAGATGGCTGATCATCCTACTTTTGAGGACCAGCAAGACTTCCTTCAAATCTTTTCATCAAACTCCTTGGTGGAGGAAGGCCAGAACACAGAAAAGCAAAATGGATGTGGGAGAGCATGCCAATCTTCAATTCTGGGAGTTGAAGTCTACACATCTTCAAGTTGCTAAGGCTGAAAAGCACTGAGCTGGAGACCAAACAGAAGCAGGTGCTAGTGAACCTCTCAGCTTTTCACTTTGAAAACTCTCAAGGCTTTGTATGTTAACAAAATGATCAAATTAAAAAAAGGGAAATGCTAAAAAAGCAGTATTATGAAACTGGGTCTGTATTTCAGCCAAGTAGCGGGAAGGAAGGGCGGGCCCGATTAAGCCCCCCTGATGCCCTAAACCAGGGGTGTCCAACCTTGGCAACTTTAAGACTTGTGGACTTCAACTCCCAGAATTCCTCAGCCAGCTTTGCTGGCTGAGGAATTCTGGGAGTTGAAGTCCACAAGTCTTAAAGTTGCCAAGGTTGGACACCCCTGCCCTAAACACAGCACAGCAATGGTGACCCTCAGCTCTTCCATTGCTTCACTGACCAGGCATGGACCTGGACTTACCAAGTGCTGAAGAGGGAATAAGTGATTAAAAATTCCATGTTATTCCAGTCCATTGAGCCCCTGCAGCTATATTAAATGTAAACCTTTAAAAAAATTGTGTTTGTAGCATCATGTCAGCCTCAAGAGATAATCATCCCTACCTATCAAGATATCTTGGCCCCTAATTATGACTTATTTGTTGCTATGCTCTTTACTTCTCTTTCGGCTGTCATGAAACGGTGGGAGGGGGAATCTTGGAGGGGAAGAAGGCAGGAGGTGTTTTGCATTCCTTTGCTGGGTAAAGAAAGGGAGGGGGATTCTTTGTGGTAACTTTCCATTTCTTACTAACCTCTGTCCTTTTTCTGCGCAACTGCAAACTTTTATCAAAATATGTCAAGATCACTGACAGTAGCCTCATCATCACCTAGAGATGACCACATGATCCTATTCAGAAGTTTTAATTGGAAGAATCATTTGATCTCTGGAGGGGGAGCAATTCTATCCCTTTGTATATGCATTTTACCCGCCAATAATTTAGTTTCGGAATTGATTCTGTTTGCTACCATTCATTTCCCAGTAAAAGATAAATTCTGCTCTACATCATGGAGTCTGAGTATTTCTTTCTTGGGATTTAGAAGGAGCACAGTCTGACACATCAAATCTCAGTAAGCAATTTAAGCAAATTATTTACTTATAACTAGGGCAATAGGGAAACATGCAAATTTTCATCACTTTTTAATGTCTTTTTAAATAAAATTGTTATAAGGGAAAATGCAAATGCAAATAAATATTGAAAATTAAAGCCGGGAGTGGCAGTGGAAGAGTTCAGGGCATGCTAGCTTGGGGGCAGGGGGGAGACTCGGATGTGCTCCCACTTCCTTCGGTGCCCTGAGCATGAGCTTATTTTGCTGAATAGCCATTTGGTGTCGTGGTTAATGGGTTGGTCTAGAAATTGGGAGACAGTGAGTTTTAGTCCCACCTTGGGCATAAAAGCCAGCTAGGTGACTTTGGGCCCCTCCCCAAGGGGGCAGTGAGTTCTAGTCCTGCCTTAGGCCTAAAACTGAATAAGTAACTTTGGGCCAACCCCCAGGAGATACTGAGTTCTAATCCTACCTTAGCCCTGAAAGCCATTTGGGTGACTTTGGGCCAGGAGACTTATAGTCCCACCTTAAGTATGAAAGCCAGCTGGGTGACTTGGGCCAGTAATTCTCTCTCTCAGCCCAATTCACTTTGCAGGGTTGCTGTGGGGAAGAAGGAGGAAGTATATAAAGTAATATAATCAAGATCTAAAAAACTGAATAAATAAATAAATGCAGGATTGGGGAGGAGGGCTGAATCCATGTTAACAGAACACAGCTACTTATCTGTCTTGAACAGCGTTACTCTTGGCTTGAAAGTCAGCTGGGTGCCCATACTTTACAGCAATGCAAAACAACATTAACTTCTCTCTAAGGACATCAAATTCCTAACAGAAGAATTGTTTGTAGGCAGCCACCTCTCTCCGGGTATCCATGGCCAGGGAAAATAATTAACAAACCAGTAAATGACAACTGTGTAAGAGTGAAGAGAAATGCAGGAAGTTTAATGGGCTTCTTTTCACTGGTAATAGTTTTAATGTAACCTGCAACTTTCCTACTGAATATTTCAGACATCGAACTGTTCAATCCAAGAAAGACAAGCCAAAATCTTACATCATCACATGCACTTGGTATCACTTCAGTTGTTGTTCTAAAACACAGTACAAGCTCTTTGCTTTTAAATCAGAGCTCTACTAAAATCCAGGAGAGTTAGGAAATGGTCTGATGAGGGCTTTATCTGGTTTTTAATGGTTTTGTTTAATACGCAGTGGCTTAAAGTCATCTAGAATCAGAAAAGTAGGATAGATAGATGCTAGATATATTCTCTCTCTCTCTCTCTCACTTTGTCAGCTTTGGAAGCCATATTGAAATTCGATACTCCCACGCTGCCACACTCGAGCCTGCGAAAATGGGAAGGGGGGAATATATTGGAGTATATCTAGCTAAACATAATAACATTCTTTTTCTGATTCAAGGTCAGGTTGTGCTGCAAATAGTGAAAGGAAGTCTTAACTTGGGACCGATGGTGATTGGGCCATGTGATGTGATGATGGGTGCAGGCGATGGATTTGTAGTTTTTACTTATTGTAAGGAAGACCGGAGCTTTCAGATTTGGGATTCCGCAGTTGTGCCAGTTACTATCCAAATAAAAAGGAATCTTTTGAGAATATGTCTGTCTCGGAGTTATTGGGCGGAATGGAGGGTTGCTGAAATGTTGACCCTTTTTTTGTGACACTGTAATCCCTTAATTTGGGGGGCTAGAGTTGAGGCGACGATGGAGCTGAGTGTTTATTGGCCGGATGCCCTTCCTGACACCTATGCAGAGTTTGCAGCAGATGTTTTTTTTATTTGCACCCTACGAGAGAAACACCTGCCACAATCTAGGATTGAACTCTCAACCTTCCGAGTGGGAGGTGAGTGTCTTCACCACTCAGCCAAAAACTAAGATTTGTGATCTGGTTTTATTTGATCTGGTTTTATTTGGCATCCTATAACAAGAGTTTTTTTGCAAATGGGATCACACAACTTATCAGGGTAAAAATCTCAATAAGGAAAAAGCTAAGCAAAAAAAACCCCCACCCTTTTGTTAATGTAAGCTTGCATTTTAGTTCATTCTTAATAGCATCTACCTGAGGAGGAATATTTCAAGGCAAATAAATTTAGACTTTTTCCAAAACTTACTGTGTAGGTCTTAATTCTTCTGCAGCTAATCTGCAATTATGCACTTATAAACAATTAAACTGTTCTCCCTACTTCTTTCAAGGAGATAAAGCATTTTGTAAAAGGCTCCCACAGCTGAAGTCTCCAGCAAGCGGGTATTAAATTCAACAGATACATTTTTAGACAGTGGCAAATCAAAGCAATTGCTGCATTGTTCTGCCCAGAGGTACATTTTAAGATACAACTGGTGTGATTAAGGACACGCTGGATGACTTAAATATAATAATCTCACAGGGAATATATGCTATGAATTTAGGAAACCACACTAAAACTTTTTCTTAAAAAAAAGAGTTCCTTTTACCCAGCTCTAGGAAAACATTTTAGAAATAGAAACTATTTGTGGAAGAATGGAAGGGAATTAATCCTAACCTTAGGAAGGTGGTGCTACAATTCCCATTAATAACCTAGTCATTATATTTTGCATTAATTGCTGAGCTCCCATTTCTATCATGTCAGGGCTAAATTATCTTTTAGGGCCAACAGACACAGTTGCAAGCTCACCTGCATTCTCACAAAATGATTGCCAGGGTGATTATGAATGGCCCGAAATATCCAAACTGAGGAACTGTTTTGTGCCATCTCTGTAAACTATCAGTATGCAGATTTCTTAGGCTTATCTTTAGAGGTTGTTCTGGGCAACTGGACCTCTTCCAAATACAGCTAGCAATTTCTATTTTCTAGTAACACCAGTGGTGCTAATGCTAATCCACTGGCATTTTGTTTAGAAAATCTGTGCTTCGTTGGGCCATCATTTCAGAACAGAGAAACGGAATGATCACGGGGTGGAGGGGAAGCATTCGGAGTGCTTCTGGCTTATATAATATATAATAGTGCAATCAATTTTGGTCACCATACTACAAAAAAAATGTTGAGACTTTGGAAAAAGTTCAGAGAAGAGCAACTAAGATGAACAAAGGCCTAGAGACTAAACCATATGAAGAATGGCTGCAGGGATCTGGCTACTCTAAAGAAAAGAAAAATTAGAGGTGACATGATAGCAGTATTCCAGTATTTGAGGGGCTGCCACAAAGAAGAGGGGGTCGAATTATTCTCCAAAGCACCAGAGGGTAGGACAAGAAACAATGGTTGGAAACTAACCAAAGGGAGAAGCAACCTGGAATTGAGGAGAAACTTCCTAATAGTGAGGACAATTAACCAGTGTAGAACGGCTTGCCTTCAGGTGTTGTGGTTGCTCCATCCCTGGAGGTTTTTAAGAAGAGTCTAGACAATCACTTGTCCGAAATGGTATAGGTTCACCTGTTTGATCAGGGGGCTGGACTAGAAGACCTCCAAGATCCCTTCCAGCTCTATGCTATTCTAAAGTATTCTAATTACATTTAGCTTTGATAGGCTTATCGTATCTATACGTTTTTTTAAAAAAACCTGAAAAATGGGGGAATGCCCCAAATTCTGACATTATAGTATCACCGCACTGTGTCTAATGCCACTAAATAGGTATCACCATTACCATGAGAGTTATTTGGCTAAGACGTTTCAGACCTGAAAATTACTTACCAGTATCTGATTCTATGGAAGGTTTGGATCTCTCAACAATAGTTCTGTTGCCTTTCAGAAGACTGATCCATTTTCTAGTTAAAGACTCTCCTACATATGCAGAATCTAACAATTCTAACAGGAAGGAAGGGAGGGAGGGAGGGAGGGAGGGAGGGAGGGAGGGAGGAAAAAACACAGAGATCAACCAAATGACAAATGGATTCATACATGCGAAACTCTGAAGGAGGCAGCACGTTCCAGAATGAGGCCCAAGACTGCATAGTCCTGAACTGGAATGGGAAGAAGGAAAAGGTTCAGGGTAGCCACATCCTAGAATCTTTCATGGTGTATATGTTACATTAGAAGCTTATACATTTAGTCTGACAAGATTCTGTCGAATGGATATAGGCAAATAAAGAACCAGACTCAAGTGGATCTCACTCTGTTGTTTTGGGGGCTCAGGCCTGACAAGCCCTGGTTAAAGGGTACTCTAAGCACACAATCTTATAAGAGTGCAAGGGTTGTCATCTTCTCCTGTTACGATTTCCCACCATTTGGGATTTTCTTCTTGATTAATGTCATCTTTGGCCAAAGCAAGAGTGTCCTTTGTCCACAGCTGTCACTAATTATACAATTAAAACATTTAAAAAACATAAAACATTAAAAATGATCTTCCCTTATGATATCTTACAGTGCTACCCGATCTCCCTGATGCTCTACAAATTGACTGCCCCATTGCCAATTGCTACACACAAACATTTCCTTCTTTTGCCTGGCACATGTTTCTTTATTTCTGTAATATTGTCTAATTTTTAATTAGCTATTTTAATTTAAATTGTATAATTAATTTAATACATTTAATAATTCTTAATATATTTTATATTAATAATGACTTAAATATAATTAATATTTCTTTAATACTGCTAGATGTTCTGAATTAGCAAAATAAAAAAAAGTTTTAATTTGCTATTCAATGCAAAGTTGGCAAGTTTCTCTTTTGCCTTTTTCTCCCCTTGTACTTTTTTTCCTACTTTTGCTGGCCTAAGTCTCCCTCCCCTTCCCAGTTGTAAGCCTGTAGAAGGAACTGAACCAGATCCCTGTGGATCCTAACCGACCTTCATCCTTTTGGCATGGGGATTGCCAAGCGCTCTCGGTCAGATCAGAGGCTGCTGGCTCTTCCAACTCATCCGCTGAGTCATAGGATTCAAACGAGTCATCCTCGTACTGCCTCTCATTCTCTTCTTCTTCTTCGGTCATGGAGGTAAACGTATCCTCTGAGTAGTTGGGAAGAGACATGCTGCAGTTTCAGTTTGGCCCCATCTGCTCCACAACAGATGTCCCCGACTCATTTCCCCAGCTGGTCATCACACCCTTTAACTAAAAATAACCAGGGCAAAATTAATTATAAACGTAGAAGCATGAGATTAAAAATAACGACCAACCTGTCCACTATCTGCACCCAAGACGAGAGTAACTTTGCAGCAAGTTATCTAAAAACCAGCAACAGGAATAGCACAATCCCAAAATTTAAAACCAACATCCAAAGCAGGAGGGGGAGAGTAATATATTTTTGCTATCTTTCATTTAAGTTACCCTTTGACATGGTCAGATGACTAAATCAACAGTTTCTATTCTATTCATTAAATTATCCAATTAAACTCCAAATGCCCAGCCATTTCAGTCTGCAGAGCAAGAAAAAAAAAGGTGGGGGATTTTGTGACAATTTTTGTGACACCTTAAAGACCAAAGCTGCATTGCTATAAATTGTCCGCACAGATGCCGTCGCTTCTCCCAAGCCTATCTTTGCCTATCTGATTTCCATCTCCTTTGCATTTCTTGACATCGTGTGCAGGGAAATGAAAGGAAAAAAATTCACTCAACCAATTGCAACTTTGCGAGATCTTTTTCTTTTGCGAGAAGTTGGAATGGGCGTTGGTATAATTACCTGAGAACGCCCTTTCTATCTATGCTGCTAGAGAGCCCAGGATGGGTTAGACTCCTCCTGATGATGTCATTAAGCTGAGTCTGTTCTTGTATATAAAAGGCCAGCCCCTGGGAGTGTCCCCAGCTTTGGCGAAGATACCTGACAGACTGTATGAGTATCTCTGAAAGCAAAACAGAATCTAGAACGCTAATATTGCTTACCAGAATCCAGACAAAACAAGGGAGGGGCTGGGCTCTCAAGCAACATAGATATAAAGGGCGTTCTCAGGTAATTATACTAACGCCCATTCTCCTCCATGCGGCTGCAAGAGCCCAAGATGGGACATACCAAAGCCTGCATGTCCACAGGAGGGTCCTCGTCCGGTGATCGCTCCAATTGTGGAACCACTCGCGAAGTACCTGACTGCTGAAGGCCACACTCGCAGAGGCAAAGGTAATGTCTGATGAAGGGTGACGGGGATGCCCATGTGGCCGCTCTGCAAATCTTTTCCAGGGACGCCTGGTTGGCCCAGGCAGTTGAAGTCGCGGTGCTTCTGGTAGAGTGCGCAGTCAGCCCTTGAGGCACCAGAAGAGCGATAGCCTTGTAGGCCTGTGCAATGCCTGCCCTGACCCACCTGCTTAAGGTGGGAGGAGAGGCCTTGTTCTCCAAGTGAGATGGGGGAAAGGAGACAATCATAGCTTCAGTTTTCCTAAAGGTGGAAATGCGCTTGAGGTAAATTCTAAGCGCTCTCCTAACATCTAAGGTGTGCCACATGTGCTCTAAGTTGTGGTGCGGAAGGGGGCAGAAATCTGGCAACACAATATCCTGGAACCTGTGGAACCAGGTATTGACCTTTGGGATAAAGGTGGGATCTAGACGGAGAACAACTCTATTATCATGAAAGGTGCATAGATCCTGCCTGACTGAGAGGGCAGCCAGTTCTGACACCCTTCTAGCCAATGTTATTGATACCAGAAAAAACGCCTTTAATGTCAAGAATTGCAGAGACACTGTCCTAAGGAGTTCAAATGGTGGTTCCATCAGGGCCTGAAGCACCTTAGAAAGGTCCCATGAAGGATACCTGTGTACTACTGGGGATGAAGGTGAGAAGCCCCTTTTAAAACTCTCCTGACAGAAGGATGTTGAGACAAGGAAGGAAATGAGTCTCAGGATAGCACTGAGGAAAGGGCCGCTACTTGGCGTTGTAAGGTATTAGGGGCTAGTCCCTTCTCTAGGCCCTCTTGAAGGAAACGTAGAACCTCTGCCAGTTGAGCTGAGGTGGGTGAAAGACCCTCCTTACGACACCATTGACAAAAAAAACCCTCTAGGTGGCATCGTAGATGTGCATCGTGGATGGTTTGAGAGACGCCTGGATGGTGAGAATAACTTTCTCCAGGAGTTTAGCCTCTCTCAACTGTTGCCGCTTAAGCGCCACATGATCAGTTTGAACCACTGGGGATCCGGATGGAGCAAGGCTCCCTGATGGAGGGAGATCGTGTGGGCTGGAATCCTCCAGGGAGAGGCTACAGACAGGTTCACCAGGTCTGTAAATCAGGGCCTCCGTGGCCAATAGGGGGCCAGGAGAATTAGTTCTGCCCGTTCCTCCAACATCTTTCGAATGGCTGCCGGAATGATGGGAAGAGGGGGAAAGGCGTAGAGGAGACCCCTGGGCCATCTGCACTGAAGAGCATTGGTTCCCTCTGCTCCCTGACAAAGAAACCTGGTGAAAAATCTGTTTACTTGGACGTTTTGGGGAGTGAAGAGATCCACTTCCGGGGTCCCAAACCTCAGGCAAAGGTCTCTGAAAAGGGATGGGTGGAGGTGCCATTCTGCATGGTTGACCAAGCTCCGGCTTAACCAGTCGGCTTGGGAGTTGTCGACTCCCGAGATGTGATCTGTTGTTATCGACAACAAATGTCTCTCCGCCCACAGCCCCAAATGTTTGGCCTCCCTCATGAGGGCCCTGGACCTTGTCCCCCCTTGCCTGTTGACGTGCGCCTTTGCGGTCTGGTCCGTCAACACTAGTGTCAACTGGTGCTCCATTCAAAATCCAAGAAAGAAATACTTAAGACTCTTTTAATCAGAGAAAAGATATCTTTTACTGGAAATCAAGTGGTAGCAACAAAAGAATTCTGAATCTGAGAAAATGGGCGCGTAAATCACATATACAAAGTAATGGCAACGTTCCCACCCCCAATAGTTCAATTGGCTCATCCAATTAAAAGTTTTGTATATCATCATATGGGCATCTCCAGGTGGTGATGAGGCTTCTGCCCATGAGGTTTGATAAAGGGTTGCAGCTGTGCATAGCATAGGATAGAAACCTAAGCAAGAATGTACCCCCCCAGCTTATACAGTGCTGGTTTGTAACACCTCCAGCTCACTTCCCATAACCATTCCCTCCTCCTCCCCCCGTTACTTATGACAGCCAAAAGATGCAAAGCAAAGGGAGAAAAATCTTGAAGGCTGACAACTAGTACATGGGATCCAGTTACCGTGGCCCTGAAGTGCCTCAGTGCTAGAGATATGGCCCTGAGCTCTAGCCAGTTTATGGGGCAGTTTTTGTCTATCTGGGACCAAATACCCTGAGCTATCTAGCCCTCCATATGGGCCCCCCAACCCAGAAGACTGGTGTCCATGGTGAGTAACGGCTCCTTGAATGGGATGTCCCTTCCGGAGGGCTGGGGAGAGCCACCACTTGAAGGAACGCAGGGCCTGTGGAGTGAGTTGGACCCTGATCGATGTGTGGCTGGTTCCTGCTCGTTGAAAAGGGAGCAGGAACCATTGTAGAGATCGGGAGTGAAGCCATGCCCACGGGACGATCCCGATGCATGAGAACATCTTCCCCAATAATTTGGACAGCAGTGCCAGGGGAACAGTGTGTTGATGTCGAACTCGACGGATGATCTCGGTGAGGCTTTTCCCCTGGTCTGGAGACAGAAAGACTTGGCACAGGGTTGTGTCGATGACAGCCCCCAGGTGAAGCAATCTGATTGTAGGAGTAAGATGGCTCTTCCTGGTGTTGATGGAAAAGCCGTGGTCCTGAAGGCAGCAAAGTGTAATTTGCAGGTCTCGATGGGCAGAGTGGGTGGAGGACTGTATCAAAATGTCGTCCAGGTAGCATTGGATCCTCACTGGAACAGACCGAAGCGAAGCCACCAATGCTGCTAGGATCTTCGTGAAGACCCTTGGAGCTGAAGAGAGCCCGAAGGGGAGGGCTCGATACTGGAAGTGATGGTGCTGGTAACAGAAACGGAGAAACCGGTGATGGTGAGGCCAAATGGGTATATGGAGGTAGGCCTCCGTAAGGTCAAGGAAGGAGAGATCGTCCTCTGAATGCTCTCTGAAATAGAATGCAGGGTCTGCATTTTGAAGTGCCTGTATGGGATAAACTCATTCAAAAATTTGAGGTCAAGGATGGCTCGCCAACCCTCCAAGGTCTTAGGGATCATGAAAAGTTGGTAATAAAATCCCCGTCCACATTGATGTTCCGGGACAGCTTGAATGGCCCTTATGTCAACTAGATGTTGAATGGCTGATTCCATAAGGGCCCTTTTTGAACTGTTCCACGAAATGGGACAGAACACAAAATTCTCTGGGGGTGGCGAGAGAAATTCCAACTGCAGTCCTGACCGTACAGTGTTGAGTACCCAGGTGTTCGTCGTTGACTCCTCCCATCTGGAGGCGAAGTAAGCTAACCAACCTCTGATGGGTGGAGAGAATGAGGGATTACTTAGAGTGACGGAAGGAACGACTCCCTCCCCCACAAAAGGGCTGTTTACCCGCAGAAGGTTGTTGTCTGCCGGGTGTGTCTGGGCGTTGATCTTGTCGCTGGGAATATGCCCTCTGTGGCTGGGAAAAACGGGGGGTAGTCTTGGGCCGAAATGTCGGGGGACGGTATGGAGCAGGGCGATAGTCAGTTTTCTTTCCTGATGAGGAAAGAATTTTCCATTTGTCCCTGGTCTTGATGAGATGTGGCTCTAGTGCATTGCCAAAGAGCCTTTCACCTGTACAGGGAGCCGAAGCCAATTTCCACTTCCGTCACGACTCCGCCTGCCAATTCTGAAGCCATAAGAGCCTTCTCTCTGCCACCGAGGAGGCCATGGCTCTGGCTGCAACCATGGTGGAATTAAGGGTGGCATCTGCCGTAAATTCCGCTGCTGCTATTATTTTGTGGAGGTCCTGGTGAGACCTGAAGTCAGATGCCGGGGTCCGGCCTTGTAATTGGTGCAGCCAGTGGAGCGAGGCCCTCGTGAAAAATGATGCAGCGGTCGAAGCCCGGACAGTCCACGCAGCTGCTTGGTGGTTGCATTTGAGTGTCTGTTCGGACCGTTTGTCCTCGGGCTTAAGTATGTCCTCTGGCTCAGTGGGGGTGCCAGAGGAGGAGAATGAGGCCACGACCGGCGTGTCCACAGGGGGCACTGCTAGAGCATTGGCTGGTGATGGGCCCACATTGTAAAATCGTCTATTGTGAGACGAAGGGCGAGGACCTGCAGTCAGGGAAGCACACTGTTCCCTGACCAGGTCAAGAAACAACAGAGGTGAGGATAAGACCTCCGTGTAAAATACCGGCTTGGAGAAAAGGGGGTCTCCTTGCCCAGAGGGTTCCCCTTGTGGTTCGGCGGCCACTTCCTCAGGGGACAGCTTGGCTGTAACCAGAGCCTTATGTAGGAATGGTTTGAATAAGGCTGGTTTGAAGACTGTTGCTGAGGGAGATTGATCTGGGCGAGATTCTTCCTCCTCTGAGAGGTTAGGGTCCCAGATCTCCCCCTCTTCCCGATCTGAGTGAGGGGAGTGACTGTGCACAGAAGGGTCAGCACAATCGTCCTCCCCATAATCCTCCCATTCTAAGTGGGTGGAGAGGGCCCTATGCTCCTGGGGTGGATGAAATCCTCTCTGAAGGGGCAAGGGGCCCTGAGGTTGCGAAGGGGAAAGGGAGTGAGCCCTTTCTAAGGGCCGAAGGATTTGCTGGAATCCTTCAGCCAACCCCTGCCTGATGGCAATAGAGACAACATCCTGAATCTCCCTAGGCCTGTCACTAATGGGAGGGTCAAGGGATCGAAGGCCTGCTGCAGTGGGAGTAAAGGTAGATTTCAGTCTGGACCGGGAGGTGCCCTGGACCCAGGTGGGTGGAGTGGAGGCATAGGCCCAAGTGGCCTGTTTGAAATTAGGCCCTTAGGTGATAAGTCTTTGGAGAAGAGAGTTATAATAAGAGCCTTGGATAATTAAACAAAGTGCAGCGTGCTCTTTTTATTCTTTCTAAGCTGTGCTACCCCTCCTCATCAGTTTACTTTTTTTTTGTAATAGCTATTTGGATTTTTGGCTCTGAGAGTTCCGGGGTTTCCCTCAGTAGATCAAAATCAAAACCCAATCCCTGCACCCATCACATGCTCCAATCACCATCTGTCCCAACTTGAGACATCCCTTCAACCACTCCTCCCCCAGGTGTAGGAATAACATGACCTTGATCGAAAAGAAGAATGCTATTATGTCTAACTACAAACACTCTAAAAATCCCCCCCTCCTAATTTCCCAGGCACAGGAATGTGACAGCGTGGAAGCTTCTGGTGTTAATATGGCTTCCAAAGCTGACAGGTTGCACTGTCCTGGGGCCGTGTGATCACCATTTGTAACCTTCCCAGCTGGCTTCTAACAAGCAAGTCAATGGAGGAAGCCAGATTCATTTAATGAACACATGACTCATATAACAATTGTAGTGATTCACTTAACAACTATAGCAAAAAACAGTCGTATCATGGGCCAAAAGTCCCTTAACAACTTTCTTGCTTAACCATGGAAATTTTGTGCTCAGCTGTGTCACAAGTTGAAGACTACCTATATTTTGTATTCTGAGGAGACCCCCTGGCTAATCAATACACTATTATTGTGAAGATGGCTTACGTCAGGATCAACCATGAGCAAACGGCAAGAAGCCAACTCAGAACGATAATTTATGGTACACATATTTTTCAAGTGTGCACAATTAAAATTAATTGGATTAAGGAGAAATGAACAAGCCGAAGGCTCACTTTGTAATCCTTGTAACATTAAACTGCTGTTCAGGGTCACTGGCAAACTGATCCAACATTAAGTACTAAAGACAATGCATGATGTAGGACATACATACAACTTCAGGGATGGGCAAGGGGCGGCCTAGGGACTTCTCCAGTGTTTCTCAACCTTTGCAACTTGAAGGTTGGACTTCAACTCCCGGAATTCCCCAGCCAGTTGAGAAACACTGGGTTTAGCCCTTTAAGATTTGCATCTTGTTGTCCATTCTTTCCTTCCCAGTGGTGGTCTTGAACATCTCCCTTTTCTGCTCATTCTCTTTTAATGCTCCTTCCTCTCTCCAGCAAGAATATTAAAATAACCCTGTAGCACCTAGATTAGAGGTTTGCTTGCAAACAAAATTTCCTAAACTGAAGGAAATCTCAGCGGCTTCAGTAGACAAGTCCATATGATTGCAAAATGAAGTTTTGATTCTCAAAATAAGAGCTAAATTTGTGTTTTCAACTAAGCCAGGATTTCAAGATTTGCAGAACAAACCACCTGGGGCTAGTTCAGTAGTAATGCTACATCACAGACCCAGCTCTTGAGTAGGTAATCCTCAACTTACAATCATTTATCGACCATTCAAAGTTACAACACCACTGAATAAAGTGACTTACAACCGGACCTTGCACCTATATTGCAGTATCCCTATGGTCACATGATCAAGATTTGGACACCTGGCATGTATTTTTACAATAGTTGTACTATCCTGGTCATGTAATTGCCATTTGAAATCTTACCAGCCAGCTTTTGATAGACAAAATCAATGTCAGATTTGCTTAACAAACAAGGTCATAAATTTGGTGTGACTCACTTAACAACCATTTTGCTTACAATGGAAATTCTGGTCCCAGTTACAGTCATAAGTCAAGGACTCTATGTACAGGTTCAGATACTCAGAAAACAAGTATCAAAAAAACACACATTTATCAGAAAGAAATACCATCTCCTTATGCCTGATAAAATGTTCTTTTCCTTGGAGCTTTTTCCTGAACAAGAGGGCATACTTAATCTAGAGAAATTCTCCCAAATTTATTTTCTGGGAATGCCTCCAGGCTCCATTTGGTGATCCAGCTTAGTATAAACAAGTGGTGCAGTAAAAACCAGGAAGCTGTGAGTTCTAGTCCTCCTTTAGGCAACGAAAGCTGGCCAGGTGTGAAAAATAGGAGGTAGGAGCATTATGAATGTCATTTTGCATTGTATGAAAAAGGCAAGATACATACTTAACAATGGTAAAACAGTCACAGTGCTTAAAGTGGGAGGACATTTCTTCTGAATTTGCAACTTAAATGGTTTAAAAATAAAAGACAGTCTTTGCTTTTTAGCAAGCTAGTTTTCCTTTGTGTATGTGTGTATGTGCACGCAAGCATACCTGTACATGCTTTTGTTTGACTCCTAGCAGCTGCCTAGACAAGTCCCTGCAATTTTATTGGCAAGATTTCGGAAGTTGCTCGCCATTTTCTTCTTCTCAGGGCTAAGAGGGATTGGCCCAAGGTCACTCAGCTGACTTCATACCTAATGCTGGACTAGAACTCGCAGCCCCTCCAATGTATAGTCCAGTGCCTTAATCATGACCCCAAACTGACTTTAACAGTTCTGCAAGTAGTATGGATTAATTAATAGAATTTAAAAAAACAGAATAAAAAAGAACACGGAAACTGAAAAATACTGGTAGTCCTCAACTTATGACCACAATTGAATTCACAATTTCTATTGTTGAGACAGTTAAGTGCACTTTGTCTCATTTTACAACCTTTCTTGCCACAGTTGTTAAGCGAATCACTGTGGTTGTTAAGATACTAATCCAGATGTTGAGTGAATCTGGCTTCTCCGACTCTGATTTGCATTGGCTGCAAAAAGTGATGACATTATCCTGGGACATAGCAACTATATATAAAATGAGTCAGTTGCCAAGCATCTAAATTTTGAGCAGGTGACCATGGGGATGCTGCAACAACCATTAGTGTGAAAAACAGCGATAAGTCACTTCTTTTACTGCTGTTATAACTTTGAACGGTTGTAAATCAAGGACTACTTGCAATCCCCAAAGTGTTGGCATACTCACAACTGCTTTCCAATACTGTTCCTGAAACCTAGATTCTATAACATAACCATGCCTAATCCAAAGAAACCCCAAATATGAGTCAGCCCAATATCTAAACCAGGCCAAAATTCTCTAGGTCACTAGTTCTCAACCCTGGCAACTTTAGGATGCGTGGACTTCAACTCCCGGAATCCCAAGCTGGCTGGGGAATTGTGGGAGTTGAAGTCTATGCATCATAAAGTCGCTAAAGTGTGAAATTCTGCTCTAGGTACAGATCACTACTTTCTGACAGAATGGTTTATGGACAACAGTGGAAAGACAGCATATAAACTTACAAAACACAAGTGATTATTGCTTATTAAAAGCCACCACAGAGATTTATAAGATCAGAGAGCACCGTTTAAATTAGTGTAAATTACAGGGGTTTCTAGATTAGAGTTGTTGGGCTTTGCTTAGCCATGGCTTTCTGCAAACAGCTGGAAGTAAAATTAAAAGCTGGTTCTACACAGCACTTAATATAATGCTGTATTATTCAGAATGTTCTTTTCAATGGTCAAGCTCCTGCTGTATTTAGAAATCGGTCAGAAGCAGCAGAAATCTCTAAGTTAATTAAAACTTTCCTGTTTGCCAGCTGTATCCCTTTTATTACTTCTCATTGAGGGTAGCAGCAATTAGGCTGTGGCTGCCCCACCATGTGAAGCAATTGAAGGGGAAATTAACAGAAAATGATCAGCCATTTTCCTGTTTCACCCCACAGGATACAAATGTCTTCCAGGCAACATGTTGGCAAATTTACCATTTAGATTCTCCATTAAAAGAGAATGGATAAAGATATTTCCTAACTTTACCACAGTTGAGGTTCTGCCAACCTTAAATACGAAGCAGGAAAAGAAAAAACATTGGAAGAGAGGCTTTGCATAATTCATCCATACCTTAATATGACAGAGGGCCAGACTGCATTGTATAGAGTTTATGATTCCAACAGTTAATAATTCTCCCAAAATAACGGCCAGGATTTCAAGATGTTTTATTTTTTAAAATCCTTGCATAGGAAGGAGTTAGAGAAAGTCAAATAAATACAAATTGTTAAAGGGGGAAGAGGAATCACAAAATACAGATAGTCCTATTTACAATAGCACTTTAGTGACTGTTCAAAGTTGCAACAGCTGAGCATTGAAAAAAGGGATTTATGATGATTTTTCACATGTATGACAACCACAGCATTCCCATGGTCATGTGCTCAAAATTCAGATGCTTGGCAACTGGTTGGTATTTATGATGGATTCCCGGGGTCCCCTGATGCCTCTTTGCAACCTTCTGACAAGCAAAGTCAACGGGGAAGCCAGATTCACTTAACAACCATCATACTTGCAATAGCAATAGCACTTAGACTTATGTACCATTTCCCAGTTGTTCTGTCTTTAAATTGCTGGCTGAATATAAAGACAGTTAGATAAACTCTACAAAGGCTTCCATACAAAGTTTCTTTATTGGATCACACCAGGCATCCTCAAAGTATAACTCAGTTATGTTGAGATTCATCTTATGTCCAATCTTTGCATAGTCGAGCAATATTTCTCAAACTTGGTAACTTTCAGATGGGTGGATTTCAATTCCCAGAATTCCCCAGGCAGCAAGGCTCAGTCTCAGGAATATAAATTTCAGGTAGTCCTCAACTTACAACCATTTGTTTAGTGACTGTTCGAAGCTACAGCACCAAAAAAGTGACTTATGATTGTTTTTCACACGACTGTTGCAGCATCCCTATGGTTACATGATCAAAATTCAGGTGGCAACTGGTTCATATTTGTGACAGTTGCGGTGTTCCAGGGTCATGTGATCACTTTTTGTGACCTTCTGATAAGCAAAGTCAATGAGGAAGCCAGATTCCCTTAACAATTGTATTACTAACTTAACAACTACAGTGATTCATTTAATAACTGTGGTAAGAAAGGTCATAAAATGGGGCAAAACTACCCGACAACTGTCTTGCTTAGCAACTGGGCTCAATTGTGGCTCTAAGTCAAGGACTACCTGTACTCATTTTTCATGCCACATTAAATAAACCAACAGCAGGCCTACCTGACAAGGAGATGTTGCAGAAAAGGAAATGCATTAAGCCATGAGCAAGTACCATGGCAATGTCCCACCCAGCTAAGATAAAAGATAGTCAGAGCTGGAAGGGGCTTTATAGATCATCTAGTCCAACCCCCCGCCAAGCGGGAGACCCTACACCATTTCTGACAAACAGCAGTCCAGTCTCTTCTCGAAAGTCTCGAGGGATGAAGCTCCCAGTCTTCTAGTCCAACCTCTTGGTCAAGCAGGAGACCTATGCCACCTCAGAAAAGTGGCTGTCCCATTTCTTCTTAAAAGCCTCCAGTAATGAAGCACCCAAAACCTTTGGAGGCAACCCATTCTACCACTTGCTTCTGCTCACAGTTGCTGCTTTTGAACCAGGTTTCATCTAATCTGTACTTGTACAGTTGGTTTTCCTTGCCTAAGGGCAAACCCTTATTTTTCTCTATGGTGCCATTGCCTAAGTGTAAAAGTTACTTTTCTCTAAAGAAGAATTAGAATAACAGAGTTGGAAGGGACTTTGTAAGTCTAGTCCAACCCATTGCCCAAGCGGGAGACCCCACACCATTTCTGACAGGTGGCAGTCCAGTCTCTTCTTGAAAACCTCCAGGGATGAAGCTCCCAAAACTTCCGAAGGCAACTTCTGTTCCATCGGTTGATTGTTCTCACTGTCAGAAAGTTTCTCCTTATTTCCAGGTTGAATCTTTCCTTGGTCAGTTTCCAGATTATGATCTGATGTCCATTTCTCTTAGAGTAAGCTTCCCTAAAATCAATTCATTTTCATAGAAAAAGTTGGTGAGGTATCCTGGTACGAGAGTTCCTGGTTCAAATCCACTCTCAGCCACGGGACCTCATGGGGAGCCTCTTGGGAGAATTATTATCACCAAGCCTGGCCTACCTCACAGGGTTGTTGTGTAGAGAGGGTGCCCTGCAAATCTAGCAAATGCGCAGCAAATAATTTTCCAGAGACATTCTCCTGCTGACCTTTCTTGCAATGGCAGAAAGGTCAGCAGCCTACCTTGCAGGGCTGTTGTGTTGTTAAGCGACAGGGGAACCTGTGGGCACTTCATTTGTTCAAATTCTAGCTTGTTTTATGCCTGCTATTCTGCGCAGAGCAGCAAAGGTTCATATTTACACAACAACTCTGCGAGGTCGGTCAAGAAGACCGCAAGGAACGAAATCCCACCCACCTTCAACAGGATCCAAACTTTTTCCAAAATGAGGGAAAGGAAGAGGTCGTTGCGTCGTCCATCCACAGAGGCAGGATACGATGTCCATCCCCCCACGCCCCCTCCAGGGGCTTTTCACCCTAAAGAAAATATTTGGATCCGATCCCAACTCGAGCGCGGGCTTCCCCGCGCGGCTGAGGCCGTTCGCGTTGCCGTGGCGACCGCCAAGCGCCGACGGGAGTTTCAGCTCGCCTGTCCCTTCCTCTCGCGCTCCTGTCGCCCTAGAGTTCCGCCGAGATCTCATCTTCTCAATCGGGTCCGCCCAGAACGTTGCAGCACTTCAATTCCCACAATTCCCTCGGCCAACCATTACATCACATCTGGTTTGCGGGGGGGGGGGGGGCGCGGAGACTGAATTACATTCCTTAGAAAAAGTACTGAGCCGGGAGATGAAAGTTTGGTGGTCAGAAGGGATATTGTAGCTTGTATTCCTGGAAGGACTTTTGCAAATTCTAAGAAGCACTTTTCTTACACGCTTTTCTTGAAAGAGTGACTTTTGACTCCCTCTCCGCCCCCCATCTTGAACTTTTGTGCAAGCAAAGAAGCTCCATTCACAAAAAGAAAAAGAAAAAAAAAAGAACCGATGTTGGCTGTGCTACATTAGCAAGCAAGAAAGTTCCTAATCTTCTTATTCATTTGATATGCCATCTGGGATCCAAAGCATTTATCTTTGCAATTTCTGCAATTGGACAAGAAAGTAGAACAACCGTAGAAGTTCTATGATTACAAAAGAAAGTTCAACTCTTTTCCATTATCCAAAGTTTTTTAGAATTAGAATTAGAATTTTTTTATTGGGCCAAGTGAGATTGGACCCACAAGGAATTTGTCTTGGTGCAAATGCTCTCTGTATACTTAAGAAAAGATACATTTGTTGAGAGTTAAGAATCATCAGGTACAACACTTAACAATAGTCTTAGGGTACAAATAAGCAATCAAATCATACTAGGAAACAGTCAATAAAATTGTTAGAATACTAGCAACAAAGTTGCAGTCACAAGTGTGAGGTGATAAGGAGTGATGAGAAAATTAATAGTAATAATAGTGTACACTTTGTAAATAGTTGAACAGTGTTGAGGGAATTATTTGTTTAGCCGAGTGATGGCATTCGGGAAAAAACTGTTCTTGTGTCTAGTTGTTCTGGTGTGCGGTGCTCTATAGCGTCGTTTTGAGGGAAGGAGTTGAAACAGTTTATGTCCGGGATGTGAGGGGTCTGTAAATGTTTTCACAGCCCTCTTTTTGACTCGTGCAGCATACAGGTCCTCAATGGAAGGCAGGTTGGTAGTACTAATTGTTTTTTCTGCAGTCCTAATTATCCTTTTTCTAATCATCAATCCACAAATCCTTTTATGCAAAATTCTATAAAATCTATTATTTCTCTAATAAAGAATTTACTTAAAGAAGTTACTTTATCGCCAACAAAGAGGTTTTGGAGCAAAGTAGGCCTCCAAACAGCCACCAGAGGGCAGCAAAATGGAGGAAAAAATGTCTCTGCTGCCCTCTAACGATTATCTAGATTTTGATCCTGTGTTGTGTCTGGACTTTCTGCAGATGCCTTGTGCAAAGAAACAAAATTCACACCCCCAGAGCTAAACTTGACAGAACAGCCCTTAAATTTTCATATCTCTTCCTACTTCTAAGCTGCCCTTTCTATACCCACATCCTTGTGTGTTTGGCTTGGACACCTATGATCCCCTGCCTGGGCATTATGAGGGATGAAGTCCAACGTATGTGGGGGACGTAGGCTTGGAAAGGTACCCCAAAACCACAACCCTCTTTGCTGCCACCAGATCTGTAAAAATATCTCTGGAGAAAAGATAGCTAATTACACATTTTCTTGACTCTCAGCCCCATTGTAAAGAAGGCACAGAAGAGGCTGTACTTCTTGAGAATGCTCAGGAAGATAAATCTATCTCAGCATCTGCTTCTGTCCTACTACTGCACCACCATTGAGGGTGTCCTGACCTACGGCATTCTTGCATGGTATGGGAGCAGCTCTGTAGAGGACAAAAAAGCTCTACAGAGAATCATTAAAACTGCCCAGAATATCGTTGGGCTCCAGCTACCAGCCCTGGACGACATCTTTGCATCTCGCTGTTTGAGGAAGTTGCACAACATTCTCAGAGACTCTTCCCATGCTACTCACAATCTTTGTGAACTGTTGCCTTCTGGCAGAAGATACAGAACCATTAAAACTTCGGACCAGACGTTTCCTGGACAGTTTTTATCCCAGACCTATAATTGCACTTAACAATGAACTTAAGGACCACCATCAGTGAGCAGTTGGACAGGATTACTTGGTCAGTTGTGTGGATGCTTGTGTGTTTTTAGGGGGCGGGGAATTTTGGCGGGTGGGGAGGTGTTTGAGGATTGCTGTGTGTGTGTTCATGTTGAGTCTGGTCTCTGGATGTTATGTGAATTTGGTTGTATATGTATACTGTGTATATACATACAATGACAATAAAGAATTCAATTGTGCAGCTGACCAAAGATATTGCAGTTGTAGTTCACCAGCAGAATTTAATTTAAGAGACAAACTAGGAAAACAGCAGTAGAAATGAGGCTGAATTAACTCTCTAGACCAGGGGTGTCAAACAAGGCCTGCGGGCTGAAGCCAGCCCACAGGGTGCTTAATTCTGGCCCACGGGGCAGCCATGGAAACAGCGAAGGACTGGCCCACGGTGCCTCTGCCAGCAAAAATGGAGCTTGGGAGGGCCATGTGTGGCCCTCTGCCAGCCCCATTTTTGGCCTGAATGGCCTCCTGCAGCCCTCTGCCAGCAAAAGCGGCTCCAAGAAAGGGTCAGGAAAGGAGATAGGAAACGAGGAACAAAAAAGAAGGGAAGATGGGAAGAGAGCAAGGAATAGGTAGTCCTCACCTGACAACAGTTTAGTTACCATTATAAAAAAGATGTTGAGACTCTGAAAAGAGAAACAAAAATGATTATGGAAAGAAGGCTAAAACATGAAGAACGGTTGCAAGAACTGAGTATGTCTAGTCTAAAGAAGAAAGGGACTAGGGGTGATAGAGCAATGCTCCAGTATTTGAGGGGCTGCCACAAAGAAGAGGAAGGTAAATGTTTACTGGGGAATTCTGGGAGTTAAGCCCTATCTATCTTACAGTTGAGAAACATTGGGCCAGACAACTGGGGGGAAAATAACTCAGCGGAACAACAACTGAGCAGAACTTGAAGGTCCTTCAAATATATTTTTCCCAGGGCTTAAAAAAGGATTCCTGTACTTTTCTGCTGTTCAAGAGGCTGGAGATGCATTAGAAGTGTCAGGACAATCTGACTTTACATTATGATCATTCTGCAGTTCACTTATCAAGATTGGTTTTAGGTGCCTTTCTTAAAGAAAAAAAGTAACTACAGTATATAGCATAATTTTTACCTTTTAGAGTTTTCTCCTGCATTCCTGCTAAGAACGCAGCCCCTTATTTTCCTGCAGCTGGGACAGGAATCAGCATGTTGGTCTTGGTTTAGTTTTTTCTTTCTTTCCTAAGATGATTTTTTTGTCTTGTAGGTAGCGCTTTAGAGATAGGCAGGGTAGCCAAAGTGGTACAGTTGCTCACAGGATGAAGGTTCAAATCTACCCTCAGCTATGGAAATTCACTAGGCAACTATGAGCGGGTCAGCCCAGCCTACATCACACGACTGTTGTGTCAGAACAGTGTAATGAAGACATCTTCCCATGCAAGCTATTGTGGACCCTAAGTGTAAATCTGACAAATACTTAACTAAAACTCATTTATATCCCACCCACCTTCCTGCTAAGGAGACTATGGGCAGCTTGCTAGTTTGTTAAAGTTATTGCTGCCTATCTGGCTGTGGAACTCTTGGTAGGTTATAATAATAAAAAGGAAGAAAATGAAAGGAATATAACCAGAAGCAAAATAGAATAATAAAATGAAAAATAACATAATGAGAATACACCAAGATAACCAAAAAAGATAAAAAGATCAAACATATAAACATTATACAAATTAATAAAAAAGAAAACATGTTATAGAACTTCGAAGGGCAAGGATTTTTTTAAGCGATTTGGTTCATGTCGTAAGTACTTTTTGGAGGATCTGGAGGTTTGAATTCCTGAATGTGCCTGTGGCAGGGATTCCCACAGGAAAAACAGAAAGCCCGCATCCTCTGAAAGGGCAACATTTAAGAAAAAAGCACAAGTGCCATTCACATTATGAACTAGAAACTTATATCTGTTGCTTACTTCATCCTGAATACTTTGATGCTCTTAGAAGAATTCATGGCAGGACCTAAAAACGCCAAGTTATGTGTGGGGGAGCCTCTTTAGTGATTCAAGAATGCATCAGAAAGCAGGATTAAAACATCACACAACTACATATTCTTTATTGATGATTGTTACAGTCAGAGAGATACAATAAAAACTTTGACAGTACAAGGAGTTTGCAGTTGATAGTTGCATTATAAAAGCATTTCATGCCCCTCGTCTATTCTTCTTTTGCTAAAACACAGCAAAAGTCACACAGCCCTTCCTATTTAAAAGGGAACACTCTTTGTCTTATCAATAGTGGCTAAATCAAATGAGAAAAGTGAAACAAAAGACATTTGTGTTTTCTAAAATGCATACCCCCTCACCAAATGTAAATAAAGCAAAATCACCCACAGAGTGTTTTAAATAGCCACTTTCTCTGGCTTTGTGTCTCCACTTGCATTTGAACTCTCTCAAGTCATCAAAATGCATGCGTTTGTGGTGGGTAGGGAAGAGATTGGGGGTTTCTCTACCTGATCCCTAAGCTAGAAGTATCTCATCCAACCTGTTGCTCTGAGTACGCATGGGGAGTGCAATTCCCAATATTCTTAAGCCAATGAAACTAGGAATTTTGGGAGCCATAGTCTTAGCTAGGGTGCAGAAGGTAGTTTCTATAGATGTTTGATAAAAGTTTCAGCAAAGAGATTTTTTTTCCTCTCCTCCACTTGCATGCAAACCACATGTTTTGAGAAAGAACTAAGGGGAAAAGTATTCTTACCTATCAGCTGTTCCTTTTACAGAGCATTTAAAATCATGTTGGCTAAAACAAGGTCTCACTACCCCTTTGAGTGTCATGGCTGGGAGAACTCTGTATCTTCTAACCCCAATCTCCAAAGGAAAGATTAAAGAGAGCAATTCAAATATCTCAGATAGGGCCCCAGTGGTGTGAAGGGAGGGGAAGAAGCAAGATAATCCATGTAAACCAAAGGCCATGTGGGGCAGGGAATGGGTGGCACACAAGTGAAAGACATGTCTAAGCTAACAGAGCAGCACCTGCTAAAAAGAAGATATTAAAAAAGATTAGTTCAATTCTTAATGCTAAAAAAGTTAATGACACCAATGCTCAGGGCTGAGCTTGGAGCTTGCTTAATTTCTCCTCCCTAACAAGTCCCTGGTTAAAAAAATGTCTCCTCTTCCTCTTTCTCTTCTCCAGGTACAACCCCCGGTGGCCCTCCTAGGACAAATACTGGTGGCTTGGTCACTTCATGGGTGCCACTTCCAGAGCCCCAAGGTGCGTGGGCCACAGCCACGGGCAACTCAGAGGAGCTCTGGGATTCTTCGGGCACAGAGGATGGAGGATCAGAAGCTGCAGCCCATCCAGGCTGAGGATTGTCAGCGGCAGGTGCGGCAGGTGCGGCAGGAATCTCATGGACCAAGTCCAGCTGGGCATTGGCCACCCTTTGCGCCACCCGGTCATCCATGCATTGGATCCAACAGCGCAGAACACAGAACAACACAGTGAAAGTTGTGCTGAGCGCAACTGCTAAAAAGATGAACTCAAGGATGCTGAAGGTACCTGAAAAATAAGGAGCTGGTTGTTACAGGGAGTCCTCAACTTACAACAGTTCATTTAGTGCTGTAATGGGCCAATTCCACTGTGTGCCAAGCCTCACGTGAGCAACCTCAATGGTTCCGGTGCATGCCAGGTCTCACGTAGGCTGAAAACAGACACCAGGAACAAGACCATAAAACACGTCACAAGGGCAGTTAACTGAAATGCAGTTTGGTTTGCTAGTTTAAATTTACCATGGCATTGTTATTGGGAGATGCGATGCATCCACTAACATTCCTACGCATGTAACATAATGATTGGATGAAACTCACCCCTTTTGTGTGTTCCCAATAAAAAGAGTTCCCCCAACCCTGATCGGGGCAGCTCACCCAAGATAGAACCTGCGTTGGTGTCTTTCTTGATGCATTCGACCACCCAGTGAGAAGCCTTCCATATGCGGAGCAAAGCCGCATTTGGTGACCCCGACGTGATCCGCTAAAAGAAACGGGTGCGTCTCTCTTCGACTGCCTATCTCACCCGGCCGGACGAGCCAGTTGCAACTCAGGGAAGCCGTCTCGTGTCACGGATCCCTCCCCAGGAATCTTCAGCAAAGAAGACATCCTCCCTTCAGGTGAGTATGGGCGGAAAATTCTCCAAAGAGCAGATGGCACATTTGCAGGAATTAGGGGAATTAACGAGGAGTTCAATTCGTATTCTTGGGAGTCAGGGCAAAACGCTCCTGATTCCAACTAAGAAGGACCTTATTACCCTTTTGACTTACATTCACACGCAATGCCCGGCTTATCCGGATAAAGGGTCCTTGAAAGTTTCCACATGGCAGCGTTTGGGTGACTATTTTCATAGCAATCCCAGGGCTCCACCAAAAATTCTGACCACATGGAGGACAGTCATGGAATGCTTAACAATCCATGGCTCAGCGCTGACCAAGACCCCCTCCTCTGAGGGGGATCCTCCTCCTCCCTATACAGCTGAAACCAAAACAAAGGACGCTTTCCCATTAGAAACTCCCCCCCCCACTGCTCCTGAACCCACGAGTTCTCCTAACTCAAATCCAGCGAGGGATCAGACACCCATGGGAGCATTCGCACAAGCCATGATGCAGGGACGCAGAGAAGGCTCTCTTACTCTAGAGGAGCTCTCTCTCTGTCCCGTTGAATATGAAGGGGATGAAGCCGGAAATATGGTGCCTAGACTTGAACCTTTATCCATGAAATTAATTAGAGATTTAAAACAAGCCGTGGCCATGTACGGCATCCAGGCACCATATGTCAGAGGCTTCATTAACACCATCAGCACCTCCTTTTTCATGTTACCCTAAGATTGGAAGGATCTTTTTCGCATGATACTGACAGGACCACAGTACGTTGTTTGGGAATCAGACTTTCGCACCGAAGCTGAAAAATTTGCCCTCGATCATGGTAGGGTCGCGAGAGCAGATCACATTTGTGGTATGGGTCAATTTAGGGACTTAGCAACTCAGGCGACACTCCCACAACGTACCCTTACCTTTGCCAGTATTATTGCAATCAGAGCCCTTGACAAAGTTGATGATCCTACCTCTGGCATCGTAGGATCTTTTCAAAAGTTATTCAAGGCTCAAATCAGCCGTATGCCGAGTTCGTAGAGGAACTTCAGAAAGCCATTCATAGGCAAATCTCTAATGTAGAGGCCCGTAGGGAGCTTCTGTTAAAACTGGCTGTTGAAAATGCTAATGAGGATTGCAAAAGGATTCTGCAGCCTCTATCTGCCCGAGGGGGGGCTTCCCTCTCGGACTATCTAAAGGCTTGCAGAATCGTGGGGACTGTCTCCTACAATATGGAGCATCTGGCTATGGCTTTGCAGCAAGCAAACTCTCAGAACAGGCCGGCCGGAAACTGCTTCAATTGTGGGAAACCTGGCCATTTTAAGGCACAATGCAGAGCCAGAGACAATACACAAAACAACACCAAGCCTAAGACAATATGCCCCAGGTGCAAGAAAGGGTACCACTGGGCAAGTCAGTGTCGCAACAACAATTCTCAGCCACAGGGAAACTAGAGGAGGGGCGATCAGCCAGCCCCACTCCCAAGGCTGACTCCATATCTTTCCACCTAATTGCCTCCGAAGATATGGAAATTGACATCCCAGGCACTGTTTACTTTCTCCCCACATGCCTGAAAACGATCCCCCCTGCCATGACACCCCTCATAATCTATCCCATCCGAGACCTCATGGCAAGGGGAATCATTGCTTCTCCGTTTTTGAGAGACTCCGATGACTTTTCCTCAGTAGCCATGGCAGTAATTGGAAATACTCCCACAAAAATTAGCAAGGGAGAATTAGTAGCAACCGCTATTCCAGTACCTGTTAAAACAGATGATGCATGGGCATTTACTGTCCATCAGACAGTAGAACAAGCCAGGCCTGTGTTACAATTTACAATCCATAACAAAGTCTTCTCGGGTCTCTTAGATACTGGAGCTGATGTAAGTGTCATCCGAACGGCTGAGTGGCCGGACGATTGGCCTTTGGAAACTGCCCCAGCCGTTCGGGGAGTGGGAGGAGTTCAGCACGCCCACCGTAGCAAACACTGGCTACCGGTGAGTTCTTCTGATATTTCTCGCACTGCCTACCTCCAACCTTTGGTCCTTCCACTGCATACTAACCTGTGGGGCCGTGATCTTATGTCTCAACTTAATGCTAGACTCATTATTGATTAATGGAATCTTTTGCTAGAAATCCACTACGGTTGCAATTAAAAACCACAGAACCTGTGTGGGTAGATCAATGGCCCCTCACTATAGACAAACTAGAGGCCCTGCACTCACTTGTTCAGGACCAAATTGTCAAAGGGCACGTTGAACCATCTGTCAGTCCATATAACACCCCCATATTTGTTATAAAGAAAAAGTCAGGAAAATTCAGGCTATTATGTGATTTGAGAGCCGTGAATGCAATTATAAAACCAATGGGGGCATTACAATGTGGTCTGCCAAATCCCAACATCATCCCTGAGAAATTTGATTTAATGGTCATTGATTTAAAAGACTGTTTTTTTTCTATCCCTCTGCATGAACAAGATCGTGCCTTATTCGCTTTTACACTACCTCGTTTAAACAACTCCTCTCCCTCCTCCCGCTTTCAGTGGAAAGTCCTACCTCAAGGCATGCTTAATAGTCCCACCATGTGTCAACACTATGTCAACAATGTCTTGCTACCCTATCGTTCAGCTTTTCCACAATTTCTGGTGTATCACTACATGGATGATATCCTTGTTGCAGCTCCTGGGCCACCGGGTACGGTGTTCACTTCATTCTCTTTCCTGAAAGCCGTTCTTGCAGAAGGAGGTTTGTACATAGCACCTGAAAAGGTGCAAGTACTAACTCCATACGCATATCTGGGCTATAAAATGCTTTCTGCTACTGCCTATCCTTCACTTCCCTCTTTGTCTCTACCTTCTCAACCCACCTTGGTTCAACTTCAGCAATATCTGGGTACCATAAACTGGGCCCGACCTTTCCTGTCTTTAACCACTGATATTCTTTCTCCATTGTTTGAAGCCCTTACCTGGGGGAAAAAGCCTGCTGACATAATATCCTTGCAGCAACCTCAGTTTCAAGCAATAACTCTCATAGAAGAGAATATCCGAAAAATATGGGTAGACAGAGCTGCTGCCAATATTCCTTTAGATATGGTCATTTTGGCCACCCCGAGGCTTATGACCGCGGCAGTAACTCAAAAGGACCAAAAACTCCACATCATAGAGTGGATCCATCTTTCCCATACGCCACGATGCTCCATCACTTCCAAATCAGCTCAATTGGCTCAATTGATCATAAAAGGTAGGAGTCGTGCAAAATTACTTATGGGAATAGATGTCTCCACACTTTTCATTCCTTTTTCACTGCAAATATGGGAACCTCTATTCCAGAACTCCCAAGAAATCCAGTTTGCCTTAGCTGACTGGCCTGGACTAGTTTCCTGCCACCCGCCCGCTGATCCACGTTTTCAAATCATTCGGACAATACCCATTTCTTTCTCCTCTCCCATCAGCAAAGGCCTTTGGTCAACGCCTTGACAATTTTTGCTGATGGCAGTAGGGAAAGAGGAGCATGCGCTATGGCAAAGGAATGGGGTGTGGCACACTAAAACCACCCCTGTGCAAACATCACCACAAAGGGCTGAGCTTGCTGCAACCATATTAGTCTTCCAGAATTTTAACGAACCCATCAACTTGATTTTAGACAGCCTATATGTTACTCAAATAGTCTCTACTATCCATGACTCTTACCTCTCTCCTGCTATTGATAAAAACCTCATCTCTCTTTTTGTTACATTACAACACCTTGTTGCACAGCGTCAACATCCTTTCGTTGTAGCACACATTCGTAGCCACCAACCTTTCCCAGGAATCCTCCAGGAAGGCAATGATGTGGCTGATCAAGCGGCTGCAGGCATCATGACATCACACACATTGACTCCTTGGGAGAGTCATTCTTATTTCCATCAAAACACCAAAGCTCTCATGAAACATTTCAACCTCACTATGGCCGAAGCCTCAGCCATTAGACAGCAGTGCCCCACCTGTAGTCAACAAGCCCATTCCATTCCCTTAGGGGTAAATCCCCGCGGGTTGAAAGCCTGCGAAATATGGCAAATGGACATTACTCAATTTCCCTCATTTGCCCCCTGGAAGTATCTACATGTTACAATTGATACTTATTCAGGGTTCATAATGGCAACTCCGCAAAGAGGAGAAGCCTCCAAACATGTCATCAATCATTGCATTCGCACTTTTGCATCGTTGGGACGCCCAAATGAAATAAAAACAGATAATGGTCCTGCATACACTAGCACAGCTATGTCAGAATTTTGCGCTAAGTGGCAAATTACCCACAAATTTGGTATTCCTTATAACAGCCAGGGACAAGCCCTGGCAGAGAGAACTAACTTAACGCTAAAAACAGCGTTAGAACGACATTTGATCAAAGGGAAAAGAACCCTTGGCCTCCCGGCGATGCAAGACACCCTTAATCTCTGTCTTTATACACTCAACTTCCTCAACCTCTCTGGCACCCCTGCTATGACAGCAGCGGAGCGACATTTTTCCTCCCCTCCCCTGATTCTCCCAAACCACAGGTATACTACCGCCAACTGCCAGACCCTACTTGGAAGGGTCCTGCTGCTCTCCTCACCTGGGGTCGTGGCTACGCAGCCATTCAGCTTCCAGATCATGTCCTGTGGGTTCCTGGACGGCACATCAGACCATACCACCCCAAGGTAGAAAAGTCACCACCTGCAGACATATCAACATGATTCGTCCCGTTGCCTTGCCGACCCTCTTCCTCCTTCTTGCCGCACATGCCTCCAAGGTCTCCATTCCATCTCGAGTGACATACTTCACGCCAGGTACTCCCCTCCTGCTGACCTGCACCGCATCTGGGGACATCTTTCCCCCCTATCTCAGATGGTCAACGCTCCCTAAGCCGTGGCCCCACATCTCCAGCAATGCTTCCTTCCAGATCAACACTTTTGAACATCCCCCTCGAACTACACTCCTCATACTTCACCCTACTGCCACCACCTATTATTGCTCCGGTCGACGCCTCTATGATTCCATAAGCAACATTTATGAATCCTGGACAGTCCTTAGACCCCGTTCACCTCGTCATTATCACAGACAATTTGCAAGTCAGCCTGACATTTATGCTCAGGCCACCCCTTTTCTACATCGGATTAAGAGATCGCAGAACTCTGCCAGCGCATTAGATGGTTGCACCCCCTGCCTGACCAAAACCACGCAGGCAGGCTCCACTCAACTAACCCTCATTTACCATACCCAACAACCGCAGAAGTGCCTTCCTACGGGAAAAACTTGCCAAAACAATGGGACCATGTACCATTTATGCAAAATGAACTCAAAAACCATCTGCTACGATCCCAAGGCAGCTGTACGTCTCAACGTCACCTTATGGGCGGGACTTCCAAAAACCTCTGGCAGATCCGATCCTGAAGGGGAAGGAAAACTTTATTACCTAAACCACACCACCGTGCTCAAGGACGGTACTAACCCAATTGTTTTAATCTTTGATGTTTGTGTTGCTTGTTCTAAACCAGGGGGACATTCATGCGGGTCGGATGACTGGAAATCAACGTACTCCCACAATCATAAATACTTGTGTCATGCGCCCATTAACTGGGCCATGGGGAACCCCAACCACTGGACCCCTTGTGGAGGTTCCGTTGAGTGCTCGGGTTGGTCTTGTGTCTGTGATTATACCGGGGGAGGGTACTCAGGTTGCAATCATCTGTCACATTTCAAACGAATATCAGGGTCTACCACAGACAATAAGGTAGAAATCACTATCTCCAGGCAACACCCTGCCTTGGAAACTTATGGTATAGGGATTGATGGCACAGGAATAGACCCAAATACTTACATTACCATAAAACTGAAATAATTTATGAAGGCAAGGAAACATCATTAGGCTGGTCAGTATATAATAATTTAAGGAAATTAGAAAAAGCCCCTGATACCAGCATTATTGCAAAAAACTTGTTCATGGATATGGCAGAAAAAATTGCAAAACAACTTGCAGTAACCAATTGTTTTGTCTGTGGGGGAACCACCACAGGAGAACAATGGCCATGGCAAGCCTTAGAAGCCTCGCCATCTCTGTTTAATAACATGTCTTCTGTAGGAAACATAACAGCTAGAATAGTTTCCGATCCACTTATCTGGACAATTACCACTAACTTAATTTGTAGAAACTGTTTTTCCCGAAATGGATCCACTCCAGTAGGATACCTCCTTTGCTTAGGTACATGGGATAACTCCTACCAGACTTGGACAGCACCTGACAATGCTACCACCACACCTGCCAAATTCAACACCTCCCTCCTACCTTATCTCTATGACACAACATCCTCTCAAATTTGGACAGCTCCAAATAACATGTATTGGATTTGTGGTAACCTAGCCTATCCGTCCCCTCCAGCAGATTGGCAAGGGTCATGTGTATTGGGGTGGATAAGACCTTCCTTTTTCCTCCTACCGATCTCCATTAAGCAAGAACTGGGCATCCCTGTGTATGATACATAGGTTCAATCTTACGAACTGTTGTCTTCAAATTGACAAAGTTGGCAAAGTAGTAGCACAATTAACAACTGAGATGCGACAATTAACCTACAATCCTAATCAAGTATGGCAAGGTATTGATTTTAAGAATATTTTTAGTTCTTGGTTCTCTAAACTACCAGGATTACAAGCCATAGTAGCTCTCATAGGTATGATTGCTGCAGGATGCGTTATTCTTCCATGTGTGTTACCAATATTTGTTCGTACCATCTCCAATAGTCTGTCTTTATTAGCTGAAAAGCGAGCCATTGCACAGGTTAATGCCCTCTGGGAAAAAGAACCTCTGTACAAAGTCATACCCTCAGAAGACCCCGATGCGTGCGCTCGCACAAGTTTTTGCATGGGTAGTGATGAAGATCCAGAAGAATTTCCTCCATATAAAACTAAAACAGAGGAGATGCTGTAATGGGCCAATTCCATTGTGTGCCAAGCCTCACGTGATCAACCTCAATGGTTCCGGTGCATGCCAGGTCTCACGTAGGCTGAAAACAGACACCAGGAACAAGACCATAAAACACGTCACAAGGGCAGTTAACTGAAATGCAGTTTGGTTTGCTAGTTTAAATTTACCATGGCATTGTTATTGGGAGATGCGATGCATCCACTAACATTCCTACGCATGTAACATAATGATTGGATGAAACTCACCCCTTTTGTGTGTTCCCAATAAAAAGAGTTCCCCCAACCCTGATCGGGGCAGCTCACCCAAGATAGAACCTGCGTTGGTGTCTTTCTTGATGCATTCGACCACCCAGTGAGAAGCCTTCCATATGCGGAGCAAAGCCGCAATTTAGTGATCGTTCAAAGTTACAATGGCACTGGAAAAAGTGACTTATGACCGTCTTTCAACCTCCCACCACACTGCAGTATCCCCATGGTCACATGATCAAAATTCACATTCGTGATGGTTACGGTGTCCTGGGGTCATATGATCCCCATTTTTGACCTTCTGACAAGCAAAGTCAATGGGGAAGCCAGATTCACTTAACCACCCTGTTACTAGCTTAACTGCAGTGATTCACTTTACAATCAATGGTCAAGAAAGATTACCAAATGGGGAAAAACTCACTTAACAAAATGTCTCACTTAACAAAAGTTGTGGTTGTAAGTTGAACCCTACCTGTACTTGTTCTCCTAAAGATTTGGGTGCCATGCACTCTCTCTCGTGAACTCTTTTCCTCTTTGAGTCTTTCAGCAAACCCTCAAATGCAGGGGTCTTCAAACCTGGCCACTTTAAGACATGTGCACTTCAACTTCAAGAATTCCCCAGCCAGCCATCCTGGCTGGAGAATTTTGGGAATTGAAGTCCACAAGTCTTAAAGTGGGTAAGTTTGGAGACCCTTGCTCAAATGCCTCCCCTTTCTAGAGAATTGTTCTGCATTAATAACAGACTATGGCCTCTTCATCTTCCCAGTAACCTGCACTACCATGAATTAATTTGCCCATTTGCAGAGTTTCATGCCTAGCCATTGTGGCTTATTGAATTCACAAGGGGATAACATGCTAAGCCACAATGTATAAGCTGTAACAAGCTAGGTTCCCAGATTGCCAACCATGATAGTTTAGTTTGATATATGATTCTGGCCACTAAAAGTTATTTACCAGCCAGAGTCAACATCTGCAGAAGATCAAAGCCTTAGTAGTCATGGATTTAGTTACAACACAAAGGCCTGCCTGGATTCTGAGTGGTACTAAGGCTAAGCAATAAACATGTTACCTTTTAAAACAACTATCCAAAATTATCTGCTTAACAATTATCCATGGTTACCAGTCATGCTTTGTTGATTAGAAGTTTAACCCCCCTCCCCTTATTTTGTTGTTGAATTTGTTATTTACCAAATTATTTCAGCTTGGCTGCCTGCTTTATATTTTAACTTTTTTTCTAGTTTTATATGCTACCCCAAGTTGAGCAGCCAATAAATTTAAAATAAAACAATTGCCTAGGTCTGCAATTACAAGATGCATAAAATGTGCAGGTTGGATGCATACCAAAGACTCCAATATTGGTTTGAGAGGCAGCAGCTACACTCATACAACAGGTTTAATTTGGTTAATCCATATTCTGACTAAAGATACAAATCAACAACCATCTCTGGGCAAGAACAGCAGAATTAGCTACCAAAATACTTAATTAAGCTATTCACTGCTGCACAAATGAGACTGCTTAGTATAATTAGGGTAAGCACAACCATGATGTGCTTTGCAAACAGGACATTCAGTAAAGATGGCTTTGCCAGCCAACTGCTAGAGAGGTACAGGTAGTCCTCAATTTAGTTCATTTAATTCAAAGTTACAACAGCACTGAAAAAGTGACTTATGATCATTTTTCACACTTATGACCATTGTTGCATCCCCATGATCACATGATTCACATTTGGATGCTTGGCAACTGTTGCAGTGTCCTGGGGTCATGCGATCCCTTTTTTGCAAACTTCTGACAAGCAAAGTCAATGGGGAAGCCAGATTCACTTAACCATGTTACTAATTTAAGAACTGCAGTGATTCACTTAACAAATGTAGTAAGAAAAGTCATAAAATGGGGCAAAAATCACTTACATTTCTTAACATAAATTTTGGGCTCAATTGTGGTCATAAGTTGAAGACAACCTGTATTTGCATATATATTAGGAAGAGGTAGTTTGATTGACTAATGTACCTGCATACCTATGAACACACTTTTATGATTTTTCTTGGGAATGATATAGAATTTGAGCTTCACTTTCATGTTTCTTCACAATTTGTTATTCTCAATTCCTAGCCATCTCTCATCCAAGTATTAACCTGGTCCAGCCTTGCTTAGCTTTAGGCAATTATCTAGTTATATCTAGTCTCCTGCTATGGATTTTTTACTTAACCCAGTGTTCCTCAAAAGCTTGCAATTTTGTGATATGTTGACCAACTCCAAGAATTCTCCAACAAGCATGGCAGACTGAGGAATTCTAGGAGGCGAAGTCAAACGTGCCAAGTTTGAGAATATTAAGTTACACCACCAATTTTATTTTGGAGTAAGCCAAGGCTTACACTCACACATGGGATAGATTGTCTATGTTGAAGACACCCCCGTTTGACAGTCAATATACAAATGGCCCCCAAAATGAGAGATGGATGCCACTATCTTACTGAGCTTCTGAACTGCGGGACCAACAGAATCTTCAGGCTCTTGGTCCTCTGTCTTAACCTGGGGACAGCTTTCCTGGTCTAGGCGCTCCTTTGTGGATGAGCAGCAGTAGGAGGCTGTGCAGGTGCCACAGCAAAACATCTCCTTTTGGTTGTCTTGTGGGGGGCAGCGGAAGGTCTCAATGGGACTTGCCTTTCCGGGCACCCATTTGTTGCATTGCTCACCTTCCATAAGAGGAACCGCAGCATCTAATTGAGAAAAAAAGAACATGTGAATAAGTCCTGCTATACTCATACATTCACAGACCCAATCGCCTTTAGGAATAACGGCAAAGTTGCAGGGGCAAGGAAAACAGTACCTCATAAGTTTGATTAGCTACCTTATAACTTGGGATTACAAACTAAAAACTAAGTACCGGTACTTAAATACATTTAACAGAACTTTTTTTTTTTAAAGAGGGACTTTATAAACAGCGTAGGTGATGGTATGCAGAAGGTCATCCAACACTATTCTTAGCTCAACGCAGCAATGGAAGACGGTGGACTCGGAAGGCTGACCATTTGTGCCACGCCAGTTCCGAAAACTTACTCCACGAAAGCTCCACGTTCTCCACGCGTGTCCTCATCCGGCGGTGGAGAACGCGGGCCCAGCAGCAAACACTTCAAACAGCTTTGCGCACTTTGCGCAGTCAAAAGACGGCGCAGCGAAAGGCAGCAAGGAGGCCGGTTGCAGCTATTCCGTTACTCACTGCCCCTTCCCCAACCGCCGTAGACCATACTCCTCCTGACCTGGTGGGTCGGTGGGAAAATGGTTAACTTCTTGCGCAGAGGCGTAGAGGCGAATCCAGAACCGGCTGCCTTCCTTCGCCGGCGGATTGGCAGCGCGTGTCTTTCCTGGGCTCGTGGAGGACCTTGGAGCTCGGTGTAAGGAACACTCCTCGGAGGCGTCCAGCAGCGGCGTCCCGTAGGGCCCAAGCCGGCACGTGTCGCTCCGGCCAGCCCCAGCGGTGTGTCCTAGGAGGAAGAACAAGAGGAGAGCTCTGGACAGAGGCCACGCCATGGTGGAGAAGCGCCCTAAACTGCAACCTGCGTCTTTTTTCCAGCCCTCCTTGTCTGAAATACCGCTTTATTAAGGTTGGGGAAAGCAATTGACTTCATCTGGCCAGGTGAATAGCTATCTACTCCACCCATTCACAGCTGAACTGGTGCAGAAACCTGCAATATAGACGATTAATCCCTTGGTTTATTCCAAAGAAGGACTTGTGTTTGGAGCTAGAAAACTGGCTTAAAATTCCTGATTCATGTTGGTTTTGAAGATTAATCAAAGTCAAGGCTGCTTTTGGCTAAAATGTCAACATTTGGAGTTGCAGTTGGGCAAAGTTTTAGCCTGCCTAAAAGTAATATGATTCTCAATTCTTCATAAGAGTCCTAACTATACTAGGACACTGTGAGGTTCCCACAACATGCTAGATTTTGGTGAAAAATGTTGTTTGTGGTCCAGCCTTAATGGTTGTTATAGCAAGTTTTGTGAATCAGACTTCCACATTAAGCCATAACATGAGGAGTCCTTGGTGCTCTCTGAGTTTTTCTTGCAGACGTTTCATTACCCAAACTAGGTAACATCATCCATACTAGCCATGATGATGATTAACACTGATGTTATCTAGTTGGGTAATGAAACGTGCAAGAAAATCACCAAATCACCATTTCAACCCTGAATTACGATTATTCTCCTTTATTGGCAAATCTCAATGGTTTGTTTGTGCCATGCTGTAGAAAGCTGCAGTTGATCTTTGTTGGCCCAAGTTGAAGATATTGTGGGAATATGACTTATATTTGATGGCATTGACAAAGGCGCTTAATAGATTTTAAGAGAAAAGTGTCAGTTCAGCCAGTGGAACATAATCCTGGTCAATGTGTTTTATACCATGAATGTGAGCCAAAACAACATGGAGATTAATTTACGGAATGGTATAGGAATGCCAAATAGATCACATGGGGGATCCATCCCCTCTGAAACAGCAACTTTTTTTTTTTTTTTAAAGAGCAGATCTGCCTCCCATGGAATGAACCAGAAACTTACATTTATTGCTTACTTCATCCTGCATCCTTTGATACTCTCAGAATTCATGTCAGGACCCCAAAACCCCATGTAGAATCTCTTCAGAGGCAAGAATCCAGCAGAAACCAGGATTAAAACATCACGCAAACACACTCTTTATGATTGTTACATTCAGAAAGATACAATAAAAACAGTGTGGACAATTGCATTTAAAAAAGCATTTCAACCCCCTTGCCTGCCTGTTCCTTTTTAGGTCTACCACAGCAGCAATCATACAACTTTCCTGATTTTTTAAAGTATGGTCCTTGCCTTGTCAATTAGTTAAAGCAAATGTGAAAAGTTTTTTAAAATGTGTATTTTTAAACAGCATATCCTTACATTAAATATGAAAAGGATGGAAAACCAAATTATCGCATCCAACATTTAAATGGTCACTCACTCTGACTTTGGTTTGTCTCCACTAACATTTGAACTCTCAAGTCATCAAAAAAGGGAAGAGAGTGGATTTAGGTGGTTCTCTACCTGAGCAGTAAGCTAGAAGTGTCTTGTCCAACCTATCACTCCGAATGCAACTCCCATAATTCTAAGCCAATGAAAGTAGGAATTCTGGGACATGCAGTTTTGGCTATGGCGAAGAAGGTAATTTCAATACATTGGATCAATGTTTCTCAAGTCTGGCAACTTTCCAGTTCAAGAATTCCCAGCCACCATGGCTGGCTCAGGAATTCTGGGAGTTGAAGTTCCCTTATGTTAACGTTGTGTAGGTTAAGATACACTGCGTTGGATAATGTTCTTGCAAAGGGTTTCTCCCTCTCCTCAGTTGCTCAAACCACATATTTTGGGGGAAAAGACTTATTGCTAAGTGGGGAAGTACCCATAACTATCATTTTCTCTTAGAGACTAATGCAAAATAATGTATAAAACAACGACTGCTCAAGTATCAAGACCCCTTTGAAAGTCATGGCTGGGAGACATTTGACCCCAGCCTCCAATGGAGAGGTTAAAGAGGGCTACTCAAATACATTGACATGGGGTTCAGGTGTCAGAGGGGGTGGGGAAAACCCACATAAACAATCCATGTAAGTCAAAGCATCCAAGGAGCAGGGAAAGGGTGGCCCACAAGTAAAAGGCAATTCTGCGCAAACAGAGCAGTACCTTCTAAAGATGATTTAGAATTTTAGATAGTAAAAAAGAAAATAGTTCAGTTCATAATGCTAAAAAAGATGACACCAATGCTCAGGGCTGAGCTTTGGGACTTGCTTAATCGCAACTCCCAGAGGGGTCAACTATTAAGCCTGTAGCTAAACAGCTGTGTCTTGTTCAGAACAACCAGATAAAATGGCCACAGCCATGGGTGACTCAAAGGATCTTTGGGATTCTTCAGCCACTAGGATGATGGATCAGGATCTCCAGAGGCAGCTTGTCTGGATGCAGGATGCTCACATTCCACATCTAACTGCTCATTGCCAGGTCTTTGTTGGTTGTGGGTGATCTTCTGATCTTGGAAATGGGAAACCACCATTGCTATCCAAACGCAGATGCACGAGACACCAATTACTGCAAGGACTAACAGAATGTTGTTGACTGAAAAATAAGAAGCCATATGTTACTTGTTCTCCTAAATATCTGGGTGCCCTGCCTCCCATGAACCCCTTCCTCTTTGGTTCTGCAAGCAGGCCCCAAATGCCTCTCCTTTTTGAAGAATTGTTCCCATGTTTTCCTTAATTAAAGTTGAAGTCTTTGTTCATTTAGTCTGGCCTATCCATCTGATTTTGTTTTTAGTCATTAAGGGTTTCCCCACCCTAATTTTGCATACCAGCCAGGGTCTACTAGAGTTGAAATAAAACAATTGATTCTGCAATAATATGAAGCATAAACTGTCCTAGTTGAGGATAAGAAGTCAAAGACTCAAGTTGTGCTTTGAGAATCAGCAGCTACCCACTTGCATCATTCTTAATCTGGTTAGCCCACACTACGTTAAGGTAAAACTCATCCATGACCATCACTGGCTGTGTGCGACACAATAATATACAAAAATAAGCTAACCAAGTCTTGCATACCTGTATAAAGAAGATTGCTTAGTATTTAGCCAGGTGAACTCAACAATGAGCACTCTGCAAATGGGACTGACATGCAATAAAGATTTTGCAGCTAATTGCTAGACAAGAATTCATGCATCTTTTTAGGATGAGGGAAAAAGTCTAAAAAATTCTCAATTTAATCTGAAAAATAAGTTTCTCTGCTCCCATTAACATACCTTTTGGGGGTTTTGACTGCTTTCTTCATTTCTCTTCCCAGTTTGGTATATTCAAAGTTCCAAGCTGTGTCTAATCATCATTAACCTGATCAAACCCTGATTAGATTTGGTGCAATTATCTAATACTGTCTCCTATGGATTTCTTTATTTAACATGGTGTTTCTCAACCTTGGCAACTTTAAGAAGGGTGGGCTTCAACTTCTAGCTGTCCTCAGCCAGTGGGGGCTGTGAGGAATTCTAGGGTCAAAGTTATCAACTTTGAGATAAGCTGGTTTACCCTCCACAATTCCAAAGTCAACATTCAAATATCCCTCGACTAAGGTGTGGACCTCATCCTCTCAGGTGGGGTCACAGGAAAGAGTGCTGCCTTGTGGTCATCTGTCTTCTTCATGATCTTCGAACAGCTTGCCTGGTCTAGGTGCTCCTTTGTGGATGAGCAGCAGTAGGAGGCTGTGCAGGTGCCACAGCAAAACATCTCCTCCCGTTGGTTGTCTTGGGTGGGACATTGGAAGGTCTCAATGGGACTTGCCTTTCCGGGCACCCATTTGTTGCATTGCTCACCTTCGATAAGAAGAACCCCAGCATCTAAGATTGAAAACGAAACAAAGCATACAAATAACTCTTGCTGCACCCATACATTTGCAGAGCAGGCCCTACCTCGAGGGGCAGTTAGATCAGGGGTGACCATTTCGCAGCCAGCCATTCCTCAGTCCCATTCCCCAGATGATGGCTGAGGATTTCTGGGAGTTGAAGTCTACAAGTCTTGAACTTGTCAAGGTTGGTCACCCCTGAACTAACAATGCCCAGGGGCAAATAACCATCTTATAATTTAGATTTGAGAGCGGGAGAAACGCAGTAAAGCCCATTCCTCACTCGCGAACCACATTTTCTTGGGAAAAATCGGCAAACCTGAGCATGGTACTTTTAAGAAAGGGGTTCATAAGAATGTTTAAAAATAGTAATGGTTATAAGACCGCCTTAGAAAGGAAAATGCCAGAGCAAATGAAATAGTTAAGATGCCTTTCTGAGTCCTTAAGACAGGGGTCTTCAAACTTGGCAGCTTTAAGACTAGTGGACTTCAACTCCCAGAATTCCTCCTCCAGTCATGTTAGCTCAAGAATGCTGGGAGTTAAAGTCCACAAGTCTTAAACTTGCTAAGTTTGAAGACCCTTGCCTTAAGAGGAGAGTAACCATTTGTGCCATGACAGCTCCAAAGACTTACTTCCACCAGGTGAACCCCAAAATTTCCTCGTCCCACTTTACCCGGCGGTGTTCAACGCTGCTCCGTCACTTGCGCTCTTCACTTAGCACAGACGAAAGGCGCAGAGTGTCGCGCAATAAGAAAATAAAGGAGGCCGGTTGGAGCAACCCTATTACTCAAACCACACACACACCCAACCCTCGAACAGTAGTATAACCTTTCTTACCAGTCGATTCTTTCGCGGAGAATCGGCTAATCTCGCCCGCTGAGACGCCCCTGAGCAGAGTCCAGGGATAGCTGGTCTCTTCCGCCGGCGGGTCTCCCGCGCCTGCCTTTCCCGGGCCCATAGGGGACATTTGGGCTCGGTCTAAGTAAGACCCCCCGGAGACGTTCAAGTGTGCGGGGCATTGCATGCGGTCGTCCGACAGCTGTGCTCCGTAGTGGTCGAGATGAGTTGTATCCCTCCTACCCTCCCTGGCCGTGCAGCCTAGGAGGAGGAGCAAGAGAATGACGCGGGGAAGAAACCTCTCCATGATGCGCCCTAAACCGCGATTCCCCATTCCTACTCCTGTTTCCAACCCCAACCCCCCCCCCCAGGCTGAAGAACCGCTTTATCGCGCTCCAAGGCGTAGGAAAAGCAACTAGCATCAGCTGGCCAGGTTAATAGGAACTTGCTCCACCCATTCACACCCGCCCTGGTGCGAAGAAGCCTGGAACTGACCCCTTGGAAATGGGTGTGGGGTTCAGCTTACTCCCAAGTTTTATTACTATCTGTTGTCAGAGTACAACCTGTGTACAATGAGATTGGCTGAGCCTCCCTTAATGCACCCCCCCACCAACACAACTCACAGTGAGGACAGAAGTCCCTAACCCAGACCCAATCTTATGTGACCTTGTTGCACAACGCACCGGCCCCGCAAGTCTATCGTATGATGTTGATGTGAAGTTATTTTCCATTCAGGAGTCCGACAGCCCACGGGTAGAAACTGTTCTTCAGCCTGTTGGTGCGGCTGGCTCTGCTTCTCCTACCCGATGGCAGGAGAGTGAAGAAGGGCTGACCGGGGCGTGAGTCGTCCCTGAGGATTTTCCTCACTCTTCTGAGGCCGTGATGGTGTAGGATGGTGCTTGGACTTAGATGACTTGGTTAAGATTCTTGATTTGGTTTTGAAAATTAAAGAGTACATTTGTGGCATATCCTTGGCTGAAATGGATTTCATGGTTCAGCAAAGTTTTAGCGTGGACCTAAGTGGCACGGCTCTCATTTCTTCATAAGAGGCCCTGGCTGCCCTAGACCAGCGTGCCCATCATGAACATGTTAAGACTTGGGTAAGGTTAAAAAAAAGTTGTTTTTTGTGCATCAGACTTTCATGCTAAGCTACAATAGAGGTTGTTTCTGACTTGATGTGTAATAAAAACAGTGCAGTTATGTTCAGTTAATCCAGGTTGGATATATTGTGGGAATATGATTGTTGTATTTAATGCCATGGACAAAAGTGTTTAATGAATTTTAACCTTTCAACATGCATAAACCCAGCCACTGTGGCTTATTCAATAAATCATGGCTAGATCAAATCATGCCCTACCAAGCTAGATGTGTGAATCCAGCCACAGATTTGTATTATCAAATCAACTTAAATATGACATATGAGTCAATAAAAATGCCAAACCGAGTCAGCTGAAGGCTGAGCAGCTGCACTGGCACAATAGTTTAAACCTGGTTTGCTGTACCTGCCTACACTAAACCAGTTTGCGGTTGAGTTGGAAGCCCAGAACCCCCTAGAAATACCACAATGGCAGAGTTCACATATTGCCAAAACCAAATAGATCACATGGGTGACCTTCCTCTTTGAAAGAGCAACATCTTCTGGCCACGGGGGATGAACCGGAAACATGTATTTGTTGCCTACTTCACCCTGCATCCTTTGATGCTTTTAGGAGAATTCATAGCAGGAGCTAATAACATCAAGTAGCTGTTCAGAGATGCAAGAATCCACCAGAAACCAGGATTAAAGAATCACACAACTACATATTCTTTATTGATGATTCTTACATTCAGAAAGATACAATAAAAACAGCATTACTAGTTGCATTAAAAAACATCTCAAGCCCTTTGTCTCTCTACCCCTCTTCAGGGTTAAAACACAGCGATCCTGTTTTTTAAAAAATAAGCACTTTTTGTCTTATCAATGATTAAATCAAATGAGAAAAGTGAAATAAAAGACATGTAGTGTTTTCTAAAAAGCAGGTCCCTTCACCAAATATAAATATAAAGCAAAATCACCCACCCAGTGTTTAAATGCCATATACTCTGGCTTTGTGCAGTCTGGACAAGCATTTGAACTCTCTCAAGTCATCAAAAGGTATGTGTTGAAGGAAAGGACAGATCAGGGTTTTCTCTATCAGAGCACTAAGTTAGAAGTGTCCCCTCCAACCTAGTGCTCTGAGTATGCATTGGGCCTGCATCTCCCATAATTCTAAGCCAATGAAACTAGGAATTCTGGAGATGCAGTCTTAGCTTAGGGCGCAGAAGCTAATTTCTACATGTTGGATAGAGTTTTGCAAAGTGATTTTCCCTCTCCTCCATTGCATGTTTGCCACATGTTTTCTAGAAAAAGATTTCTTGCTAAGTGGAAAAGTATCCTTAACTTTTCCTTAACATAATTTTCTCTTCTAACAAACCACAAAAAAAAACCCCAAGGATTGCTCAGGTATCAAGTCATCTCCATATTTTTTTAACTCCAGCCTCCAATGGAGAGATTGAAGAGAGTGATTCAATTGCCTTGACTATGTGTTCGGGAGGGGGAGAACCAAGAAAGATAAAGAACCCATGTAAACCAAAAAATATATGGGGCAGGGAGAGGACAGCACATGTGAAAGACCACTCCAGCAAACAGAGCAGTGTCTGCTAAAGAAAAGTTAGATATTTTAAAAGACTAAGCTGTAATTCAATTCCTAATGCTAAAAAAACATTTTAAAAAATGGGCTAAGCTTTGGGGCTTGCTTATTCTCAGCCCTCAGTGGGATCTGTAGCTAAAGAGCTGTTTCTTTTTCATCAGCTGGAACTTCCAAATTCCCTTCTAGGAGAACAGCTGGAGATCTTGTCTCCTCGTCCATGGGGCTTCCAGAGCCACCAGGGGAGTCAGCCACAGCCCTGGGCAGCTCAGACGATCTTTGAGACTCTTCAGGCCCCAGAGATGCAGGATCAGGATTTCCAGAGGCAGCTGGTGGTGATCCAGGCATAGGAGGGTCAACTGGAGCTGGTGCAAGAAGCTCAAAAGCCATTTCTGGTGGCTCGTTGTCCAGCATTATCATCTCAGCGGGATATCGGAAATAAAAGGTGGCCAATGCAATCCAAATGCAAAGGCACGCGACAGTAATTATCATCAGGACTAACCCAATGTTTTTGATGGTGGCTGAAAAATAGGAAGCCAGATGTTACTTTCCTACATCAGAATGCCACGCTTCCCTTTATCTCAGCACTCAGCACTTCCTCTTTGGTTCTTCAAGCAGATGCCCACATACCTCTTTGCTAGAGAATCATTCTCATGCTTTACTTGATTAATAATCAATTGTATGCTCCCCATTTTACTTTTGTGGTTTATCAGATTTTAGTCTGGACTGTCCAATTTTGTTTTTAGGTACTGTGGTTTTTTTCTAGGCTTCTGTTTCACCCAGTGTACACTGGAATACACTGAAACAAAACTGCACTAGTACAAAGCATCAACTGTCCAGTTGGGTGCACACCAGATTCAAATATTGGCATGAGAATTGGCACCTGTAATCTGGATAATCCAAAGTGAGAATTAAGATAATACTAATCTGATCATTCTTGGCCTTCAGCAACACAATAGGATACATTTTAAATATTTTAAATAGAATAATTTTAAAAACCAAACCTAAAATCTCCACCCAGCTTCATGTTGCTGTACCAAAAACTCAAATATTGGTTTGACAGTCAACAGCTACACTCATATGGCATGCTTAATCTGGTTAACCCACACTCTAAATTAATACATTCATGACCTGTGCTGGCCTTGGGCAACACTATAAGATATTCAAATAACCAACCTAAAACTCAGCCAGCTTCTATACAAACGTTTTAAAATAAGAGGTAAAAATAAGTCTCTTGGCTCAAGTTCTCGTGTCCTTATGGTTTTTAAGACTTGTATGGCTTGTGACTGTTTCCTACCTTTTTCTTCCCAATGTGTAACTCAGTTTCATTGCTGTCTCTCCACAAAGTTTTAACCTGGTCACTCTCTGGAAAGGTTTTGGGTTATTTACCTTGTGTTATTTAGGTACCATTTCCAACCATGGATTTCTTTACAGTATTTAGCCCAGTCTCTCTGAACCTTGACTACTTTAAGAAGTGTGGACTTCAACTCCCAAAACTTCCCAATGGCACAACCTGGCTGAGGAATTCTGGGAGCTGAAGTTCACCATCTCAAATGTGCCCAATTTCAGGCACACCGATTTATCTTCCCTTCTTCCAAACTCAAAATAGCTCAACTGAGAGATGGACCTCATTCTCTTACATGCATCCTCAGGTGGGGTCAAAGTGGTCTCTCCTGCTCCTTGGTCCTCCATCTCTTCCATGACCTTTGAACAGCTTGTCTGGTCTAGGCGATCCTTTGGATGTGAACAGCAGTAGGATGTGGTGCAGGTGCCACAGCAAAATATATCAGCCGGGTGGTTGGCTTCAGTAGGGCATCGGAAGGTCTCAACGGGAGTCTTCTGGCCCTGAATCCATTGGTGACACTGCTCAGCTTGCACCGGAACAAGGCCCGCGTCTAAGATTAAAAATATAGAGGATGTAACAGAGCACCCATGCTGCAAGGGACATTCGCAGAGCCGGCTGACCTTTTAGGATCCGTCAAGCAAAGGCCAATGGCGCAGCGCAGCGAAGGAAGAAAGCAGGAAGCCCTAAGAGGAAAGTAACCCTCGACGCCACGCAGGCTCCGGATATTTCCTTCCTTTGGAGAGCCAGCGGTGGTGGTGAGCTGGGTCCCACCACTTGCGCTCTTCACTTAGCGCAGAGGGAAGGCGCAGCAAGGAAACAGAAAGGGCCGGTTACTCAAGCCTATTACTCACTCCGCCCTCCCCGACTACTTGAGGGCATGGCCTTTCTTACCCCTCGACCCTTTCGTAGGGGGTCGGCTTATCTCTCCCGCTGAGACGCCGCTAAGCAGAGCCCAGAGACGGCTGGTGTCTTTCGCAGCCGGGTCGTCAGCGCCTGCCGTCCTGAGGTTCGTAGGGGAGGTTTCGGCTCGGTGTAAGGAAGACTCCCCGGAGGCGTCCGAGCGTCCCGGACATTGCACGGGGTCGTCCAGCAGCGGCGTTCCGTAAGGGTCAAGGCGACACGTGTCGCTCCTACTCTCCCCGGCCGCGCAGCCTAGGAGGAAGAGCAAAAGGAGGACGCGCGGGAGATGCTTCTCCATGGTACGGGAGCGCCCTAATCCCGTCCCTACGTGCTTTCCTTCTTGTCAGCCTGATGAACCGCTTTTTCACCCTCCAAAATGAAGGGTGGAGACTAAAACTGGCCTCACCTGGCCAGGTTAATATGCACCTGCTCCACCCATTCACACCTGCCCCGGAGGTGCAGAGAATGGAGCCCTTGAAAGTAGGCGTGGAGCTCAGTTTACCCCAAGAAAGGACTGTTACTTTGAATTATATGACTTGGTTAGTCAAAGTTCTTGATTCCTATTGGTTTGAAAAATGAAGCTATGTTGAAGGAGCGGTTTGGGGAAATTTTAAGGTAAAATATCAAGACTTAGGCTTCAGAGTTGGGCAAAGTTTTATCTTGGCTAAAAATGGAATTACTGACATTTCTTCACAAGAGGCTTAAGCTGCACCCGGGCAGTGCCCATCATTAGGCTCCAACAACATCTTAGTGTAGGATCTAAAAAGGTTAAATCATGGCAACTGACCCAATCTTTGTTAGAGTAGGATAAACTCAGAGACGGTTGTTTGTGGCTCAGGATCAATTGTTATTTCAGCAGGTTCTGTGTATCAGCGTTTCACATTAAGCCACAGTAGACTTTGTTTGATGTGTAATAAGACTATTGCAGTTCTGTTAATCCAGGTTGGAGATATTGTGGGAATATGACTGTTGCATCTAATGCCCTGGACAAATGTGTTTAATGGATCTTAGCCTTTGGAAATTTATAGAAATGTCTTAATTCAGCCAGTGGACTATAATCCTGGTCAATGGGTTTTGCAATTTGAACCAAGCCCTAATTACATGAGGATTAGTTTAGTGCATTGAACACAGCCACTGTCACTTATTCAATAAACCATGGCTAAATCAAATCACGTCCTACCTAGCTAGATGTGTGAATCCAGCCACAGACCAAATTTATGAGGTTGGGTTAAATCATGTTATGTTTGTTGGATCAAAACAGCATTCACATACATGCCACACCACATCAGCTGAAGGCTGAATAGCTGCACTGGGACACCAGGTTAAACCTGACTTTTTTGTACATGCCTACATTCAACCGCTCAATACTTTGGGTTGGGTTGGAGAAGTGGCTATGGAGCCCAGAACCCCCTATGAATACCAGAGTGGCTGAGGTCACGTATTGCCAAAACCAAATAGATCATATGGGTGACCAATCTGTCTGAAAGAGCAACACCTTTTTAAAGAAAAGAGCACTTCTGCGAGCCATGTAATGAACCAACAACTTGCATCTGATGCATCCTTTTGATGCTAAATTAGAAGGATTCATGGCAGGATCTAAAAATGGCAGGTAATGAGTGGAGCTTCTTCAGTGATTCAAGAATGCACCAGAAACCAGGATTAAAACATCACACAGCCACATATTCTTTAATGAGGATTGTTACATTCAGAGAGATTCAATAAAAACTTTGCACAATAAAAATGCTTTGACAGTTTCATTAAAAAAGCATTTTAAACCCCTTGCCTGTCTACTCATCTTTAGGGCTAAAACACTGCAAAACTCACACAACCCTTCCTGCTTAGAAAGACAAGCTCTTTGCTTTATCAACAGTGGTTAAATCAAAGGAGAAAAGTGAAACAAAAGACACGGTGTTTAAATGGCCACTTACTTTGGCTTTGTTGTGTCTCCACAAGCATTTGAGCTCTCTCAAGTCATCAAAAGGTGTGTGGTTGTGGGAGGGGAAGAAAACAGGGGTTTCTCTACCTGAGCTGAAAGTTAGAAGTGTCTCATCCAACCTGTCATTCCAGGCGCTGGAATTGCAACTCCCAATATTCTAAGCCAATGAAACTAGGAATTCTGGGACCTGTAGTCTTAGCTAGGGTGCAGAAGGTAATTTCTATTCATTGAACAATGCTTCTGCAAAGAGTTTTTTTCCTTTCCTACACTTGCATGCAAGCCTTGTGTTTTGACAAAGAAACTTTCTGCTAAGTGGAAAAGTACCCCTAACTCTCATTTTCTCTTCTTACAGACCAAAAAAACAAACAAACCAAGGAGGGACTGCTCAAGTATCAAGACCCCTGGGAGAGTCTCCATATCTTTTAACTAATGTGGAAACACAAGGCTGCGCCACCCACATGGCCCATGGGAACACAAGAATTGCGTTGCTTGCATTGCGAACAACATGAGGTGGGGGGGGAAGGGTGCAGGGGGGGGGGGAATTTGCCCCACATGCCTGGCCTGGCCACCAGGCTGCTTCTTTCTTTCTCCTTCTTTCTTCTTCTGCTTTTGGCTACACATAAAGAAAGCAGCAAAAGTCTTTCTCTCCCACAAATTCCGCCAGAAATGAATCTCTGGGACCCTGCAAGGCATCCTGCTCCAAGAGGCTGTGCTGGTAAAGACTCATTTCTGGCAGAGTTTGGGGGAGAGAAAGAAAGACTTCTGCTGCTTTCTTTGCATGAAACCAAAAGTCTCTCTGTCTCTCTCTGTCTCTCTCTGTCTCTCTCTGTCTCTCTGTCTCTGTCTCTGTCTCTGTCTCTGTCTCTCTCTCTCTCTCTGTCTCTCCCCCTCTCTCTCTCAGAACAGAGCTGGAGATGGTATCCTGTGATTCCCAAATAAAGAATGATCAGTCAGTAGGAAAACAGGGTGGGGAATTTTCCTGCAGAGTTTTTTTTTGGGATTTTCCCAGAGTCTCTGGTCCACAGGATTTAAAATTGGTGGTCCCTGGGGTCCAAAAGGTGGGTGACCTCTTATCTGGACCACAGGCTGGTTCCTGAAAGTAACCAGAAGTTTCTAGAAGGGTTGTCCACAAAGGATCCAATATTTCCCTTTATATAAGAATTTTTGTGCATGAGACAAACTGCTAGCCATATTCATATCGTGCCAAATGGTACTTGTGCAGTTCTTAAAATGCAGAAAGATCTTTGGCTAGCTGAGTCGAAGATAAGAGGATCTTTACCCCTCCAGCTTTGATGTGTTCTATTGTTATAGGTTGCATGGAGCCCTTACTCCTTTCTAGTTGCACGGTGCACCAGAAAAGCAAATTCCCCAAGATCTCTAAGTCTACACCCATCCAAGAAGCAACTTACGTTACATAATGGAAAAAGCTTTATGAATATCAGTCGCTCTCCGTGGTGCTGAAAATGAGTACAGAGCGCTCAAAAATCCGTTCCAAGAAAGTGTTTCTAAACACAGGAGAATGTGATCACCATCTGTAATTCTTTAGAGCAACTGCCTCTTTGCATAGGATCGCCCGCTGACTTCTTTGCTCCCATCATCCTGGGAAATGGTGTAGCTGCTTTAAAAAAGGGACAGACCGAGCTACCTTCATGACTCCATGTGCTCAAAACGACCAACCTGGAATCAAGTCCAAGAAGCACCAGGACTAGGGCTGGTTAATATTGATGGAAGTAGCTAAAATCTAGAAAGATGACCCAGTCTGAACAATGGTAGAAGATGCTTTTAAGATCATGAACAAAACTCCATGCTGAAATCTTGGTGGAATAAATCGCATTTCTTGACTCTTAGCAATGTCAAGAATTGCTAAACCACCTAATACAGTAGGAACTGTACTCCTAGGGAAGTAAAACTGTCCACAGACTGTACTTTGGCAACCAATATGTTTAACAACTAAGCTGGGACAGCTCATTTTTAAGAGTGGTGCATAAGTGATTGATAGCAGCTGGTGCTTTCGTCTAAAAGCTGCACCAGCTCTATTTACATCTTCACTCCTGCCCCAGTCTGACCTCCTAGGGAAGTAAAACTGTCAACTCCATTTGAAGTGGAAAGGTACTTTTACTAAAAGATGCTGATTGCATAAGAATCAAGCAGAATCTAACATTCCTGTACTGTAATGCAAAACTAAACCCCTGGCTTCCCTAGCCCTCCCCCATCCGTGCATAGCCAATCAGGACCACCGAGATGTTATGAGAAACTCTGTTTGGGCTGCTGAAATTCCATGTTCAGGGCAAACAGTCTTGAAGATGCCAGTGCACCAGCAGGAACTGGATTCCTGGACTGCCCATTCCCTCCTCCCAATTTCCCTCCATAAAGGTATACAGCAAATTTCCCGTTTGTTCCTCCCTCCCTCTCCCTTTGCTGACAGAAGGCTGACAAGGTGCCAAGCCAAAGCTGGTGGTTCTGACAGAAGCTCTGACTACATGTAGCTCCACCCACTCTGTTCAAGGGCAGATACATTCTCTGCATTCTTTTAGAGGAATTAATCTGCCCTTGACAGTTCTGACACCATGCTAAACCAGAAATTACTTTTAATTGTAGTTGTGTGTCATTTAATTCACTCACACATTACGCTAATCCATGTTGTAATTGCTTTTGGCTTAGCAAAAGGGGTCCCAATGTGGCTTGTAAATTATAGGCTTACTTTAGTTTATAGCCACGTGTTAGCTTTGGAAGCCATATTAACAGAAGCTTCCACGCTGCCACATTCCTGTGCCTGGGAAATCGGGAGGGGGGATTTTGTAGAGTGTATGTCCTTAGACATAATAGCATTCTTCCTTACAGTGAAGGTCTTTCCTGCGCCAGGATGAGGAGTGGTTAGGAGATGTCTCGTTGGGACAGATGGTGATTGGACTGTGTGATGGACTGATGAGTGCAGGGGGTGGATTTGTGTTTTGAATTACTGTGTGTGGGAAAACCCAGAACTCTCAGATGTGCCAGTATGACTACTCTAATAAAATGGACCTTGGAGAAATTGCCTGACTCAGAGTTTTGGATTAGAGTTTGGTTTTTCAGGAACACTGACACCTTGGTTATTTCATATCCATGGATAAACCATAGCTCTGCAGTGTGTGAACTTGATTATTGGGAGCACCTGCACAGTAGTGCTTTTTCCTCATGTGTGTTCATTCAAAGTAATAATTCTAGCTTCAATGATAAAGGAGTCAAGACCACTCTTCCAAAAGGCCAGTTCCAGAAAAGTAGACATTTTAATTGCTGAGTTGGTGTATACACATGTACAACATTGCATTTGAGAAATGTCCATGCTTTTAAAAAAAAAACAGCTTCTTCCACCATAGAATTTCATTCAAGAGGCACGCAATTGTTTTATCCCTTCAGGTTTATTACATGGAAATGGTCATACAAATTATACCTTTAAAAGAGTTGCATGCTGTGCTGTGTGTCATAAAACCTCCCTATGAACTGTAGAAAGAGGCCCTTGGCTTTTGTTGGTACAATTGCAGCCATTCATTTGCATCAGCTAAGAACAGCCTGATAAGAATATGGGCTTGATGAGGGAATTAATGCAGTTTCTTAATGTACATACTTTGTCAAGTAGAAACAAAGATTTCTAGGAGGTTGAATATTACATTCAAAGGTCTTCAAGAACAGGCATGAGCCACTTAGTAACCCCACCAAATGTTTAGGACTCTGGTACCTACTGGCCCCAAGCATCACCTATGTAGCAACAGTTTGGGGCAAGTGTAGCCCAAAGCACATCAAAGGCTCCAGGTTACCCGCTTTGATTTCACAGCAACAGTGGTGTGAGGAGAAATGGGTGCAATTAGTTATTGGCATTGTATCACACCAGGAGTCTCTTGTTTCTCAAAACAGGGCAATTTGGACAAACTACATTTAAAAGTAGTCCATTAAGCAGTTATGATTTTAAAAGCTTCACAATACCTTTGCACACTAAGTAAACTGGACCTTATTCTATTTATCTCCAGCTAGCAAAGCCAATGAACTGAAGATGGGAACCAACATTCAATCTATCTCTTGCAGAGCGTGATTGTGTGTCTCTTGGCCTGGATCCTACAAGACTTCCTCAGCTTGGAGTCCTTCTGCTGGGTAGAATAGCTTCCTCATGAGGAGCAAAAACTTCTCCACTGCTTAGAGCTAGTCTTCCATTTCTAAAATAGTCTCTGAGGCGGGTCCACAACCAGCTCCACTTCCAGGAGCTGCTGCAAACAAGGGAGTTGACCCATCCTTGGAGACACTTGGCCTTCGGAAATGCACAAAGGCCTCTCTGTGCAGCACAGAGGGGACAAAACGGAAGTTGCAGCTGCTCTCAGCAACAGGAAAGCATTGTGGATTTCTGGATGCAAAAGCCCCATAGCGTTGCAGAGACTTGATGGTGGTCCTGGGAAGAGGTCTATGATTGTCCACCCAGCCTTGCCAACTTGGGTGAAGACGTGAGAGAATCCAGGGAGGGCACTTCTGGTGGAAGCAGCAATAGATTGTTAAAGCAAGGGCAGCCACAGAGAGGGCAATGACGATGAGAATGAAATCCCAGTAAGCTAGGGGGGAAAAAGCTTGCAATTAAAGGAATTCAAGGCTTGCAATTAAAGCTTGCCCACCACCCCCTCTACCTACCTCGAGCTCATTCTCCAAGCAGAGCCCAACAGCTCCAGCCAGCCTGGAGGCAGCAGACCCGCCAAGAAGGGCCTCCCCCAAAGTCTGAGAGAAGCCAGACCGCCTGGCATATTGCAAGGAGAAGCCAGTTCTGTTAAGCACCTTCAGCCTTTCAGAGGAAGCGGCTGCTCTAAAGCAGGAGCAGAATGAGCAGATATTCCTGCCCTTCAACCACCCCCAACTCTTGCATTGGTCGTCCCAAAGGCGTTTCCCCCACTCCAAAAGAAAAGAACTTTCTTGGTGTTTTCTTTGAAAGCGATTCGCTTCTCATTCAAGAAGCTTCTTCAGTTCTGGAAGCTTCTTGGATGAGAAGTGAAATGTTTTCAAAGAACACACCAAGGAAGTCCAATTGGCAAAAGGGCGGGAGAGAGACGCGGATGGCTGAGAATCTCCCTAGACCAGGGGTGTCCAACCTTGGCAACTTTAAGACTTGTGGACTTCAACTCCCAGAGTTCCTCAGCCAGCTTTGCTGGCTGAGGAACTCTGGGAGTTGAAGTCCACAAGTCTTAAAGTTGCTAAGGTTGGACACCCCTGCCCTAGACTCTTCTTACCTTGGTTATCAGCCCGGGAAGGCGAGCTCCCTTCCCTCCCGGCGGCCCGGCTAATGTTCACTTTCCGATCGCTGGCGGAGACCGGGGGACCAGGTTGGTCTCCACCTTCTGCGCAGCTCCGCGCCTGTCTGGGGAGATCTCCGACCTGCGTCTCCGTCGGCAAATCCCCGGCGCAACCCAAGCCCCGGGGCGGCGCGGCGCCTGGAGTGCAGAGCCAGCTTAGGAGGCATAAAAGCACCAGGTCCATGGTCGGAGGCGTCGCCGGCCGAGCGAGTCTCCCGTGGCATTCGCGGTCTCCTCCGGCTGTCGAAGAACCTTTCAACTTGGCATCCGCGACGCCCGCCGACTTTTATCGCTTCTCCTCTTTGCTGCATCTGGAGAGGCAACTGAGCTCACCTGGCTTCGCTTGGATCCCCGCCCTCCCAGGGCTTAGCCCAGCCCGTCCCGCGGACGCTGCGTCGAGCCTCGTGTCTCATTAGCCAGGAAGGCCAGGAAGGGCTAATCTACCAGCCAGGAAGTTGGTCTTCTCCAGATGTTTTGAACATCATAACGCCCACCGGCTACAAGCGCACTATTGAATGAGTGCCAATACTAATGGAGGGCACTGCTTTCCAGACTCCGTACCCAGGGTCAGTAATTTGAGGCAACCCATGATAGGTTGAAAACAAGCTTTACAAACCGCCGTGGTTGGAAACATCTCATGGGCCAAGTAAAAAGAGACACACCACTGGTTGTGTTTGCTTGATTCTCTCACCCAAGCTGATTTAATTTTTATTTTTTGTTTCATGTGTTGGATGAGCCCAATCTGTTGGTTAGTACGGTATGGGGGGTTGGTACATGCAACATACAAGTGTAAAAGGAGTTATTTTATTAGTATATTTATTGTATTGATACTCTGAAAGACAGTGATTAGTCATGGAGCTGAAAACAAGTTGATGGACATATATCAATCGTTTTGCCTTGTGGTAGCTAAGCATGTTCTCACTGTTGTTCCTCACATTAAACCATTGTTAATCCATATATATAATACAAACATGAAATGTTTTTTTTTAGTTCAGAGTGTTAGAGTTAGCCTGCTAAATGAGAGCCCCTAAAATTAGGCTGAATAAATCCTGGTAAATTAATACTTAAATTACATTTCAAATGCAATCATTTTTAAAGTGAACACGGTTCTTGCAGCTTAGCACAATTATCTCCTTGGTAGCTCTCAGTAAGCCTCAGTAAGCCATTTAAACATGGTTTACTGAATATATCAGTTACTGGCTTCCCCCCACGAAAGCCATAGACTGGGAATTGCTGGAGTTACGCAACACTGAAACTGAAGAGAGGTGGAGTCTCTTTGCCTGTTGCATGAAGGCAACCTCTGAGTTCAATGGCCCTCTCACTTTTTGGGCCCTGGAGCTCAGGCACAACCTGCAAAGCAACCAACTCTTAGTATTGCTTGGGGCTGAGTGGGCAACTTCACACTGTACTAATAGTGCTGTTGTCATCCCTGCAGAGATGGAACTGATATTGCTATCTCAAAACAAAAATAACCTTGCAGCTTTTAGGACAAAACCTGCTGCACAAGGGAGAGCAGTGATTTTAGTTCTCTAAAACAGTGGTTTTCAACCTCAAAAACGTTTTAAGAAGTATGGATCTCAGCTCCCAGAATTCTCTAGCCAGGATTCTGAGAAGTCTGGAAGTTAAAAGTTCCTGAGGCTGAACTCAGTGACATCTTAGTTTTGCCAGATTTGAATGATTGGGTTGAGCTGGCATGCTCTAGTCTAGACATCTTGCATTAAGCCCGGTCACCTTGGGGAACCTAGGAAGGTCTTCTCCATTGTAGCCCTTCTCCTCTGGAACATCCCACCTGCATCCCAACGTGTCACACTCGCTATGTTGTGGCTCTATGTTGTGGCTCTAACGATGTTTATCAGCACTGTGTGATGTCATAATGTTTTTACAGCTTATACCAAATGCCTAAGCAACCTAGGCTTCATGTGGGGCTGCTTTAAAAGCCAGCATGAGATTCTGGCTTGTAGCATTGCCTAAACCCACTGTAACATCCATCAAGAGGACAGAACAAAAAGTAACAGATGGAAGCTTTTAAAGAGAGCTCTAACCTAGAAGTCATGATAGATTTTCTGACAATGAGGACAATTTAATGGAACAGAAGTTGCCTCCTGAGTTTGGGGTATCTAGTTCAAGAATAGACTAGACAAGCACTTGATCAGAATGGAATAAGGTGTCTTGCCTTGAGCAAGGGGTTGGACTAGAAGACCTCCAAGGTCCCTTCCAGCTCTATGAATATGTGTTCTATGTTCTAGCATAGTTCTCATACCACTATTTTTCAGGAAACAGCCATTGTAATTTAAAAACTTTGTGGATTACTGTTCTCCAAACTCGGCTGGTATAGTGTGGCTTTGGCTTAGAATGTTTTACGTGGAGATGGCCACCTTCTTGGATAAACTGCAGCACATTCATACACCATGCTAAGGAAAGACCAAATAAAAGGCAATGTTTGTGTGCACCCTGCTGTTTCAGTAGCAACCCAGCTTCATAAAACATAATCAGGAGGTCCAAACTTTGAAAGTATCACCAAAGACCTCTCACCCTCTTTGTATCTGTGTAAAAAGGGACAAGATTTTCCCCTCAGCATTTGCTTGTTATCCCCATATGGATTCTGGCAAGATTACCCTTGGCTTATTCAGAAGCAAATTCCACTTTAGCTCAACTAGGTGGGTTTCTTCTTGGAACAACCCCATATATAATTCTACATTAAGCAAGATTAGAAAAGCCTACTTTAAACTGGCTGAACTCTGAGCACCTCAACATTGGCTAGATATACACCCAAACACCAAGCAACATCCAAGACAGGGTATCCAACTTGGCAAATTTAAGACTTGTGGACTTCAACTCTCAGAATTCCCCAGCCAGCATCCTGGGAAATTCTGGAAGTTGAAGTCTACAAGTCTTAAACTTGCCAAGGTTGGCCACCCCTAATCTAAGGACACAGCAAATGGTGTTACTTTGGCCAAAGTAACGAAGTTTCAACTATCTTATGCCTAGTAAGGCATCCTTTCCTACTAATGGGGGAAGATCTTTAGCACAGTCCACAAAGAAAAGTCAAGCCACCATTTAAAGACCACACAACACAAGTTTTTATTGGCAATTTGGTACAATTTGAAGCGAAAAGTTGATTTAACAAACATAGATTAAAAAGTTGCTTTTTCCCATTCAGGGGGGGTTCAGGAGGCAGCATGGCTGTTTTTTCTAAAACAATGATAAAGCTAAAAGATTGAATCATACAACCAAGTTTTAAAAACCTTCAGAACATATCGGTCCCCTTTGACTGTGTCCCACCTAGAATTGTACATGTTGGCAAAAGTACAGAAAACAATTACATAGCAGACAATTCATAGATAAGCTGGTGGAAGGTAGATAATTCCTTAGGAGGAAAGAAACCAAGGCATTATCTAACCAAACATTTCAAGTGGTTACAATGCTACCTTGTCAAATCTTCATCAAGAGCATTGAATACATTTGCTTCCGACAGTCAGCTTCCCTGCCCTTCTCAGCGGACTTTGCTTTTCCCTATTAACCATCATAACTAGTCATACACATTAACAAAGACACAATGATTAAGCAACACTTCCTAAAGTAAACAGCTCTTAACAACTTTCTGGATACAATTTCATAGGCAAAGCTAGTTCACAATTGCGTATCAGTTCTAACCATTAGTTTACAAAGGAGGTTAATCCATAGTCCTGGTCCAATGTTGATCTGGAATGCAAGCGCAGTTGGTTTGTTCACGCTCTGAAGAGAGGAAGCCGGGCAGGAGAAGAGGAACATTTTGGTCCAAGCAAAAAGAATTACTCTTCCCACTGCTGGCATCAGTTGTGACCTGCTTAACCACTTGGAAGTGAATCTGCAATGGCTTGCCAATAACTTGGTGGCAAAAAGGTGATGGACATTAAGTAAAGGTTAAAACATTATATGGTTAAAAGCATCAATCGAGGCTAATCAATACAATTAAAATCTATTTTGAGGGGGTCAATTCGTTTTCCTGATTTTTAAAAACAAGGGATTTCGTGTGGTGGTTTGCTTGGGAAGCTCAAGGGCTCCCTTAGAAGCGGAACCCGGCTACATTGCAAAGGCTCCCCCCCCCTCAGCCCCGGAGGGCTCGGGTGGGACCCCTCCTTCTGCTCTAGGGGGCTCGGCTGGGGCTCCCCCCACAGCCCCGGCAGGTTCGGCTGGGGCTCCCCCCACAGCCCCGGCAGGTTCGTCTGGGGCTCCCCCCACAGCCCCGGCAGGTTCGGCTGGGGCTCCCCCCACAGCCCCGGCAGGTTCGGCTGGGGCTCTCTGCACAGACCTGGAGGCCTTAGCTCGGCGGTTCCGACGCGGGGCACTGACCACATGAGCCAAACTCGGGGGGACAAATGGATCGGTGACACTGTAGGGGGTGGGTCATCCGGATAAGGTGGAGGTAGGTCTCCCCCTCGGCCCCACGGAGCCTGGGTCGGGCTCCCCCCTCGGCCCCACGGAGCCTGGGTCGGGCTCCCCCCTCGGCCCCACGGAGCCGGGCCGGAGACGCCCCCTCGGCCCCACGGAGCCGGGTCGGAGACGCCCCCTCGGCTGGGCTACGCGGTGCATTGGCCAATGGAGCCGGCAAAGAGGCGAGAGGATCGACAGCACTATACGGCGGCGGGTAATCAATATTGCGTGGAGGAGAAGGGGGAGGTAGGTGAATGCGGGGAGGCGGAGCTGGAGAGGGACCTCTTGATTCCATCTCGACCTCTTCTCTCTCCTCCTCCTCTTCCTCTTCTTCGTTGTCACCACAGAATCTCCGACACTGGAAAACGCGGTAATTGCGGCAAAGGCTCCACACGACTATGGTGCCAAGCATGATCCCAATAAACCACCAAAGGACGTTCATCCGGCCTGGAAAATGAGATGAAAGGATTCCCACTTATTCTGAGCCCCCAAATTGCAGTCCCTCAACACGCTCCTCATCCGTGAGGCAGAGTCTCGGGTTGGGACGAGCTCAACAGGCAAGGGTGGAGGAACACCCATACCCCACGAGTGGGAACTGAGCATGACCCGAACTCATCTCCCCACGAGCAACGGGGCAGAAAAGAATCAAGTTTAGACTTCCCACTCCGAGGTGGTTTCTGCGTTTCTCAACCTGGCCTCCCAGAATCCCCCTAGCCAGCATGGCTGCCTGGAGAATTCTGGAAGTTGAAGTCCACCAGTCTTCAAAGTAGCCCAGGTCACAAACAGCGGACGGATTTTAAAAAATGAAAACGGGCGATTTTGGACAATTGTAAGGGGCGTGCATAAGTGCACCATCGTGCCTCCCGTCCCTGTCCTATTGTCCCCATTTATTTGTACCTATTTCCTGTATTCTTACTCATGTTTATACTTATACCTATTATCGTGTAAGTGATTGACAAATCAAATAAAAATAAATTGACCTTCAGACGATGGATGGGTTTTAGGTGAGAAGGCCAAATTTTCGGATGAAGGCACTGTGGCATAAAATCAACGGGGCCAAAGGATAGGAGACCCCGGAGAGAAAAGAAACACCCAAGCCCCTTCCGCATCCATTTTACAGGGGGAAGATGGCTCCCTTAGGAAAACAATAACTCCCGCTGCCTTTTTCATTCCTGGCGTTTCCTGGTGGTCTCCTGTTCACGAGATAAGCCAGCCCAAGCCTGCCTCATTTCAGAGAAGGTTGGCCAGGGAGTGGTTACCTTCTAAAACCTGGGAAAGGGGGAGGAGAACTGAGGTAGAAGAGGAACAGCTGAGGGGAAGGTGCCACATTGTCAATGTCCAGAAGGTTTCTAGCCCAGACAAAGCGCTCCTTACCATCTGTTGCAAGCCTGGGTGTGGTCAGACTGGTCACCTCGGGTGTGGTCGGACTGGTCACCTCGGGAACCTGGTTGAAAGCGGGACATTGAGTGGGATCCAAGCTGTTCTTTTGGGAGGCGCAGCAGAAGGGCTTGCTGCAGGTTCCACAGCAAAACCGGGCGTTGGCAGGGTCCTGCAACCCAGGGCAGTAGTAGACTACCGGGTGGGACTGGGGCCCCTTCACCGGGGAGTAGCAGAACTCGCCCAGCAGCTGCCCGGCCCCTCCCCTGGATGCCATCAGGAAGACAAAGACTCGCAAAAGGGACCCCTCCATGGCAAACCCACCCACCGCCTCCCACCCCAAACCCCACCCCACTAAAAACAAATGAGCCCCCCAAAAGGTGGACAGACCCCAACCCCGCGGAGCTGGTTTTATATCCCCGGAGGAAATTCATCAGGTCGGCTGCTTAACCGGTCTCAGCTGCCCCGGCTGAGGCTTGCCCCCTCCGCCCTGTGGCTGATTAGGGGCCAATCAACGCCTTGATTGAGGCACCTTACTCGCAAGAAAGACGCCCATGGCTCATAGAATATGCTCCTTTGTAAAAAAAAAAAAAATCTTAATAAACAAGATAAAGCGGCTGCCAACAACAATATCGAGGGTCTAACATGATATCAACATATAATAACCAATAACCATAAAAACTAGAATTGTGGCTAGTTAGCCTCACTATAAAGGGGTTATTCTTTTCCAAAATGTATAATTTATATTTTAAAAATATAAAGGTGGCTTGATATGTTTCTAGGGGGACTAGCTTTTAATGTCTCCGTTAATTTTGCATGGATATCACATATATCTTTGATGCAAACTTACTGCTAAGATCAGGGCTTTCTTTGCAGGTTATTGAAAGGGGCCCAGATCCTATGCAAGTCTACTCAAGGGTTGATTCTGTGCCATTTCCTGAACCAAGCCAGCTGTTGACACTTCATGCTAAACTGGGATAGCTTTAAACTTAGCTAGCATTTGCTCCATTTGTGTTTCAAAAATTATATGTTCTTATATTTGAGGAGACCCTGGTGTTCTCTCATGATGTTTGTTGGAGGGACTGATGATGTTACCTAGATGGATAATGAAATGTCTGCAAAAAACCCACCAAGCTCAGAGAGCACCAAGGGCCCTTCATTTCAATCCTGAATTACAAATTCCCAAATATTCTTCTCTATCAGTTACAAGAACCAATTTCATATGAAAGACAGGGCTAGAAGTCAAAAAACAGCAACCCTGAGTTCTGGCCTTGCATTAGGCACCAGAGTCAGCCAGGTGATTTGGGGCCAATCACTTTCTTTCAGCCCAACACACCTCACAGGGTTGTTGTTGCAGGGAAAATAGGAGGAGGAGGAAGTATTGTGTGTGTTTGTGCCTTGACTTATTTAAAAAAAAAATAAGAAAAAAAAGGATATAACTAAATATACCATTTTTAAGGACCCTGGACATGTGCCTTCTGTGTCACAATCCTGTTTGTTGGAATGAAGTTTACCTGAGATGCCAAACACCCCCCTTTGTGGGTACTTAGAAAGGCTCTGGAGAGGCCTTTGGTGGACATGATTGATGCCCCTCTTTCCCTTCTTCCCACCTGGGTTTGTTTTTGCTGCCATCTTGGTTTTTTCATGTTGTGTTTTTTGAATTGTTTGTTTTTAAAAGTTTTTAGCAATTTGTAAGCCACTCAGAGTCCCGGGGAATTACTTCATTATGGCTTATTACATAGTCAGCCAGATGTTCAGACTGGATTTGGCAATTTTCTCCACCCATACAGTCCTTCCCAAACACTTGGGATAGTCAGAGGTACACGTTTGATGGTCTTAAAGGTACGTTCTCAGTAAAGCTACTTTTTGCAATTGACTTGAGGGTGATTTTATCAAGGCCAACAGTGTTTAAATAGTGGGGTTGCAGCCAAGGCAACTATGGATACTATGTTTTCGTTTGGCAGAGTCATTCTACTTCTATTTGCATTATTAGTATTAATATCTGCATTTACATGCATGTTCTATATTTATGTAGATATATCTATATCTATGGCACTTAATTAAGTCATGTTCTCCATAGTGCATTGAACCAAATTGGCTGGGCTTGTACAAAAAAAAAAATGCTAAGGCCACAAGAAAACTGAAAAAGTTTAATAATGATAAAAGCAGCCTATTGCTCTTTAAATCGTGGTTTTTAATTGACTTGGTTAGCATGTTTAACACTGTGGAATCATTATGTGAGCCTTTAGCAAGTCATAATCTTTTTGCTGGTGGAAAGTCATGTCAAAATGCAATATTTTTACATGACTTTACATGAATAGCACAAGGCACAATGAAACAAGGTATGCCTGTGTGGTAATATATTTTATTAATCATTTTATCATTTTCTGTAAGGCCTTTGTATAACTAGCAGTAAGTCTAGGAGATGTGGGCATTCTTGGTGGGGGTAGGAGTATCTTTGCTCAGAGTGCCTCATTCTGTTTTGATTCTGCCAGTTTAGAAGGAACAGGAAAATGGGTGAAAGTTCAAGGTACACAGTTGTGCTTTCTCATGGGACTTTCCAAACTTTCCCATGAGACTTTCCGTGGCTGTATGATCTCATCCTAGCAAGGTAACATCTGGGACTTTCCAAGATTGTGTGTTCTCATGCTGGTGAAGTAATCTCCTGTTGAGGTCATTGTTTTCTGAATATGCATACTGTATATTTTGCTTGTGTTTTTTCTCAATAAATACTGCTACCTGAGTTCTCTCAGGGTTGGCATTTTCTCAGAGACAGTTCCCTGTGTCTCATTTCAAATGTCAATCCACCATAAATGGTGACCCCGACGTGATCATCTGCGAGGTGATCCGTCTTTGGCTCAGTGTTTTCATTCATGAGAGACCACCACAACTGGTGACCCCGACGTGATAGCTGGAAGGCTATACGTTTCCCGCATCCTATACTCATCGTCGCGGACGTCGACTGGGCCCTCATCTTCTTCGCTGGACGAAGATAGATTCTTTCGTGAGTATGGGGGAGATCTCTCGAAGGCTCAGAAAGAGCACATCAGGGAATTGAGAGGGATCATTGGGAATAGTTTTGGGTTTGGAATTGGCAGTAGGGGTTGTGCTGTAGGAAAGAAAGAAATTGAGGACTTACTACAGTATGTTTGGAAAAATATTAAGTCATATCCAGAGGAGGTAGTATTAAAGTAGAGTCCTGGAAAAAGATAGGGAAATTTTTGCACGAGGAACCCCGTGCCCCTTCTTCAATTTTGTTAACCTGGAGAGTGATTATGGATGCATTAGCTACTTATGAACAACCGCTCCTATCACCCCCGAAGAAGGTTTGCCGCTTTACCATGCGGTACGTTTGTTGCCGCCGACGGCACCTCCAGATAAATCTGGGGGACTGTCTGGCGCTAGAAATACTTTGTCAGAGGATAAGAGTTTACCTTTAAGGGTTCAGGTGGATGCAGTTACTGCAGCTATTCAAGAAGCAAAGAATAGAGGGGAATTATCAGGAGATGATTTGGTGGAGTTTGGAGTAGAAGTTCAACTTAATCCAGTGGAAATTGTCATGGATGCTGCATTAAATCCGCAGCGGGAGTGGAAGCCTTTACAGCTCAGAATTTTGAGGGAAGTTCAAGCAGCAAAAGAATATGGTGTTAGAACGCCATATACTCAGGCATTGTTAGAAGCAGTTGGTTATGGAAATAAAATGATTCCGGCTGACTGAAAGCTCTGTTGAATATGATTTTAACTCCAGCTCAATATTTGGTGTTAGATCAGAAATGGAGACAGCTGGCAGTCCAGAGGGGAACAGCAAATGTTACCCCAGATCAGCTTTACGGAGCTGGTAATTTTACAACAGTGGAACAACAGAGAGATGGTATGCCTGAGGAAGGGTTCATTCTTCTCCCACAAATAATTTTTCAAGCCATAGGGTCTCTCCCTGACGGCGAAGGTGGTGAGAAGACCTTTACTAACATCAAACAAGGGAACAATGAACCCTATGAAAATTTCATTAGCAGACTGAAATTGGCTATTGAAAGACAAATTGATAATCAATTCGCCCAGAAAGAGTTGCTTTTTAAGTTAGCAGTAGAACAAGCTAACACAGATTGCAAAAGATTTTAAATCCACTTATAGCAAGTGGGGAGAGAGAAATCGCAGATTTGATTAATGCATGTAGAAAGGTAGGGAGTCAGTCTTTTAACATGGAGACTTTAGCTCTGGCTTTACAAACAGGACATGCTCAAAAGGGGAATTGTTTCAATTGTGGGAAGCCTGGACATTTTAAAGCGCAATGTCGGGCTCCTGGAGGAGGTCAAAGTCAGCAGAATAAGAGATCAATGGGGCAGGGTGTTCGTCCTAAATCAGTGTGCCCGAAATGTAAGAAAGGATACCATTGGGCATATCAGATGCTCCTACAGTTTTTACTGATGGAGGGAAAGTTTTTGGTGCTTGTGTTTGGAAAGATAAATCTGGAATTTGGCATACAAAAGTGACTTCAGAGCAGAAGTCTGCCCAGCAGGCAGAACTTGCTGCTGTAGTTTTGGCTTTTCAAAATTTTCACAATCAGGATTTTAATTTAATAGTGGATTCATTGTATGTGTATAATTTGTTACCCTTTGTAGCAGGTTCTTATTTGTCTCCTGGAATATCACCTGATATTTTAAGATTGCTTTTGCTGTTACAAGGATGTTTGGAGCAGCGTGTGAATGTGTGTTTTGTTGCTCATATTCGTAGTCATAGTAATTTGCCTGGAATTTTATCACAAGGTAATGCCAAAGCTGACAGTGCTGTAACTTCAGTCCTCACTGTCCAGCCATGGGATAGTCATAGTTATTTTCATCAAACGCTAAAGCATTGGCACAGCAATTTAAACTTACTACTGCAGAAGCTGCTGCCATAATTCAACAATGTCCAACTTGTTCAAAGCAGGGCACGAATATCCCTATGGGAGTTAACCCCAGAGGGTTGAAACCTTCAATGATTTGGCAAATGGATGTTACTCAATATCCATCATTTGCGCCCTGGAAGTATATACATGTGACTGTGGATACTTACTCAGGATTTTTAATGGCTACCCCTCAAAGAGGTGAGATGGTTAAACATGTCATCAATCATTGCATTAAGACTTTTTCAGTTGCTGGTACACCTAAAACTTTAAAAACTGATAATGGTGCGGCTTATCGGAGCACCGGTTTTGATCAGTTTTGCAAACAATGGTCCGTGGAACATAAATTTGCCACGCTCAAGACCATGTTGACTAAATTAAATAAAAAGGAGGAAGCTCCTGGGGCTTCCGGCGATTCAAGATCAATTAAATCTAGCTTTATATACTTTAAATTTTTTAAATTTGTCTGGTAACCCCCTGCGCGCGGCCAGCAGGCATTTTTCTTCTCCTTCTACAGATGCGGTGAGACCTCGGGTGTTGGTGCGGTTCCTTCCAGATCCAGCATGGGTTCCTGCTGAGCTGATAACGTGGGGACGTGGTTATGCAGCAGTTGAACATCTTGGTCAAATTCGTTGGGTTCCTGGTCGGTGTGTTCGGCCTGATCATTCGCAGGCACCTGTGAAGGAAGTTTCGGAGGAGCAGGATGGCGCATCTGTGGTTCCTGATCCTGCTGATTCTGCCTAATCTGTCCTGGGCTGCTCGGGTGCGGAGAGAGCAGCGACAGCATGTTCAGCGTGCCGGAGATTTGGGCGATGATTTGTGGACAGATAATAATTACATTAAAGATTTGCGCACAACTGCCAAAAACTTGAACATCACCAATTGTTGGTTGTGTATGCACCTTCCTGGGAGAGTGGGAGAAGGACTAACATTGCATGGAGTGCCTTTTGAGGAAAAAGATTTAATAAAGAATGCAACCTGGAGAAAACAGTTGTCTTGTGCTACAACAGAGCAATTCCAGATCCTAACCAGGGGAGGTAATCTATGGACACAAATTTCTCGAGGTCTCATCCCACCTTTGGGAATTGCTATGAACTATAGGGATATTCATATTTTAAATAATTTTACTGTTGCTATGTTTAATGATACTATAAAGAATATTAAGATGATTAATGTAGAAATGTCTGAAATTCGTACAGTTACTTTGCAAAATCGATATGCTTTAGATATTATGTTAGCTGCCCAAGGAGGAGTTTGTGCTTTAATTCATTCGCATTGTTGTGTTTTTATACATAATTATGAGCCAAACATTACAAAGACTGTTCAGGACATGGAAGATCGTATTGCTCAGCATCAATCTGGAGCTGATGGGTTTAATGCATCATTCTGGGACAGTCTGTGGTCCTGGCTTCCTGATGGATCATGGTTTCGCTCCTTATTGCAAGGGGTTGTTATTATTATTGCTATATGTATCTTATTATGTTGTTTTATTCAATGTATTCCTAATCTATTACAAATGTGTACCTCAGTCTTCCGGCGTGTGGGATCAGGTCATGAGGAACTGTGTATTATGCCACTAAAACACCCCCTATCTTTGAATAAATAAAAAAGGAGGGAATGTGGTAATATATTTTATTAATCATTTTATCATTTTCTGTAAGGCCTTTGTATAACTAGCAGTAAGTCTAGGAGATGTGGGCATTCTTGGTGGGGGTAGGAGTATCTTTGCTCAGAGTGCCTCATTCTGTTTTGATTCTGCCAGTTTAGAAGGAACAGGAAAATGGGTGAAAGTTCAAGGTACACAGTTGTGCTTTCTCATGGGACTTTCCAAACTTTCCCATGAGACTTTCCGTGGCTGTATGATCTCATCCTAGCAAGGTAACATCTGGGACTTTCCAAGATTGTGTGTTCTCATGCTGGTGAAGTAATCTCCTGTTGAGGTCATTGTTTTCTGAATATGCATACTGTATATTTTGCTTGTGTTTTTTCTCAATAAATACTGCTACCTGAGTTCTCTCAGGGTTGGCATTTTCTCAGAGACAGTTCCCTGTGTCTCATTTCAAATGTCAATCCACCATATGCCTGTATTCTAATTTCTCAACTTCAGCAACTGAAGTTATGTGAACTTCAATTTCCAGAGAGTTTAGGTTCATATCTCTGTAAGTTGCTGAAATTGAGAAATAGTCAGAACTGAAGAAGCTTCTTGGATGAGAAGCAAAAGGTCTTCAAGAAAAACCAAGAAAGTCCAATTGCCTCTTTAAAAAGCACCTTTAAGGATAACTATCACCCGAATCTACATAGAGAAAGTTGAGAAACACTTCTCTAACACAGATCAAAGCCAAATCCAGGTTGAAACTAGCCATCTTCAGTGACTTGGTTGAGTCTTTCCATTTCAACTTTCCACTTTGTCTAAAGAACATGCTTGTCACTAGTGGAGTGAAAAATGAAAGTAGACAACAATAGGAAGAAAGCAAATATTGGCTTATGTCTGGCAGTACATTAAACTAGGCTAAAATGGAGTTACTGGTTTATGATTCTGCATGTTATAGAAATCCAGCTGTCACCATAGATTTACAATGTAAATTGTATTGATATATGTGTTAATAAATCATTGCCTGTATTAATATATCATTATTTGGGGGGGGGGGGTGTTCTGTTTTGTTTATTTATATTACAGGTAGTCCTCAATGTATGGCAGCAATTGAGCCAATTGGTTGTTAAGTAAATCTGGCTTCCTCATTGACTTTGCTTGTCAGAAGGTCACAAAAGGGGATCATGTGATCCCATGACACTGCAACTGTCATGAATGTGAGTCAGTTGTCAAGCATCTGAATGTAAATCACGTGACCAAGGGGATGTTACAATGGTCGTAAGTGTGAAAAACAGTCATAAGTCACTTTTTTCAGTGATGTTGTAACTTCAAACGGTCATCAAGTGAACTGTTGTAAGTCAAGGACTACCTGTACTTGTAATATTGTTTTAACCCATGGTCTGTTTGGTTTCAGCTTTTGTTTTTACGGATTTTCCAATTTTGTGTGCTACCCAGACCCGCTGGAGTTGTGCAGCAAATAAATTCAAATTAAATATGTTTTAATTTGGCAGACATTCCATGTTCTGATAATGCAGCTGCTATGCTTTGTTAATTCAACTTTAGGCTGAGCAAGTTGTGGGACCACAGATGTCATGTTAGCACTCCATCCTTTTGTTGTTGACCCATGGAACATTGGATAAACAGAGCATTGCAATCTTCCCTTGCTCCTTGCATTGAACACCAATAGTCATGTACTTCAGCTACTTAATTATGGATATTATAGTAATCTCAGGGTAACCTAGTTGAGAAAGACAACCATGGGAAGTGAGCTGCAACAGCCATAGAAAGTCATTTAGTTTAATGAACTTTTTTGAGACATAGATGCAATCATTATAGCATTAGAACATAGAAGATATGATTGGATTAATATGATGCTTAGCCTGTTTTAAAATATAATTGCCTGATTCAGATAAGACATCTATCAAATATGGTTTACAAATTACAGACCGTGGGGGTCAAAGCAAATTTGGTAATGATTTGTCACCTGATAATGATTTATCAAACCTCAACAAGCCTTAATAAAATTCTTGAAACAACCACCATTCTAATGCTTAACTGGCATTCTCATAGCAAATATAAAAATAAACGGGGCAATGTTTCTCAATCTTGGCAGCTTGAAGATGGGGGGACTCCCAGAATTCCCCAGCCAAACTATAACTCTACTCTCAGAACTCCCTGGCCAGTATAGAATCCAAAATACCCAGCAATATACAAATATATATAAGCCTACTTTCCCCATTTACTGGAAAACCTTTGATGGTAGATGTAGCATGGAAAAGGGAGGCTATTTAATTCTTTATTGCTTTCCCAATTATTCAGAGTTCCAACTTCAGTTTTTTATATCCATGCCTGTTCTGTTTTCACTATGTTAAACAAGCCCCAGTTCCACACAAACACAAGGCCACAATTTGGTTAATCATACCTAACAGAACATTGGGTTAAGTTTTGATTTGTTTGACTATTATTAAGCCACAATTGGCTGAGTTTATAGGTCATGGTTTAGCATTGTGAATCCAGCTGCAGTTGTCCCAGGGTCACCTTTTGTGACCTTCTGACAGGCAAAGTCAATGGGGAAGCCAGATTCACTTAATGACCGGGTTACTAACGTAACAACTGCAGTGGTTCACTTAACAATCATGGCAAGAAAAGTCATAAAATGGGGCTAAATTTACGTAACAAATGTCTCACTTAGAAACAGAAATTTTGCGCTCAAATGTGGTCTTAAGTCGAGGACTACCAGTATCTCATCAATCCACTTTTTCAGGATAGTCCCCACCTCTTTCCAACACAATATCAGTGTCAGGGTTCCAAGTAATAGACCCATATCATGCAAAACTCCGAAGCAGGCAAATTCCTCAAAGAATAGTTTTATTAGCTATATAATATTGGCACAGATCTGGTGAAAACCGACTCTAAAGGCTCCCACGGTTTTCACCTAATTAAAAGTAAAAGTTCATCATTTTCTCAAAACAATCAGTCTCATGGTCCAATCACAGTGCTGTCTGGTTGCCAGGTGACATCACTCCTCGTTCCTCTGACCAGATGTGAGAATGTCCTTGGTTCCCAAGAGAAAGTATTTTGTTTTGGCTACAAGATCCCAGCTACCTAAAATCCCCCCTCCCTATCCCTCAGCTCCAGTGTGGCAACACTGAAGATGTCAAAATGGCTTCGGTCAGGTCATCTTCAGGGAGGACAACCGGGAGAGGGCTATTCCAATATTTGGGGAGTGGAGAACAATTCCAAGGATCAGATGGACCATGGGAAAAGTCTGTCTTGATTCCTCAGAGGAGGGAATGAAAAAAGGTGAATGCACAAGGAAGGCAGATCCTCGTCAGGCAGATGGTTTTGTAGATAATGAGGACCGAGGTACAAAAGATTCTGTGGATAATAATACAATTGTGTCCAGAGACATAGAACATAGAAGAAGTCGAATCCCCTTTTCTCTGTGACTGTCCCTCAAGTACTGGAAGACATGTTGTTCCCTAGTCCTTCTCTCAGCCTAGCCCCCAGTCCTCTAATCATCATTGTTGGCTTTCTCTGCACTCTTGCTACGGTCTCCCCATCTTTATATCATAGGATATAAAACAGTTCCAAGAGGATATGATGATTCATGGTATTAACCTCATTTGTTCATCTCTAGACAAAACTAGAACTGAAAATGTTGGATATAAACCTGGAATAAGCCGAACCATTTCCCAAGGAATCCTCTGCTCTCTAAATTAATCAATCTAAACCAGGGGTGTCAAACTCAAGGCCCAAGGGGTGCTTAGATCTGGCCCACGGGGCCACCCTGGAAACAGCAAAGGACCGGCTTGCAGTGCCTCTGCCAGCAAAAATGGAGCTTGGGGAGCCCCCCCCGCCCGCCCGCAAGCTCCGTTTTTGTTGGCAGAGGCTGCAGGAGGCTGTCACGGCTGAAAATGGAGCTCGGGAGCCCATTTTCACTGGCAAAACACTCTGGCCACCACAGGTGCCCCGACACAAGTGACATCAAGCTGGCCATGTCCACCCCGCCCCCCAAGATTAAACACAACACTGATGAGGCCCTCAATGAAATTACGTTTGACACCCCTGATATAAACTGACAACAGGAGGATTATTTTGGACTTAATAGTTCACTGGAAAAAAAGTGTAAAAAAATGTGTCAGCCTCAATAAGCTTAGAGCTTGGATGTTCTCCGATACAGATATACATCAGTAGATGTCAAGGGCAAAAGTTCAGCTAGAACAAAAAGGTGGTGAACAGTGAAATATTCAGATACCTCCACTGCTTGCTTAAAAGGATCGAGAATTAAAGTTGCAACACATAGATCTATTTATGATTTCAATGGTACCTATAGATATGGGGCAAAAATCCAGAGTCAGACATAAATGGGACAGAGGGAAATGAGGACTGCATTGGATTTAAGGGATATTAGAAAGTGGACATGCGCTGTCCCAGCCAGTCTATGGGAATTGGATAGTTACTTAGGAATTATGAGCTGTCCCCTTAAGGGAATGCATCATGGTAAATGTAGTTAAAGGTATCCTGGGAAATGTAGTTCATGTCACGTGGCCACATCTGTAATCCTGATTGCTCACTGACTTGACCCTTGGTGGGTTGGGAGAGGTTTTCCTCACTTTTGCCTGAACTCCCTAACTCATGAGAGCTTCTATCGCTAGGAGATGGGTTAGGAGATAACCATCTTTTAATACAAGGCAGGTATATAAAGGATTGGTCATTAAAGAAGAACTTCATCACAAACGTGAGTTATGAAGATACCTGATGAACCAATAAATGTAATTTGTTATGGAAGTCTTGTTATCTATCTGCATCTGTACAGCTTCAAATCCACCTCTGTGCAGAAGGCAGAAAAGGATATGATGTATGTTGTACATCTGGACTAGACTAAACCCAGTTTCTAACATCACATGACATGCTTAGCCCCAAGGTTTACTTCATACTAAACATGGTGGAATGGATTGTGGTTTACATATTCACAATGCAGGAACAGGAACAAAATTTCTGATACTATTCTAGATTAGGACAAACGAACTTTGAGGAGGTTCATTTCCTTTCTTAACTCGGGACTCGTGAGTTTTACACCTTAGTATAAACTTTTGTCAATGTGATAGAGGAAGGGGAACTATCATAACAGACACCTGTCTAAATGATAGGACTTTTGAGAAACAGCTGCAGTCTTTAGTCAGAATAGAAAGCAACCCAAGGAGAAGCTGACCATCCCATAATAAGAGACTAGAATCAAAATTCTATAGCAACGTTTATTGGTAATACAGTGATACTGTAGTATCTGATAAAGAGTGTCACACACAGCATTAACTCCATAATAATTCAACAAGAATTCCCTTGCCTTGCATCTATAAGTACAGATTAAAACGTTAGAAGAAACTATTGTATGTATAATTATTGATAACTCAATTACAAGTATATTTGATACGAGTAAAGACTGCTTTACCCTCCTTAACATTTCAGGAAACATTTCCACCAGATTTAGACAACCTGATGGTCTCCCAATATTTTGGACTTCTGTTCCCATTGCCCATTAGCCACAGACATTACTACCAAAGATTTGGAGGAGTTGTACTCTAAAACTTCTAGAAGACAGCAAGTTGCCTACCCCTTGTTCTTTATAACTAAGTTTACAATTAGCACTTTCCATAAATGGAAGAATCTTCTCAGCAGGTAAGTTTTCTTTCGAAGGAGATTCCCATCAGTCATCAATCATAAGGTACCAGAAGTGAAGTGTAGCAGGTAATAGTCCAATTCAGCTAAACTATAGAAAAGAGAGGGATGATAGTCCCCTTATATTTTTCACAGATCAACTATTATAATGAAACGGTAAGTATTTAAGACACACAAGTATACACTCCACCACAAATATAGGAGGAAACCACCTCAAGCAGAAAAGATGCCCTTGCTGTCTCAGGAATTTTGGAGTTGAAATGTAACACTTCTGATGGGTTCGAGATTGGAGAAGATTCCTACTCAATGCCAAGGAAAGAGATTGATGAAACTGCAAAAGAAGAGCCAAGGTTTTCGCCTCTGTGCAGTCACATCCTTCTTCAAGGCAGCAGCCTCTGCAGATGTTGGATACAGCTCCCACCAAGCTCAAGATGAGCTAGTTGGAGACGGGTTAATCTTGATCCAAGAATTCAGTCATTTTAGACATGGCTTGTGGTCCTTGTAGCCTAGTTTTTCTTCTCTTCTCAAATGAAAGATAAGACTGGCCAAAAAGAAAAGCAGTACCTTAAAAAATTAGCCCACCTAATAAATATTAAAGATAAGCACAATTATGATTATCCAGGATTCATTTTCCTTGGTCTGTAAGGTAAGATCATGCCTATTTGAGTCATTGTCACAGCTTTACCAAGATCCCCAAATCCATTTTAAAATACCATTCCTTAGACTAGTGTTTCTCAATCTTGGGAACTATAAGACATATGGACTTCAACTCCCAGAACTCCCTAGTAAGCAGGATTGGCTGAGGAATTCTGGGTGTTGAAGTCCAAATATCTTAAAAGTCCCTAAGGTTGAGAAACCCTGAGTTAATCCAAAAAAACTGAATCTGGGGTTGGTGGAGGATTCGTGGGAATCTGAGGAAGTTCAGTCAACTCAATATCCAGGTTCCTATCGACACAAGTCCGCCTGTGGGCAGACCGGAGACCAACAGTGGAGCAAGGGGAGGGAGGTGGCTCAACATCTTCAGGAAATTCATTCGAACTGCTCATCTCAGACACGGCTTCTCTCTCCGATTCATTGGTCTGTTCATCCAGGCCTAGCAGCCGATGCCGAAATTTCTTACAGGAAAAGCAGATACACAGACCAAGGAAGCAAAGCATAACCACAGCGATGTAAAACCAGGAGGCATTGGAGATTGCTGAAAAAGGAAAAGGAAAAGTTGGTTGTATGCACCATCATTCATGGTTCTTCTGTGCATTTATGCCCCCTGCACTGAAATCCTTATTTTCTCCTCATGCATAACAAAACCCACTTCTCTTCTCTTCCTCTCTTAGGTTTCAAAAGACTCATTCCAACTCTGTTCATTATCCTTCAGTAATTAGCACTCCCGTTCAGGCCAGCTACATTCCCACACTTAAATTGATTTCCAAATTAAACTATTTTCCAAGTTTGTGCACTCCTAGACTACAGCTAGTCTTCCACTTACAACAGTTCATTTAGTGACTGTGCAAAGTTACAAGGGCACTGAAAAAAGTGACATGACTTTTTTCCACACTTGTGACCGTTGCAGCATCCCCATGGACACATGCTCAAAATTTGGATGCTTAGCAACCCATTCACATTTATGACAATTGCAGTGTCCTGGGGTCACATGATCCCCTTTTGCAACCTTCTGACAAGCAAAGTGAATGGGGAAGCAGGTTCACTAACAACCACCTTAGTGACTTAACAACTGCAGTCATTCATTGAACATCTGTAGCAAGAAAAGTCATAAAATGGGGCAAAATTCACTTAACAAATGTTTCACTTAGCAACATAAATTTTGGGCTCAATTGCGGACGTAACTGGATGACTACCTGGTACAAGCCATCACAGCCATCTATCTATGTGTGCTATAGCATCGGGGTCTCCAACCTTGGCAACTCTAAGACTTGTGGACTTCAACTCTCAACTTTGCTGGCTGAGGAATTCTGGGAGTTGAAGTCCACAAGTCTTAAAGTTGCCAAGGTTAGAGACCCCGATGCTATAGCTTAGCTCCCTAGATGACTTCAGTCAGGCAAATTGGTTTGGCTGAGTTCACACAACACACTAATGCCATAAACTACGCTGAACAAACTACACTGGCTGTGTTCATATTAAACCAAAATAAGCCCCATGCTCTTGATTGGTAGTTTTTAACACACGCCAGGAGTTTTCAAACTTAGTAATGCTAAACTGAGGAGGAATAAAATCAGATACAAAACAAGTATTTGTATAGATGCTTAGCTGATTCTTTTATTAGGTAACTGGATCTACAAGTATAACGTTCTGCTCAAACTCAGTCTGGGCTGTGCCCACTGTAAGCCTGTCTGGGGAAAGTTGAAATAAGATTTCACAGGCAAGGTGTTCCTCTTTCCTTATGTAATTCAAAGCTGGGTGGTTGGTAAGTTTGTTGACCCACAAATGAGAAAGCCCAGGATGTCATGTCCCTCCAGCCCACGAAGATGATTTTGGGGTTAGCTTGCTGGGCCCAACCACAAATGATAGTCTCTTTGCCTCTGTCCTGAAGTTTGGGACCTGCCTCTCTCGGCCCTTGCTGGAGAACAAGAAGCTCAGCTGAGGTGCCACCTGTGATGCTCGGGTATTGCTGCAAACACCTCATGAGACTAGAGCAGAAAAGAGTCCAAAACATCTAAAGGCAGGACAAGGAGCAAGGGATGGAAACTACGCAGGGAGAGAAGCAACCTTGATCTTAGGAGAAATTTCCTGACAATAAGAACAATTAATCAAAGGCTTCCCTCCAGAAGGTGTGGGCATCACTGGGAGGTTTGTAAGAAGAGACTGGACAGCCCCTTGTCTGGAATGGTGTACAGCAGGGGTCTCCAACCTTGGCCACTTTAAGCCTGGAGGACTTCAACTCCCAGAATTCCCCAGCCAGCAAAGCTGGCTGGGAATTCTGGGAGTTGAAGTCCTCCAGGCTTAAAGTGGCCAAGGTTGGAGACCCCTGCTGTACAGGGTCTCCTGACTACTCCAAGGTATCTCATCAACTCTATTCGGATTAAGCATCTCTTCCGCAACCACCCAGCTTCCCCCTCGAGGCGAACCAAGGCCCTTACGGAATTCCCCATGGAGTTTCAACGTCGCCGCTCCCACTCGGCCGCCGGAGTGCTTCAGCCTTAGCCCTTCCATCGTCTAGTCCCGGCCCAGATCGAGAAACTTCTGCCGGAAGGCGCAGCAAAACCGGCCCGCAAAGGTTCTCGCCAAAGGCTGCGCCTCGAGAATTTCGCCTGCTCAGGATGTCCCCGCGGATCCCCAGCCGCGCCGAGCAGAAACTTGGGTCCTGCGTGTATCGCTCCGCGAGACGCAAAGGATCTGCTCCTTTCTCGCGCAGGTAAGCCTGCAGGACTTGCCGCGTTTAGCGGTTGGGGCGGACCTTCGCACCTCGGCCCAACGCAGCTCAGCTGGGATGGCGCATCTCCCGGGGCCCCAGAATTGGTCCTGGGCTGAATTGGAAGCAGATGCGCTCCGGGGCTTTATTGGGATTTAGTCCTAGATTCTATCTAAGTTCATGCAAAGTGTGGTTGGGCTGGTTGTGGATTAACAATGGCCTGAATCACCTTATCCAGGAGATAGGGAGGGAGGGAGGAAAAGGATTCCCGCTATTGGGCTTGGAAACTAATGGCACGTAGTTGGGCATTGTCTAAATCAAACATTCATGCTCTCTCCAGCTACCCATGGTTTACCATAACCAGTGGCCAGGCTCTTTAAGCAAGTGCTCTCCAGTCAATTTAGATTGCAGCTCCTCCAATCCTTTGCCAAAGGCTGCTGGCCATTAAACTCCCAAAAAACTATGAACCACAGCAGGAAGCCTGTTTTGAGTTCAAATTGCAACACCCTTAAGAAAAGCAACTAAGGAATTCTGCAACCGATTTCTTTGCATATTTCTACTACGCAGGGGTCTCCAACCTTGGCAACTTTAAGACTAGCGGACTTCAACTCCCAGAGTTCCTCAGCCAGCTTTGCTGGCTGAGGAACTCTGGGAGTTGAAGTCCGCTAGTCTTAAAGTTGCTAAGGTTGCAGATCCCTGTACTACAGCACACGGAATATCTCTAGACTAGAGCACACCTGAATGAGTGACAGGCTGGCAGCCTCCCCACCCCCACCCCCAGGGGGATAGGTGAAGCTGGACTACTAAAAGTTAGTCTTTAGAGCAGGGATACCAAATCTTGGCAACTTTAAGATTTGTGGACTTCAATTCCCAGAATTCCTCAGCCAGCCATGCTTTAGATATTCGTTACAATCAATTTGGGGTCAATTAGTGTTTCTCAACCTCAACAACTCAGTCTGGAACCCACACTACGTATCTGATATTAGCACAATTGAGAAAGTCCAGAAATATTTCACAAGAAGAGTTCTCCACTCCTCTACTCGTTGTAGAATACCTTATGCCACCAGACTTGAAATTCTAGAACTTGAAAACCTTGAATTACGCCGTCTTCGGTCCGACTTAAGCATGGTATATAAAATCATACATTGCAATGTCCTACCTGTCAATGAATACTTCAGCTTCAACCATAACAACACAAGAGCACACAATAGATACAAACTCAAAGTAAACCGCACCAAACTTGATTGCAGGAAATACGACTTCAGCAATAGAGTGGTCAATGTCTGGAATACTCTACCCGACTCTGTAGTTTCTTCCCCAAACCCCAAAAACTTTAACCTTAGACTGTCTACTATTGACCTCACCCCTTCCTAAGAGGTCTGTAGGGGCGTGCATAAGCGCACCAACGTGCCTACCGTCCCTGTCCTATTGTTTCTCTTATTCTTCTTTTATTTTTCTTATATGTACCCATTTCATGTATTCACAACTATGTATACATTTATACTTATTATCTTGTAAACAATTGGCAAATCAAATAAATAAATAAAAATAAATAAAAAGGTGTGTGGACTTCAAGTCCCAGAATTCCCCAGCTAACACGCAAACACAAAGATAAAGCTGCCAATGCCCTCTTTGGGTAACCATGTTTAATGAGGTGATCATTTTCACCCCCTTCTGCATATTTGGCAGGTGAGAATAATTTTATGTTTAATACAAACTCAGTGGCAATTAAAGACAAGATGCTAAGCCTCCCCGGGTTCTTTTATCTGCTGGTAGCTCTGTACACGCAAGACTTTCCCCGAGAACATCCAGTATATGTGGTATTGATTCATTCCTTGATTGTTTCTCATCTGTCTCAGGAACTTCTGCAGTCCTGCAAACTCAGAACGCACAACACCCAAAGTCTCTCCTTTCATGGGAATGCAAAACAGCTGGGAAAATTAAGTGGATTGGATAGGATGCTTCAGTCTGCAGAAGTACATCAGAGTCAATCCAGGGGTCTTCCAATTTGACAGCTTTAAGACTTGTGGACTTCAACTCCCAGAATTCCTCCTCCTCCAGTCATGTTAGCTCAGGAATTCTGGGAGTTGAAGTCCACAAGTCTTAAACTTGCCAAGTTTGAAGTTTTGAATGGAGGCAGGCCTGACATGGATGACTGTTTTTCACACTTACAACCCTTGCAGTATCCCCATGGTCATGTGATCAAACTTCTGGTACTTGGCAACTAACTCAACACTTACAACGGTTGCAGTGTCCTGGGATCATGTGATCACCTTTTGTGATCTTCTGACAAGCAAAGTCAATGGGGAAGCCAGAACTGTGTTACCAACTGTAACAACTGTGGCAAGAAAGGTGGCAAAGTGAGGCAAAACTCGCTTAACAAATGTGTGACAGAAATTTTGGGCTCAATTGTGGCCGTAAATCAAGGACTGTCTGTATTTCCTATCTTTAATTGAATCAATCATGGCAAATACACTAAATCTCAGCACCCAACACTTGTTTTTATTAAATAAAAGAACACATCGATAAACATAAATCTAGTAAGTATGCTAAAAGAAACAGCTTGTATTCCAAGGCATTGAGCTGGCATACACTCTTGGCAGCTTCCTTTGGTCACAATTAATACATCAAAGGTGTCACACAATTGTCACCGTTTTAAAAACTCTGCAGTCAGCAAAGAACCTTCAAGGTAATGCTGTAGGTATTCTTCTGGCTTTTCCCCACCACGGCTCCAATTGCAGGGAGAACCATCACAATAAGGAACTTGTCTAGAGTGATCTTTGCTAACCTGATGCCAGCCGGAAGTGTTGGACTTCAGGACCCAGATGCCTGAGCAAACAGCCATGCTGCCTATGGATTCTTGAATTTGAAGTCCATCTGGCAGGACACAGATGAGAGAAGCTCTGAGTCAAGGTCGATTTCTTTCCTGGATCCTAAAAGTTAATCATCCTTGTAAGAAAGAGATTCTACTTCAACCACCTTAGAAGGAGATGGTCTTCCAGTGTGTGGGTCTCTTGTCAGCTCAAGCATCTGCTTCCAAGGTCGAAGTAGAAGAATAGCCAGATACGTTTTGGTGCACCAGAGGTCCCACATCAGCCTCACCGCTTGAGCTTCCACTACTCAGGCATAGGGATGATGGTGGAGGGGGCCGGTCCCAGTTGCCCAGAGGATCTTCAACACTATAAGGTGGTGGGTCATCATCATCATCATAGGGAGCTGGGGGAAGTGGAATGGTGGGGGGTGTCGGGTCATAGGGAGGTGGAGGGCCCAGAAAGTCAGGAGACTCCTGGTCACAGAAAGGAGGGGAAACCAGAAAGGGGGGGGTGTCGTCATCATAGGGGGGTGGGGAGGCAGCAAAACCAGGTTGCTCATCATCATAGGGAGCGGGGTGACTCAGAGAGCTGGGTGAAGGGGGTGGAAGAGGGTTCAAAGGAATCAAGGCTTGGTTCTCATAGTCTGGCATGGAAGGACGCAAACCGAACGTCTCCCTTTGCCAGAAGTGCTCCTTGCAGTAGCAAGCTGCCATCCAAAGCAACAGGAAGGCAATGAACAGGACGATAAATGTCACTCTAGGCTTCCAGTCTCCTGCTGCAAAAGGAAGAAAAAGCATCAGTTATCAAGGGATTTTTTTCCTTCATCTCTCTCTTCTCCACTTCCTTTATTAACAACTTCCCAACCTCATCTTTCCCCCCCAGAAAGCTGCAAAATGACATGAGTCCACAAGAGGGCAGCAGAGAGTGGGGTCTATGCCTTGTCAATATATGTGTGTGTGTGTGTGTGTGTGTGTATAGACTTAGGTATAAGTATAGGACAATACCTGGGAATGGTATAGACAGGTTCAGACCAGCTCTATACTTATATCCAGGTATAGACCTGGGATTCTATCTTGTCTCTACCTACAAAGATCAGAATCATGCAAACCATGATGTTCCCTTGGGGAGCCCTTCACCTCACTCTATGGAAGTGAAAGTTGGACTTTAAAGCAGCATGATTGACCCCTTTAAAGTTTGGTGTTGGAGAAGATTCCGGGGGATTCCATGGGCAGTTAAGAAAGCCAGCACAGAGATCATTGAATAGATCAACTCACTCAAGACATAAATGACCAGGTTTACGTTATCCTACGTTGGACACATGATGTGAAGACTCAGCTCTCTGGAGAAGCCATTAATGCTGGGAAAGGTGGAAAGAAAGAGAAGTGGGCAATGGCAAGAAATTCATCTTTAGAGGAGAATATTCGTAGCTCAGGACTGAAATGAGGCGTCCTTGGTGCTCCCTGAGTTTGGTCTTTTTCTTGCAGAGGTTTCATGACCCAAACTAGGTCACATGATCAGTGCATCAACGAGAAAACCACCAAGCTCAGAGAACACCAAGGACCCCATCATCTCCCCACTGCGAGTCCAATTCTTCAGTAGTTATGCTGACAGTCTACACCCCTGAGACATGCCCATTTGGGGGAAGATTGCATTAAACAATGGTTCATTCAATAAACCACAAAGGGCTGGAGTTTCAGACAAAGCACGAATCAAACGATCTTCTGGTGACTTCCAGCCAATAGGAGCCAAGCCCTCAATGTAAACAATACTTTTAGCCATATGACAATTGCGGGGCGGCCATCTGTAACTGTGCAACTTTCTCTGAGGCACGTTGTGCGAATCCTACCACTCCTGCTTTGTTCAACAAACCAGGTTAAGTCCCCGATCTGGATGGCTTCAGCTGCGGAAGGTGCAGCCAAACCGACGGAAACCAACCCCCAAAGCCGCCTGGCTCCCGACCTGCCCGGGAGAGGGGTTAGCTGGTGCTCTTACACTTCCCGGGCTCGTCCTGAATCGGGGGCCGCGCGGTCCGGGCCTCGCGCGGGCACCGCCGCCCCTCCAGCTGCGCTTCTCCGGCCGGGCAGCAGGAAAACAGGCAGCAGGCCCCGCAGCACACCTGCGCCCGCGCGCCCTCGCCCAGCTGCGGGCAGCGAAGGGCGCCTTCTTGGGGACACAGCTCGCCCCCCGGACCCGTCCAAGCGCCTCTTCCAGCCAACAGCAGCAGCAGAGCGCCCAGCGCGGGGCCGGCCAGGGCGCAGAGCCTCCAGCCGGGCAGGGGTGTCATCGGGGCAGTTTGGTCAAGGTCCCTCGGTCCGTAAACGCTGCAGCTCCGCGAAGGCGCCTCCTTTATAGCATCCCAGACCCTCCGCCAAGAAGATCCCAGCGGCCTTCAGTGCCCACGACGAGGGACCTTCGCTCCCGAAGCTGCCGGTCTCCGGGAAAGGAGAACGTGAAGTGGAACCGGGCTTCAAATGTCCCCCTCTGCCTAAAAGGGGGGGGGGGGTAGGTTCGTGTTGGAACCTATTCTTCTAGGTTCTTTCAAAGAAAGAATTGTCCAGAGTGGTCGATAAGAAGAAAAGAGATTCCCAAATCGGACTCAAATGTGAAGGAAGCTGATCCCAGGGGTTTTTTTCTTGCAGAAAGTCCAATGACTGAACCAGTTAAAATAGAACTGCAGGAAAGATTTCAGTGTACGGGGCTATATAGGGTTGTCCCTTTCTGTGGCCCACTTGTTTTAATTTTCCAATGATTTAAGAAGAAATGGAAAGCAATCACTTGACAGAGAAGACAATGAACAGGCAAGGAGGATGGGGGCCGTCTTGAGGAAGGCATCCATATAATTGTGCACAAAAACAAAGCTTGTATGCCTAGTGAAGAGGTGGGGGAAAGAGTAATGGTTCCAGTGGATAAGAAAATACAGGGGTTTATCAGTCACAGCACTGTGATACCTGCTACATGCCCAGTGCTTTTTTCTCTAGCATCACAGGGTCTATGCAACACAAGCCATGATTGGAGAATTAAGCCATTTTTGGAATCACATGATGTTTTGGTCCATAAATGGTGAAATGGGCTGGTGAAATAAAGAAGCCAAGATTCATCATGCTCTCCAAAGATTAATAGTAAAGCAGCTTGCAAGAATTGGGCCTGGCTAGTTTAGTGAAGAGAAGGATCAGGGCAGACATGACAGCAGTCTTCCAATATTTGAGGGGCTGCCCCAGAGAAAGAGGAGGCAGTCAAGCTATTTTACAAAGCACCCGAAGGCCAGATGAGGAACAATGGATGGAAAGTGATCAAGGAGGGATTCTGTCAGCCTTCAAGATTTTCTCCCTTTGCTTTGCATCTTTCGGCTGTCATAAGTAACGGGGGGAGGAGGGGGGGAATGGTTCTGGGAAGTGAGCTGGAGGTGTTACAAACCAGAACTGTATAAACTGGGGGGGGGGTACATTCTTGCTTAGGTTTCTATCCTATGCTATGCGCAGCTGCAACCCTTTATCAAACTATGTCAAGGTCAACGGACAGAAGCCTCATCACCACCTGGAGATGCCCACACAACTTTTAATTGTTACACAACTTTTAATTTATACACAACTTTTAATTGGATGAGCCAATTGAATTATTGGAGGTGGGAACGTGGCCATTACTTTGTATATGTGATTTACGCGCCCATTTTCTTAGATTCAGAATTCTTTTGTTGCTTCCACTTGATTTCCAGTAAATCTTTTCTCTGATTAAAGGAGTCTAAGTATTTCTTTCTTGGATTTTGAATGGAGCACCAGCTGACATTATTCTGAATCTCCACATTACCAGCCCACCCGGAGAATTAATAAATTTTCTTCCGAGGGGGTCTGAACACAATGTCAAATCCAGCCAGCGACCAAGAAGACCTGGGAGCAACTGGAAGACAAGATTCTCTGCTGCTAGAGGAAGCAGGGGAAGCCGACTTGTTGGCAGAACCAAATCTTGGGGAAAAACCAGCTGTAAAACCCAAATGGTCCCTGGGAGTCGGTTGGAAGGATCCTGAGGAAAAGCCTCCTCCAGGAGTGACCACTACCCATCGGCGTGGAAGAGAGGAGCCATGGCAGGAGAAGGAAAGAAAGAATTTTTTACTGATTCAAGCCATGCATCTTCTAAATGAAGCTATCGGAGAACCTCAAACTGATCAAAGGTATGGAGGGAGAGGAAGGGGAGGCAGCCCCAGCCAGAAGAATCAGAGCAGCCACCCCCATAAATCAACCCGGGCTAGCGCAACAGGTAGCAGCAGCCCAGGGGCCTCCAGCGGGGGGAGTAATTGCCAGAAGATGTAGAACTCCAAAGGTGCCTCCGTTGGAAGTAAAATATGGGGGGGATCCCAAGGAGTTAGGATTCTTCCTGGCACAAGTCTGGAGCCATATGGAGGAATATGGAGGGGATTTTTCCTCAGAAGCAGCCAAAGTTAGATGTGTTACAAGGGCTCTGGAGGGAACAGCTGCAGAGTGGATGGTGACTTTGTATAGTGATAATGCCCCTCAGCTGATGAATTATGACCTGTTCCTGACTGCGCTGCGGGCCAGGTTTGAAGACCCACTTGCTGAACATAAGGCCAGAATTAGGATGAAGACCATAAATCAGGGGCAGAGATCAGTGGCCGACTACACCCAGGAATTTAGAGAGCTGGTATGTCATATTCGAGGCTGGTCCCAGGGAGCCCTGATAGAAGCTTTTAAAGATGGGTTAAATGAAGAATGAATGAATCAAAACTGTATTGCCAGAAGAGACCCCAGTGAGCTGCAGCTGTGGTACATGCTGGCAGCAGAGGTGGAAATTGATCTGATCCAAAACAGACGCCGGGTGGGGGGTTGGTTGGAGCAAGTCCTCCCCCACCAGCCCCCGAGAAGCCTTAAAACCTCAAAAGGGAGGAATGGCGGCAAAACGCAAGACCACTGCATGCTTCTGATGTGGGAAGGAAGGTCACTGGGCTGCAGACTGCCATGCCAAGCTAGAGCCAAAGGGGGCGCCAGGAGGAGGAAGAAAACCTGAAACCCCCCCAGCAAAGCCTCGTGAAACGGCACTTAAAGTGGTTGTAGAGATCACCCCTCCGAAAGGAGAGGAGCTGGGAACTCCAACCTCTTCTGAAGAGAGCGAATCCAAATCAGAAGACGACTCACTGGTAAGTCCAAACAAGGGCCCTATGACCATTCCAGTGAGATTAAGGGTACCCACGTCAGGAGCCAAAGGGGAAATGGTGGCCTTGTTAGACTCTGGGTGCACAAGGTGTGTAATCAGCTCGGAGGTAGTAGAGAAAATGGGCTTAAGGCTAAAGACTTTAAAAACACCCATAGCCTTTTGCCAACTGGATGGATTGGTAGCTGGGGGTGTCCCTGTACATTTCATAATGGAACCAATAGAAATGACGATGGGGAAGCATAGAGAGACTTTGTGTTTTATTGTGGCTCCTGGGATGGAGCGCCCCCTAATACTGGGGTTGCCCTGGCTCAGGAAATGGAACCCCCATGTTGATTGGAGGAGGGGATCATTGCACATACGTACTGACCAACGCCCAGAAGGGGAGGGGCAATCTCAACCGAAACTCAAGAATCTCACTGAGCTGGCCTCCACTGGCACCGAGAACTTGAAGGGGGAAGAGAAAATTCCAGAGGAATATTGGGACTTAAAGGAAGTATTCAGTGAAAAGGCCTTGGATGAGCTTCCCCTCCATCGTTCAACAGATTGCAGCATTGAAATTTTACCAGGGGTGAAACTCCCAAAACCGAAACTGTACTCGATGAAACCATGGGAGCTAGAAGAGCTGCAGTCATTTATCGATAAAAATTTGGGACGTGGTTTCATCCAACCTGCTAGACCCCGGGTAGCAGCCCCAGTATTGTTCCGTGAAAAGAAAGATGGCTCCCTTCGTTTATGTGTTGACTATAGAAACCTGAACGCTATTTCAGTGGAGAATGTGTACCCTCTCCCCTTGATGAAGGATATATTGGCCCACTTGGTCAAAGGGAATTTTTTTACAAAACTCGACCTGAGAGAAGCATACTACCGAGTTCGAATTAAGGAAGGGGATGAATGGAAAACTGCTTTTAACTGCCCAATGGACTGTTTCCAATTCAATATTCTTCCATTTGGCCTACAGGGGGCCCCTGCAGTATTCATGCAAATGATCAATCAGGTGTTGCATGAACATCTATAAAAAAGGGGTGTTGGTTTATCTTGATGATATTCTTATCTACACGGAGACTCGTGATGAACATGTGAAACTAGTGCGGTCAGTTCTGGAAAAACTTTGAGCTGCTGAGCTGTATGCAAAGTTGTCCAAGTGTGAATTCCACCAGGAAAAAATTGACTATTTAGGCTATCGCATATCACATGATGGCATAGAAATGGATTCAGGGAAAGTTCATGCCTTTTTGGAATGGGCCCCTCCCCGCACCAGGAAGCAACTTCAAAGTTTCTTGGGATTTGTTAATTTTTACCGTCAATTTATCCCTGCTTTTGCGAAGATTGCAATGCCTATCACAAATCTCCTAAAAACCAAAGGGGGGTGAAACCGAAGCCTAGTAGACCACTGGAGTGGTCCATGGAATGTCAAGCCGCTTTTGAGAACCTGAAATGACTGTTTGCTGCTGAACCAGTACTCAAGCACCCAGACATGGATGCTCCTTTTGTAATCTAAGCTGATGCGAGTGACGTAGCAGTCAAGGCGGTGTTACTATAAGCAAACGAGACGGGGATTCTGCAACCGTGTGCATATACTTCCTGTAAACTAACTGAAACCGAAAGAAGATGGGCCATCTGGGAAAAAGAAGCTTTTGCAGTTCGCTGGGCTCTGTTAACCTGGAGGCATTTCTTAGAAGGGGCAAAACACCCATTTCAGTTGTGGACGGATCATAAAAATTTGGAGGCTTTGAAAATGCCCCGGAAACTGTCTCCCAAGCTAGTTCACTGGGCACAGTACTTGAAGCACTTTAATTTTTCATTGAAGTACATTCCAGGGGGGAAGAACTTCATGGCGGATGCTTTATCAAGATTACCTCAATATAATAGTGCTCGCCAAGAAGTGGTACAGCCTATTGTCCCAACCAAACAGTTGGCAGCTCCAGTGTCTACCAGAGCCCAGAAAAAGAAGGAAGTTGATTTATCAAATTATTTGATTGCACAATTAAAACTTGATGATTGGTTCCTTGCTCACTCAAATAACTGTACGGTTAGAGATGGATTGGCATGGGTGGGGGCCAAGTTATATGTGCCAGCAAAGCTGAGAAACCAAATATTACAGCAAGCTCATGACTCTAAAGCCACTGGACATTTTGGATTCGTGAAAACCTTACACTTGGTTAAAAGGCAATTTTGGTGGCCTACCTTGAAAAAGGACATTTGAGACTTATGTGGCTAGCTGTCCTATCTGTGCCTCAGCCAAATGGCCTCCTGGTAAACCAGCAGGCTTACTACAAAATGTGGCTAGACCAACGGCTCCATGGAAGGAAATCTCTATGGATTTTATAGTGGAATTACCTGAAAGTGGGGGGAATACAGTTATTTGGGTAGTAACTGATTTGTTTTCCAAACAGGTACATTTCATACCTTGTCTGAAAGTCTCATCTCCGAAAACGTTGGCTAAACTGTTTATTTTACATATCTACAGGTTACATGGGGTTCCTGAACGCATAATCTCAGACAGGGGTGTCCAGTTTACCTCAAACTTTTGGAAGGAGTTCCTGAAGTTATTGGGCTCCACCCAGGGCTTAAGCTCTGCTCACCACCCACAAACCAATGGGGCTTGTGAGAGACCTAACTCAGTATTGGAACAATATCTTCAATGTTATATAAATTATCAGCAAGATAATTGGGCTGACCTATTGCCATTCGCTGAGGTGGCATATAATAATTCGGTACATAGTACCGTGTTTCTCCAACAATACGGCCTCTACCAATAGGAAGACCCAGCATGTTTTCTAGGCATAAAATCAAATTAAGCCCCTCCCCCCAAATTTAGGCCTAGTTTAAAACATGCAAAATAGGGGAAGGGTGGGGGGACTTGCCATTTGGAGTGCCGTTGGAGCTACCACCGCCATTTGGAGTGCCCTTGGAGCTGCTGCCGCCGTTTGGAGCTGCCTCTGCCGTTTGGAGCCGCCGCCGCCATTTGGAGCTGCCTCTGCCATTTGGAGCCGCCGCCGCCGCCGTTTGGAGCTGCCTGTGCCGTTTGGAGCTGCTGCCGCCGTTTGGAGCCGCCGCCGCCGTTTGAAGCTGCCGCTTCGCGTTTGGAGCACTACCGCTGTTTGGAGCACCACCGCCACTCCAAACACGGCGGCAGCTCCAAACACAGAAGCAGCAGCTCCAAACGTGACGGCGGCACTCAAACGGCGGCGGCGGGTCCAACGGCAAAGGCAGCTCCAAACACGGAAGCGGAGCCACCGCCGCCATTTGGAGCTGCCGCCGCTGTTTGGAGTACCATTGGAGCTGCCTCTGCCGCTTGGAGCTGCCTCTGCCGTTTGGAGCTGCTGCCGCCGCTTGGAGCCACCGCCGCCGTTTGAAGCTGCCGCTTCCGCGCTTGGAGCACTACCGCTATTTGGAGCACCACCGCCACTCCAAACACGGCGGCAGCTCCAAACACGGAAGCGGCAGCTCCAAACGTGACGGCGGCACTCCAAACGGCGGCGGCGGCTCCAAATGGCAGAGGCAGCTCAAACGGAAGGAGCCACCGCCGCCGCCGTTGGAGCTGCCGCCGTCGTTTGGAGTGCCGCCGTCACGTTTGAGCTGCCGCTCCGCGTTTGGAGCTGCCGCCGTGTTTGGAGTGGCGGTGGTGCTTCAAACAGCGGTAGTGCTCCAAATGCGGAAGCGGCAGCTCCAAACGTGACGGCGGCACTCCAAACAGCGGCGGCAGCTCCAACGGCGGCGGTGGCTCCGCTTCGTGTTTGGAGCTGCTCTGCCGTTTGAGCCGCCGCCGCCATTTGGAGTGTCGCCGTCACGTTTGAGCTGCCGCCCGTGTTTGGAGTGGCGGTGGTGCTTCAAACAACGGTAGTGCTCCAAACGCGGAAGCGGCAGCTTCAAACGGCGGCGGCGGCTCCAAACGGCAGAGGCAGCTCCAAACGGCACAGGCAGCTCCAAACGGCGGCAGCAGCTCCAACGGCACTCCAAACGGCAGCGGAATGGGCAGAAGGGAAAGCAACAGAGGCAGGTGCCAAAGGTCTTGGGTCTGCAGCAAAGGTGTTTGGTGGGAGTAGGAGCTCTCTGCGCCGCCATGATCGCCCCTTAGAGCGGCTGGTGGCGAGGCTGCCCGCGGGCGCTCTAGATGAGGATGAAAGGGGGGAAATTAGTTACCCCCGGAAAAGACGGCCTAGCCATTTTTTCGGGGCTCAAAAAAAAATAAGGCCCGGCCTTATTATGTGAGAAACACGGTAGTACTGGGTTTACTCCGTTTAAAGTAGCTTCGGGACAAGACTTTGTACCCAATACCCGAGCTTCCATGGAAGAAACCTAACATTCAGTCATTAGATGAATGGATAACACAGCTCCAGCTTACCTGGCCGTTTACCCGGAAAGCATTAGATGATGCTCATCAAGCCCATAAAAAATTTGCAGATAAAAAGAGAACTCTACAAAAACCATATCAAGTTGGTGACAAGGTCTTTTTATCCACCAGATATTTGCAGACCACACAAAAGTCAAAAAAGCTTGGACCTAAGTATGTCAGACCTTTCTCAATTGAACGAATTGTGAACCATGTGGCAGTCCAACTGAAATTACGTAAAACCTTCCGACGGATCCACCCTGTTTTCCATGTTAGTTTATTAAAACCTGAACATACCTCCGACTTGAGACCAACTCAGGTCGATTCTCCTGTGCCGTTGTTAATTGAAGGTGAACAACATTTTGAAGTTAAAGAAATTTTGGATTCTTGAAAACGAAGGGGTCGACTCCAATATTTGGTTGTTTGGAAACATTTTCCTCCTTCCCAGTCTGAATGGGTGAATGAGAAGGATGTTAGAGCTCCTAAGCTTATCAATGCATTTTGTACTAAATATCCTGATAAACCCTAAAAAATAGTATGATGGTGTTACATGTATATTTTCTATTACCTTCTATTTTTTATCTTTTTTAGGACTAACATCTCTTTTGCAGGAGGGCCAAATGTCAGCCTTCAAGATTTTCTTCCTTTGCTTTGCATCTTTCGGCTGTCATAAGTAACGGGGGGAGGAGGGGGGAATGGTTGTGGGAAGTGAGCTGGAGATGTTACAAACAGAACTGTATAAGCTGGGGGAGTAGATTCTTGTTTAGGCTATGCTATGCACAGCTGCAACCCTTTATCAAACTATGTCAAGGTCAACGGACAGAGGCCTCATCACCACCTGGAGATGCCCACATGATGATATACACAACTTTTAATTGGATGAGCCAATTGAACTATTGCGGGTGGGAACGTTGCCATTACTTTGTATATGTGATTTACGCGCCCATTTTCTCAGATTCAGAATTCTTTTGTTGCTTCCACTTGATTTCCAGTAAACGATATCATTTCTCTGATTAATGAAGTCTAAATATTTCTTTCTTGGATTTTGAATGGAGCACCAGCTGACATTTTCAACCTGGAAATAAGGAGAATTTTTTCTGACAGTGAGAACAATCAACCAGTGGAATGGCTCGCCATCAGGAGTTGTAGGTGCTTCATCACTGGAAGCTTTCAAGAAAAGACTGGACAGCCACTTGTCAGAAATAGTATAGGGTCTCCTGCTTGAGTTGGATTGGACTAGATCAGCGGTTGCCAACCAGTGGTCTGCGAGAAAATTTTGGTGGTCTGCAGAGAAATGTCATTCCCAGAGCATCCTCCAAAGCAATTAAACCCGGCTCTGTAGGAACACATGGCCCACCGTCCCTGCCCACTCACCCCTTACTGGCAAACTTGCCTGCTAAGTTGCTATTTTTCCTTTTTCTGGCCATCATCTGTTCTTCTGTGCCAGGAGATTTAGATTAGCTAGAAAGCAGGAAATCGTTGGATTTCTTGCTTTCTAGCTAATCTTTAGATCTTTGGCTCTGCATAGCTGAACCTTCCTTAGGACTGAAGCAGTGCAGACTCAGCTAGCCGATGGCAGAAACATAGATCTCTGAATTATTCTGTGAGCAACTCAATCTGCCTGCCTGTTTTGCCTGATTTTGGGTAAAAGTTGCTCTTTTTTAATAAAAAAATCAATATTTACATACATGGTGTGTTGTGAGTTATTTTTGTGAGTCTGCTTGCAAGCAAATTTTATATAACAGGCTCAGGTAGCCAATCTCACAGATCTCTGAATGAATCTGTGATTCTGTGAACAACTCAATCTGCCTGCCTGCTTTGCCTGATTTTGCGGAAAAGTTGTTCTTTTTTCATAAAAAAATCAATATATATATAAATATAATATTTACATACAAGCCATGCCCAGCCAGTCACATGACCACCAAGCCACACCCACAAATCAGACCATGCCCACAGAACCGGTTGTTAAGAAATTTGAATCCCACCCCTCCCTGTGTGTGTGTGTGTGAGAGAGAGGGGGGGGGCGGAGGGAGGGAGGGAGAGAGAGAGAGTGGTTAGATCAGATCTCTCTCTCTCCCACCAACGTCAGCAAGCCACCGTCAGTCAAAATTCATATTAGCGGTCCCCGGGATTTAAAATTATGAGTTTGGTGGTCCCTGAGGTCCAAAAGGTTGGCGACCCCTGGACTAGATGATCTATAACATCCCTTCCAACTCTGTTATTCTGTATTCTATGGACTTAACTGGGATTTGAAGTCCACAGGTCTTAAAGTTGCCAAGGATGGATACCCCTATAATAAAGCTCAATTGAAATTAACCGAACTATCTTGTAAAATGCAACCACAAAGCATTTAACAGACCTACAGCTTTTAACCTTGGTTTTGGTTAATCACAATATAGTCAATTCCCTCCTTTTGGGGCGGCTACTGAACCATAAACTAACCTGGATTTGCTTTGCACTAGCATGATCTGGGTTTAGAGACTGCAGCACACCTGCATTCTCAGGGTATGGTCCCAATAGTCAAGATTGTGGCTACAATTAAGCTCCACCCATTTTTCCATTTGCATCATAACACATAAAAACAGTGACAATTTAATTGTATCATTGTAACCATTGCCATAGCTTTTGGGACTATTCACAGTGGATGCTCTGGCATCTGTGATTGGGAAAGCACAACAGTCAAATCCTCACAACACTAAGAGAAGAGGGTTGAGCCAATGAAAAGACATAGCTTTATTTAAAAATGGTGCACCTTGATTATCCATTAGCCAGTTTGTTTAATCTTGGTTAAAGCACTATGTGAAAGCCATAGTGCATGAGAGCGTTTTTTCAAACTTGACAACTTGAAGATGTGTGGACTTCCATGCTAGGAGTTGAAGCCCCCAAATCTTCAAGTTGCCAAGTTTGAGAAACATTGGTCTAGGATTAACACTAGGTATGGACTGAGTCTAATCCCATAGTAAAGCACCATTTTTAAAAACCTTGGATTAAGGACTGAGCACATACGACTGGGTTTGAAAAAGAAATGAAGCTGCATTTTAATGCCACATAGGAACAAACCATTGCTTTCCCCTTGCTTGGGAATCAGTTCCCCAAATATTGGTCAAAAATGGTCATGATAAGAGGCACCAGTGGTGGGATTCAAATTTTGTTACTACTGGTTCTGTGGGCATGGCTTGCTAGGCGTGGCAGGAGAAGGATACTGCAAAATCTCCATTCTCTCCCCACCCCACTAACCTGTTTTCCAGCTCTGTTCTCCTGTGCTGGGCAACAAAGGAAGACCCAGCCGATCAGCTGGGACTCAGGAGGCAGAGAATAGATGGGGGTGGGGCCAGTCAGAGGTGGCATTGGCCAGTTCTCCAAATTATTCAAAATTTCCGCTACCAGTTCTCCAAAACTGGTCAGAACCTGCTGAGAGGCACCTGTGATGTTTGGATATTGCATAGAAAATACTTGCCAGTAAGAAGCAAAACACTTCAAGAGGATCAATTAGTGTTTTGTGTTTATTAATTTTGGACACACACATGCAGATATTCATTTGACAGGTATCTCTGCTAAATTAAAACAACTTCTTGAATCTGAGAACGGCTGCATTCAGAAGACCATTATCACTCCTTATTCATCTTTGCTTCCTCAAGATTGATAGACAGAAATGGTCAAAGTGAATTAGTCTTCAAAGTGTCATGGTATATATAAAAAGCCTTGAGGCTGTCTTGGGACATTTAAACCCCATTGTACATGTCCCAGCATAAGCCTGGCTTATAGTAATGTGGTGGTTAAAACCGTCAGCAGGTCTTGTTTAGAGATGGATGGAATGATTGAGGAGCTTCCTTTGAAGGACCACCTTCTGAAAGCTAGTGCCCTCTGGGTCTGTGAGACTCTTCCCAGATTTCCCAACCTACAAAGCAACTGAAGTCCAGAGTGGAAGCCCGGCACACCTGGAACACATCAGCTGAGGAAAGCTGCCCTAGGAAGAAAGACAGCCCAGGGTCTGAAAGGGTTACCTATTTGGGCATGTGTATCCAAGCCATTAGTCCATGGCATGGGATGACTTGAAATTTCTCACCCAACAGTTTCTTGGTAGATCTTACTCCTCCCATAAAGGACCTTGGGAGTTATTTCTGGTTAGTGACTTACCAATGTTTTCTCCTCACCCAGCATTTTGGTCACAGCACAGGCCAATCCACCAAGGAGACACTGAGCCTTCAGGTATCAGAGAAAGTTCTTTGCTATATTCTGATGGCATGAATAATGGTGGAAAATTCCCAGGCTTTGGTCTTCATGGAAGGCAACTTTTCCCAATGTGGACCCCACCTAGAATGGTACAAGGCAACTGGTGAAGCAGCATCAAATAGGTACCCAGATAGAGAGGGAGAGAAAGAGGATAGGATGAACAAGTGAGTCCAAAGTATCTCATTCCCAACTGTTCTATAAAATTGTTTCCTGTGCATCAGCTCAGTGCAAATACCTCCACAAGTAGCAAGGCTTATAGGAAATAGATCCCAAACTTCTAGGGCTGCCAGGGAACCTTTGACAAAGGCCTGTCTAATCAACACACTCTTTAAAAACAACATTGCATAGGGAAGTTCCTTGCTGGGATCCTGAATGGAGGCTGGAATGCTCCAGTTTGAGATTTTGCTCTGGAGAAGCAGCTGTCATCTCCACTACAGCTCACTCTTTCAAGACGGACTCTGAAGAATAGCTGGTAGCAAAGCTTCGGTGCATCATATCACCTCCTCCTCTGAGCTTTCAGGAGATGAATGGTGGAATGGCACCACCTGCAGTGGAGAGGACCCACATTCACCTGGCTGTTCTTCACTATATGGAGCGGGGTCAGTAGCATAAGGAGGTGGTGTGCCCAAAAAAGAGGAAAGGTCAAAGTCTTCCAAGTGAGTCAGTCTTGGATTCCAGAGGTTGAGCAGATCAGGGTGCCAAACGGACCTCGGTTGATGCCAGGGCTGTTTCTTCCAGTAACGAAAGATGCTCCAGAGGGAGATGCCAGCCAGCAGCCCAGCAAAAGCCAACAGCCCAGCCCAGCCTGGAAAAACAGGCAAATCCCATCAGGGCATTTGCACTTTGGATATTGTTCTGACCCAAACCTTGTTCCAAGGAAACAAACACGAAACAGAGGGAACAGCAAACCTTTTAATGATTCTTTACAAATTTTGTTCCTTCACGGTTAAAAGGCTGTTTCAAACTCATTGCCTCTGATAATAACGAGCCTTGCCAAGGTTGTGCAAGGTTGCTAAGAACATTAGTTAAAGTTACTAAGAAATATTTCAAACACAAAGAGTCTCCAAATACCAACCAAGATATTCTGAACATCAGGGGTGGGATTCAACCGGTGTTACTACTATTTCGGTGACTACGTTCTGACAAGCAAAGTCAATGGGGAAGCCAGATTCCCTTAACAACCGTGTTACTAATTTAACAACTGCAGTGATTCATTTAACAACTACGGCAAGAAAGGTCATAAAATGAAGCAACATTCACTTAACAAATGTCTCACTTAGCAACGGAAATCTTTTGGCTCAGTTGTGATTGTAAGTGGAGGACTACCTGTCCTATACAACTTATACTGCATCAATAAAAAGGGAGGAAATGTTTCATTGCTCTTCCTTCTCTCAATATGGCTTTTTGACTGATCCTGCCTTCAGTTTGTTCCCTACAGATGATCCCATTCTCATGGCTAACTTTGCCCAAGTGGCAAGTTATTTTCAATACAGAAGGAGCTGGTGAGATCCTTTGCCACAAGAAACATGTTAAAAAATTCCTGGGAAGAGATGGTGAAGTGAGGACAGCTATGCAAAAAGCGGAGTGGATAACCATGGCAAAATAAAGAGATTGTGAGTAGACCGGCTCCTTATAATTCCTCTCTGGATAAGGACAGGATTTGAGATTGCCCACCAGTGCTCCAGACACTTGCTTCTCATGAAGACATCACAAGTCAGCAGTCTCCAGTGGGTTTAGAACTCTGGAAGATGAGGGAATAAACACCTCAAGCTATGATCCACACCTTTAAGGAAACTGTTTTGTCTGCTTCCTTGCCCATATGCCCAATATCCTGGTTAGTGACTCAAACATCAAGCTTAGAACTAAACCAACATGGGGAGCTTCCGGTTAGGCTCCCTCAGTGACGGACTGAAATCTGCAATTGTCCACAGTTTTGGTCTGTGCTCACTGCTGGAGGACCCCGATCTACCTGATTTGGGGCCGAAGCCACCCCATCGAGGTGGTGGAGAAAGGGGGAATGCCAGCTGAGTTGAGGGGAGCTGCAGCCCCCTCCTCGGTGAGGCATAAAACTCTCCAAAGGCGGATGCAGCAGTGGCCAAAATGGCCATCACAAAGAGGAAAATCTGACCGGACAAGAATTGTGCAGAAGCGGAGAAGGAGGACAGCTTGGGTGAACAGGCTAAGCACGATTAACATCTGAATACAAGGTAGCCTGGAGCTAAAATACTTAAGAATTTTTTGGAAAAGACTTTTAAAACTGCGGCAAAGAAGAGGGGGGAAAAGATCTGACAACTGGAAATGACTTTGAATTTTGAGAGAAAAGTTAGAAGAGGAAAACAGTGAAAGTGATCCTGACACTAAATAGGCAAACTTAAAGCTGAAATCGAAAGTGTCAAAAGGCAAACAAGGAGCTTTTTAAATTTAAAAGCCAGAAAAGAAGAAAAAGCGGAGGAAGGGAAAAAAGGGCTGGAACTTGGACATACTAAAGAGTGCCACCTGATGCTAAAAGAAATTAATGTGAACTGTTAAAAAAACTTTTAAAGAATAATGAAGTAAATGAAATTTTGCTACAATCAAATAGAGCCCCTGGAAAGTGAAAGTGGAGCTTGGAACAAAGGAAGAAGCAAGAATAACCTGTTCTGGAATTGTTTGATGATTTTGGAAACTTTGAACATTGGATTATTACTGGATACAATTGAAATTTATTCTGGGAAGCAATCTTATAGAATTTGGTTGTCTAAAAGTACTGGGAAGTGTTGAAAGATGGCAGAACTTTACTTGGAACTGAAAATGGAATTAAAAAATATGAAGGAACAACTGCAACTAAAAGGAGAATTGTTTGGCTTTGCTTTGCAATTTCTGGAAATGGCAGTTTTGGACTATGAGGATCAGTGGAAAACTTCAGAGGAAGAAGAAGACTTGAATAAAGGAGAGGCCATCTTTAATTAAAAAAATTGGGACAACGAGGTTTGAAACTCAAAAAGGGGGGAAAGGGACTTAAAAATTGGAGATTAGAGGAGGTAATCAGAAAAAGGAGCAGTGTGAGAAATAAACAAAATATAAGGAAAGAGCAGAAGGGAGGATTACAGAAGGAAGCATTAAAGAGGGAGGGGGACAAAAACTGGAATGAGAAAAAGAGGGAGAAAATAAAGGAGAAAAGAAGTTATAAAAATCAGAATCAGGAAATAAAGAAATATGGGAAACGAACAAGAATTAAAGGGAATAATTTGATTGATAGACACAGAGATAATGGTTTAAAATACAACTAAAATAGGGGATTCTGCATGGTGATAAGGGATTATATAAATATTTTAGAAATAATAAATTATGTAGAAAACAGGAAAATATACGTAATTAAAATGGAAGATGAAACGGGGATTGTCACTTAATGGAACGCTCGATAACAGATCAAATAAAAAATATGTAAAACACCATTGAATATATTAATATATATTAAGGATTTATAAAATATGATTGACATGAAGTATGAGATGGATTGTAAGGGAAATAATACCAGTTTTTCCTTTTTTTAAGGATGAATTTGAACTGATTATCTTCTTCCTTTTTATTCTTTTATTTCTTTTAAACTTAAAATTGATTAGAGGTAATTTAATGGGGAAGTACCATGCGGAATCTGACTAAAAAGGGATTTATGTTATAATATAGCTATTAGGTGATGGGAATTATAATTGTTTAATGGGATAATTTAGAGGTAGAATTTTTAATGGGATGTAAAAGGGAATCAACTATATGAAGGTGGCACACTTTAATTGGCAACCATAAGGGAAATCTTGTTTTGCAATGTTTGAAATGTAGATATGGATTGAAATTGTACACGGGACAGATAAAAGTATAATTATTTTGAAAATATGAAAATCTTGAAAAGGATGTGTAATAGATTTAGATGTGAATGAGAGAGTTATAAAATAAGCCCGTGGGAAGTATTTGAGGGGAAAAATTAATAAAGAATATTTAAAGTAGTGATAAGACATGAAATTGAATGTGAAAGATAAAAGATGAATATGTAACTGAGATTATATCTGTATGGAGATTTGAAAACCTAGAACCAAGCTGTTCACTAAAAAAAGATGTTTTATTTTTCTTTGTTTTGTGAAAACGGAAATAAAATTTCTTTTAAAAAGAACTAAACCAACATAAAGAGAATAACCAAGGAAGTAAAATAAAAAGTAACAGGTGACAGGCCGCGCAGAACACCTGGGCGTCCGCGCCCTTGAGCAGCTACAGGCAGCGAAGGGTACCTTCTTGGGGACACAGCTCGCCCTCCGAGGCTCTGCCAACAAGCCAGCAGCAGCAGCAGAGTGGCTGGCAGCATCTCCAGCTGGGCAGGGGGGCAGTCGGCGCAGCCTGGCCAAGTTCCCTTGGCGCCTGTGCCACCCTCGGTCTGCAAACGCGGTGGCTTCATGGCAGCGCATCCTTTATAGTTCGCCAAAGCCTCTGCAGGACCAACCTGATGGCTCTGATCCCTCCCCATCAAGAAGGACCCAGCGGCTTTCAGGGCCCACGACGAGGGTCCCACTGAAAGGCAACTTTTGCTCCTGAAGTGCCTGGCCTGGCTCGGTTCCCGGGTATGGATCGGGCTTTATGCCCCACCAGAGCCTCTGCGGGACCAGGGAGGGGAAGAGTGTGGTTGGACCCTTCCCATCCATTCCGTCTCTCTCTCTCTCTCTCTCTCTCTCTCTCTCTCTCTCTCAAAGGGGAGTGAAGGTCTTTCCAAGGATGGGGTGGGGGTGGGGAGGCAGGCTGGAGGCTGAGCTGCTGGGGTTATCTTAACTTCAAGTTTGGCTTGAAAACCTGGGGTGACTCAAACAGTTGCGCTGGGCCTTGGTAACATAAGGATGAGTGGATAGTAAGAGCCTGGTTTAGTGGACAGGTATTCCTTTCCTGGGATTCATCATTTCATGAATGCCTATGTTGGTTGATTTGGGAGTCTTCTTCAGCCCCAATGGCATTCGCTCCTGTGAAAGCCCTTAAAGAAAAGAAGGGGTGTGTGGAATTGGGAATGATTGGGTTTTTTTTTTTTATTGCAGCAGCTTCTGAAAAACATTATCATTATCATCCAGTGAATTGTATCCCCCCAAGTTCTTTATTTTATAAAAAAAAACTCTCTGCATTTTATGATGAGTTTCTCTTCCACTGGGTTTCAAGGCTCCATATTATATTACTAATCAGAGGAATGCATGTTGTGTGAAGGAGCCATTGAGTTCCCAAGAACTTCTATCTTGGTAAAACATCTTGAGAAAATTTTGGACACTTAAGTTGAAATTGATTGCAGCTGCAGTCTCTTTTTCAGCTTACCTGCTGCTATTCCTTAAAAATAATATTTCATTTTCACAGATAAGAGACGGCTCCCCCTCAACACAGACTAAGCTGGCCTGAGAGATAACTAATCCTCTCTGTCATTTTTTTAATGGCCACAATTTTGAACCCTTTGGGAAACCTTCATATATAGTTATTTCAGTTTCAGAAGTTATATTAGACAGGGAAAGATTCAGGGAAAGTAACAGACTGAATTTTTACATCCTAAGTCATCATTTTATATAGTGATAATTTGTTACATCAACCACAGTGACTGGGCTTCATACATAATACTATTTTGTAAACCAACCTGTTCTCCTTTTTAAAAATAATTTTATTAAAGTTATCATAATATAAAATACAAATGAAAATAAAGATGAGAGGGAAATACAGGTGAAACTCAAAAAATTAGAATATTGTGCAAAAGTTCATTTATTTCAGTAATGCAACTTAAAAGGTGAACCTAATATATGAGATAGACTCATTACATGCAAAGCAAGATAGTTCAAGCCGTGATTTGTCATAATTGAGATGATTATGGCTTACCGCTCATGAAAACCCCAAATCCACCATCTCAGAAAATTAGAATATTGTGAAAAGGTTCAATATTCTAGGCCTCTTGTCAGGCCACTCCTGAACAACAAACAACGTCAGAAGATCTTACCTGGACTAAAGAAAAACAGAACTGGTCTGTTGCTCAGGGGTCCAAAGTCCTCTTTTCTGATGAGAGCAACTTTTGAATCTCATTTGGAAACCAAAGACCCAGAGTCTGGAGGAAGAATGGAGAGGCGCACATTGCAAGATGCTTGAAGTCCAGTGTGAAGTTTCCACAGTCTGTGTTGATTTGGGGAGCCATGTCATCTGCTGGTGTTGGTCCACTGTGCTTCAGTAAGTCCAGGGTCAACACAGCCATCTACCAGGAGATTTTGGAGCACTTCATGCTTCCTTCCGCAGACGAGCTTTATGGGGATGCTGACTTCATTTTCCAGCAGGACTTGGCACCTGCCCGCATTGCCAAAAGCCCCAAAACCTGGTTCAATGACCGTGGGATTACTGTGCTTGATTGGCCAGCAAACTTGCCTGACCTGAATCCCATAGAGAATCTATGGGGCATTTCCAAGAGAAAGATGAGAGACATGAGGCCGAACAATGCAGAAGAGCTGAAGGCCGCTATTGAAGCATCCTGGTCTTCCATAACATCTCAGCAGTGCCACAGGCTGATAGCTTCCATGCCACGCCGCATTAAGGCAGTCATTGCTGCAAAAGGGGCCCAAACCAAGTACTGAGTACATATGCATGCTTATACTTTTCAGAGGACTGATATTGTTCTCTGTACAATCCTTGTTTTATTGATTGCATGTAATATCCTAATTTTCTGAGATTGTGGATTTGGGGTTTTCATGAGCTGTAAGCCATAATCATCACAATTATGACAAATCACGGCTTGAACTATCTTGCTTTGCATGTAATGAGTCTATCTCATATATTAGTTTCACCTTTTAAGTTGCATTACTGAAATAAATGAACTTTTGCACAATATTCTAATTTTTCGAGTTTCACCTGTAGGCAAGGGGATAAATGGATAAGAGAAGTATAGTACAAGGGAAAAGCAAAAGGTATTTACTTCCAAGGTTTTTTTTAGTACAGTAAAGTACAAACTTTTTATATTATTAATTTAAGTAATACTAGACATTTCTGTATCAACAAATTATATTAATCAGCAAAACCCAGTGTGAAAAGTTCATTTTTTTCCTGCCTTGAGCATAATTCCAGAAGCAATTTCCAGGTAGAAACAAAGCTGGGCATGTTCTTCTGCCTAATTAAAAATCAATTTTGTCATCTCTGCTACCTCCATCACTTTTTCCATCCATTCTTCTGTTGTGGGGATTGAGGTAGCTTTCCATTCTTGTGCATGTACAATTCTTATCACAATCTATTTAATCAAGAAGAAACCTTTTTTCCACAAACCATCTGTGCATGCTTCATCACTGGATGTTTTCAAGATGAGATTGGACAATCTTTTGTCCAGAATGGTGCTGTCATGGGCAGGAGACTGGACTAGACCTCCTAGGTTCCTTCCAACCCTTTTGTTCTTTGTTCTGTTACCCGAGCGAAACCCTGCACCAAAGTCTCTGCGGAATATCTCAACCTGAAGATTTCAATTGGTTGATGGGGTTGATCAAGCCAAGCAGAGTCTACCTTGAGTCACTGGGAAACAGACAGCACATAAATCTAATCAATTATTATTGTGATGGTAGATACTAGAAAAGTCCAAAATTGTAAGATAAATCTCAGAAGATGGCAGTGTAAGTTGCTTCCATATTGCTGTCATGAAAATGAAGCTAATGAACCACGGTAATACAACTTGAGTGTAAGTTAAAGTCAATTTCAAGCCCTCCCTGCCTGCCTTATTAATGTTAAAAATTTTATTCCTGTTTTAACTGTCTTTCATTGCAATAAAATATGTATATGGTTTGCATGTTTTATGTTTTAACTGTACACCACCCAGATTCCCTCTGTAAGTGAAATAGACTGTCTCCAAATTTGGTATTTAAACCAGTAAATGAACTTGAGTTTACAATGTGTGAACCAGCCAACAAAAGGCATCTTTTGGATGGATTTTTTGAGGATATGTAATCCCACATATGCAGCCCTTTAATAGCAAAAGATGGAAATGGGAATACATTACAGAATATATAAACTGGCAGGGCAAGCTACTGTGTATAATCAGGGAAGAAACCCCACTCCCTTCCAGCACTGATGATGTTACTTAGTTGGATAATGGAATGTCTGCAAGCAGCAAGCAAGCTCAGAGAGCACCAAGGATCTTGAGCTGCATACATTTTCTTATTTTGAGAATAAACGACCAATTACTGAACACCTATTCAACTCTAATAGCAAATCAAACAAAGGTGTTTGACCAGAGTTCATAGGTTGCGTTCCTCATCTTCACTGGAAGCAAATTGAATACTGGAGGATTTCTGGAACTTTTATTCCTAGTTTCTATGAAAAATATCAACTTTTAACAAGAAATGGCATTTGTTGGAGTGTTTCCTTAGTTGCTTCAGTATCCAGGTTCAGCAAGCAATGCTTTAATTAGAAGAGAAAACTCAAGATGCCTGCAGTTCAAGCCATGGGGTCTTAGCAAAGTAGGAAGCAAAATGTATTCCCCAAATATTGTCATTACTTGATTTTTGCCCCAGTTTGCAAAACATTGAGTCAAAACATGGATTATTTGCTGGCCATGGCTTTGTTTTATTCAACATGTCATGATTAAAAGAATAATAACATTGCAGTGGAACCTAACCATTTTTTGTTTTGTGCCTCTAAATCATGGATCACTTGCTACATGTTTCAGATCTGGGGGTTCCTTTGCACAAAGGAGGCAAGGATTTGGAAGCCCAAGCAGAGTCGGTTGCAATACCCAACACGTAATCCAATGTTTCTCAACCTTAGCCACTTTAAGCTGGGTGTTTGAATTGCAATATATATTTTTGAATTGTAACCTGTCCAGAGCTATTGACTGAGATGGGAACCTATAGTAATTGAATAAATAAACTAATACAAATGGTATGGATGAGTTGTTATGGTTTTTGATAATGGTTTGAATCTGGAGAAAGCCCTAAGTGAAAAATAAAGGAATTCAGAATCTCACAACTGACTGACTTACCGCTTCAAATTCCATGAATTCCATGAGTCTATTTAAAGACTTGTTTCTCTCACACTGCTAAACTATGGTTGGTTAAACTATGGATTATCTAAACCAGGGTGTCCAACCTTGGCAACTTTAAGCCTGGAGGACTTCAACTCCCAGAATTCCCCAGCCAGCAAAGCTGGCTGGGGAATTCTGGGAGTTGAAGTCCTCCAGGCTTAAAGTTGCCAAGGTTGGACACCCCTGATCTAAACCATCCTTGGCTGGCTGATGCAACCTGAAGTCCATGATTTGTGTAATGGCTTGCAATGCCTGCACTGAGGCCAGTGGTTGGACTTGGGAAGGAGATGGACTGGAACCAGCAAAATCCAAACTCAGGTCTACTTCACAGGGGTGCCCCCTGTTTGGGGGGAAACAGCCAGGAGACAACAGTGCTCTGTATCTCCTGGGGCAAAAGCAGGAGGAATCTCAGCCCAGAGGTGCCCCCCAACGAGCCCAATGTACAGTATTTCCATAACGGATTATTGAAGGGGTGCAGTTCGGGGGTCCCTCCGGTAGGAGGCGGTGCAGAACTCCAAGGGCCGGCCGGTGCCAGCACTCCGCTGGGGAAGGGCAGCTGCCCTCACACAAGATGGCGGACGAAGCGCCTCCTCCGCGACATCTCGCGAGCCTTCGCGAGATCCGGACGTGGAAGAGGCCGGCGGCTTCGGCGATGGAGTATATCACGACGCCCAAGGTGAGGCGGGAGGGGCAGGGGGTCCCCTGCGCTCCCCCGGCCTGTGGAGGGGTCTCTGGGCATGTGCAGAGTGCCTGCCCGCTGTCCCGACCCCTCCCCGTGGCTCGGCGTCCCCGCGGGCTGCGTCCCCACGTGCTCCGCGGGGCTGGGTCCGCCCGAGGGGGAGACTGGAAGCGAGCCCGACCGGCTGGGCAAGGGGGGTCAGCCCGTTGGGGAGCCTGAGCGGGGTTCCCACGCGGATCTGACCGACGACACGCGTTTCCTGGGACTCTGAGCTCGCTGCACACGCCGAGGAAGGAGCACTCGGGGTTGTGTGAATGCAACCACGGGAAGCATGGCTGAGCGGGGTTGCCGACTGGCTCACTTATTAGATCTGTTTATAGAGCTGCCCCTCTTGCAGTGCTGAGTGAAGGCCAGTCTACCTCACAGGGTTGTTTTGGAGGAATAGGAGGAGCCGCCTTGGGTTATTTATACAGATATTATGTATTGATATATTTGTATTTATTTTGCATATATATGCATATATACATACATATTTTTTTTTCATTTATATTTATGCATAGGTATAAACTTCGTATACATATTGCATGTATGTTTATATATAGTCTACATTTATATTTTATACAATGTTATTTATGCTTAAATATGTTTATACAATTATACATTTATAAAACATTTAAATGTATTTATATGAGCTAGAGCACCGTAAATATAATGGCAAAGGATACAAATAGGAACCTAATTATAATAAGGTGTTTGGTATTTTATTTTTATTCAAGCCAACCAAAGTAAAAAACGGCCACCTTGTAATAGTGGACTGGCATCCGAGACCCCCCCCCCCATCCCAGGGCTGAAGCTGGCAGTGCCAGCACAGCAGACAAAAACTAATGGTGCATCCAAAGTTAGGACCACCAAGCTTGACTTGAGAGGGAATGATGGGTATGCCAGTCCAGCATCTCCGGAGGGCACCCAGTTGGAGAAGGGTTCCGTTAATGTCGCTGTTTTCGGGGCAAGTTGCTTCCAAGCTGGTGGGAGAAGGAAGTGGGTCCCTTCCCTTTGAGATCTGGCCAGCCTGCCCCCCCCCATTCTCTGCCTCTGTTCTCACAATCCCCTGAAACACACACAGTCGTCTCAGTGGGTTTGTGGACCTGTGTGCTCTGGTTTAATGACAAATTGGTTCTTCTAATTGGCAGTGAGTGTGTGGTGCTAAAAGAACCATCCAAAGCAGATGGGGAGCTGGATTTTGGACACAGAAAAAAGGGTACATTTCACATCGTAGGATAAAGGGTCCTCTGAACATGTGTAGAGTACATTTTCTCTGGTTACATCTGGCTTTATTGCTGAAAAGAAGTACCAAAGCAAACACAAGCGTGGCTTCTCCACAATTGTGATTCCCTTCCTTTTCTTCCCAAATCCCAAGTTTCACCTTGCCTCCCATTTAAACTTAGAAATACTTAATTTCTTAGTTGTGGCTTTGGCTTTATCTCTCGCTAACATTTTTTGCATCTACCATTCTTATTATTACTTTATTTTACAATCTTACTGTTTTACTGTTACTGCATTTTATGCTGCATTATATGTTCTGATCTGTGGTTAAACAATCATCTTACAGATAGTCCTTGATTTACAGCCATTAATTTAGCAACTGTTCAAAGTTACAACAGCACTGAAAAAATTGATTTACAACCAATCCTCACACTTACAATGGTCACAGCATCTCCATGGTCATGTGATCAAAATTTGGGCACTAGGTAACTGGCATGTATTTATGATGGATGCAGTACCCCAGGATCACGAGAACTTCATTTGTGACCTTCCCAGCCAGTTTCCCACAAATGGAAGAAGCTGGATTTGCTCAACAACAGCTTCATTCACAATTGTTTTGTTTAACAACTGCAGTGATTTGATTCACAACTACTGTTGCTAGAACTACAACTACTGGAATGGTATAGGGTCTCCTGCTTGAGCAGCGGATTGGACTAGAAGACCACACAAGGTCCCTTCCAACTCTGTTATTCTGTTACTATGATTTACTTAATCAATCATTCTTTTAACAATTGGGGAAAAAAGGTTGTAAAATTGGGCATGATTTGCTTGACAACTGCCTTGCTTTTCAGTAGAAATTCAGATACCAAAAGTTGAGTCGACTTACAACAGTTCATTGAGTGACCGTTTAAAGTTACAACAGCACTGAAAAAAGTGACTTATGACCATTTTTCACACTTACGACCGTTATAGCATCCCCATGGTCATGTGATTTACATTGGGCCACTTGGCGACTGACTCACATTTATGACTCTTGCAGAGTCCTGGGGTCACATGATCCCCTTTTGGGACCTTCTGACAAGCAAAGCCAATGGGGAAGCCAGATTGACTTAACAGCCGTGTTGCTAATTTAAGAACTGCAGTGATTCCCTTAACAAATGTGGTGAGAAAAGCAGTAAAAGGGGGCAAAAATCACTTAACAAATTTCTCAACAACATAAACTTTGAGCTCAATTGTGGTCGTAAGGTGAGGACTACCTGTACTTGTCCCCATTTCCACCAGCCTTTTGCTCTGCTCTACCAAGCTGGAGCCTGTGTATCTGTAGGGTGTGAGTTTCAATTCAAAGAGCGGGCAAATGAGTACTAGAATGTGCAGGATCCTTAGAGGGCTTTAGGAGCATGTGCAGAGGGCATCCTTTAGTGCTCTAATTATAACCAAGGTATTAAAATTCCTTTGCAGACCTCTTTGCGTGGCTGCTATATTGGTCTCTCCATGTTTTATACTCTGAAAAGATTATTTTTACCCATCCAGTTTATTGCTTTGAGCAGCTGGCCAAATCAGTTGCCCAGAGATTGTTTCTAGCAATACATTTTTTCCCCATTAAATGTGCTGCTGGGAAGCTGGGTAACTTCTAGAAGAGTCTCTGGTGAAGTTTCTAAACTGCCTGAAAGGATAGCGGAAGATCATTGGTTTATTTTATGAGGCTGTAACCTTATTTTCATGGGTGTTTGGAAGCAGCAGGCCTTCCAAAGGATCCAAAAGCATGTCAATTTGCACTTCCTCCCTATTTTAGATGCAGTTCATAATGAGAAGGTTTCTTTCAAAATTGTTCCAGTGGCACTTCTCAGCTTGTGGGACTTGGATTCTTCAAGTGCAATGAAAGTTTATGGTTTCAAAAAAACCATAAAATGTAGAAATACAAAGAAAAATGAAAATGGGGAAGGAAAAGCGAAAGAAGAAAACTATTTATTTGTTTATTTAATTTATATTGCTGCCTATTTTCCCATGGCAACTCGAGACGACTTACACAATGTAAAACCATATTTAAAGCAAAAAAATAAAAATAAAAAACAAAAACTAACAAAAAGAATCAAATAAATTAATAAAGTACAATAGAACAAAATCACCCCCGCCCCGACCACAGTAGCCATTTGATAGGCTCCATCCCTCTCTGGGTTCCCCAGGCCCGCTGGCAGAACCAGGTCTTCTTCAGTGCCTTCCGGAAGAGTGCTAGAGTGGGGGCCATTCTAATCTCGGGGGGGATGATGTTCCAGAGAGAGGGAGCCACCACGGAGAAGGCCCTTCTTCTGGGTCCCACCAGGTATATCTCCCTCAGGGATGGGAGCCGCAATATTCCCTAATTAAGGAGAGAAGCAACCTACAACTAAGGAGAAGTTTCCTGACAGTGAGAACAATTAATTAGTGGAACACCTTGCCTCCCTAAGTTGTGGGTGCTCCATCACTGGAGGTTTTGAAGAAGAGATTGGACAACCATTTGTCTGAAATGGTATAGGGTTTCCTGCTGGAGCAGGGGGATGGACTAGAAAACCTCCAAGGTCCCTTTCCAAACTCTGTTATTCTGTATAGAATAAAGGGTGAAGGGAAAAAGAAAAAAATATTGACTTCCAGTTCCTTTTGGCTCGGTAGAATAAGGTAATAACATACAACCTCAACTTTTTACTTTTACATAATATATGCTAGCCATTTTTTACAACAACCCTATCTAATCCGCAAAAGCCAAAATCAAAGATTCATTTTTTTCCCACCTCAAGTGCAAAATCCCAAATCAGTTTGCAAGTAGAAATAAAATAAATTGTGTTCTTTTCTTTAATCAAAGAAGTCAATTTAGCCATCTCTGCTGACCCCATCAATTTTTGGAGCCATTTGTCCATTGTGGGAATCAAAGTTTCCTTACAGCATCGAAAGCTCACCTATCCCAGATCCATTTCCTTCTATTATTGCTCCCTCCCATTTCCCTAGGTTGAGAAAAGAGAACGAACCCAGTATTTCTAAACCCCATGCAATTGCTTTTCTTTTGGTGAAAAGGAACTTAACAGGAAAGTCATAATTTATTTCCCTTTTTGCAAGAACAGTGTCCGGAAATGTAGAGGTCTGACTTTGTGGTACCTTTCTCTTTCTCTCTTTATGTTACCCAGAGATAAATCTTGTATTGCTTCTGAAAAATGCCAGATGGAGGAAGTAGGGCAGGATGGGAAGATGGCTTATTAATGACCTGAAATAAAGACACAGGCATCTTTTAAAAATAGAGCCAGGAAACCTGTGTTAGGAGTTTGGTTGCAACAGCTGCCCTCTGTCTTTTGACTAGTGCCTAGATCTGTTTCCTCTTGCACCAGGAAAAGTTACAGGACAGTTCTTGCAAGCAAGATCCTGACACAACTTGATGGTTAGTTTTTAGCAATCCTGGCTAGTGGGAAAGGCAAAGATTGCAGAAAGAGCTCCTGGTCTCCAGGAACAGGCAACCAATCTTTAGGAACCGTGATGTTACATTGTAGTCAGATTTTGGTTCATTATTCATTACTCTGCATAAGAGCAGAAAGTATTGGATTGGTGGAGCTTAAAAATCTGAATGGTGGTTTAAATCTCATTTTCTAGGGAGAGCTGACTCGGTGCTTAGTTTGGCCAGATTTCTTCTTAAAAGAGGCAAAGTTAAACATTCTTGTGCTTATGCTGAAACTTTAGCGGCATTTGGTGGCACTGGGAGTAATTGGAAGCAGGATCTTGGCTAAAAATAAAATGAAATGTTGGAATGGGAATGATTGACTAGATGACGATTAAGGGCCCTGTCTGGATTTGACCCCAAAGCTAATTGCAAGTCCTCAATTTACAGCCATATTTGAGCCAGGAATTGCCATCATTGCAGTTGTTGATCAGACTTGACTTTACAACACTTTTTGTGGTGGTCATTAAGTGAACCCTGCAGTCATTAAGCAAATCCACTATAACTAATGAGTGTTTTTGATCAGAAACTGAAAGTAAATCTTGGAAATCAACAAAAAACATTGAAAATTGCAGTTGTGTGTCTGTGGATACTGTAAATGGCAATAAAATGAGTTGGTTGCCAAGCATCTGAAATGCAAGCACATAACTGGTGTGGCCATTGTAACCTCAAAATTGGGGGAGGGGAGGGAGACCATCATAACTTTAAACAGTTGCTAAGTGAATGGTTGTAAGTCAAGGACTACCTGTAGTGGGATGAGCGACCGTGGACCAGTGGAGTGCAAGTCTCCTTGTGGTTATTTTCTTATGCCCTCGGTTGCCATTTAATATGCAGTAATTTTCAACCTGTCTGGAAGTTGAGTTACGACAACTGGACTTCTTTTCCTATTGGTTCGAATGTTTCTCTGCTTATCCAGGTAGCTTCTTCGGTCTGAGCAAATTAGTTAGGAGAACCCCATATGTGTTCTTCATAGATTGGACAACCATTTAACCAGGATGCGATAAAGACTCCTGCCTTGAGCAGGGGGTTGGACTAAAAGGCCATTGAAGTCCCTTCCAGACCTGAGATTCTATGTTCTATGAAATGGGCTCAGTAAAAAGCTGAGTGGGTGGTCTTAAAAGTCATGTGATTTGATGTCAAAAGTCGGAAGGGGTATCTTAACTATATGTATGGGAAAGAAACTGCTGTGTCAAAGGTGGGAATGAACAATGCTTCTGCTTGTTTTGTTATATATATATGTAACGTCAGGAAAACCTAAAAATAAGTGGAATGCACTGAAGAAAAGTATGTAACAAATCACAAAGAAGGTCAAGCATGATAGTTTCAAGTGTGGCCTTGGTAAGACCACACTTAAATATTGCATCCGTTTTGGTCACCGCATTATAAAAAATGTTGAGACTCTGGAGAGGGTGCAGAAAAGAGCAACAAGGATGATTAGGGGGCTGGAGGCTAAAAGGCACATAATGAACGGTGGCAGGAACTGGGCTTGGCTAGTCTAGTGAAAAGAAGAATGAGGGGAGATAAGAATGAGCAGTCTTCCAATACTTGAGGGGCTGCTACAAAGAAGAGGGGATTAACTTGTTCTCCAAAGCACCAGAAGGCAGAACAAGAAACAATGGGTGGAAACTAACCAAAGGGAGAAGCAACCGGGAACTAAGGAAAAATGTCCTAATACAGTAGTGAGAACAATTAACCAGTGGAATGGCTTACCTTTAGAAGTTGTTGGTCCTTTATCATTGGAGGCTTTTAAAAAGAAATTTGACAACCATTTGTCTAAAATGGTGTAAGGTTTCCGACTTCAGCAGTAGTTGGATTAGAAGACCTCTCAGGTCCCTTCCAACTCTGTTATTCTATGTCCTATGATGGGATGCTAAATAGGGTGTGGAGGGAATGCAGTATATGGAATACCTAGTGCAAACAGTATAAAGTGCCCAGTATGATAGAAGGTTTTGCATCTCGTAGAGAGAAAGAGTGAGAATTAATTGCACAATTATTGAGGGATTGAAGATTAAGATGAACTATGAGATTATTCCACCATGCTTTATTTATCACAGGAGCTGGTTTACTTGAGTTTTTATAGAGGTAGTCCTCAGGTTATGACCATAATGGAGTCTGCCCATTATGGTGCTAAATCATATGTCAGTTGTAAAAAGGGTCACCCGTATGATCAACCCTATTTTATGACATTTTTTTTGCAACAGTCGTTAAGCAAATACAGTTGTAAAGTGACCTCCATAGTTAAGTAAATGCCATGGTCATTAAGCAGAGCAGTTGTTTGCTATGGGCCAGTTTTGCCAAGAATAGGAAGTACGGTAAATTCAGGGTTTTGGCAAAATGTCATAAGACAGGGTCATGTGACCGTGGTTGGGATAGTGCAAATGGCCATAACTGGAGGCTGGTTGCTGAGCACCTGAAATGCTATCCCATACCTGCAGGGGGAGGGGCTGCCCAGTCTTTGCCATAAGTATCTCCCAGGTAGGTCGCTAAATGACAGGCCATAAATCAAAGATTACCTGTAACTCTATCCAGCAGTTTCTGAAATATTCTGAAATATTAGATGACAGTTTCATTATGTCTCCATTTGCTTTCCAAAGTGAGCTTGGAGCGTGTGTGCAGTGGTCTTGGGCATGGCCATGCTTTTGTGCAGTGTCCTCTTTTCCATCCGCTGTGAAGCACTTAGCATCTCGGGTGAGTTTTTTTTGTCCCTTGGCTTCCTCCATACCTGATGAAGGGTTGGGCTCCCCTCCCTACCTCAAGAGCTTCCTTTTACTTATTATTCGGTCCTGCTCACTTGTTGAATTCGCTGTTCCTACAAGGAATGGTTAAAAAAAGAGCCCTAAGTACAGATAGTCCTTGACTTACAATAGTTCATTTAGTGACAGCTCAAAGTTACAACGGCACTGAAAAACGTGACTAGTCCCAGAGCGTTAGACCCGGATGGAAGTTCCAGGGATGTTGATGCAGATTTGACATGGGGGAGAACCTCTTGACAGAGCAAGAGCTGTCAATCAGTGAAGGGGTTTACCGTATGGAACAGGGGTCTCCAAACTTGGCAGCTTTAAGACTTGTGGACGTCAGCTCCCAGAATTCCCCAGCCAACTCCCATTTTGGGAGTTGAAGTCCACAAGTCTTAAAGCTGCCAAGTTTGGAGACCCCTGATATAGAGCAACCCGTTGTTGTTGTTTTTTTTTCCTTCACTGGAGAATTTTCCCCTTTAATGGAGATTGATTGATTGAAGCTTCTTGGATGAGAAGAACGTTTTCAAAGGAGAAAAACCCACGAAAGTCCAGTTACCTTTTGGAAAAAGTACCTTTGGGACAACAGACCTGGGTGATCGAGAATCTCCATCGACAAAGTCCCTTAGACCAGGGGCCTCCAACCTTGGGCTGCAGCTCCAAACTGGCCGCACAAGCAACAGGCGAGCGTCCTCACACATGCATCTCCACTTAGGCTTGTGCAAACGGAGCTGTGTGCGCTCACCGGCTTTGCGGGCAGAACCATCTCCCTCCCCTCCCCCCCACCGCTGGTCTCCAAAGTCAGAAGGGTTGGGACCATTGCCTTAGACTTTAGGATTCTTCAATCTATGTTCACTACTGTGGGGGACGGGAATCCTCTGTCCCTCCAGATCTTGCTGGACTACAACTCCCAAACCCCTCTTGCCCCAGGTGGCTGAGTTGCTAAGGCTTCTCTTTTATTGCCCTCTGGAGAACTTCCTCATAACTGATTTGCTGGTTTCTTAAGCACCATTGGCAAAAGTCAGATACTCCACAGTGGATCATGGAGATGAGCCCTGTGAATGAAGGGGAGAGGATATCATTGTGTGCTTAGGTGCAGAAATGTATTTCCTGAACCCTGTTGCCTCATAACTACTCATTCTGGACTTTATTCCTCCAGCTTTTTGATTGAAATCATTTCAATTGAGGCAAAATATTATTATTATTATTATTTTTCCCTTGACAGAAAGTCATTATTCTTGCAATCCCCACCGTCTTCTTGACCACTGATTTTCATCCATACAGAAAGAACTCCTTGTTCCCAAGTTGGCTGAATAGCTGAACCTTATACCAGAAACTTGTAATGGGGTATATGAAGATAGATAGATAGAATAGATAGAATACTTTATTGGGCAAGTGTAATTGGACACACAAGGAATTTGTCTTGGTGTAAATACTCTCAGTATACATAAAAGAAAAGATACATTTGTCAGGAGTCAAGAATCATAAGGTACGACACTTAATGATAGTCATAGGGTACAATAAGCAATCAATCATACTAGGAAACAGTCAATATAACTCGTAAGTATACCAGCGACAAAGTTACAGTCATACAGTCACAAGTGGGAGGGGATGGGTGATAAGGAGTGATGAGAAGATTAACAGTAATAGTAGTGCAGAGTTTGAAATAGTTGAACAGGGTTGAGGGAATTATTTGTTTAGCGGAGTGATGGCTTTTGGGGAAAAAACTGTTCTTGTGTCTAGTTGTTCTGGTGTGCGGTGCTCTATAGCGTCGTTTTGAGGGTAGGAGTTGAAACAGTTCATGTCCGGGATGTGAGGCGTCTGTAGATATTTTCACAGCCCTCTTTTTGACTCCTGCTCTATCCAGGTCCTCAATGGAAGGCAGGTTGGTAGCCATTGTTTTTTCTGCAGTCCTAATTATCCTCTGAAGTCTGTGTCTGTCCTGTTGGGTTGCAGAACCAAACCAGAGAGTCATAGAGGTGCAGATGACAGACTCCATCATTCCTCTGTAGAACTGGATCAGCAGCTCCTTGGGCAGTTTGAGCTTCCTGAGTTAGTGCAGAAAGAACATTCTTTGTTCTGCTTTTTTGATGACGTTTTTGATGTTAGGTGTCCATTTTAGGTCATGTGATATAGTAGAACCTAGAAATTTGAAGGTCTCTAGTGTTGACACTGTGTTGTCTAGTATTGTAAGAGCTGGTAGTATGGGACACCTCATAAAAGGGGTCTTTCTTACTCACCTAGAAGCGATTTTTCTTCGTGATGGACAACCCAGTGTGCAGTGATTACAGTTTTGACCTAATTGGCTTCCTATTGCAGCACAATGAGGCTCTGGGCTAATTAGAAGGAAGATACCTTTTCCCATCTGTTTAGTAATTACTCGCTTCCTTGCCGGCACAAGGAACAGCAGGCACTTTGAGTGGTGCAAATGCTTTCCATGCGCAATGGCTAATCTGGTGCATTCTGCCTCTTTTAGACATGTTCTAATTAGTTTCTTTCTTTCTGGTTTCTTTTTTTCCCCCTCTCTGCCCTACAGGTAGAAAATGTCAAGCTGCTAGATCGTTATACCAACAAGAAATCAGCAAATGGGACACTGTATTTGACGGCTACTCATCTGATCTATGTGGACACCTCAACGGACATTCGAAAAGAGACATGGGTAAGGTTGGAATATGGCAATTTTCCAGACCACTGAGAACCAAACGGTTCTTGTCTCCTGAGCTCTCAGTGCACTTCCATGTTAATAGTACAGGTAGTCCTTGGCTTACGGCTGGCCACTTAGCAACAGTTAAGTTACAACAGATCCTCCTGAAAAGGAGGAGTACAGGTAGTCCTCAACTTAAAACTATTCATTTAGTGACCTTCAAAGTTACAATGGCACTAAAAAAGGCGACTTATGACTGTTTTTCATACTTATGACCACTGCAGAATTCCCATGATCACACAATCAAAATCCAGGTGCTTGGCAACTGGTTCATATTTATGACAGCTGCAATGTCCCAGAGGGTCACATCATCCCCTTTTGCGACCTTCTGGCAAGCAAAGTCAATGGGGAAGCCTGATTCACTTAACAACCATGTTACTCACTTATCAAAATGGAATAATTCACTTAACAACTGTGGCAAAAAGTCATAAAATGGGGCAAATTCACTTAAATGTTTCACTTAGCAACATAAATTTTGGACTCAATTGTGATAACTTGAGGACTACCTGTACTTATGACTCCATTCTGAAGTTTTGATAGCTGTCCCTCCAGGCAGTCACATGACTGCAGCAGCTGGCCCACATTTATGGCTGGGGTCATGTGATCATGATTTACAATGTTTTTGCTGAAAACTGGTGTTTACTTCCGGTTTTTGAAAAAATGCCCCATAGCAAACAATGGGTTCGCTTTACAGTTGTGGTGTTTGCTTTTCAACTGTGATGTTTGCTTAGTGGCCACTGCCCAAAAAGGTTGTAAGAACAGGTCTGGTTATGTGATGACCAGCTTTATGATTGCCACAACTTATGACCATAATGGGCAGGTTTAGTTATAGTTGTAAGTCAAGAACTACCTGTAATGGGTTTAATCTAAGCAATGTGGCTATCCCTAACTGGCTGTTTTATAGATGCTGAAGATTGCAAATCCCAGCATTAACCAGGTTAAAAATTGCTGCTGTTTGGCCTGTGGCTCATAAACAACATTTGAATCTGGGACCCTTGATGGATCAGACTAATCAAGTTAGTCAACAGACTGTGAAGACCTGGAAATCTATAGCTTGGTTTTCACACATTGTGCTTGGAAATATATTCTGCAGAGTTATTAAACAATTAGACATGCATATCGTATTTTTTTTGAAATGGTTATTAATTAAGGTTGTCCTTGTCAATCTTTTGAGGTAGACCAGACTATTAGAAACCAAAGTTCTGACTGGTAATACTACTTTTATTGTAAGGTTAAATTAACCTCATCTTGCAACTACGAATGTGCCTCCCTTCCTTTATCTCTGAGAGAACAAAGGAAGATCAAGCATGAAATGCTTTCTTAAATTACATTTCTGCCTCAGACTCAAATTTCTTTTATCTGACTGTTGTCTTAGTGGCAGCTCTTCTTCCTGGTCCTCGGGGTCAGTCCTACAGTTATGTTGTTGGTTTGAGCTCTGAGCTTGGCGATTTGGTTGCAGATGTTTTGTCCCCATTTGAGTGCTTGTCTGGCCTTTAAATACCTTCTCTGCAGGCGAAGGTCTCCCAGTGACAAGTGGTATTGAGTGTTGGATGCCAGAAGTTAGTTGAAATGTCTTTGAATATTAGTGGCTCTGGTTGGTAGTTACGTTGTTGGTTGAATCCCTAGGGCTTTGATGGGTGAACCTATGGCATATGCTGGCACGTGAGCTGCAGACAAACTTACATCACTGCGCATACGCGCGGCTCACAGCCATTTTTTGGCCTCCCAGAGGCTTGAGGAAAGCCTTTGCAGGCCAAAAAATAGGCCTGTTTCATCACTTCCTGTATTTCCGGAAATACCGGAAGTGACAAAATGGGTCCATTTTTCGGCCTGCAAAGCCTGCAGAAGCCTTTCCTCAAGCCTCTGGGAGGCTGAAAAAGGCCTCAAACGGGCCGAAAATCAGCTGGGAGGTGCAGTGCAGGTAAGGGGGAGGCCGGGGGGGTAATTGCACACACATGCACAGGGGCGTGGGGGGTTGCCTTCTGGGTACTGGCATGTGAGCGTGCAAGCGTGCACACAATGTTTGGCACAGGAGCCCAAAAAGGTTAGCCACCACTGCCCTCAGGTCTGTCAAATTTTTCAGCTTTCAATTTTCAAACATTAGGTCTGCTCAAAGCTGTGACATGCTTTGGGAATTGTAAATATATTTTGGTTACTTTAATATACTTTAGATGTGCTTGGTAAGTAACTACATAAATGTCACAACTTTTTAACATTTTGTTTGTTTCATACATAGCCACAAGCAGACCAATTCCAATCCCCCTTGAATTCTGTTGACCCTTAACTAATTCCAAGCAGGTGCTGACCATTCCTTGAGAACATTGCTGTACAAAGACATAAGTAGCAATCAATCAGTTTAATTGGACTTTCACAGGTGGGTCTGGTCTTCTGTGCCTGATAATGAGATTGCAAACAAAGCCCTGCCTGTTCATAGTGTGTAACGCACATGGAGAAAAAAAACCAGATGGAGCTTTGATTGTTACCCTGAGGGTCACCATCTTGTGACCAGAGTTTGCGTGCTCTCCTGTTCCTATCAGTTAACTGAGATCAGAGCCTACATTTTTAAAGGTTGAGTGATGTGTTTAGCCAAAGTATCATTGACAAGCTGGCCTAAAGATGCGATAGGCATAGAGGTCATTGTTCAACCTTCATTTTCACCCCTGCATGAATCCTGCTGTGCTGAGGTCATTTAGTGAAAAGGAAAATATAAAAGCAGCCAAAACAAAGTCTCCTCCCAACCACCTGAACTTTCCTCTTAACTTGGCTGACCACAAGTTCTCCATTCTTAGCTTCCTAAGCGGTTAAGAAGATCAACTTCTCCAAAACGGCCATTGAATTGAACTGGCATCCTTAAGAGACTCTGGTATCAGGCTACGAAACCAGAACTGCCACTTCCCATGTGGTTTCCATGCTGTATGCAAAGCTGGAGCGTCCTCCCCAGAGCAGGAGGCCTGAGTAATTTAATATGGAGGATAAACGGTTACCCAAGCAGCAGGTCCCCCCTCTCCATGTCACTGAAACAGTCTAATGGAAGAGCAGAGGCGATAGGATTAGTTCCAGCTGCGTCGCAGGAGTTAACAGACCGTGATCATACACAGTCACAAAATGCTTCCAGGACTCTGGCTCCAGATTTTGCCTCCTGAAACCTTTTCTAAGAATAGATATAGCCACAAGGCAGGTTTGGAGGTTTGAAATCAGAGTTTCCCTTCTCCTAGAACAGGGGTGGCTAACCTTTTTGGGCCACTGTGCCAAAAATTGCATGCGCGCAAGTGCACAGGCACTTGTGTGTCAGCACCCAGAATGCAATGCACGACCCCCTTCCCCATGCCCCCTGCGCATGCACGCAATTCCCCCCGCCACCCCCTTACCTGCAGTGCGCCTCACAGCTTATTTTTCAGCTGCTTTGAGGTCTTTTTTGGCCTCCCAGAGGCTTGGAAAAAGCTTCTGCAAGGCTTTTCAGGATGAATTATAGGTCCGTTTTGTCACTTCCTGTAAGACCGGAAATGACGGAACGGGCCCATAATTTGGCCTGAAAAGCCTTGCAGAAGCTTTTTCCCAGCCTTTGGGAGGCCGAAAAGACCTCAAACCAACCGAAAAATCAGGTGTGAGGCACACACATGCGCAGTGAGGTAAGTTTGCCTGCGGCTCTCATGCCAGCACAAGTGGCTCTGCGTGGCACTTGTGGCATGCGTGCCATAGGTTTGTCATCCCGGTCCTAGAAGATGGTTCTACCGTTTTACGTGCCGTTGCGGCATAGAGCCCTCTTCCGCCTTCAAAGCTGTTAACCATCTTCTCCTGTAACCCTGGAAAGGGGCTCTTATGAGGCACTACCAGCTGGGCCAGCTGGACCAAGGTTTTTTAAGGAGCTATTACTCCTCTGGTACTCCTCGTCACTCCAGGACGTCCAGTTCGGCTTCATTTTCAGTGTCCATTATCTTCCAAAGCCTGCATAAGCCTCACTCAACACATTATCTTAGATTGCATTCCTGCTTTAAAATGGAGGCATTTTAACACACAGTGCCGAGTCTGTGGGATACGGCAGCTTTGGCAGTGAGAATTCACCTAGGAGAAATCAGATTGGCAGCCACTTTCACGCTCACTTCCCGTTCTCCATCAAATCCATTGTTAGTGCTGCCTCTTCAGTGTTCAGTCCCTGCAAGCCATTTTTTTCACAGGTAGATATGGGTACAGGTAGTCCTCGACTTATAGCCATTCATTTAATGACCGTTCAAAGTTCCAATGGCACTGAAAGAAATAACTCATTATAGTTTTCCCACCGTTATGACTGTTGCAGCATCCCCACAGACACGTGATCAAAATTTGGATGCTTGGCAACCGTCCCATATTTGTGGAGGTTGCAGTGTTCCAGAGTCCTGTGATCCCCTTTTGTGACGTGAGAAGCAAAAGGCAGTGGGGGAAACAGATTAATTTAACAACCATGTTATTACCCTAACAACTCTCATGGATCACTTAACTGTGGTAAACAAGGTTGTAAAAGGGGGCAAAATTCACTGGACGCCTGCCTTGCTTAGCAACAGAAATTTTGGGCTCAATTGTGGTCATAAGTTGAGGACCACCTGTATTGATTTTTGCTATTTTAGCCACGGGAAGGTTCCTAGTTGACCCCCACACACACATTACTACCCACATTTTCTTCTTTCCTCCAGGTCCTCCATCACCACATAGCTACTGTGGAGAAGCTACCACTGACCGCGTCTGGCTGCCAGCTGCAAATTCGTTGCAAGAATTTCCGTGTGGCTCGTTTTCTGATGGTGCAAGAACGAGATTGCCACGAAGTCTACACCTCTTTGCTGAAGCTCTCGCAACCAGGTGCGTGTGATGCACAGTCCGTTTGCTTCCCATTCCAGGGCTGCTGTGTGGTAAGCAGAGCCTGTTTTCCCCGAGTTTAAAATGCCTCTTTCCCTGGGGAGGAGAACATTTTCCCAGGCCCTGCGGGAAGAAGAGTAGCTCAGTTGCTTTGGGTTTTCTCCTAAGAAGATGTTAGCAGGATTCAAGGATTCTTTGTGTTGGATGCTGGGACACTGGAGCATTAGGGCGGAAAACTAGGCACAAGAGTAGATGGAAGAGAAAAAGGCCTCTTTTATTAATATTTCATTTTATTATTAAAAGTTATACTGAAGGTACTGGCCTAGAAACCAGGAGACTGTGAATTGTAGTCCCACCTCAGGCATGAAAGCCGGTTCGGTGACTTTGGACCAATCACCAGGAGATGGTGAGTTCTAGTCTAGCCATAGGTATGAAAGCCAGCTGGATGACCTCGGGCCAGCCACTCCGTCTCTCAGCCCAGTTCACTTCACAGGGTGGTTGTTGTGGGGAAAACAAGAGGAGGAAAGAGTGTTAGTTGTGTTTGCTGCCTTGAATTAATTATAAGGTAGTAGTAGATGACATAAAAATCCAGTAAATAAATATCACGATGTGAAGCAGTGCAGGTAGTTTTCCATAAGATGCTACTTCTCTGGGCCTGGGATAAAAGATCGGCATTGGGCACGGGTAGAGTGTTTATCATCTGCAGAGTGAACCAAGGCATTTCAGCTTCAATGGCTGTAGCATGGGTTGGATTTTAATACTGTCATCATATTTTCCATGGATCCAAACCCAATCAATGTTGGGTTTGAGCTGCCTGTTAGATTTTAAACCAAGTCAATTAGTTGCCCTCTGGAGCCTTGCTTATATGCCCTGGGAGCGGTCTCTGCCCATCCTTGGAGGTTCCCATATACAGTGGAACCTCCGGTCACGACTGTAATTGGTGCTGTAACTTCGGTCACAACCCGATTTGGTCATGACCGGAAGTGAGGCTGTCTGCGCATGCGCCTACAAAAAAAACGGCGCAGAAAGGGAATCTGCCGCGCCCGTGTTTGTTCGCCACCCGATTTTTGAACTGTGACCCGATTCAAAAATGATGTGGATTTTTTTGGTCGGACCCAATTTGGGCGCGGTCAGAAGTGTTTGTGACCAGAGAGAGGTTCCACTGTAGTATTTTAAATCCTTGAAAACGGCATTTCCAAAACTCTTAATGCTGCTCAGTAGGAGAAAAAGGAAGGCCCTCAATGCCAGAAAGAAAACCAGTAAGTCATGCTCTTGATAATGGTCTTCATTTTGCATCACTGTCCCCTGTGACTAAAAATGTTTCCTGTGGTCCTTAGCTACCAATAGCTTCCCCCTGTATGCCTTGTGCATCCTTTTTTGGGGAAAAGAAATTGAAAACTTCTTGCCTGTCTTAGCTAAGTGTAATCTTTTCTTTTGTCTAGCTTGCCTTCCCTCAGTGCTCTTCTGATTCAGCTTTTCCAAAAAACTCCACTGAATCTTTTGTCAGCCAAACACCGAATCCCTCATTATTTGCTAGCAGTTGATTGACAGCTGAGGATTACCTGTTAGGTACATGGTCTCCTTCATTCAATTCTTTCTCCTTAAGCGCTTTCTGCTGGGAGAATTGGCACAGGTGATTGCAGTTTTCAGAAAGGACCAGAGACCATCAGAATCCCAAAGTTATCACAAGGTTTGATTGCAATCCCAGAAACTATAAAGTGTGCTTCCCCTGTCTTGTTCAGTTTTCCAGTCTCATCAGCCAGAAAAGTTTTTTAAAGTATCTATTCAGAAAGGATTGCAAAGAGTGTCTCAAGTCCAATCTAATTGCAACCTAGGTTGCACTAACAGAGGGATAAAATCAAGATCACGTGAAGCATTAGTACTGCTTTAAAAAGCCTTAGTAAGACCACACATAGAATACTGCATCCAGTTCTGATCCCCATGTTATAGAAAAGATATAGAGGCTCTGGAAAGAGTGCAGAAAAGAGCAACAAAGATGATTAGGGGATGGAGGTTAAAACTAATGAAAAACAGTTGCAGGAATTGGGTATGTTTAGGGAAACGAAGGACTGGAATGACAGGATAGCAGTTTGAGGAGCTGCCATAAAGAAAAGGGGGGTCAACTGATTTTCCAAACCACCAGGAGGCAAGACAAGAAACAACGGGTGGAAACTAATCAAACAGAGAAGCAACCTAAGAAGTAAGGAGAAAGTGGAAAGGCTGGCCTTCAGAAGTTTGGGTGCTCCACCACGGGAGGATTTTAAGAAGAGACTGGACAGCTACTTGTATGGAATGGTATAGGGTCTCCTACTTGGGCAGGGAGTTGGACTAGAAACTTAGTGGGACGAAGCCCATGATTGAAACATACTGATAGAAGGACACAAAAAAACCAGACCTCATAAAAGAGGAGGTGGAGTTGCACTGTATGTAAAGGACCACTATATTGCAGAAATGCACGAAACCAAAGACGAAAAGCTCCTAGAACAGGGGTCACCAACCTTTTGGACCTCAGGGATCACCAAACTCATAATTTTAAATCCCAGGGATCACTAACTGGTTCTGTGGGCATGGCCTAATTTGTGGGTGTGGCTTGGTGGTCATATGCTGGGCATGGCTTGTATGTAAATATAAATATTTATAAATATTTATATAAATATTGAACTTTTTAGAGCAACTTTTACCCAAAATCAGGCAAAGCAGGCAGGCAGATTGAGTTGCTCACAGAATCACAGATTCATTCAGAGATCTGTGTATCTGCCATCAGCTAGCTCAGACTGTCACATAAAATTTGCTTGCAAGCAAACTCACAAAATTAACTCACAACACACCATGTATTGATTATATTGATTATTGCTTATTGATTAATATTGATTATTTTTTTTATAAATAAAGAGCAACTTTTACCTAAAATCAGGCAAAGCAGGCAGGCAGATTGAGTTGTTCATAGAATCATTAAGTGATCTATCTATCTGCCATCGGCTAGCTCAGTCTCTCAAATTTGCTTGCTGTGAGTCTGCACTGAATAATAGAACCTTCAGTCCTAAGGGAGGTTCGGCTGTGCTAAAAAGAGCCGAAGATCTAAAGACTAGCTAGAAAGCAAGAAATCCAACCATTTCCTGCTTCCTAGCTAATCTAAATCTCCCGGCACAGCAGAACAGATGATGGTCGGAAAAAAGAAAAATAGCAACTTAGCAGACAAGTTTTACAGGGTAAGGAGTGAGTGGGTGGGGAAGGTTCCCACGGGCCATGTGGGCGGCGCAGCCTTGTGTTTCTGCACGGCCTGGATTAATTGCTTTTGGGGGGTGCTCTGGGGGTGACATTTTTCTGCGGCCCACCAAAATTTTCTCACAGCCCACCAGTGGGCTGCGGCCCACCGGTTGATGACCGCTGTCCTAGAATGCATATGGGTCAATATAAAAGAAAAAAAGAATGACGTTGGCATAGGTGTGTATAACAGGCCCCCCAATCAAGCAGAAAACATAGATGCACTTTTTGCTAACCAACTAACAAATGAAGGAAACACAGTAAAGTAGTAATGGGGGACTTCAATTACCCTGATATCAATTGGAAGACTTGACTTCTCACCATGAGAAATCAAATAGGTTCCTAACCAACCTAGCTGACAACTTTGTTGTCCAAAATGTAGAGGGTGAAACTCGAGGGACAGCCATACTGGACTTAATTCTTACAAACAGAGAAGAAGTGATAGAGGGAGTTGAAACTGCAGGAACTTTGGGGAAGAATGACTATGTCATACTAGAATTCAGCATAACACAAACATAAGCAATAGGACATAATGACACCAGAGCAGGGGTGGGATTCTACCAGTTCTGTCCACCTCTGTAGAACTGGTAGATCTGAAGAGCAGCAGACAGAGAGCATACATAGAATCGGTTCTATGTCTGCTGCTGTTTTGGCCCACCCACCCGCCCGTGCTTTTACCTGACCTTTATTTCCTGATTTTTCAACTGCAGCTGCTTTCTGCAACATAGCTGCGGTTGAAAAAGCAGGAAAAAAGTGCTTTTTCAACTGCTGCGCACCCGTGTGCAGCGCTTCTCAGCTGTCCAGGCAGCTAGCTGACAATATACACACACGTGAAGTGCAAAACGTAAAATCACTGAACCGGTAGTTACACCGGTCGGATCCCACCCCTGCACCAGAGTCTTAGATTTTAAAGGAGCTGATTTTAATAAACTCAGAAGGAACATGGGAGAGATTCCTTAGATGAAAATCCTACAGAGGAAAACAACTCAAGAATCTTGGGAAACTCTGAAAAGTACGATCATAAAAGCCCAGACCACCACAATACCACTAAGAAAGAAAACAAGAAATCCAAGAAGAAATCAGCATGGCTACACAAAGATCTCTCTGGCAAATTGAAAGACAAAAAGGACAAGTACAAAAAATGGAAAGAAGGACACATCAAAGAAAATCAAGGAAACAGTTGGTTCACTAGAGAAGACAGCATAGAAGTAACAGGCAGTATAGAGAAAGCAGAGCTGCTTAACTCATTCTTTGCACTGGCCTTCATGCAAAAAGAAACAATAGTCCAACCTACCAAAAATATGACTATAAAAGACAGACTAGAAATAAAAGTTAAAATAAGGAAAAAAATAGAGGATACCTGTCTGATCTTGATGAATACAAATCACCAGGACCTGACGGATTACATCCCAGAGTTCTAAAGGAGCTGGCAGATGTCATCTCAGAACCACTGCACCACATCTTCCAAAAATCCTGGTGCACCGGGGAACTACCAGAGGACTGGAAAAGAGCTGATGTTCCTATCTTCAGAAAAGGAAAGAAAAAAAAACCAGACCCAGGAAACTACAGAACAATCAGTCTAACAGCAATACCTGAGAAGATACTGGAAAAGATAATAAAAAACAGATCTGCCAACAATTAGAAACAAGTAAAGTACTGTATTTTTCGGTGTATAAGATGCACTCCCCCACGCAAAAAAAATGGGTGGAAATGTCTGTGCATCTTATTCAGCAAATGTTGCCAAAGCCCCACCCACCCGCCGGCTCCCACCCTTCGGCCTCTGCCTCCCAGCCATTTGCCTCCTTGCAGCAAACAGCCTGTTTCAGCTTCAGCACAGCCTGATGAGCACAAGCAGCTGATTGTCAGTTGGATCGGCCTCCTGACGACCAGCTGTTTGAAGTTGCAGGGGTCGCCATCGCCTATTGCCGGCTCTTCGCGTCCCATTTTTGGCCTCTGCATCCCGTTTTTGGCCTCCGCATGCCCCATTTTTGACCCGTTCTGGGTGGCGGGGATTAGAACAGGTGGAAAATGGGACGTGCAGAGGCCAAAACTGGGATGCACAGGCTGAAAATGGGGCATTAGGCAAAAACAACCAAAAGGGCACGTATAGTCTGGGTGAAACCAGGCTCAATAGCAGTAACTGTGAGAGGGATCTTGGAGTCTTAGTGGACAACCAATTAAATAAGAGCCATCAGTGTGCGGCGGCAGTCAAAAAAACCCAATGCAATCCTAAGTTGCATTAACAGAGGAATACAATCAAGATCAAGTGAGGTACTAATACCACTTTATAAAGCCTTAATAAGACCACACCTAAAATATTGTATCCAGTTTTGGTCACCATACTATAAAAAAGATGTTGAGAGTCAAGAAAAAGTACAGAGAAGAGCAAACAAGATGATTAGGGAACTGGAGGCTAAAACATATGAAGAATGATTACAGGCAATGGGCATGCTGGTCTAGGGAAGAGAAGGACCAGGGGAGACATGATAGCAGTGTTCCAATATTTAAGGGGCTGCCACAGAGAGGTGGGGGTGTTCAAGCTATTTTCCAAAGCACCCGAAGGCCAGACAAAGAATAATGGATGGAAACTGATCAAGGAGAGATTCAACCTGGAAATAAGGAGGAATTTTCTGACACTGAGAACAATCAACCAATGAAACAGAAGTTGCCTTTGGAAGTTGTGGGAGCTTCATCACTGGAAGCTTTCAAGACGAGACTGGACTGCTATCTGTCAGAAATGATGTAGGGTCTCCTGCTTTGGGGGAGGGGTTGGTCTAGATGATCTACAAGGTCCCTCCAACTCTGTTATTCTGTTGTAAGCAACAATATCTTTAAATAACTGTGCATACCAGTAGACATTTTATTGGGTGGGGGCGGGGGGGGGGGAAACTAATAACAAAATGGCTCTTTCTAGTTACATTTGCAATTGCTGAAAGGGTTCTAGTGAATTGTCTTGGGGCTTAGTAACTTCTAGGTTTATTTTTAAATCTGCAGGAAATGTTAGATGCAAATCCAATAAAGTGGAATAGAAATTAAAGGAAGAACTTATTTGTAATATCATTATATGCAGAGGAAATTGTTAAGATTTAGTCTCAAGTGCCCAAATTTTTGCCTTTCAAAATTGCTTTTGTGCTTTAGTGAAACCCGAAGAACTTTACGCCTTCTCTTACAACCCCAAAACGCCTGAAGGCAGCCGAGAAACAGGCTGGAAGTCAGTAGACGTCAGAGCAGATTACCTGCGGATGGGCATTGACAGCAGCTCTTGGGAAATTAGCAATGTCAACCAGGATTACGAGGTGAGCTTGCACCTGCTTTGGGTCTCTGCTATCTAGGCCAGGAGATGCTACAGGGAGCCCTCAACTTAAGGACCATGGTTGAGAACAGAATTTCTGTAGCTAAGAGATGCAGTCATTACGTGAGTCCCATCCAGTTGTACAATTTTTTAATGTGAATTGTGCAGTCATTAATCAAGTCCATCTGCCTCCCCCCTGCCCCCCCCCTTGTCAGAAGCCCACTGGGAAAGTTTCAAATGGCACTTAGGTGACCCTGGGATGCTTCAACCAGCCATCGTAATTACATTCCGGTTGCCTAGCACCCGAATTGCAATCATGTGACTGTGAGGATGCTACAATGGTTGTAAGTGCAATGGTTATAATTGCAACGGTTCTAAGACACTTTTTCAGCACCTTTGTAACTGAATAGTCGCTAAACAAATGGTCATAAGTTGAGGACTACCTGTAATGTGCCTCTGCCAAAACTGTAAGAAAGAGTTTTGCAAGGGAACAGACCATCAGTAAATGACTAAAGATTGTTCTGCCTGTTTCTTCGTCCTAGGTTTGCAGCACCTATTCTCGGGAACTAGTCCTGCCTAAAGTGGCTACTAGGGCGATGATCTTGGGAAGCGCGAAGTTTCGAAGCCGAGGTCGGATACCTGTGCTTTCGTACTTCTACAAAGAGAATAACGTTAGTCATGCTGTGTTTTGTTTTCTGTGGATTTGCTCATTTTTTTCCAGCTTACAACCAGGACAGGACAGGACAGGATAAGATAAGTTTTATTGTCACTTTTTCTTGCTCTCAAAAGTATACACATATACACAGACACTCTTCATTCATACACATGCAGTACATGTACATACATATGCAAATGCGATACAGACACACATATACGTATTAATCACAGACCATTTAGAATACATAGCAGAAAAAAGAGTCTTGGGAGTTGACAAGGTTGATACTATATGGTATAAAGGTATAAAGGCAGAATCTAGTTCTGCTTCCGATACCATGTCCTGGATAGAAGGAAGTCAATTTCCAATAATATTTTCTGCTATCTTCCCAGCCTTCCTGCACAGCCTTCCTCTCAGAAACAGTAATATCTCTAAACCACACAGGAATACAATGCCACAGGATGCTTTCAATCGTCCCTCTATAGAAAGTGGCCCATTTTGAAAACTGTACTTCGTGAGATAGTGTATCTGAGGAGAACATGGGAACAGGCAACATTGTGAGGTAATCCAGATAAGAAGCACACAGAGGAGTCTTATCTTTGCCTTTATTATAGGGTCACATTGACAGAATCTTCAAGTCTGAAAGTTCATCTCCCCCCCTCCAACCTTTACAGTCTAAGAAACTAGGGAGGGTCCCTTCTGAATCATATATCATGCCCACCTTCCTTCTGCAAGCCAAACTGACATTTATCTGACTGTTGCCTAGTCTGCAGCTCTTCTTCCTGTCTCACAGGACCATTTGCATTGAGGGGTAGAGAAAATCATGGCTTTGAGCAGTTTCTTAGGTAGAAATGATCTGGGTTGGTGGTGAGGTGGAGCTAATATCAGAAGGACTGGTATTGGACAGTTCTTGCTAGCTAGAGTTTCTTCTCTTTGTAGGGGAAGGCTTGTATTTTTATAATATAATTTAAATATGTAATTTTAAATGACAACATTTTGCAGTATTTGAGGAATTTTCCCCCAGACATGGCTTTGCTGAAGCTTTGTGGTTGTTGTTGTGCCTAATGGCTGCATACTACCCAGTTTTGCAATTCCATGGAGACTTACAAAACTTAAAAAGAGTCTTAAACATGAAACTGATATCAAAATTCAGAGTCCTAAAATCTGGGATTTCAGCTAGATTGCAAACATTGGGAAGGAATGTTGGAGACTAAATGAACTGAAGTGGTGCAGTTGCTGCTGTACTATTGCAACAGATGAGTCGAATTGAGATGAAAATCATAGGAAGGTGAAGGCAGAAATATTACTTGTCATATCTAACAGGTCTCTGCCCTGCATTGCTGTGGCTCTGATTTAGAAGAGATGCTTGAAATGCCCAGGAGTTTAAATGCAGCGTCTATGACTCAAGCCCATAGACTTGAGTCTTGTAGTGGTTTAAAGCATTAGGCTAGCAATTGGAGACTATGAATTCTAGTGCTGCCTTAGGGACAAAGCCAGATGGATGACTCTGACCCAGTCATCATCAAACCTGGGAAAAAAAACAGCGGCAAAACACTTCCCAAAAATGTTGCAAGAAGACTGCAGGGGACTACTCCATGCAATTGCCAGGAGTCAGAAAATAATTCGAACACACACACACACACACCAGAGGGGCTCATTAAAGCAGCAGTATCATTTTCTCCATTATTAAAGCAGCTGTAACAAGGTAAAACAGACATGTTCCAAAGTGTCTTTTCTGAATCAAACGTGAAGCATTGCAGAGCTGGATTCAAGGCACTTGCTTGTGTTAAAAACACCATCAGCACTTGGAAGATACCATGTTAGACTGTGTATCTTTTAATACATGCAAGTGTTTGGAATCCAGCTGAGTTCAATGTTCTTTAGGCCATTGGAGTTTGGAGAGGCCGGTTGATTGCTAAAATTTCTGCTGATTGAAACAACTCCCTTCATTGGATCTTAGGGGAATATGTACCATCAAGTTCAATTTTGTGAAGATCTAGGTGGTAACTTTCCATTTAGAACAATCTAAAAGGCATCTTGTGCTTTTTCAATCCTCAAAATGAGTTAAGGAGGGCAGCCTTCAACTAATTACACCTCTCCTAATAGCAGCTTTTTGAACATGAGGGAAATAGCTTGGAGCAGATAATTTCTTTTATTACTTGGCTGATTGAGGGACTGATTCTTAGTGTGGAATAAACTGCTGAGCTGCTAGCTTCATTGTTCCTGTAGTGCTCTCACCTCAAGGCTGGACAAAATGACTTTGCAATGGATTTAAATTTCCGGGAGAAACTTCCCTTTAGCATTGTTTGGTTCACTTGCATTCCTTTCTCAGCTTTTCCCCCATATTGATGGCAAATAAATGGAAGGTGATGAAGCAGCAAAAGAAAGAGAAAAACAAAACAGTCACGTTTTCTTGGAAAAGAGATGACGTGTATGTAGAATTTTATTTGAAGCCTCCCATGATTGGAGAGATGGATTGGGAGATACAGGTAGTATTTATTCTACATGGGACAAACAGGAAGGCAATTGAAAACAAGGGTTCATGAATATCAACTAGCAGTTAAATGGTTTGACAAAAAAATCCCTGATCTCAATAAACAACACCAGTTTGATTGGGAAGGAACAAAAATAATTGGCCATGCAGTACCCACCACACACATGAATTTATCAGAGCCTGGTATTCTATCCAAGGAGCAATTAAGCATATTGATCTAGATCCAGCATGTGAATATGTAAGAAACCAGACCATGCAAACAGCCAATTAACAAGAGAACCAATCAGCTGCCCAGAATTTAAATATAGGTCCAAATGAACAAACAATCAAATGGCCAACTGACCAAACTGGCACACAAGACATTTATAAGCTAAGGAGAGTAGGACCAGAAAATCCTGCTGATGCTGTTACTTAGTCTGGTAACGAAACATTCAGAAACTAAATTGAAGCATCCTTGGAGAGCAAACCACTGCCAAAATCTAAAAACTGAGCTACCAGTCTTTTCTGTTATTTGAAACATGCAGGTAGTCCTCGACTTACAATCACAGTTTTACCCAATTTTACAGTCTTTTTTGCCACAGTTAAGTGAATCCTGCCATCCTTAAGCAAATCTGTCTTCCTCAATTGACTTGGCTTGTCGGAAGCCAGCTGTGAAGGACGCAGATAATGATCACATGACCCTGGGATGCTGCAGTCATCATAAATACACAATGGTTGCCAAGCACCCAAGTTTTGATCACATGACCATGACAATGCCGCAACAGACATAAGTGTGAAAAATGGCCGTGTTACTTTTTTCGCTGCCATCATAACTTCAAGCGGGTCGCTAAATAAATGGTTGTAAGTCAAGGACTGCCTGTAATTCAATCCAAGGAAGTAAATATATATAGTCTCTCTTTTCAAATTGTACTTCTTTAATCCCAAACCCGTATCTGACCTTCATGCATGCCCACGGCAACATCTCTCGGTAGCCTTGCAATAGTTGCACCCAAATTGAAAAGGAAGAGCAAGGACATCAGTGCTCAGTTCTGAATGTCTCACCTGCTCTACTCTACACATCTTTTGCATTTCAGGCCGCCATCTGCAGATGCAGCCAGCCTTTGTCTGGATTTAGCACTCGCTGCCTGGAAGATGAACAGCTGCTGCAGGCGATTAGGGAAGCCAAGGCAGGGAGTCAGTTCTTATACGTGGTAGACACAAGACCAAAGGTATTTCTCCCCTGGAACCTTGGAGGTTGGTTTAATTTATAGGAGGAGTGTCCACCCACAGCAACTTTAAGACCCGTGGACTTCCAGCTCCTAGAATTTCTCAAACGTTAGGGGGCTGCAGGCTAAAGTGTATGATAGTGGGAACTAGGTATGTCTACTCTAATGGCAAGAAATAATGAGTGGAAGATCATGAAAGATAAAAGCAACCTAGAATTAAGGTGAAATTTCCTGACAGTCAGAACAATCAATCAGTGGAATGACTTTCCTCCAGAAGTTCTGACTGCTCCACCACTGGAGGTTTTCAAAAAGAGACCGGACAGCTATTTGTCCAGAATGGGGGAGGGTCTCCTGTTCAAGTAGGAGGTTTGACTAGAAGACCTCAGAAGTGACTCCTTCTTATTTATAGCAGGCTCCCATCCGGAGATCCCTAGAGCCCCAACTTTCGTGGGTTTTAGAAGTGATTTAAGCTTGTTCTTTGAACAGGACCTGGGAACAGATATGCAATTAAGCTTTCTCTCTTGGAATGTGATGCTCTGAATTTAGTTTGATTGCTGTCTGTGGTGTAGAATAGTAAATTTTGTTTCATTTGTATGCATTTTTTATCCTTAGTTGACAGAATAAACTAGGCAAGCTAGCTCTGTTGGGTACAATTGGAGCAGCAGATGTGCCCAGTAATAAATAAACGTTGTTGATTTTTCCTAGTTGAATGCCATGGCCAACCGAGCTGCTGGAAAGGGCTATGAGAATGTGGATAATTATGAATGCATCCGTTTTAAATTCATCGGCATTGAAAACATCCATGTGATGAGGAGCAGCCTGCAGAAACTCCTGGAAGGTAGGATGTGCTTTGTAATACCTGCTTACACAGATCCGGATGGAACTTCTGAATGGAAGACATTAGCAGACTCTGACCGTGTCCTCGGCTTGTTCAGTTTATCTGACTTATTAGCAGCCTTTGTGCTTTGCAGTAATAAACTATCCACAAAGAAGATATTATTTTTTATTGGGAATATAAATACAGCAAGGTGTATATTGACTGAATCACTTTGGTGTAGCAGTGATGCAATATGCATTATAAATAAATCCTAGTTTGTTACTTAAGTTGTAATACATGTAGTCTTCAACTTACAATCGTAATTGAGCCCCAAATTTTTGTTGCTAAGTGCAACAGTTAAGTGAGTTTTGCCCCATTTTCCGATCTATCTGAATCATATGGTTGTTAAGCAAATCTGGCTTTCCCCAGTGACTTTACTTGTTGGAAGTTGGCTGGGAAGTATACAATTGGCAATCGTGACCTCAGGACCCTGCAGCTGTCATATATATATATGTGTGTCAGTTGCCAAGCATCCAAGTTTTGATCACGTGGCCATAGGGATGCTGCAGCAGTCGTAAGTACGAAAACCGGTCATAACTTTTTCAGTACTGTTATAACTTTAAATGTTCATTAAATGAAGGGTTGTAAGTCAAGGACTGCCTGTACTGTTGGTGAGAGATCACCAAGGGGAATCTTTGTGTGGATTCAGATGTTGTGTCTTATCAGCCTCTGGAAAGCCCTTGGTTGTTACCTCGGCTGTCTCTTTACTGAAACTGGTTCCTCTTCCTTTTTTAGTGTGTGAAGCAAAGTCTCCTTCCATGAGCGACTTTCTTACGGGCCTCGAAAACTCAGGCTGGTTGCGACACATTAAAGCTGTGATGGATGCTGGAGTCTTCCTGGCTAAGGTAAAGCAACTCTGAATTTGCAACATTTTGCAAAATTCCTGGAAAACTTGCATGTTCACCAGTGTGCAGGCTTTCTTGTTTGGGGGGAGTGAAAGCTAGAGCTTTGAAGAAAACCTGGAGAAATGTGTGGTCAGTGGTTTCAAATTTCTCCAGGTTTATCTCCAGAGATGGCCTTGGCTGCACACAGGAGGCAAAGTATTCATCATTATCAGGGTCAATTTGAAATACCTTTTGGATTAGGAGATGCTAGAAGGTCTACTAACGTCCCTGGAGGCAAGATATGTGAGGGGGTGAAAAATCTGGGCTTCTGTATTTTGGGGAGGTTAAAATCTGGGGTCTAAACAGTTGAGGGGACTAGGTATGTCTAGCCAATCGAAGAGAAGAATTAGAAAGGGCGTGATAACTGTCTTCCAGTAGCTGAGAAGCTGTCACAAAGAAGTGGGCATTGATTTATTCTCCAAAGCACACGAGGACAAAAGGACAAGAAGGAATGGGTTATTGTTAATGGCTTATTAAAGATCTCTCTCCAACCTTAAAGGGAGGAGCAATTTCCTGACAGTGGGAGCAATTAATCAGTGGAACAGCTTGCCTCCCGAGTTGTGGGTCCTCCTTCACTAGAGGTTTTCAAGAAAAAAAAGGACATTCATTTGTCCAGGATGGTATAAGGACCTTCTGCTTGAGCACTAGAAGGGGGCTAGAAGACTCCCAGCCCTGTGATGCGATGATTCTGACTTGGTCTTAAGGGCTCTTCGCCACAAAGAGAGGACTGCAGATATTAAGGGAGGCGTTTTTGCTTCCATCCCTCCATCAGTACTGAAGTTTTGCCTTCATTCTTTTTTATTCTTCCTGTTGATATTGCAGAGCCCAGCACTTGATAACAACTTTACGTTGTTTCTTTTTAAACAAAAAACAAAAAACCCTAAGCGCTTGTGTCCCTGTCCTTCCAGGCAGTCAGAAATGAGGGTGCCAGTGTGGTGGTGCACTGCTCCGATGGCTGGGATCGCACGGCCCAAGTCTGCTCTCTAGCTTGCCTCCTTCTGGATCCCTTTTATCGGACGTTGAAAGGATTCATGGTAAGCAGAAAACCTTTCCGCTGGGTCCGCTTTTTTAAGGGCTTCACCCTGTCAGGCCTGCCCCAGTCTGATCGCTTAGGAAAGAAAGACCCTCAACTTCCTTTGATTGAAGAGAAAGATCCTCAGCCAGTCGGAAGTTGCCGAAGTATTTTGAGAACGCTTTGGGGTAACCCACATTCTTTCTCAGGGTACCTTGCCTTGGATGCTGGTATACAAACTGGGGCTGAGCTTCAGTCATTCCCCCTCCCTATTTCTCATCACGTACAGCCAGGGGTGTCCAACCTTGGCAACTTTAAGACTTGTGGACTTCAACTCCCAGAATTCCTCAGCCAGCTTTGCTGGCTGAGGAATTCTGGGAGTTGAAGTCCACAAGTCTTAAAGTTGCCAAGGTTGGACACCCCTGACGTACACACACAGCTTTATTGCCCAGATATTCCCCCTTCCCCCAATTTCTTCTAGTCTTTGAGGGCAGGATGCCTGTGAGGCACCAAGCCAGGCCTGGCAGAACGGACACACACCCTGGAGTGCCTCTACAAACCTGTGCCTGTGTACAGGCAATTCTCATTTAGTGACCATCTAAAAGTATGATGAAAAGGAACTTCGTGTTCAATCTTCAAATTTGCAGATCTCTAATGCAAAATGAAAGCTGAAGTCAGATCATAAACAGGGTTGTGGTTTCACTTAGTGTCCACTTCATTGAATGACCAAGTTTCTGGACTGAGTTGTGGTACATATTACACATGTGTAGCTCTATGCATGTGCAGGACTGTAGAGATTCATGTGTGTAACATGGCTGCATGGACTAGTGTGTGATACATAGTATAGGTACTCCTTGACTTACGACCACAATTGAGCCCAAAATTTCTGTTGTGAAGCGAGGCAGTTGTTTAAGTGAGTTTTGCCCTGTTCGCAGTTTCTTGCCGCAGTTGCTGAGTGAATTGCTGCAGCTGTTAAATTAGTAACGTCGTAAAGTGAATCTAGCTTCCCCATTGGACTTTGCTTGTCAGAACGTCACAAAGCTGATCACAACAACCATCACAAATATGGGCCAGTTGCCAAGCACCTGGATTTTATCACATGATCCTGGGGACGTTATAACCATCGTGGATGGGGAAAATGGTCACAAGTCCACTTTTTTTCAGTGCTGTGGTAACTTTGAACGGTCACTAAAGAGTGATTGTAAGTCAATGACTATCTGTAGAACAATATTATTGTGTATGCATTATGCAATAAATGATCACATATCATGTCATAGCTGCCTGGAGTTCTGGGAATTGAGTCTTAAAATTTTCCAAGATTGGACATCCTTGGCTTAGAGAAAGGTTCTGGACGAGCAAAACTCTTTTCACCAAGTTTGCTTGGACCCCTCTCTTTCTCCCCAATCTGTTTCCACCAGTCTTTCAACAGAAAGGACACGTGGAATGTCTTAATGACACTTTTCTATTTTGCTCACAAGCTCCTTGGGGAAGTGGGGTTATCTAGAAATTCCTGGATCAGCCCTGGTATGCAAAACATTTCAAGTTCAAACTTGAAATACTTGAAATACTTGCATACTTTTCTTAAAGCTGTTCCCATGTTGTTTCAACCATTCTGGAAGAATTCCAAACCCCAAGTGGCCCTTTGTACGCTCTGAGCATTTCAAATGTGAAATAGCTTGCATGCCCTTAATAATCCTTCTAATAAATAAAGAAATCTTATTGAAGGGCATCCCAGGCTGAGGAAACATATTTTGGAAGTTTTAATTTTGAGTGGAAACATATGTACCTGACTTAGGGACCAAACTGGGAGGAAGAAAAGCTGGTGGTGCAGCAAATCTTTGGAAAGAGAAATCCTATTTTTATATCCCAAGACTGCTTGCTCTCTTTATCTATGTCCAATTTCTTTTTCAAATTGAAATTACATCTGAGGACACTGAAATTTCATTGATCTGCGTGGATTTTGCTGTGGATAATACAGCTGAAGAATTTTTGTTGCTTTTATTATGTACTTTGATATGTACTAAGTTGTGTTTCCATCACCTTTGAATTATTCCTGTTAACCATCTTGACTGCCGTCTGTTGGTGGGAAGGCTGTCCTTGGAGCTGTCTGAGCTTGGTTGTTTGCTTGCAGACATTTCATTACCCAACATATGTAGAAGGCAGGCAGAAGACTAACAAAGATCATCCCTGAACCCAAACAAGCAGTACGATAACATGATGAGGGCCCTTACTCAACCATAGTTTCCACTGGAAAACTGTGAGCATATTAGACCAAGCTAAATAAAGAACAAAACAGTGAGGAATTTCTGGAAGCTTGGTATTCAGACATATCAACTATCAATTGACACCTAGAGATAAACCACATTTACGCATCATCCAAAAGAGAGCAGAAAAGGCTAAGAAGAAACCAAAAAAAGACCAGAACACATCCTCTGCAACAGCCAACAGCAGATAAGTAGGGAATAACACCAGACTAATAATCAACCAGAAAACAATACCCTAATCAAGGACCTACCAGTACCAAGGAGGAAACCACACTCTCACCAAAGTGGCAGGACAAACTACATGCTTACAAGCACTGATTGTGTTATCTGGTTGGGTAATGAAATGTCTTCACCATAATCAGAGAGTGCCAAGGATCCCACAGTTCAACCCTGAGTTACATCTATTCTCTTCCATTATTCTTGATTGAAAGGTAGGATTTGAATTATATAAATATTGCCACATTATAATGCCATATTTCTGTTTTCCCCCTCTTTCATTTAAACATTAAAGGTTCTGATAGAGAAGGAGTGGATTGCGATGGGCCATAAATTCTCACACAGGTAAAAATAGGTTTGTGTATTAGAATTATAAATGTGGAATAAGAAGTCTTCTTTTCTGCTTGGAGCATGATTAACAGAAAGAAATAGCTCCTAAACTGGGGCTGTGTGTGTGTGTGTGTGCGCGCGCAAGTTATAAAAGACAAACCATGGGGCAGGCAAAGGGAAAATAAGAATAAAAAAATAAGGATCTCTGAACTTTTCCTCACAATACTGCATATGGATTGTGAAGATAATGGAATTAATAAAAATGATAAGATTGACTTGTTTGATCAGGGATAAGATAACAAGTATGTTTATTGAAGTCTGGAAAAATTTTATGGACCTATTGCTGAGAATGGAAAAAAGGGTTTTTGCTGATTTATGGATTTGCTGTTTTAAAAAGGGTTGGATAATGGGAAGAAGGAAAATATGTAAGTTTGAAGAGGGAAGTGAGAAGATTTGGTTTTACTGCTGTAAAAGATATTGGAAGTCACTACATATTTTTCCATTCCTGTTTCTATTTGCTTTATCATTTTTTCATTTTACTTCTTCTTTAATTTTACTTCTTGTTCATCTTTGATATGCAAGAAGACTTTTTAATTAAAATTATTATTTCAAAAAGAATATTCCAATTCTTCTGTTATTCTAACATTTGGAAAATTGCTGGTGGAGAGGAAAACTCAAATTATTTGGGGGCAGCTGAAATTGGCACTAAAAGGGATTCGTTCTCCATTTCCACATCTTTTTGGCTCCTTTTGTGCTCGCTTAATCTCATTTCATACCTTTCAGCAAAGCAGGATTGACTTCTGGACTGCAGTTTTTATAGAATCTGTTTAGAACAGGGGAAAAAGGGATTAGGGAACCCCTGTGGAGCTGTTACCTATTTGCAATTCTGCATGACATTTTGCAAATACGACCTTACGCTTGCAGTTGCAACTATCACATCCTCACTGCGGACGCATTTGGCAACCAGTTTGCATTTATGACCGTTTGTAGTGGCCTGCGATCGTGTGATCATGATTGGCAACTTTTTTTGCGGATTTCCAGCAAATAATGACCATTGGGGAAGCAGGATTTGCTTAACAGCTGTGGCGATTCCCTTAATGACTGCCATGAACATTGTAAAATTGGCTCCAACTCCAACCACAGCGACTTGGGTCTGAAAATTCTGGTCCCAATTATGATCATAAGACGAGGACTACCTATTTTTATTTTGTATTTGGTCCTGGAGGAGCTGAGATCAATTTAGCTTCAGCATCCTTGCTGCACCACCCAGCAATGAGGAAACAGGATTGACTGCAATTTAAAATAATTTATTTTGGTAATTGCCTACCCTTAATGGCTGCTAAATGAATGGCTGTAAGTCGAGGACTGCCTGCAAGCACCACATTCACTGCATTGCTGCTGCTTGTTTTTTGGTCTCTCCAGGTGTGGCCATCTTGAAGGGGATCCCAAGGAGGTCTCTCCCATCTTCACACAGTTCCTTGAATGCACCTGGCATCTCATGCAACAGTTTCCTTGTGCGTTTGAATTCAACGAGCGGCTGCTTTTTGAAATTCATGATCATGTCTATTCCTGCCAGTTTGGCAACTTCCTAGGGACCTGTCAGAAGGATCGAGAAGATCTAAAGTGAGTCCTATACACAGAATCTTGAGTTCCCTCTGTTTCATGGAATAGCTGTGGTGGCACAGTGGTTAGAATGCTAATTCTGCTGACTGCAGCAGTTCGATTCTCTCCAGCTCAAGGTTGACACAGCCTTCCATCCTTCTAAGGTCAGTAAAATGAGGACCCAGATTGTTAGGCGCAATATGCTTGGCAACTGACTCATATTTATGACGGTTGCAGTGTCCTGAGGTCATGTGATCACCTTTTGTGACCTGACAAACAAAGTCAATGGAGAAGCCAGATTCACTTAACAACCTTCTTATTTACTTAACAATTACAGTGATTTACTTAACAACTGTGGCAAGAAAGTTATAAAATGGAGCAAAGTTCACTTAACAAATGTCTCATTTAGCAACAAAGTTTGGGCTCAATTGTCATAATTTGAGGATTATCTATATTAGAAGGAGAACATTCTGTGCATGTGGCTTGGCCTCAAAATTCAGAGCCACAATAGTGCTGAGATTGGGATGATTAAAGGTTACTCAAAGCTCTGAGAAGGCCATTAAATGGCTCTTAGTCATGATCATCACCAAAGTTTCCAGTACCAGGTCAATATGTCCTTTCGATGCCAGTTGCTCAAGGAAACAGGAAAGTAGCTGAGGGCAGGACAAGAATTAATGGATGGAAACTTCTATCCTTCTAAAAGGAGGACCCAGATTGTTAGGAGCATATATACTGACTTTGGAATCGCTTAGAGAAGGCTGTAAAGCAGGGGTGGGATTCCACCTGGTCGGACCGGTTCTATAGAACCAGTTGTTATGATTCTGCCCAGTTCAGAGAACTGGCAAATCGCGCCACTGGCTGGCCCCTCCCCTCCCCGCCCACTCAAACTCCTTACCTGGCATGTGCGCTGTCAAACTTGCTTACGTTTGGTAAGTTGCTATTTTTCCTTCTCCCCCCGACCATCAGCTGTTCTGTGCTGGGAGATTTAGATTAGCTAGAAAGCAGGAAATGGTTGGATTTGTTGAGTTCTAGCTAATCTAAAAGCAGAGCTGAACCTTCCTTAGGACGGAAGCTTCTATTTTTCAGTGCAGATTCAAGTAGCACATTGCAGAATGGTAGATCTCTGAATGAATCTGTGATTCTGCGAGCAACTCAATCTGCCTGCCTGCTTTGCCTGATTTTGAGTAAAAGTTGCTCTTTCTTTTATAAAAAATTCAATATTTACATAAATATTTATAATATTTTCATACAAGCCATGCCCAGCCAGTCACATGACCAGCAAGCCACACCCACAAATTAGGCCACGCCCACAGAACCAGTTGTTAAAAAATTTGAATCCCACCCCTGCTGTAAAGCACTGTGAAGTGATATATAAGTCTAAGTGCTATCACTATTAACATTAAGAACAAAACTCGCTATCTTTTTGGAGAAGGAGAGTTTGATACATGTACAGTATATCACAGAAGTGAGTACTCCCCCTCACATTTTGTAAATATTTAAGTATATCTTTTCAAGAAATGACCCAATGTAAGCTAGTGAGTATACAGCTTGTACAACAGTGTCAATGTGCTGTCTCCTCAAAGTAACGCAACCCACAGCCATTAATATCTAAGCTGCTGGCAACAAAGGTGAGTACACCCCTAAGGGATAATGGCCAAATGGGGCCCAAAGGGTCAATATTTTGTGTGGCCACCATTGTTTTCAAAACAATTTTCGGCACGAGAGCCCCAAAGGGTTAAGCCACCACTGGCCTAGGCAATCTTTATGTAGAGCAACAATTCATTTTTTCAGATCCTCAAAGAGTATATTGCCATGTTGAACTTCCAGTGACCAGTAGGAGAGAGTGAGAGCGATAACACCAGATTTAACCCACCTGCTCCCCCTTCACACCAAAGACCTTATAACACTAACAAGTCACATGACACCAGGGAGGGAAAACAACTCCTAGGGCCCCATTTGGACATTATCCCTTAGGGGTGAACTCCCTTTTGTGGCCAGCAGTTTAATGGCTGTGTGTTGCGTTATTTTGAGGGGACAGCACATTTACACAAGCTGAATACTCACTACTTTACATTGTGTCATTTCTTCAGTTTTTGTCACATGAAAAGATATACTTAAATATTTACAAAATGTGAGGGGTTGTACTCACTTCTGTGATATACTGTAAATGTGTGGCACACAAGGGAGCTTTGATGTGGGCTCTGCTAGAGCTACATGCAGTGTCCCCACTGCGTCCATATATATACCTTTTTAGAAAGTTTTAATGACAAATTCATGGAAGAAAAGAGTCTCATGAAATGCCCACAGCTAAGAAATAAGGGGGTCCTTGGATGCATCAGGTAGAAAACAGGATGTTGGACAACGTTTTAACCTAGTTTAGCAAGCCTCTTAAACCAGGATTTGGATTTATCCCAAGTGTGGATTCCGAGGAAGTAATTTGGAGCAGATCTTTGCTTGGTGCAGGTAGTCCTTGATTTGTGACAGGTTGACGTAGTGACAGTTACGATGGAACCCCCCCCCAAGTTCTTACAACCAGTTCTGATGCCTCCCATGGTCATGTGACTGCATTTCAACTGCTCGGCATCTGGCCCTCAATTGTGGCTTTCAGCACCTTAAAGTCACCTGATCACAATTTGCAATGTTTTTGTTGTAAACATAGCAAACAATGGGTTTGCTTAATACTATTGCATTCACTTAGTGACCAAGCAAAAATGGTTGTGACCCATTTTAAAATCATTCTGACTTAGCAGCCATAATGGGCAAGCTCCATTGAGTTCACAAGTCAAGGAGTACCTGTTTTTCAGTTAGCATTCTGCCTGGGGAATTCTGGGAATTGAAGTCCACTCATGTTTACGTTGCCAAGGTTGAGGAACTCTATTCTAATACTAGCGGCTTCAAGACTAGGTGGGGTGAGGATGGGAGACCACAAGGAGTTCCTGGAAATGAGTTATCCAGGGCTGCTGGGGGGAAAAACACCCCCCAAAAAACATTATGGCTGACTAGGGAATTCTGGGAGTTGAAGTCCACCCATCTTAACATTACAAAGGTTGAGAAACACTGGCTTAGCAGATGAAGCAAATAAGAATGAAGGTGATTCTGCTGTGATTGCTGTGATTCTGTCTATCCTGAAACTTCGTCATAAGGAAGGAATCTCTCTGCAACTCTAATGAATGGTGAAAAAGTGTGAAGAAATGGCAGTTAAAAGTACCACTGATACTTTGCCCTCCTTTTTTGAATGAACTATTTGAGACTGTACAACCTCCGAGGCTGGTTCCCTGTAATCTAAACGACAGGTTCCCCAACCATTGAGAGTTGTTTTGCTGCTGTGCTGATGTTCTTCTTTGCTCCCTTATTTGCAGAATCTTTGAGAAAACACATTCCCTGTGGCCTTTTCTCCTGCAGAGGAAGCTGGAATTCAGAAACCCACTCTACAAGGGATACGCTGCTTACACATCTCTCCAGCCCAATACGCTGCCCTTCAGTTTCCAGTGAGTTACGACTGGGGAAAGGAGAAGCTTGAACGCAGATAATCCCACTGTGCATGCTGTTTAATGTTTATGAAATATTAAATCAAAAGCAGATCAAGAAAGAGATTTTGTTAGAGAGGAGAAACTCTGCTTTTTATAGTTTAGGAATAAGTTCTGGGCTCGTTTGAATCTAGTCACTTTTGAACCACCAATACAGGTAGTCCTTGCCTTATGACCACAATAGATCCCAAAATTTATGTTATTAAGTGAGTTTTGGCCCATTTGATGACCTTTCTTGCCACAATTGTTAAGTGAATCACTGCAGTTGTTAAATTGGTAACACAGTTGACTTTGTCAGAAGGTCACAAAAGGGAATCACACGACCCCAGAACACTGCAAATGTCATAAATATGACACAGTTGCCAAGCATCCGAATTTTGATCATATGATTGTGGGGATGCTGCAACGGTCAATAAAGATTGCAATATACTTATATATGGCTTCACAGTGCTTTTACCACCCTCTCGAAGCGGTTCACAGAGTCAGCCTCTTGCTCCCAACAATCTGGGTTCTCATTTTACCCATCTCGGAAGGATGGAAAGCTGAATCAACCTTGAACCAGTCAGGATCAAACTCCTGGCAGTGGGCAGAGTCAGCCTGAAGGGCTGCTTTTCTAACCATTGTACCATTGCCGCTGTCTTTTTTTGAAGTAACCAGCATTAAACTACAAATCCTTGCTTGGGTTGTAATAGGAAACTCTGGTTTAAAGTTTTTGAGATTATAGCATAAGAAAAGGGAAGTGGGAGGTAAATGCAGTGGTAGAAAATGTTTATTTACTGATTAATCAAGTTTGGTTTATTAAACCAAGGTTTATGGCCAAAGTATCCCCAAAGGTTATTTTGTAATATCTGGAGAACTTAATCTCTAGGCGATGAAGCAACTGTGTCTTAATTGCACAATTCCAAAGGAGCCTAAAAGCATATACTGGATCTCCAAATTTTGCAGCCATTTGCTTCATGGACATGATAATAATAAGGTGTAATTGTCTTTCTTTGCCTGAAGCAAAAAGGTTTTTATGCCAACCCATTTTTCACTTAGTTGGAAACTCTGCTGCCACTTATGACAAACTGAAGTTAGGTTAGCAATAGGCGATCCATCTAAGATTGATGGTTATCGGACTATGGATTGATTACAGTGCAAGTTAACCCTCACGTTGGGTAGCAGAAGGGAAACCAGGCACCTTCTTCTTCCAAGCCTTGCAGCTTGATTCCATCAGAGCTGTTGGATTAAACTTGCTTCTTCCTTTAAGGCAGTCATTCTTGATCCAGCAAAGATGAGGACAACTTCCTTCTGCTCCCTTCTCTTTCTCTTGCAAGTTTGAACATTTGAAGGATCTCTTAACTATTGTTTTCTGTTACTTTCTCTCTCTGAGGTTCTGGTGTGGCATGTATAACCGTTTTGATAAAGGGATGCATCCCAAGCAATGTATTCTGGATCATCTGCTTAGCTGCACCAGCCAGAATTTGCAGATGGAAAATAACACTGCAGACCTGGAACACGTGAGTGGAGTGCACCTGATACCCCTTGAACCCCCAACTTCATTTTGCAACATCTGTTCAGCTATTCTGCATTGCAAGGGGCAGAAGAATCCCAAAATTGTATCTAGAAGAAAAATAACACGGAAACATTAGCATCTCATCAACCTTTTCTCTGGCTTGAAGTATACAAGACCAGTTCCTTCTGTACTACAAATTAAGAAGGGGCTGAAAAGTTGGTTGGTTTTCTAATTTTATTTATTTCAGTTTTTTGTCTAGGACATTTTGGGCCCTTTTGTAGAATTTTGTTGGTTTTCATTGTACAATAGCAATAGGACTTAGAGGTATATATTGCTTCACAGTGCTTTACAGCCCTCTCTAAGCGATTTACAGAGTCAGCCTCTTGCCCCCAACAATCTGGGTCCTCATTTTACCAACCTCAGAAGGATGGAAGGCTGAGTCAACCTTGAGCCGGTCAGGATTGAACTCCTGGCAGTGGGCAGTAGTAGCCTGCAATACTGCAATCTAACTACTGTGCCACCATGGTTCATACTAGTATTTAATATTATTGTAAGCTACTAAGAGCACAAATCTAAGAGCTTCCTCAAGTAAGCCATCTGAAGCTCTGTGGAAAAAAGCCAGGATGTAAATCTTAAGGAATAAAAAGGTATGAGAAGTGCCCCCCTTCTGTGTGTGTGTGTGTGTGTGTATCTCTGTGTATGTGTGTGTTTGAGAGAAGGACAGAGACCCCAAGAGAGAAATAAGTATTGCCTCTCTCTGCCTTGGGAGTCATAGGTGCTCATCCAATTGCAGAAAAAGACAGCAATACCAAACAATAACTTTTTCCATGGTGGAGTTAAGTTTTCTGTTTGTTTTACCAACATTCCCATATTTTTATCGCTGTGATTTAATCCTTCCTTTCTACCTATGCAGAAATTGCTTCTCTCAGACGGGCTCCTGCCAAATGAAACACCTGCCTTCTCCAAAGGGATTGCCTCTTCGCTGGACAGTTCCACCTCCCCTATGCTCAACACCCCCCAGGACTATGACACCCCTGTGCTGCTGGCCAACAGCACTATCGTTAGGAAAGAAGGCGACAGACCCGATGGGCAGGTGATAAGCGAAGTGGGCCTCACTCCTCCCACCGACACCCCAAACGGCAACGGCTGCAGCCCAAGCACCATCCACAGCGTGCCTCTTTGGGGCAGTGACCAAGCAGATCTCCAGAGGGCCTGAAGCGATCTTCACCTCTGCTGGAAGAATCGTAGCAAAGGGGCAATAAAGGCTGTGAGATCCGCGATGCTGTGCTGGGAACACCACCTCACTGACCCGTGGCCTACTGTTGTATTCTGTGTTCTCAAGGTGGAGGAGGACAGAGTCTGGTGGGGACTTTGGGGCAAACTCCCAGAGGTTAGGGATAATGCTGATTTAGGGGCTGCCACAGTTCATTCAAGCCAAATAGATTTCCCAAACGTTTGTTTTGGGGGGGGGGGAGGAACAGATGTTCCCTCGGCCAATTGATGCCCTTGTTGGGTCCCGTGGCAGGTGACCTTTTCTAAGGACGAGGAGAATTTAGATAGCTAAAGGATGAAATGCATCCGTGTACTTCAAAAGGAGGCTCCCAATTCCTTGAGTTCCACCGGAGGGCAGGGTTGCTTCTGAGTAGCCCCCCTCATCCTTCTGCGAGCCCCTTTCTCCCATTTGGTCCAGCGGTTGGCAAGGTGACCTTGATCGTTGTGGTGCAGTATTTGGAGCGTGTGGGTTTTGGTCTTTGCAGGACCTTCCTGTCTCTTGTGTCTTTTGTTTAACTCTTCTGAACAGGCCCCGCCTTCTTACTAGTTCTCTTCATGGTCCATGGTCTTGAATGTGTTTGTGGCATGTTAGGATAAAAACTTAAGGCATCTGCAAATGTCACGATGGTTCGTTTATCATCTGGTGTCACTTTGGAGAATGCTTAGGAACCTGGCTGTAGGAGAAGGAGTGTGAGAAGAATTTTAAAAAGATTACTTCTGCCTGTGGCTACGTAGGGATTCTAGGCTGATCCCTCTTTTAACCCCACCCACCCCAGGTTCTGCAGGTCCTTCTACTTTGTCCAAGTTATCAAGCATCTTCCTTGGTTTAAGTGCCAGATTGCTTTCTACTCAAGCACTCAAGAATATCCTACCTAATTATCAGAATGGACCTGTACCTCCTTAGCAGCAAAGCTTCCACAAATTGAATGCCTGCCTGAAGCTTCACTAAGAGTCTGACCTGGACCAGAATGCATGTTTCACGCATGTTTTGAACTGAAAGGAAACCCGCGTTTCCTGTTTTGTTATTTAGGGGAGGGCTTAATGCCAGCAAGGAAAAAGGCCTCTGGAGTCCATCAACAGAAGCACATGCAGAATCTGTGTTACTTTCTACTTAGTGACACAGATGAAAAAAACTTATTGGGAGAAAACAAACTTTCACCCTTCATATTCTCTGAAACAAGGAAATGACCGTGGATTTTATGAAGATCCATCTTCCTGGAAAAGAGGAGACAAAACACACTTGAGAATGTCCCTGAATCAAGAATTCCAGCTCTGGGTTAGCTTACAGCTACAAAAATACATGGGTTGAGGCTTGGAGGACCTCTAATAGAGAAAGAACAGTTTTCCCTTGATAAATAATTAGTTCTTCCAACATAATTTTATTGGATCCTGCACATCTATACTATATCTTCCATTTTCTGCTGCATCAGTGGATCAGATCACAGTAACATTCCCCGATTGTTTTAGTAAAGCAAATGTTTCTCCTAAGGAGAATCACCTCGACATCCTTGTTCCAAAACTATAGGGGTGTTTCTTGCTCTTCAGCTGCCTTTGGTGCTGAGTTTCAGGATGTCCTTTCACACACGCCCCTTCATGGAAATACTGTCGTCTTTAGGAAAGCAAATGGACTTGAATCCTTGCAGGGCAAAATCCTGGAATCAGGCAGCTTTCAAAAAGTGTTAAGTACGCGTTTCAGAGGATAGTGTTTAGTAACCTTTCAAGGAAGTGTGTTGCACATATGTGTGTATGCACATGCTCACACCATTGTTGTCTTCATTGCGGCACTTCAAAACTCCCTGGAATACTATTATCCAATATGTCTATTGGTGTGGTTTGAATGGCTTGTGAGCAAAATATCTGAAATATTTTTGGTTATAGCATCCCAGTAAAATTCATCATCTGATGAACTCAAATAGTGCAGGAAGAGAATTTGACCAATTGCATGGTTGCCTGTCCACTTTAAAGTATCTCTTCATTGTTATGTGTGTCTGTGTTGTCAAACAACATCCTTGTTGACGTCTGTGATGTTTTTTGTATTCCAAGGTCTAACAAATTGTAAAGTGAACATACAGAGATTTCTTTTGAAAGGGTTTGCTGGTTCCCTTTTGCAGATAGTTAAAACTGTATTGCATATCCAGGCTGAAATATTTTTCAGTCCCTATAAAGTTTGACTGGCTGTATTTTCGTCTTGCAAGATTGTCTAAAACCATGTGATCAGAGACTTTTGATAACTCATCCTGAACGTGCGTCATGAGTCCACTTGAAGACCTGCTAAAATAAAAGTAAAAATATTAGGAGATTATAGTTGTGTATATAAAGATATATTGCTGCAAGTCTTATGGTAACTTAAATTTGTAAGTATTGTTTTTTTTTTTAATTTCTTATAAAAATAATAAATTCCTCGTGTTTCTAAAATGAGTCAGGGATGGTTTCTTGGATCTGTGTTGTATTGAGGACCTTTTAAAATAAGATCGGCCTTGAAGACATTCTGGGCCCAGCACATATTTCAGAAAGAACTTTTTCATAATTGAGTTTTTCTAGGTAAAGGATTTTTTTTGTCCTCTCCATGGAACATTCCAACCTCTAAAAATGATCTGTTTATGTTCTATAGGTAAGTTTTCTTCATAGACTTTCTCTCCATCTCCCTCTTTAATTTAGGATAGATTTGCTGAATGTGGCTCATCTGCTTGTTGATCAGGTGTCCCCTGGAGCTCACAATGAGAAAAAATACCTTTTCCTCAGCCAGGCCTGTTCATGAGTACAGTAGTCCTCGACTTACAATAGTTCATTTAGCAATGGCACTGAAAAGAGTAACTTATAACTGTTTTTCACACATACACGGCCATGTGACCACACGGAGAAGCTAGATTCACTTAATCTTACTAATTTAACAACTACAGTGATTCATTTGACGTGTAGCAAGAAAGGTCGTAAAATGGAGCAAAATTTGCCTTAATTTGCCCTGAATGTCTCATTTAGTAACAGAAATGTTGGGCTCAATTTTAGTTGTATGTTGAGGACTACCTATACTTGCAGAGCACTCAAAGCACTGAGAAGGCCTTTAAATGGCTCTTAGTCATAATGGTCCAGTATTGAGTCAATTTGTCCTTTCATTGCCAGTTGCTCAGGGAGACAGGAAAGTAGCTGAGGGCAAAACAAGAAGTAATGGATGAGACTTTTCAAGGAGAGATCCAACCTAGAACTAAGGAGAAATGGTGAGGTTGAGTATGAACAATTAATGGCATGCTTGCCTCCAGAAATCGGGTGCTCCATCACTGGAGGTTCTGAAGAAGAGATTTTGGACAACCCTTTGTCTGGAATGGTATACAGTCTCCCTGAGCAGGGGGTTTGACTCAAAAGACCTCCAGAGACTTGTCCAACTCTTATGCTGTGTTTTGTGTGTTGTGCAAGAGGTCCTTTCTGGGGGCACTTCACTGGCCCTTGTGCTGGATGACCACCACAAAGTTGTTATGAGACTGAATGCAAACAATGGCTTCAATCTAGAAGAGATTCCTTCCCACAGTCAAGGAGAGGGGGCTTGCAAACCTCCTCAAAGAATTGGAGAGGAAAGAAGGGCAGGGACCTTCTAATGAGACTTACCTTCTGTCCACTCCACTGGCTAATTGTATTCTGAACTCCTAGCTTTGAACCTCTTGTGGATAGTTTTCCCTAAGTCCTTGCAGAGAAAGTTTATTTTTTTTATACCTAGTCCCACGGAACCTAGTTTGAAAGACCTCACGCTAGATCCTCTGAGACAGACACATACTTAAAACTTGACCTCAGGACTTTAACATCAATTAATTTTCTCCTGAGGTATAGGGCAGTCTTATTTTATGTGCTTTATTGGATAGAGAACACTAAATGCAAACGTCTCCGTTCAGTTTAAGATTTTCATTGCTGGATCTACTTTGTATTGTGAAACTCAAATTAACATTTATTTACTGACACCCACAATTGAGATCAGAATTTCTGTTGCTAAGCAAACACGGTTAAGAAAGTCACACCTGGTTTTACAATCTTTTTTGCCATGCTTGTTAAGAGAATCAGTTGTTAAGTGAATCATGCAGTTGTTAAATGAACCCAGCTTCCCCTTTGCTTGTTGGAAACCAGCTAGGAAGATTCATATGACCATATGGGATGCTGCACTCATACATGCATGCCGGTTGCCAACCACCCAAATTTTGATCATATAGGGATGCCATTGTAACTTCAAACATTTTCTGAAGGAATGTTTGTAAGTCAAGGACTATCTCTAATTTAGAAAATTGCAGAAGACCTGCTTTTTAAACTTCAGCACCTTGAGGATGTGTGGACTTCAACTCCCAGAATTCCCCAACCCATGCCAATAAATGTTCAGTATTGGTGTCAATTTTATTGTGGTTCCAAGTCTTCAGTAATTTTTTTGAAAATATAAGTCTCCTAACCATCATTTATAAAATGAGTCAATCTCAGTGATACAAATTAAAAGAGAGATGCATTCTTCTTGGCATCTAATAAATTGCAAAACCAAAAATACTTTGAGTGATCTTTTGAAAGAGATCTAAAGTGACATATTCTTTGGGGGGTGGGGGTGAATTTACAAGAAGAAACAACTGGAGAAACTCCTGTCCAAACCCAGAGGAGGAGAACTGCAAGGAACCTGCTGAGGCAGGAAACCCGATGCCATTAAAATCAAATGCCTGTCCAGTCTCTTCTTAAAAACCTCCAGTGATGGAGCTCCTACAACTTCTGGAGGCAACTTCTGTTCCACTGGGTGATTGCTCTCACTTTTAGGAAGTTGCTCCTTGACTCCAGGTTGCTTCTCCCCTTGATTAGTTTCCATCCGTTGCTTTTTGTCTTGCCTTCAGGTGCTTTGAAAAATAAGTTGATCCCCTTCTCTTTGTGGCAGCCCCTCACTTTGCAGATTTTTGTGAGAGTGAAATTCTTGGGTGGGCATACATTTTGCAGGAGAGGTAAAGCAGCTGAGAATTGGTCTAAAATATTCCTGGCCTTTCTGCACTATACATACACGTCACTTTGCATTTGCGTTTTTTTTAAAAAAAGTGAATTACATCTGTGACATCTCTCACAGAAGTCATTTGCTGAAGCTCTGATCTTTAATGGTGATGGACTGACTACCACATAGAGGTTTTAGGAGATTTTCATTTCAACACATCAAAACAATGTTTCCCTGCTTGTAATAGCAATAGCACTTCTTAGACTTATATACCGCTTCACAGTGCTTTACAGCCCTCTCTAAGTGGTTTATAGAGTCTGCCTGTTGCCCCCACAAATCTGGGTCCTCATTTTACCGACCTAGGAAGGATGGAAGGCTGAGTCAACCTTGAACTTGGTGAGATCTGAACTGCCAAATTGCAGGCAGCTGGAAGTCAGCAGAATTAGCCTGCAATACTGCATTCTAAGGGCTCCCTGAAAATATATTTGTTTAATCTGTCCCCGCATCTGCCTCTCTGCCAAAAAACTAATTTTCCAGGAATCTAACTTGACTCTGGAGAAAAGAGTAAAGATGTACTCAATTCAGCTCATGACTCCATGGGCACAATCGTCTATCCATCTATCTATCTATCTAGATCTAGATCTACATTCATTTTATTTATTTATTTATTTATTCATTCATTCATTCATTCATTCATTTATTTATTTATTTATTTATTTATTTATTTATTTATTTATTTATTTATTTATTTATTTATTTATTTATTTATTTATTTATTTATTTATTTATTTATTTATTTATTTATTTATTTATTTATTTGGTGGACTCTTCTCTAATATGAACTAACCAAGCCTGATCCTGCTTACTGTTTCAGTATCTAATTATTCATTCAGTATTATTCAGCACTTTTCCCTGCTAAGATAAATGTCATCACTAAAATCCCAAGATAGGCTTATGCACCAAATCACCAAGTTGATAGACAAACATTACACCTTAGTTCAGACTCTTCCACCAACCCCTCCCAGTATAGATGGGACTATAATTCCCTTTGTGTTTGTAGGAACTGTAATCCAAACATTTGGTATTAGATTTGTGGGTCAGCATCTGGTAACACTAATCATATAATCAATACTGCTATTTTAAAACCTCAAATTATGTTATCGAGTTTAAGCTTTTAGTGGCAAAGCAAGTTTTCTGTACTTCATTTGGCTCCAATCTTGCATTGAGTTGATCTTCAAAAGCTAAGCAGCGTTGGAATTAATGCTTTGGACAGGGCACTAGGGGATGTTGAAAGCAATAGCAAGCCTCTTTCATAGTGTGGCCCACCAAAAAAAAAAAGATTGTATCTCTAGAAGCCAAGAAGCTATCTTTAACATACATACTTTTATTTAGAATATCTCAGGCATCTGGTGTCACGGACTGTGCTCTCCAAAAGCTGAGATAATTATGGAGACACTAGTGATAATATGCTCGAGACACTTGCTTATTTTTCTAAATTAGGGACACAGTTGTTATCGTAGCATGAAAATACCCTACACTTAAAACGGAACTTGGCATTGGACTGTGTGGTCCAACAAGATGGAGATCAATAGGAAAGGTTTTCCTGTATTTGTCTGTTTAAATGAACAAGAGCAAAGTTATTATTTGGAGAAAGTTAATAATACAGCATATAAATCCGTAATATCAAATGCATTGGATTCCAGAATGTGCTGTTCTATCATGCCCCCTACAGGACATGAACTGCAACTGCAGACATCAACATGGACTGGGTCTTTGGGGAGTAGCATTTCCCCAACTGAAGGCAAAAATTGCACATTAATGGGAGCACTAAAGCTGCCAATTCAAATGGTTTGAAATGTGTTGCAGACTTGAGAACAGCGTGGCCAACTCATACTTGAACTGTGATTCAGTGCTTGCTGTGTGTGGTAGATCTGTTAGTCTTATGACTCCTACCGAGAACCAGAAAAGGTTCGCTGGCTTCTAAATCCTCCTTTTGGTTTGCTGTTTGCTGTCCCATGCAGCACAAACGTCTCGCTGGGAAGACGTGAGAACTTTGGAGGTAAATGGAAAACCACAACAGTGTTTTGGAAACCCAGAGAACAAGCACGGAAGGACGGTCAATGTGATGCAACCCACTTATCAAGTATATACAGCCCAAGATTGCATGTGGTTTTTCTCATTTCTTTGTGGCCCCCTAAAGCCCTACCAACACCCAAATCTGGAAGATTGTGATGCGATTCCATGCTCTTTTGTAGGAGAATCTGTGCAAAAATGATGGTGTAAGCCCTTAAGTGTGCCTTGCTGCTTCTACCCACACTTTTGTTTGGGTAAATCAACTTCCCCCATTCACACAATTGGCATTGCTAGCAACTTATATTTCTTTGCCATCTTTCCTCATCACTTCCTCCATCTTTCTTCACTCAGACAACCTATGAAGATCTTTTGTTATCATATTGAAGTTTTCTCATTTTCTTTTTTCATTGTTTTGTTATTTTACTTATGCTTTGTTTGCACTTTTTTTCTTCCTTTCTTTTTATTGCTGTAAGCTGCCTAGAGTAGTTCCACGGTGGGATAGAAAGTAAATAAATTTGATAGATAAATATTTGGAAGGTTTGGACCTTTTGGCTGGGTATCTGTGAAGAAGCAGTAGGAAAAAAAGGATATGGCAGATGATCTGACAAAAACAATATGATATGGAACAGATGTTCTAATTTCTTTCCCATTTTCTGGTTTGGAAATGTTTCTCTTCAATTTTGAGTAACAAAACAATGCCTTCATGGGTATCAGAACATGAGGTGGAAGATTGTCCAAGATTGTCCGTAGCTCTACTCCACCTCACGACACTATCAACTCTCAACTTCCTGGTTGCCTTGACAAGCCCACCCCACTTTAGTGCCAATTCACAATATCACAAAGTCTGAAAAAGCCCTCAGTTTCTGAGCTAAGTTTGGTTTCCTTAGCTATCTCAAGAGCAAAGTGCCCTGAGGAGACCCCACCAAGCTATTTCTGGGAGTAATGACCCTTCTTATCACCCATGAAAGGGATAAGAGCGGGTATCGGGTCGCTCCTTCAGCTCTGTGGAAGGTTCTGGGGACAGGAATTTCAGAATAAGGACATGAGCAATGACGCAACAAAAAAAAAGTACAGGTCTTCAACTTACCACCATCTATTTAGTGACTGTTCAAAGTTATAACACCACTGGAAAAAGCTATTATGTTTTTCACTCTGAAGACTGTTGCAGCATCATCCCTGTGGTCACATACTCAAATTTCGGACACTTGGTAACTGGCATGTTCAGGTAATCCTCAACTTAGGACCAAAACTGAGCCCAAAATTTATGTTGTGAGAATTTGTTAAGTGAGCTTTGCTCCATTTTTTAAAAAATAAATTTTTATTGAATTTTTCAGAGTTAAAAACAACACAAATACAAAACAACACAACAACAAAACAACACAAATACAATCTTTGTAGTGTTGTGACATCGACTTTCCCAGTTTCTATTATATGTATGTATGCATGTATGTTTGTATGTATGTATGTTTATATTTTTTATTCTTACTGTCCTATTATCCAACCAGTTGTACCATTTTTCCAGACTGTATAATATTCCTTCTCTTCCCTCTCTTGCAATTTCAATGTTTTACCATTTCTCCATAATTTTCTTTATAATCATACTGTCTGTGGGAGTGCTATCTAATTTCCAACTCTGGGCATAGGTTATTCTTGCTGCTGTTAGAATGTGTATTATGATGTATTCAATTTCTTTCTTAAACATTCCTGTGAACATTCCTAGCAGAAACATTTCAGGCTTAAATTCTATTTGAAATTCAGTAACTTCTTGCAACCATGTTCTAATTTTATTCCAGTATTCTTTTGCTTTAGGGCAGGACCACCACATGTGAAAGAAGGTACCCTTGTTTATTTTTACACTTCCAGCATTCAGGGTTCATATTTGGGTATATTTTCACCAATCTTGCTGGTGCTAGATACCAACGGTAAAGCATTTTATAAAGGTTCTCTTTATATGCGGCAGCCACAGTTAATTTATAATTTTGGTCCATAATTTTTCCCAATCTTCTAATTGTATATTATATCCAAAATTTCTCGCCCAGACTATCATTGTTTCTTTAACAGTTTCCTCTTTGAGTTTTGCCCCATTTTATGACATTACTTGCCACAGTTAAGTAAATCACTGCACTTGATAAGATAGTAACCAGGTTATTACATGATCTTGGGACACAGGAACTGTCACAAATATGAGCTGGTTGTCAAGCATCTGAATTCTGGTCACATGATCCTGGGGATGCTGCAAAGGTTCCAATTGTGAAAAATAGTCGTGCCACTTTTTTCAATGCCATTGTAAGTTTGAACGGTCACTATATGAAATGTTGTAAGTTGAAGACTACCTGTATTTAAGACAGTTCAGCATCCTGGGGTCATGTGATCACTATTTGTGACCTTCTGGGCAAGGTAAAGTCAATGGGACAGATTCACTTAACCATGTTACTAAGTTATTAACTTGTGGTAAGAAAGGTTGAAAAATGGTGCAGAATTCATTTAACAACTGCCTCGCATAGCAACAGAAATTTTGGGTTCATTTGTGGTCGTAGGATTGAGGACTAACGGTATGAGTTGACTGTGCTTCAGTTGTACCTCTTCATACATCTTACACACCCTCTGTGAGAGATTCTATTAGCTAGAACTTTTACAGCGCTAGCAGAGAAATCAGAGAACAGATTCCAGTTTGGACCAATCCAACTATGGATGCCAAGTCCCATCATCCTTTAGCATGGCAGGATTGTCATCTTGCACATCTGAAAAATGCCAGATGGAGAAGGTAGCCTTAAACTGTGGGTTTTTTTTCCTTTTAGTTAACCATTGTAATCTATTTTACGCAATTCCATTTGCAGTGACTGATAATAAAAGATGCTCAACCAGGTATTTGCATGCATTACTGCAGCTGCTTTTAATTCCACCATAGCAGCTGCCATGTCTCCTTCTCTGGTCTTTCCTCCTCACCACATGAATATTTGCATGGTGCTTCCCCTTATGTAATTCGTTCTTTTCCAAACCTTACTTTACTGCCTTATGTTCTTTTTTAAAGTCATGCAGCTATTATTGTGCCTTTCCCCCCAAGGGTATTTTATAGCTGCTTTGGAAGCACGGTGGTCAAAAGAGAATCCTATAAAAAGTGTGTGTGTCTAGAAATAGACAGAGTAGATTTTATTCACTTTGGTCAGGTTAAAAAAAAGAAAAGTAAAAGAGAGAGGATAATACCTGTGAGATCCAGTATACAAACATGGAATGAGTAAGCAGAATAAAATAAGTAAAACAGGAATATACACTGTTAAAGTTAACCTTCTTGAGTAAAATCTGCATCTCAATTTCAAAGGGGAAGCTCAAATAAACGAGTGGAATCAAAAGCCAAGCCCTCCGGATCTTGCCTCTGCCCTTTTGTTGTTCCATTCTTGAACATCTTCTTACTGCGCCTCATTTAGTTTGCCCATTATCAATCGTAAGCACTGATAAAGCCTCTTCTGTTTTTCTGATAAAAACCTCTGGTCACTTTTAAAACCAATCTGGCACCACTTGTGGATAGGATCCAAGAATACCTTTTCTGGGATGGGGTGGGCAGTTGGGCTCGGATTTCCTAATCATGAACACAACTGTTTGGTTTAGCTGCATGTGTTGTGTTGTAAATGTTTATTGGCTATGAACACTGCATTAAACCATAACATTGTTTGTTTAATAACTTAAAACTAATGACCCTTCCAAGTTACAACAGTACTGAAAACATGACTTAAAAAAGAGATTTGACAACCCTTTGTCTAAAATGGTACAGGGTCTCCTGCTTGGCGGGGGGGCTGGACTAGAAGACCTCTAAGGTGCCTTCTAGCTCTATTCTGATTGATTGAAAATTTGTCCTTGCATTTACAATTGTTGCACCTGTCCCCAAAATCAGACAATCAGATTTTGGGCCACTGGCATGTATTTATGACGGTTGCAATGTTCCTGGGTGGGTCATGTAATATAAATGCCTCTTTGCAAGATGGGTGGCAGACAAACAACAAGCAAACAAACCAACATTCACCAATTGCAACCTTCTCACCTGAGGGGTGAGGAAAAAACAAGAAATTCCCAGGGCAGTAGGCTAACATTCCCCCCCAACCCCCCCAAAAAAACCCCCAAACCTCCCCAAAGAATCAAAGCTTTTCTGCATTGTAGCTGAGAAAGCTGTGTGGATGTGTTTAGGAAAGAGCTAGAAATGCTATGTTTTCAAAAAAGCTGGACATGCTGCACACTCTGGTTGGTGATGGGCTCTGGATGGTTATCTAACACTTTTCCTTGTGGTTTATTAAACAAACCCATATCTGTTGGGTTCTCACAACATAAACCATGGTTTACATGCCGCCTTAATCTGAGAATTTAACCTCAGGCTTTGCCATCCTCCAGTCTAGGGTCGCCAAACTTGGCTGCTTTAAGCCTGGCGGACTTCAACTCCCAGAATTCCCCAGCCAAAGCTGGCTGGGGAATTCTGGGAGTTGAAGTCCGCCAGGCTTAAAGCGCAAGGTTGGAGACCCTGCTCCAGTCAATTGGGCGCGGGGTTGGACTAGATGACCTACAAGGTCCCTTCCAACTCTGATGATCTGTTATCAGTTGCTCCAAAGTGCTGGCTGAGCCCGACCTCATCCTGCTGTCTCCATAATCATCCCAAGTCCCGCAGATGGGAGCCCGGTGGGCGAAGGAACCCCTCCCCGCCCACTTTCTCCCTTGGGTGGTCCCGTTGAATGGCCGACACCTCAACCAGCTCCTAGTCCCGCGGCTCGAAGAACACCAGGCAAGAGAGGCCGCGCGGCCTCCCTCCGGCGTCTCTCTCTCCCTTTCCGCCTTGCCTTGACGGCCGTCTTAAAAAGCGGAGCGGGCAAGCCCGGACTGAGCTGCCTAACCTGAGACCCCCCGCCCGGCCAACCTGCCCCGCGCGGAAGCCTGGAGCCTTGGAGAAGCCGGGACGCGGGGCTGCTTTCCTCCGTCCGCAGTCCCGGCCTGGTCCGGCCCTTCTCCGGGGGCGACGGGGGTGTCTCCCAGAATGGAAGCTGCCCAGCCGGCGGGGCTAAAATTAGCGCGGCGCTCCCGGCGCAGCTGTCCCGTCCCGTCTTGGGTCGCCTGGCCTGGCCCCCCTCGACGGCTCTCGGCTCTCCGCGGGGACAGGCGAGCGCTCGGGCCAGGCGGTCCCGGCCACCTCACAGAGGCCGGGCTGCTGCGACACAGCCGGGCCGGCCGGCGGGGGCTCCGGCGACGCTCCGTCGGGCGACACGGCAACCTGTCCGAAGGCCACCAGCTCGTGAGTATCGCCTGCCGCCGGGCGGGCGGGCTGCGGGCCTGGAGGGCGCGGGACGGGCGCGGCCGGTTCACACGCGCCCGGCCAGGTTCCCAGCTGGGTGTGGCTGGGGCTCCCTGACCCGTGGAGCGAGGGAAGGGCTGGGCAGGGGGCTTGAGGGGACCCCAAAGGGACTGCAGTTGAACCAGGGGAGCAGCAGCCTGGCTCAAGTGGTGGCAGCCCAACGTGCAAATCTTGGGCTGCTCACATTCTTAACCTGGAGTTGGCATTATCCCATTACCTGGGTTCACCCAAATAGGTGGGATCCTAAGATTAGCCAGAAGTCTGAGTTCTGCCCGAACTGTCCATGAAAGGCAATGCCAGCCCAGTTTCACCTGGTGTGAAGGCCTTTGTTGCAGGAGGTGGGATTCTCTGGACGGGATTTCCTTTTCCCTCTTAAGTTTGGCGAAGTGGTCAGTCTGCTTGGTTTAGGGAGCCTTGCAAAGCAGCCCCCGGAAATAGCAGGTGTGAGGTTTTTCAGCCAGTTCGGGATTCTGTGCTGCACCTGTTGAACGGAAAATGGTCCCACAGCCCCTGCCCCTGCATGAAGGTGGTCTCATGCCCTTCCTTAGGGTAAGGTGGAGCAGTTGGCATGGAGACCGGCCTTTGTGGTCTGCAAGGGACAGCTTTCAGCATAAGGCCCTATGCAGGCCCCCTTACAGGTAGCCTGTTCAAAGTTACAATAGCACTGACAAAAATGACTTGGGACCATTTTTCACCTTTACGACCATTCCAGCATCCCCATGATCAAAATCCAGATGCTTGGCATCTGGTTCATTTTTATGACCGTTGCAGCATCCTGGGCTCATGTGATCTCTTTGTGACCTCCTGACTAGCCAAATCAATGGGGAAGGCAGACTCACTTAACAACCGGGGTGGGACCGGTAGCTCTGAAGAGCAGCAGACACAGAACCGGTTCTGTGTTTGCTGCTGTTTGGCCCACCCGCCCGCCTGGGCTCTTCCCTGTCCTTTATTTCCTGCTTTTTCAACCTCGGCTGCTTTGCGCGGCACAGCTGAGGTTGAAAAAGCAGGAAAGAAGAGGGGTTTCAAACGCTGCACAACAGCCCACAATGTTTGTCAGCTCTTTTGGTGGCACAGCTTACGGTTTTTTTACACGCATGTGCGCGCAAACGTCACTGAACCGGTAGTAACACTGTTTGAATCCCACCCCTGCTGAAAAAACCATGTTACTACAGGTGCTCCTTGACTTATGACCACAATTGGGCCCAAAATTTCTGTTGCTGAAACACAAGTGAATTTTTCCTCTTTTACGACCTTTCAAGCCACAGTTGTTAAGTGAATCGCTGCAGGTGTTAAATTAGTATCCCAATTGTTAAGTGACTCTGGTTTCCCCACTGACTTTGCTGGTGGGAAGGTCGCAAAAGGGAATCCCGTGACCCTGGGACACTGCAGCCATCATGAATACCAGTCGATTGCCAAACATCTGCATTTGGGTCGCAGGTCCCTGGGGATGCTGCAAAGGTTGCCGCTGGGAAAATGGGTCATAATTCTCCTTTTCCTACGGTGGCAAGTAAGGTGGTAAACTGAGGCAAAATTTACTTAACAAATGTCTCACTTAGCAACAGAAATACTTGGGCAAGTCAAGGACTACCCGGATTCAGCAAACCCATGACTAGACAAAGCACCATTAGCATAATAAGCAAATGCATTCTAACCCTGGAGGCTTGGTGTGGTTACCATCTTCCCAGCCAGAGACTCCCAACCACTCCTTGCCTTCAACTCTCCTTCTTCTTTCAAACCTTTCCCTGCTTCCTCTTGTGCCCCGTGACCATGCAGTCTTGGACCACGTAGTCCCGTCATGCCACAGAAATGGTGAGTCGTGGCTTCAGTAATAGTGGAAAGACTTAAAAGATATTGGAATGAATTTATGCATTTAGATCAAAATGGACTTTTACCCAAAAGACAGATTGAAAATAATGTGAGAATTATTTTAGATACGTTGGAGTATTATGAAGTGCACTCAGAAAAACAAATGGCATTGATTTTTTTAGGTGCACAAAAAGCATTTGATAATTTAAATTGGCAATTTATGATATATCAATGCATGAACTTTGGGGGAAATTTATAAATATGATTCAGACAATATATTCCAAACAAACAGCAAAAATGATTGCTAATGGGGACTTGACGGAGAATTTCAGTATAAGAAAGAGTACTAGACAAGGCTGTCCACTATCCCCATTGTTATTTATATTAACATTAGAAGTGCTAAACAGAAATGTTAGACAAGATGCAGATATAAAAGGGATGGAAATTAAAAAAGAAAAATATAAATTACAAGTGCTTGCAGATGATCTGATATTTATCTTAGAAGAACCACTAGAAACTGGTCCCAAACTAATAAGAAAAATAGAAGAATATGGAGAAGTGGCAGGATTGAAAATAAAGAAAGAAAAAACTAAAATACTAATTCAAAAATTTACAGAAAAACAGAAAAATGAGATGGTTAAGAAAGCAAACCTTCAGGTGGGTAAGAAAGTAAAATAGCTAGGAATTTATTTAACAGCAGGATGTGCAACAGTTAAAGAAGATAATTATACAAAATTAATGCAGCGAATTAAGCAGGATTTGGAGAAATTGAAGAACCTGCAGCTATCCATGATAGGAAGAATAGATACTATAAAAATATATTGCCAAAACTACTCTTTGTGTTTCAAACAATTCCTATAAAGTTAAGATTGAAAATGCTGCAAGAATCTAAAACCAATGGGGTTTGGGGTCAGCAGATTTATTATTAGGCATCTGCACTTACTTGGCTGAAAGAGTGGCTAAATCTGAGACATAGAAGATTATTACTATTGGAGGGACATGATCTTCAATTGGAGTGGCATGTATTATTGTGGTATGATAAGAATAAAATATTTCCAAAGACATTATGTAGGAAATGCATTACTTTTAGTAGGGGAAAAAGTCAAAACAAAAAAACTGTAGGAAAATACCAGTCTGACTTTCTACAATGGAAAATGTCAGGCTATTCAACTTTTTCGCATTCAATTAATAAGAATGAACTTCTGAAAACCAAATGTATCAAAAGGAATCCTTTATTGAGATGAGACAATTCATGTAGAAGTTCAAAGCAGCATCTAAGGTCTCTCAGGCATACAGGGAGAGATAAGGGAGTTTAGAACCCCTCCCCTTATCTCGATGTGTATTTAGTGAAACAAAAGCCAGTATGTTAATTCCCCTCCCACCCCTTCTGTAGGAACGATCTTTCTCACAGTTTCCCAGGACATACCTAATTTTCCCCAACCCCCTTTTTAGAACGAACTTTTTCCAGAGATTCCCAGGACATATCTCACTGTGGAGTTTTTATGGTCTTCTCATCTCCTGGCTGTGCCTCTCAGAGGCGATAGGTTCCGGCCATCTGGGTTTCCTCCCTCCATTGTATCATGTGTGGGTTATGCAAATTCAATATAAGATTAAATATATTCAGGTTACATCAAGAAAGGATTTCTTTATCAGTCTCCTTCCCCCTTTTTTCTTCTTCCACCGAAGAAATGACAGATACACGGATCTGACAGAAACATTGATACATCCAAATGTTATTAACTTGGCAAAAGTTGTAACTTATAAAGACATTTTAAATGATGATGGGGAACTCAAAGCGACACAGGAAGTGCAAAATCAACATGTAGACTTAGCATGGTGGCAATACTTGCAAATGCAATCAAGATATATGAAAGATGCAAAATACATGGATATTATAAAGAGCCAACTGCACTGGATCAGATATTTTTAGGGTGAAAAATTAATAAATAAAATATATAGCTATCTGTTAAGTATTAAAATGGAAGATGAACAGGTGAAAGAAACAATGATAGCATGGGCAAAAAACTTTGGATGTAACATAGAATTAGATAAATGGCAAAAACTTTGGGATAGAAATTAGAAATTGACAATGGCAACCTCTTATAAGGAAAATTTGTGTAAAATATTTTATAGGTGGCATTTGCCACCAGCAAGACTAGCAAAGATAAACATCTTGGAACATGTCCGTGAAATGTTGAAAATGTAATCAGATACCAGGTTCCTACTTTCACATGTGGTGGCCTTGTCCAAAACCAAAAAAATATGGAGGAAAATACATACATGGTTAGAGAAAATGATAAAGCAACATACAGTCTTAAAACCAGAAATATTTTTGTTAGGTCTACTATCAGAAAATTCCAACAAAGGGACTACATGTTTAATAATACATGTATTGACAGCAGCCAAAATTATATCTGCAGAATATTGGAAAAATGTGGATACGCCTACAGATGAAAGTATAATTAGAAAAACATTGGATAGTTATTAATACTTTGTATAAACAAATTGATCCCAACAATACACTGTTTATTAAGTACTTATGTATTTTAAAGAAGAAGAAAATGTAAAAACAAAAAAAATGGTAAGTTATGCACCTCCAATTCATACAGGTGCACACATAGAGGCCCCAGGTATGGAAACATTGCTAAATTAGACAGGAGTAAAACTGTTCAGAATCCAGTTCTAAAGTATTAAACACATTTTACTTGCTGAACCCACAGATGAAGTGATTACATTTCAAAAATTCTGACGTTGAAATACGAGCCTGGAAATAAAATCCTCACCTGTATTTTGCTGTTCAGTTAGGAAATAGCGTGCCTGGATTTTCTGCGCTGCGCTTTTGAGAACTATCAATTTCCCAAAACCATGAGAGATCTTTGTGGATGAACAGGAATTTGTTTATCAGAAATTTTCATCCTAGCTAGTATCTTTAGCTGAGAATATTGAATAGCTCGTAAAATGTGTCAGAATCGCTGGAGCTACCCAAAATGAGATACAGAAGAATACAAATAATAAAATTGGAAGGGACCTTGGGGGTCTTCTAGTCCATCCCCCTGCTCAAGCAGGAGGCCCTATGCCATTCCAGACAAGTGGCTGTCTAGTCTCTTCTTAAAAGCCTCCCGTGATGGAGCCCCCACAACTTCTGGAGGCAAGCCGTTCCACTGGTTAATTGCTCTCACTGTTGGGAAGTTTCTCCCTAGTTCTAGGTTGGTTTTCTCCTTGATCAGTTTCCATCCGTTGCTTCTTGTCCTGCCTTCTGGTGCTTTGGAGAACATTTGTGGCAGGCCCTCAAATATTGGAACACTGCTGTCATGTCTTCCCTAGTCCTTCTCTTCACTAGACTAGACATTCTTGCAAGTATTCTTCATATGTTTTAGTCTCCAGGCCCTTAATCATCTTAGTTGCTCTTCCCTACACTCCTTTTTTATAACAGGGTGACTAAAACTGGATGCAGTGTTCCAAGTGCGGTCTTGCTAAAGTTTTATAAAGTGGTAGTAACACTTCACATGATCTTGATTCTCTCCCTCTGTTAGTGCAGCCTAGGATTGCATTGGCTTTTTTGGCTGCTGCCGCATATTTAAGTGATTGTCCACTAGGACTCCAAGATCCCTCTCCCAGTTACTGCTTTTGGGCCAGGTCTCACTTAATCTGTACTTGTATGTTTGGTTTTTCTTGTCTAAGATTCCTCTGTTGCTCCCAGAGAGATTGAAGCATATTTTATTTTATTTTATTGCTCAGGACATCCTTGGATGTTTTTCCTGGCATAGGTTGTCCTTACAACCACAATTGGGACCAGAATTTCCATTGCTAAGGTGGTTAAGTGAATTATGCCTGGTTTTATGATCTTTTTTGCCATGGTCATTAAGCAAATCCCCACAGCCATTAAAGGAAGTACATGTTTTTTAAGTGAATCCAATTTCCCCCATTGACTTGCTTGTCAGAAGCCACCTGGGAAGGTTACAAATGGTGATCATGCGACTCTGGGATGTTGCAACCGGCACCAGTCTTTTGGGGGACACTGCAACGGTTTAAGGACTGGTTAGAAGTCATGTTTTTCACTGCTTTTACAACTTCAGATGGTCGCTAAATAAATGGTTGCAAGTGCAGGACTATCAGTACCCTCAGATGCTCCTCCTCCCATCCCATCCCAAGAAATGGATCTTTCCCCAGGCAAAAAGAATTACACCCCAATCAAACATTTATTTTATTTATTTATTTATTTATTTGATTTGCCAATTGTTTACAAGATAATAAGTATAAGTGTATACATAGTTGTGAATACATGAAATGGGTACATATAAGAAAAATAAAAGAATAAGAGAAACAATAGGACAGGTACGGTAGGCACGTTGGTGCGCTTATGCACGCCCCCTACAGACCTCTTAGGAAAGGGGTGAGGTCAATAGTAGACAGTCTAAGGTTAAAGTTTTTGGGGTTTGGGGAAGAGACTACAGAGTCGGGTAGAGTATTCCAGACATTGACCACTCTATTGCTGAAGTCGTATTTCCTGCAATCAAGTTTGGTGCGGTTTACTTTGAGTTTGTATCTATTGTGTGCTCTTGTGTTGTTATGGTTGAAGCTGAAGTATTCATTGACAGGTAGGACATTGCAATGTATGATTTTATATACCATGCTTAAGTCAGACCGAAGACGGCGTAATTCAAGGTTTTCTAGTTCTAGAATTTCAAGTCTGGTGGCATAAGGTATTCTACAACGAGTAGAAGAGTGGAGAACTCTTCTTGTGAAATATTTCTGGACTTTCTCAATTGTGCTAATATCAGATACGTAATGAGGGTTCCAGACTGATGAACTGTATTCGAGTATTGGTCTAGCAAATGTTTTGTATGCTCTGGTTAGTAGTGTGATATTACCAGAGAAAAAGCTACGTAGGATTAGGTTAACAACTCTTAATGCCTTTTGGCTATGTAGTTGCAGTGGGCTCTAGCACTTAGGTCATTAGAGATGAGTATTCCAAGGTCCTTTACAGAGCTTGGGTCATCAACAAGTTCTTGATTATTCAACATGTCACTCATAGTCCTCCTTTTGGTTAAATTACACACACATGCAACTGGTTTTCATATATTTTAGCCTCTGGCCCCCTGTTATCTTTGTTGCACAGCTGGCTGGGAATTCTGGGAGTTGAAGTCCTCATGTCTTAAAGTTGCCAAGGTTGAGAAATTCTGCAATGTGACTGATCCCTCCCCCTACCAATCTGTATGAAGAGTCCCAACCTTAACCAGGAAGGACACAACTCCGGTATTTTCTTTACTTTATAGGGAAATGCTAGTGAAGCCCCCTGAAACACACTGATTTATTCATCCAGACCCTAGAAACTGCATTGTGTTTGCATGTAAATAGTGTGTGTTGGATTTGGTACTTGTGGTCCAGCTGTGTCTCAGTAAGAGACAAAGGTTGCAAATACTGTGCTTTCATCCAAATCATTAACCCACCATCTGTCTGACTTCTAGCTTCCAGCACAGCACCATTCAGGATGAAAGTCCCCTTCAAGAGACAATTCAAGATGAGCCTGCTGGATATCACCAAGATATTCTCCCTCTTCCAGCCCAGCGAAGATGAAGATGGGGACAGAGAAAGACAAGAGCTGAGTCTTGCCGTGTCCCAGGACAGCTACCAGCTGTTGGACCAACTGTTGCACCAAGAGCGATACAAACAGGTCATCAACAGTCGGAGTGGTTGGGGGGTGCCAGGCACTCCCCTGCGCCTAGCGGCCTCCAAGGGCCACGTCAGGTGCATCGAGGTGCTTCTGGACCACGGCGCTGAAGTGGACAGCTTGGATGTCAAGGCCCAGACCCCACTGTTTGTTGCCGTCAACAATGGGCACCTTGACTGTGTGAAGGTCCTCTTGGAGGCGGGGGCCTGTCCTTCTGGGAGCATTCACAACAACTGCACCCCTCTGCTCACGGCTGCGAGGGAAGGAGCCCTGGGGATCCTGCAGGAGTTGTTGTCACACGGGGCAGACCCTAACGTCAAACCTCGAATCCCAGAGTGGGCGGCCAACTCCGTGGCCTGCTGTGGACCTTTGTATTTGTCTGCCGTCTATGGTCATCTGGAGTGCTTCAAGACCCTCTTGTTGTACGGGGCTGAGCCCAACTACAACTGCTTGGATAGGAACATGATCACCCGAATTAAATACCCCAAGACTCTCCTGGAAGTCTGCTTGAAGCACTGTTGCAGGGCAGAGTTTGTCAAGCTCCTCATTGATTTTGGTGCCAATGTCTACTTGCCTGGCATCATATTGGAGAAGAGCTCAGCAAACCCTGAAGTGCTTGAGCTGTTGGCCAGAGAAAGAGGTAACTTTTTTTTTAATTTAATGTAACAGAAGTCTATTCGATTTCTTAAAATCTCCCTCCTTCTCCCTTTCTCTTCTCCCTTCCTTCCTCTTTCCATACATTACCTATGACATTATTTGTTTCTGAGAAGGCTACGCAAGGTGCATAAAATGAGTATAAAAGAGTCACCCAAAGCAGTTTAAGTCACAAGCAAAGATTAAAAAAACCAGACAGACATACACATATAGCTAAATCTACATTCACAACAACAGCATTCCTTATACCTTTCCATACTTTTCTGTATGGTGGCACACAAAATGAAAAATTGGTTTTCTTTATAGCCTGGATGGAAAATGACCATCTGTTTCTAGAAATTTTGCAGAACGGTTTTGCATCAGTCACAACTCAGGAGTAACATAATTATGAACGTTTGTCCCAAAGGTGCTTTTTCAAAAGGCAACCAGACGTTGTTGCTTTTTTTCTTGAAAACGTTTCACTTCTCATCCAAGAAGCTTCTTCTGTTTCTTGGATGAGAAGCAAAACATTTTCAAGGAAAAAAAACAAGTAAGTCCAGTTACCTTTTGAAAAAGCACCTTTGGGACAGCCATGACCTAGATAACTGAGAATGTCTGTAGATTTTTCTTAAGCAAAGTCATTAAGTTGAGTATCTATAGAGATTCTCCATCATCCAGGTCATGGTTGCCCAAATAGGTTTTTTTTTTCAAAAGGCAACTGGATTTTCTTACTTTTTTCCTTGAAAATGTTCTGAACAAACTTTTTGGATGCAAAGAAAAACATTTTCAAAGAAAAAAAAAGCAAGAAAGTCCGCTTGACTTCTATAAAAGCACCTTTGGGACAACCATGACCTGAATGATGGAGAATCTCCATAGACACAATGAACATTGGTTGCTCTGAGTTCCAGGTGAATGGGTTTCTAGGGGTCCTGGAGTGAATTTTAAGGGTTGGTAGAGTAAGGGGGTACACATTTTCTTCCTTTTCGCCCTCTGCAGCTCATCCTAGATCTTCCAATGTTCTCCAAGGTGATCCTTCTTCCCCTCCTCTTTCATTCCCAGTATCTTTGATTATTTCACATATTTCCCCCCCAAGAAACCAATTCTGCCTGGAACAGCACAATTTCAATCCATGTCCAGAACAGAACAGCTAGATTTCAAGCTGGGCACAGGCCCAAAACACAAAGCATGTGTGGTTCTTTGTTCTTCATTTCTGTTCATATAATGACCTTGAAGGCATTACAGGGTGTGAAATCTTTAGCAGTGTTAACTATGCAATGATGATTACTGCCTCTCTCTCCTCCCCGTTCCTTCCTGCTGGACCAGCGTTGCCCAAATCCTTGATGTCTCAATGCAGACTAGCAATCAGAAGGTTTATGAAACTGGAGAACCATCCCGAAGCTGTGGATCAACTGGACATCCCACTAGTGCTGCTCAACTACCTCAAACACCAAGTGTAACAGAAGATCAACGCTGAACTGCCCAGGGTTACCAAGTACTGTAACTGGATAACGAAAAAAGAAAGAAAGACACTTCTAAGAATTGGAACACCAGCGTGTGATGGTTTGCTTGAATGAATTTGATGGTGTGTGTGAAAAATAATGCAGTAGCTAAACAGAGTTTCCCAATTTGGGGAGTCTTAAGAAGTGTGGACTTTAACTCTCAGAATTCCCCCAGCCAGCATGCTGGCTGGGGGAATTTTGGGAGTTGAAGTCCACCATCTTAACATTAACAAGTCCACCAATTTTACATTAACATTGACCAACTAAAATGGACAAAAAAAATTCTCATTCTCCTGGTGGATGGCTGGCAAGAATCAAGCTTTATTCTTGTGGGGTTGCTTTTTTGAAGATCAAGCTCCATTGCTCTAAAGTAGAAGTTTGCAACACTGAGGTTAACCAAAGGGCACATTTAATAAAGAGATTGCTATCCACCACCATGGAATGATTGAAACCCCACTGCTCTCATCAGGAGAGGGGTGTTTTAGGAGGAATTCTAAAATTCTTTGGTCTTTTAACTGTGATATTCCTATGTTTGGACTGAGCTACCATTTTCATCTGTTTTTGTCAGTCTCTAAAACCCAAGAAAAGCAAAGAAAAGTGGTTGTTCTAAACAGATTTGTAGGATGCAGAATAACAGAGTTGGAAGAGACCTTCAAGTTCTTCTTATCCAACCCCTGCTCCACAGGAGATCCCAGACAATTCTGGATAAATGGTTGTCCAGGGTCTTCTTGAAAACCTCCAGTGATGGAGCACCCATGACTTCTGGATGGGAGCTGTTCTTTCTTTCTTTCTTTATTCTTCCTCATCTCTACAGACAGAAATCTGCCAAACTAGACTTGTCCCATCAGGGGAATTCTGGGAGTTCAAATCCAAACATCTTAAAGTTGCCAAGGTTGAACAATGCCATATTTGAGAGTTCATCTTGTACCATAAGAGTGTTTTAATCGATATCACTTTTGTTGAATAAGATTGGGAAATGCAAATATGAATTTAATTATTACTAGTGGAAGCATTTTTAATTCTCTAGGTAAAGGCAAATGCAATTTTAAGAGCAAGCTCACCACATTAAATACAAACATTTTTCTCCTCTCTGGAATTCTGAAACAAAATCAGATTTATTTTAAAGATATGTATAATTTATATTCTATCATTAAGTCAATTTAGAACAACAGATTTTCATGAAAATGATTTTGCATGTTTCAGCATAGTTCAGTTTAATCTGGGAGAATATGAAATAGTGCTGCGATATCACCAGCACAATATTAATAAATGGATGAATAAATGGCAAAATTAATTGCTTGAATTCATCTGAAAAGTCACAGATTTTTAAAAATTCATGTGTGCCTTTCTCTGTTGGGATGATGTCAAGCTGGGCTAAAACTGCTGCCTTGAGAGCTATTTTGACAGCCGTTAAATTATAATGTCTATTTTAATGTTAAGCATTAGTGCTTGTGAGATGAAATGTGTTTTGTTTTTTAAAAAAAGAATAGTACAGGTTATTTTCCACTAAGTGACAGTATTGAACCAAAAACATTACCGAGATACCATTATGGATTGTTCTATAATTCTAACAGAAGGGGGCAGAAGAGGACAATTGCACTCAAGCTCTACTTGAGTGATTCAGGAAGATGCAGTGATGGAGGTGAGATTATGGCCCAAAGTGGCAAAGTTCTTCTTATGTTCGCTCTTCGCATTTTCACAAAGACCCTGGCCATTTTGTAATGCAAGCCTTCCTCCTCCTTTCTCCTTTTCCTCCTTGGAAAGATTATTCTGACATAGTACATTTGAACCATTTCTTTTGCTTTTTAAAGAAAAGCTGGTTTTAGAGATTACACTTTCATTTTCGTATTGTTGGCAATGATGACATTGAACAGAGTTGGGGGATTGTGGAGAAGGAATTTTGAGGTTCCCATCTCTATTCAATAGAGAGTCTATTGGACAGTTTTAATTGCTACCTCATCTCCCACATGTAAAAAATTAGGCTTTATGAGAAATCCATCTGCCAGTATCCTTTGGAGGTCATCTTGGATATTTTGAAGCACAGGGCAATAGAAAAGCATTTGTATTATTTATAAACCCAAAATCTAATTACAGTGTCAGAAGACCGTGAACCCTATTAACCAGCTTTTTCTAAGCCATAGGGAGGCCCCCTCGGGGAAATGTTGAGTTCCACGATTTGGTTCTTTCAAAATGGAACTGGGGAAGCTGTCAGAAATGCAGAACAATGTTGTCTGAGGAATAGCTTGGAGGTTGGATTAGACACAGATTCAAAAATACGGAGTGCTGGGAACCTTTTTCTGTTCCTGATAATCATTGAAACTGTTTTGTGGGTCAACAGAGAGCTGATTTTTTTTGTGCAGACGTAACAGGTGACCTCACAAGATAATTACTGAAGAAAGAGGAAGAGGAGGAGGAGGGAGGGAAGGCAGGAGGGGGAGAGAGAGAGACAGAGAGGAGAGAGGCAGATAAAGGGACAGAGAATGAATGGAGGAGGAGGAGGAGGAGGAGGAGGAGGAGGAGGAGAAGCAATTATTTCTTGGAAAACTATTATATGGTTGACCCAACCAATCAAGCAATAACCAATTATCAGAAGGAAACTGGTGAGTTTGCTCACCACCTTCCAGTGTCCCAAGCTCTCCCGTTTCGGGCTGTGCAATGCTTTGAAGAGGTGTCTGAAGACAAGAGATGGCCAAGACAGAAGCAAAGGGGCTGAGACCAGGGAGATCCCTAACAGTACAGATGCACCCTTTGCATCTCCATATGAGAAAAAAGCTACTTGCAGAACTTCATGATGTAAGGGTAGATAAAAAGGAGTTGAATTTGAACCTGGGATCTGCTTGAATTCTGGGTTTTATAGTAGTTTCTTTGTTAAGATCTCTGAGTAGCTGAAATGAAAGTGTCTTATTAGAATGGTGTCCATGAATCTCTGTGAACATTCAATTTTCAGTTGAGAGGCTTCAAGAAAAGTTCAGGTGAAGCATATTTTGCAAACTGTTTCAGGAACAATGCGACCCATCAACTTTGCTTCTAACTTCTAAATGCAAAGCCAAGCAATCACATTGCCTCACATTCCCTTATTTTGTAGCTCTTTCTGTCTATTCTAGTAGCAGGAGATTTTCCAAGTTAAATCAGCTGCCCGAATCACTGGTTTCTGAACAATCCTTTCTTGGCTAATGGAACTGCTAGAGCAATGGTGGGATTCAGCCGGTTCTCACCAGTTCTGGAGAACCGGTTGTTAACTTTCTGAGCCATTTGGTGAACTGGTTGTTGGAAGAAATCATTAGGGCAGAGAACCGGTGGTTACATTCTTTGAATCCCACCACTGAGGCTAGATTTCAAGGTGATCCAGAGCATTTCAATAAAGCAAACTTCATGGTAACACACACGTCATCACCTCCCTGGAATAAAAATGAGACAAACTCTCCTATAGGTAGTCCTCAGCTACTGATCACAACGGGGCCCAGAATTTTCATTGCTAAGTAAGATGGTTAGGTGAGTCTCACCTGCTTTTATAACCTTTTTTGGTCACTGCTGTTAAGTAAATCACTGCAGTTGCTAAGTGAATCTGGGAATTGTTAAGCAAATCCACCATCTGCTTGTTGATGGCTTGGAAAATGGCAAATAATGATCCCATGACCCTGGGACGCTGCCACCCTTGGTAAAATATATGCTAGTTTCCGGGCACTCAAATTTTGATCACTTGACCTTGGGGGTGATGTGACGGTTGTAATATGAGGACCGGTTGTATGTGACTTTTTTTGGTGCTGTTGCAGTTTCAAATATTTGCTAAGCAAATGAATGTAAGTCGAGGACTGCCTGTACCCCTAGCCCGAGCTATCTTGATCTTCTCTGGTTAGGACGGGTTCTTAGGTTGCAACCATTTCACCACTGTGTTTTCTGACACTGGTCAGCTGCATCCTAGAGAAAGAGAAAGAGGATGGGAAGCTGGCCCTTTGCTTTGCAGCAGGCCCTTCCCTGAAGGAAAAATAAAATGCTGGGTGGGAGTCGAAGTCCACGTGTCTTAAAAGTTGCCAACCTTGAGAGACACGTTCTTAGGCTCCTGGCAATTACTCCAGTGGATAATCTCTAATCTAGCTTGTTTTGACAATCTAGCGAGCAGGATGATTGCTAAAATTCCCCGGTGCTTTCCTTTGAACTTAATGTTGCGCAAATGCTGCGTTCTGAGCTCTGTAGTTTTTCCACTCAGCATGCAGAATACGGAACCTGGTGTCTAGCCTCACTTGGGACGCAGGGAAGTGACAATAATTGCAAAGAGATTTAGAGAGAAAGAAAGGGGGGGTAGAATGTGAGGGGGGGGAGAAAGAGAGGAAAGAAAAAGAAAGAAAGAAAGAAAGAAAGAAAGAAAGAAAGAAAGAAAGAAAGAAAGAAAGAAAGAAAGAGAAGGAAGGAAGGAAGGAAGGAAGGAAGGAAGGAAGGAAGGAAGGAAGGAAGGAAGGAAGGAAGGAAGGAAGGAAGGAAGGAAGGAAGGAAGGACAAGCAGGCTCAGGCAGATTTTAAATCTTACCTTGCAAGAGATAAAGAAACATATGTTCTTACCTTGAAAGAAATTCCTGATACGGTTTGCATCCACTTAGGAAGAAGACAAATGGGGTTTCCTTGGTAAGTAAATAAAGGTGCTAGCTTCACCAAATGGGGATTCACTGTCATTGGCTCTTTGTCAACTGATTAGACAATTGGGAAGCCCAGAATGTCTGTGTTTATGACACTCTTATCAACCAAGGTGTATTTGTATTCTTTTATAGCACCAAACCTGGCAATGATTCAGAACTTAGTGCCAGATTTCAAGTCCTTCTGGCCTGAGAGGAATTTGAACAGACAGTCGGAGGAACTGAACTGGCACAGACAGAGAATCTTTATTTTGTTTATTAGGAAAACGTATATAGCTGCCCAACTCACTCACCGTGACCCCAGGCAGGTTACAGAAATAAAACCCCAAATCCAAATCCAAAAAATGCTCATGGTGACAAAGGTGTTCTTTCAAAAGGCAACTGATCTTTGTTTTTCCAAGAAAAAAAAAAAAGTCCAGATGCCTTTTGAAAAAGCATCTTTGGGACAACAGTGGCCTGGATGACTCCATCGACACCCTACAACAGACAATAATCAATCAAGCATTTGATGGGCTCCATATCACCCTGGGGTCCCCAGGCTCACTGGCCAAATCACTACATGTATATGTATACTGGGGAGGCTGGGCGGTCACATGGGGCTACCTCTCCCACCCATTCAGCCAGAAGCAGGGCATCTGTCTTAGAGGAGGTGGACCACATGGAACAAGGGTTCTCAGATGGTGACCTTGCCCCTGACCCCTGACCCCCCACCTTTCACTGGACTCTTCCGTCCAGCGCTGTTCAAGTCCCTCCTTTATAAGACCAAGGCCATGGCCCAGATTGGGACTTCTTCATCCTCACCTGTGGGACCATGAGGTCCTCAGGTGTCAGACAAGGCTGAATTATCTGAACCCATCGTGAGGCAGGAAAACATCGCCTGCCTCCGGTTCTTCCTGGAAGTAGTTCACAGGCAGTGGAACCAGCCTGGTACTTTTCCCCAGCTGGGAAAAGGCCTTTCATAAGTATCAAAGTGGAGGCCAATCTTATTTCTGCAATCTTGTTCCACACGGAGGGAACCACCACAGAGAAGAGCCTCCCTCTTGGTCCACCAGATGGACCTCCTTAAGAGAAGGGACCTGTAACATCTCCTGCCTCTGGTGGCTCAGGTAGGTACAACTGGGAGAAGATGGTCTTCCAATAAGCCCTTCAGGTAGGACTTTAAAAGTGACAACTAGGACCTTCAATTTATGCCCATTTCAGTGTCAAAGGAAGAACATTCAAACTTTCATAATTAGTTATTTCTTGCAAAAGAGAAGATGCCTGCAGCTTCCTAGAACGTAAATAAATGAATGATGGATAAAAGTTTATAATTTATATTCTTTGCATGGAAACAACTACAATTTTTTTCTCTCTGAATTTCTGCTGATGAATGATGAAGGAAAATAATCTGCTTTGTTTTCAGAAAAGAAAACCAATTCCAAATAAAGGAGATATTGAAACAATTGCATTTAGCTAATATTGATATGTTTGTGGTCACTGCCTGTATTATATGGTCATTGACCATATAATCAATTGGAAGAGAACTGAGAATTTCATTCCATTTCCAACAGGAGCATTGACATTTTCCTCCTTCATTTGTGCTCATTCGTGAATTCCAAGTTTCCTTAAATTAGTGTGTACTGAAAATAGATTTTCAAAATATTTCTTTCTTTACCCAAAGAGGCTTTATTTTTATTGTCTTGCTGTTGAGGGTGTTTGAGAATTTTGGGGAGGTTTTACATATTTATTTCTGGGGGCACGATGTTTTTAAATGTTCCATTTGGAATGGCTGGAGGTAGTTTTCTTGCTCTGGAGCCTCCTATCCCCAATTTTAAAAAAGGAGGGAGAGACTGATCTCTGCCAAACACAGGATCCTGTTGGGATCCAGGGGATATCGAACGGATTTTCCCACAAATTCATACCTTAATCAGTGCAAAGTTCCCATGTTATTATTATTATTTTTGTGAGAAGGCCATGGAAATTCATTTTTTGTTTGCAAGATATTTGTAAATTTCTTGGTTCTTTTTTTATTGGTTCTTCTTGGTCTGTATTGGTCCTTTTTATCCTGTTTGCTGATAAATTTAGTGTTTTAACTTTTAATGCTCAAATGTATTTAATTGTAATTGTTTTATTCTGTTATTTATGACATTGTAAGCTGCCCAGAATTTCTTGATAGTGAGATGGGCAGCATATAAATTTAATGAAAATAAAATATAAAAAATATAAAATAAAATAAAGGAAATTCTCTGTTATTAAATGGAATGAGAACTAGTAAAGAAAATACGCTGTCTTATACAGTACAGGTATTCCTCGATTTATAAACTTTTATTTAGAGACCGTTCAAAGTTATGACACTGAAAAAAGCGACTTACGACCATTTTTCACACTTACACCATTGCAGCATCTCCAGGATCACGTGATCCAAATTCAGATGCTTGGCAAATGGTTCATACTGATGCAGGGTCCCCTGGGGTCACATGATTCCCCTTTTGCAGCCTTCTGACAGGCAAAGTCAATGGGGAAGCCAGTTTCACTGAACAACCGTGGTACTAATTTAACAACTGCAGTGATTCATTTAACAATAGTGGCAAAAAAGTCATAAAAGACTCTGTATAAGACTCACTTAACAACTGTTTCATTTAGCAACAAAAATGTTCGCCTCAATTTTGGTTTTTCAGTGATGAAGCAACTGCAACTTCTGAAGGCAACCTGTTCTACTGGTTAATTGTTCTCACTCTTAGGATGTTTCTCCTAAATTCCAGGTTGCTTTTTTCCTTGAATAGTTTCAGATATGTAACAGATTGACAGAGTTGGAAGGGACCTTGTAGGTCCAACCCCCCACCCAAGCAGACCCTACACCATTTCTGACAGACGACAGAAATGAAAGACTCCAGTGATGAAGTACCCACGACATCTGAAGCCAAGGCATTCCACGGGTTGATTGTTCTCACTGTCAGAAAATCCCTCCTTATTTCCAGGTTGAAACTCTCCTTGATCAGTTTCCATCCATTATTCCTTGTCTGGCGTTCAGTGCTTTGGAAAATAGCTTGACCCCTTCATCCTCCTCTCTGTGGCAGCCCCTCAAATATTGGAAGACTGCTATCATGTCTCCCCTGGTCCTTTTCTTCACTAGACTAGCCAAGCCCAGTTCCTGCAACCATTTTTCATGTGTTTTAGTCTCTAGTCCCCTAATCATCCTCCCTGCACTCTTTCTAGGGTCTCACCATCATTTTAATAGTATGGTGACCAAAACTGGATGCAGTTCTCCAAGTGTGGTCTTACTATTATTATCTCCCTATGATCTTGACTGTATCCCTCTGTTAATGCAGTTTAGGATTGCATTAGCTTTTTTGGCTGCCACTGCAGACTGTTGGCTCATATTTAGCTGGTTGTCCATTGAGACTCCAAGATCCCTCTCACAGTTCCTGCTATTGAGCCTGGTTTCACCCAGTCTATATGTGTCCTTTTGGTTTTTTTGCTGTAAGATTTTACTTTTCTCTACATTGATTTTCATTTTCTTAGATAGGGCCTAGTATTCAAGTCTGTCAAGATCCATCTGGATCTTAAGCTTATCATCTAGAGCACAGGTGTCAAACTCGCAGAGTCACGTTGCCGTCACATGACATTTCACAATGTTTTTTCCCTTTGTGGAGCTGGGGTGGGTGTGGCCTGAAGTGACGCATCCAGCCCACAGGCCAGGAGTTTGACATCCCTGATCTAGGGTGTTAGCTATTCCTACCAGCTTAGTATCATATGCAAATTTCGAAGTTCCCCTTCTATTCCTTAATTTAAGTCATTTATGAAGATATTGAAGAGTACTGGGCCTAAGCAGAACCTTGTGGTACCTGCTTACTGTTAGAGTTTGCAGCAATCAAGTAAATAATTGAGCAGGATTCATTTATAGAAGAAACTTGTTTATATACAATAATACAAAACATGATGCATGTATACAATACCCATGCAGCTCTTGAAACATGGTAGCAAGTAAAAGGACAAGAAGCAGAAGCAATCAGAACTACCAGCTCTATATTTATACATACCATCTATACATACCAGTTACCCTAAGCCACACCCAGTCTCCAAGCCATCTGGCTCACAACAGGTGCTGTTTCTTAATCACCAAACAGTTCCCAATGGCTGACTTGTTGTTATGGCTATCCCATCTCATACTTTCCCATATACTGACACTTACTTCCCTCCATGTAGATGTAGATTCATTAAGGACTATTCATTGAGTACGGTTTGCCAGCCAGTTTATGAATCCATTTGGTGGTGATGCTATCTATCCCACTTTTTTCTAGCTTACCAAGAAGTACTGTATTTTTTGGTGTATAAGACACACTCCCCCCCCCAAAAAAAGTGGGTGGAAATGTCTGTGCATCTTATACAGCAAATGTTGCCAAAGCTCCACCCACCTGCTGGCTCCCACCCTTCGGCCTCTGCCTCCCAGCCATTTGCCTCCTTGCAGCAAACAGCAAACAGCCTTGCCAGTTTCAGCAGAGCCTGATTTAGCACAAACAGCTGATTGTTGGTTGGATCTGCCTCCTGATGATCAGCTGTTTGAGGCTACAGGGATAGCCATTGCCTATTGCCACCTCTGTGTGCCCCATTTTCGGCCTCTGCATCCCGTTTTCGGCCTTTGCACACCCCATTTTTGGCCTGTTCTGATCCCTGCTGCCTGGAACAGGCTGAAAATAGGATGCATGGAGGCCAAAAATGAGATGCGGAGACTGAAAATGGGGCACGTGGAGGCGGCAATAGGCGATGGCAATGAAACAGCTGATCTTCGGGAGGTAGATCCAACCAACAATCAGCTGTTTGTGCTAAATCAGGCTCTGCTGAAGCTGGCCAGGCTGTTTGCTGTTTGCTGCAAGGAGGCAAATTGCTGGGAGGCAGAGAAGATTTTTTTTTCTTGTTTTCCTCCCCAAAAGCTAGGTGCACCTTATAGTCTGAAAAATACGGTAGTTGTGGTCTACTTTGTCAAATGCCTTGCTGAAGTCTAAGTATATTATGTCAACAGTATTTTTCTGGTCTACTTATTTAATCATTATGTTGAAGAATGAAATAAGATTGGTTTGGAATGATCTGTTTTTAACAAAACCATGCTGACTACTAGTTATTGTTTGCTGGCAGATCAGTTTTTTTATTATCTTTTCTAGTATCTTATGAGATGTTCTGGCTGATTGGTCTGTAGTTTCCTTGGTCTGTTCCCCCCCCCCCTTTTTTTTTTTTTTTTTTTTGAAGATGGGAACCACACCAGCTCTTTTCCAGTCCTCTGGTAGTTCCCTGGTGCTCCAGGATTTTTGAAAGATGTAGTGCAGTGGTTCTGAGATGACCCCTGCCAGCTCCTTTAGAACTCGGGGCGGGGGGGCTCGAAAATAGGCTTAGGAATACTTTACAAGTTGAACCCTGGGTTCCGAGTCGCCCGGAACCCTGACACTGGAATGTAATCCATCAGGTCCCGGCGATTTGTATTCATCAAGATTTCACAGGTGTTCCCTTACTATTTTTTTTTTTTTGTTGTTGTTACTTATTTTAACTTTTATTTCTAATCTGTCTTTTAGTTATGTTTTTGGTAGGTTGGGCTATAGTTTCTTTTTCTGTGAGGACTGATGCAAAGAATGAGTTAGACAGCTCTGTTGTCCTGCCCTTTGGTGCTTTGGAAAATAAGTTGACATGCCATCTTTAGTCCTACTTTTCTCTAGATTGGCCAAACCCAAATCCTGCAATGGTTCTTCATATGATTTAGTCTCCAGGCCCTAATCATCTTACTTGCTCTTCTTTGCACCCTTTTCCCAAAATCTCCACATCTTTTTTTGTAAAGTTGTGACCAAAACTGGATGCAATATTACAGGTGTGGTCTAAGGATTTATAAAGCAGTATTATTTATAAAGTGATAAAGTGAGGCCCTTTGCTTCATTCCATGACTTCTGTTGTGGTCGTCCTATTTTATCTTGTTCCTTCCTTTTCTTAGTTTTATTGAAATTTCTTTGTTGTTTGTAGCCCAGGCTCCCTGGGAGCCAAGCAGCATCCATGTTTAATAATAAATATAAATAAATCCATAAATAAATAAAATGTGTGTGTGTGTATGTGCAGCTGCAGTCAGTTTTCTGAGATTAACCTTTTCATCTTCCAAGTTGTGCAGAAAAAGCTACAGAAACATCTCCCCATTTTGTGCACTACGGACAGAATCTCCTCCTGATTTTTTTGACCCACAGTAAAATATTTGCAGGGAAGAGAGCTCTACACAGACCGTGGGAGCTGCAGAAAGCTAGATCAAAATGCTTGCGATGTCCAATTGTGCATTTGAAGTCCTCCTCACTGTTTAATGTGCAAAACAGATGGGCCTTTGATTCCATGGCATCACTGTTTTGACCCCCCAGCGGATACCCTTGGCACAATGTTATAAAAATTCTACCGAGAGTTCCGGTTGCATGGCAACCTATATAGGGATGCACACACAAATACCCTTTCCTACAAGCATTTTGATCAGTATGCATGATATCTTGCTCAACAGGCTATCAAAGAGATTGTTAAGATCAGTTGTTATAAAAAAACATTTCTCACCGGTTTCTGAATGTAAAAGCCCTCACCTGGAGCGGAAGGAATGATTTTTATGCCCCTTTGTCTGGAAATGTGTATCTTGGTGAGTATCTATACCTGTGTTAGCCAACCTTGGCAACTTTAAGACGTGGACTTCAGCTCATTTTTGAACGTATAGCAATCTCTCTACAGTTGTCATATGAAAAAACAAAGTTTGCTGAGTTTTTTCCAACTGTTTTACCATTAATCCTCAAAGCATGCTGGCTGGGGAATTCTGGGAGCTGAAGTCCAGACATCTTAATGTTGCCAAGGTTGAGAAACACTGAACCACACTGTCAAAATTTGCCATATTATAGAACTGGGGGAAAGTTCTGATAGTGAGAACAGTTTGTCTCCAGAAGTAGTGGGTGCTCTTGTCCATCAGTGGACAAGAAGAGACTGGACCACAATTTGTATAGGGGGTAGGAGTAGAAGACCTCCAAGGTCCCTTCTAAGCCTATTGTTCTATGGCCTATGTTTTAACACATGACACCTTGTGAAGATGATGGACCAAGGATGCTTCCTGCAAAAATACAGTATCTTGTCCCTGGCTTGATTTGGACAATCCTATCCTTTCCCCTGAGGGATTCTTGCAGAGTTGTTGAATGTCTTGTTTCTAGGACTCTGACTATCTTGAAAGCAGCCAGATCAATACACGTAGGACCATCTGTTGGCTTAGTGGGTCTTCCAAATGTCTTTCTCACACTCTACCACTCCCCTTCGGGTCTGTCTGCCTGTCTTTCCTTTCTTTTTTTCCTCTTTCTCTTTTCTCCCCCTCTTCACTCCTTTCCTCTCCTCTTTTTTCTTTCCTGTGGAAATCAGATGAGCAACGCAAATGAAAACAGACTTGGGATTTGTTACCATGGCAAGCAGAAAAATTTATCAGCGGGAGAGGGGATGGGTGGGGTAGCTCAAGGAAAGGGTGGGAACGGGTGTTCCTTGTAACCTCAAGCGGATGTCCTTCAGCTCTGCACTCTCCTTAAAGGCTGAGCCTATTTCGAAACTCTCCCATCACAGGACAGAGAGTTTCAATGCCCTAAGACTAAACTTGGCAACTTTTAACACTTGTGCTAATGTGCTATGCAGAATTCTGGGAGTTGAAGTCCACAGGTCTTAAAGTCTTAACATTGCCGAGTTTGGAGAGCCCTGCACTCTGCAAATAATGACTGTAGCAAGGAAGAAATGCTGTAAAGGAAAACAGAGGAAACTGTTTTATTAATAAGTCTTACTGTGCTCCTAATCTGTAGTGTGAACCTGATTTTGAAGCCGCAGGAATACTAGCAACCTGAGTTGGTCAGGTTTATAGTTCAGTCTTTCTTGCATCAAAAACCATTAACACTTTTCTTCTGCCTAGTGAAATCTTGCACATTTGCACATGAATGCCTCTCAATTCCATCTTGCAAACGCACAAACTTAAATTTCCAATCAAGGGGAAAGTAAGAGGAGTTGACATGGTCATCAGTGCTAGTTTGTCAGTGCTCATTCCTGTCCAGACAGATTTATTTATCTTCTAATGCAATGGTGTCAACCCTGGCAATTCTAAGCCATGTAGACTTCAACTCCCAGAATTCCCCTGGTTAGCTTGGGAATTCTGGGAGTTGAAGTCCACACAATTTAGAACTGCCAAGGTTGAGAAACATCAAGTTAAGGCATTAGATAAATAATATTACAAAAATGAAATAATTGTCTTCAGGCATTGTTCACTTTCCCTCTATTCAACCTGGACAAACGGTGTGAAAGATTCTCATAAAACACTTCAGCAGTAAGCAACGTATTTCTACTCTTAAGAAAGACCTCGTTTTTACGATCTCATCTGCAAATGGGTTGATCCTCACTTTGTCTGATCCGCTGCTTTTGAAGTTGGATGAAAACCCCAACTTTCATTGAGAGTAGGAACCAAAGAATAAATACTTGAGATAAAAAAAGGTGGTAACCAAGACGGCAACCACGATGGTGTGATTAAAGCTCTATCCTTTTTTTGCTGTTGTAGGCTCATCAATGAGCTATAGCTGGTCCTTGACTTATGACCACAACTGAGCCCAAAATTTCCATGGCAAAGCAAGGCAGTTATTAAGTGAGTCATGCCTCATTTTACAACCTTTTTGCCATTGTTATTATGTGAATCACTGCAGTTGTTAAACAAATCTGGCTTCCCCCATTGGCTTTGCTTGTCGAAAAATGATCCCAGGACACTGCAACCATAGCAATAGCTTTACAGTGCTTTCCATCCCTGGTCTCTAAGTGGTTTACAAAGTCAGCTTCTTGCCCCCAACAATCTGGGTCCTCATTTTAGCCACCTCGGAAGGATGGAAGGCTGAGTCAACCTGGGACCTGGTTGAGATTTGAACTGCCCAACTGGCTGCAGCAGAAGTAGCTTGCAGTACTGCACTCTAACCACTGCGCCACAGAGGCTCCTAACCATCATGAATATATCCCAGTTGCCAAGTGCCCAAATTTTGACAATGACTGGGGGAATGCTGCAATGGCCGTAAATGGGAAAACTCTTCACAAGTCACTTTTTTCAGTGTCATTGTAACTTTGAAGGTCACTAAAAATGGTTGTAAGTCAAGGATTATCTATTAAAAAAAAAGAATAAAGGAAACAAAGGTCACTTTAGGGCTAAGGAAAGAGATCTATGACACAGCTTCTCCATTTTTCCAGCAATGCCTGTCACAGGAGATGCAAAGAAACCTGGAACAGCATGCCGTACTCTGTGGTTTAGCAAGTTGTGTGAATGCATCTCCCTGTTAAAAACGTTATTCCTTGATATGATTCTTGATTCTTAATGAATGTATCTTTTCTTTTATGTATACTGACAGTATTTACACCAAGACAAATTCCTTGTGTGTTCAATCACACTTGGCCAATAAAGAATTCTATTCAATTCTGCTCTGTTCTATTCTGTTGGGGATTGCCATTGATAGTTGTAAATTTTGTTTTGTTGTAAATTTTACTAGCAAAATTAGATAGTTTTGCTGGTTTTGTGATTGGGTTCATAGGTTTTAATAGATTTTAATTTATTTATTCATTACTCAATTCGGGTTTGAAGCTGCTCTACTTCCTGGGACAAGCTGAAAAGCAAAATGCAAATACAGTAGGATAAAGATAAGAATAAGAAAATATAAATAGTCGCATAAACATAAACAGGAAAAGAAAATATATAGTACAGAAAGTAAAATAAAGATAAAAATATCAATATTTTAAGATAAACATAAAAAGAAAATTCCAACATAGTAACAAAAATAAAAATACCAGAATGGCAGTACACAAAAGCTCATTTAGTGATCATTTGAAGTTACAACAGCCCTGAAAAAAAAGTGACTTATGACCGTTTTTCACACTTACGACCACTGCAGCACTGCACCACGGTCATGTGATCAAAATTTAAATGCTTGGCAATTGACTCATATTTATGACAGTTGCAGTGTCCTGGAGTCACATGATCCCCTTTTGTATCTTCCGACAAAGTAAAAACAATGGTTTTGTTAACTACAGTGATTCAGTCAACAACTTACTTAGCGACTGTTTTGCGTAGCAATTGAAATTTTGGACTGAATTGTGGCTGTATGCCGAGGACTGCCTGTACAGTAACAAAATGGCAATCCAAGCATCCTCGCAATGAGTTGCATCCTCTGTCAACCGTCTCTCAAGGGGTGTGTGTGTGTGTGTGTGTGTGTGTGTGTGTCCGTCCGTCCGTCCCTTTCAGTGGCTTGTCTTTCTTAGACACCCCCACCCCTTTTCATTGCACTGTCTGCTGCTTTTCCTCCTCGTTCCTGTGAATCCGCTCATGTGGGCGGGGGTCGGTGGGGCCCCGTCCCGGGTCAAGTCGGGCGTCCACCTTGTCTTTCCCCCCGGCGGCCCTTCCCCCGACACTCTCGAATCCTTCGGAACTCCCTGCCACGTGAAACGCCAACGGCCCCGCGGTTCCAAGCCGAGGCGCGGAAGGGGCCCAGGCGGGGCAGGGAGCGCGTCCTTTGTCCGGCCAGGCCGGCTCGACGGGAGCCGCGCGGGGCTCCGGGGCTCCTCCGACGGAGGGCGGGCCGGCGGGCGGGCGAGGAGACGGGAGGCGCCGCTCGGGCGGGCCCAGCCGCGCCTTCCCGGGAAGGTTGCCCAGGAGAGGCGGCGGAGACCCGCCCACCCGCCTCCGCATTGGCCAGCCCGGCCTGCCGATCAGCCGGCCACGCCTTTGGCCGGGAGTAGCGGGACCCCCGCCCCGCCCCGCCGCTCCTGGGCGCCGGGAGAGAGCCGGGAGGCGGCGGGCAACTTCCTTCCCGGCGCGGCGTCTCCAGCCCCGGCAGACCGCGGTGAGTGGCTCCGGCGCCTTCGGCCGCTCCCCTCCCTCCCCCGCCGCCCCGGCCCCCGGCAAGGCGCGGGTCTGGCCGGCTGGTCGTGTGCACGCGTCCCCCGCCTCCTTTTGTGTCGCCTCCCGGCGGCTCTGCGGGTGCGGGAAGGGCGCGCGGGCCTGCTTGGCCGGGGCGAAGGGGCTGTTGCTGGGGCTGCTTGTGCGGGGCGGGGGAGGGCAGAACTGCTCCCACCCCTCCCGGGGCCTCTTGCCCTCTTTCTGCCGCCCGGCCGCTGCCCGGGTCGCCCCGGAGGCCGGGCGCGTTGCCGGCGCCGGTGCAGCTGCAGGCGCCCCACCCCCGCGGCAGCGCTGAGCTCCGGGAAGCCCCCGGATTTGGGGAGAGGGGCCGGGGAGGATCGGGCTGCGGGAGGCTCCCCCGCCCCCCGGCCGCTTGAATGAGGGATCGGGCTGCGGGTGCAGTTTTACTGGGCGAAAGGTGCACGTGTGTTTGTGTGTGTGTGTGCGTGCACGCGGGAAGGTCAAGTTCAGCAATTCACCTGTTCGGATTCACCTTGGCTCGCCACTGTCGAGGGGTCGTACCTTATACAGCTACTGCAAATTTGAATTGTCTATGTTTTGTGTCTGTCCGTCTGTCTTTATATCTATCATCTACCATTTGTCTATGTATTGTCTATTATTTGTATCTGTCTACCTGTCTGTCTGTCTATCTATCTATCTATCTATCTATCTATCTTCTATCTAACTATCACCTATCTTATCTTCTATCTACTCTATCTATTTATCTATCTATCTATCTATCTATCTATCTATCTATCTATCTATCTATCTATCTATCTATCTATCATCTATCTATCGACTCTATCTATCTAATCTAATCTAATCTAATCTAATCTAATCTATCGTCTCTATCTATCATACTAATATAAAGAAGATCTTAATATTAAGTTATCCATTCCCAACCAAAATGATTGTCACATTAGCTTGGATACAAAATATTACAGACCTTTTTTTTTTAATGTGGTCCTCAATTTTGATTGAAAAGTGGAAAAAAAATTTAGGCTTGCAATATTGACATGGTAAAAAAGCCTTTGACCTTGATAGAACGTATATTTTTTCTTCTTTTCAATACTTTCTAAATAATAAAGTCCTTCATTTAGAATCTCAAGGACCTAAATAGGATTGTCTTGAAATCTGGGTTGAAATAATAAGAGATGTTCCTTTTCGAAAAGAAAAAGAAAAGCAGCTTGCTGAGCAGAGGTGGGAAGGGGCTTTGGGGAGCCACCACCCATCAGGATCTGTTCCTCAGGGGGACTCCTTGGAGAGGGGCTCCCTTTGGGTCACCTTGCCCTGAGGCTCGGGGTGGAGGGGAGACCGACCAGGGCAGCCTGGAGGAGAGTTTGGGCGGCTTTTTCCTGTTTGGCTCAGGCAGTGGTGAGATTTGCATGAAGTTTTGTTTTGTTTTGTTTTAAATTAAAGCTACAAACAATCCTCCACTTAGGAGCAGCAGCGTTGCTGAGCAGAGAGATTGTTATGCAAGTTGTGCCCAATTTTACAATCTTTTTCTTGGCTATGGTTGATAAGTGAATCACTTCAGTCGTTAAATGAATTGTGTGGTCGTTAAACAAATCAGTCTTCCTCCATTGACTTTGTCGGAATCTGACCGGGAAGGTCGCAGATGGCGATGATCACGTGACCCTGGGACGCTGCAGCCGCCATATAAACACCACGGAGATCTGCTCTCTGAGGGAAACGGGCGGCTAAGAAATACAACATGTGACAGTTGCCAAGCTCCTGAATTTTGATCACGTGACCATGGGGATGCTGTGAGGGTCACAAGTGTGAGAACTGGTCATAAGTCACCCCTTTCAGCACTGTTGCACTTAGAACAAATGGTTGTAAGTTGCAGGGGAACTTACCTGCACTGGACGTGTTAGGAAAGGCTGAACAGCAAGGCTGAGTGAACCTATGTAGAGGCTTCATTTTGGGGAAGACTCTTCGTGTGTGTGTCTGTGTGTGTGTGTACTGAAGGGATCCCACAAGGGGAAACTTTTCAACTTTTCACAACTCTGTTAATCAGATTAAATCTTTTAGGTCAGGGCTACTTAATTTTAAAGCAGTTGAAAAAACGCAGAGTAGGATAAATCAGATTTCACTTTTGCCCTGGCCTTGTCCAGTCACATTCATAATGAAAAACGCATTGTAGCCCATTGTTGCGGTTTCTCCAAATTACACACTTCTGACTTGGATGGTCAAAGTCTGGCCATGCTTCTGTTTTTTCCTTCTTTGGTCATCTCTGTAATGACACAATGGGCCTCTTGACCAGATACAGCTTTGGGACTATACAAGCAGTCCTTGACTTACGACCAGTCCTTAACTGAGCCTGAAATTTATGTTGTTAAAGGAGACGTTTGTTAAAGTGAGTTTTGCCCTGTTTTATGACTTTTTTTTTGCCACAATGGTTAAGTGAATTATTCCATTTTGTTACATTAGTAACCTGGTGGTTAAGTGACTCTGGCTTCCCCCAAAACAAAGTCAAATAAAAAGGTATGACAGAAAATAGTAACATTACATGCAACTACGTTTGTAATATATAATTAGATGAAACTTTGTGTTATATGTTAAAGTAATTGTGAATTATTATTCTACATAATTTGAGAGATGTCAGATTGAGTGAACACTGTCTTGCTTATGTTGCGACAAGCGGAATGTTTGGTTTTGTATTTGTATAAATTTGCTTAATAAAGTATTTTTCTAAAAAATTTTTTAAAAAAGTTTGCTCGTCAGAAGGTTGAAAAGGGGGAATCACATGACCCCTGGACACGCCCAGCTGTCATAAATATGAGTCAGTTGTTAAGCATCTGAATTTTGATCACGTGACCTGCAGTGGATGCTGCAATGGTTGTAAGTGTGAAGAACGGTTGTCAGTCACTTTTTTCAGTGCCATTGTAACTTTGAAAGGTCACTAAACAAACTTGTAAGTCGAGGACTACCTGTATTTTTACAGTAAATCCTTGAGACCACAAATTTTATTGCTAAGCAAGAAATTATTAAGTGTCATGCAAGATTTTATGAACCTTTATAACACTGTTGCTAAGCAAATCACTGCAGTTGTTAAGTGAATCATCTGGTTGTTAAGCGAACATTGACTTTGTCAGAAGGTCAGAAAAGGCGACTTTGGGACGCTGCAACGGTCCTAAATACATGCCAGTTGCCAAGTGCCTGACTTTCGATCCCATGACCGTGGGGATGCTAAAAGAGTCATAAGGGTGAGGACCAGTCGTTGCAATTTCATTGCAAATTCAAATGGTCACTAAATGAATGGTTGTAAGTCGAGGACTGTTTTTCTGTAATTATATCGACTTTCTGTCACAGCAATTCTTTGATATATACATTTATACATTTTTTTTAAAAAAATGCCGTGTGTAGATGAGTCCTTTATCTTCATGGAATTAAATTAATCTATGTTTTGGGCTGACGGTGTTTCCTTACCTACAGTACTATGGGTAGTCCTCAACTTAACAACAGTTCACTTAGTGACCGTTCGAAGATACAACAGCATTGAAAAAAGTGACTTATGGCCATTTTTCACAGTTACAACCTTTGCAGCATCCCTATGATCACGTGATCAGAATTTGAATTGCGCCAACCCAGGAAGCTCAAACTGCCCAAAAGGAGCTGCTGATCCGGTTCTACAGAGGAATGATGGAGTCTGTCATCTGCACCTCTATGACTGTCTGGTTTGGCTCTGCACCCCAATAGGACAGACACAGACTTCAGAGGGTAATTAGGACTGCAGAAAAAACAATGGCTACCCACCTGCCTTCTATCAAGGACCTGTATACTGCACAAGTCAAAAAGAGGGCTGTGAAAATATCTACAGACCCCTAACATCCCGGACATAAACTGCTTCAACTCCTTCCCTCAAAACGATGCTATAGAACACTGCACACCAGAACAACTGGACACAAGGACAGTTTCCCCCCGAAAGCCATCACTCTGCTAAACAAATAATTCCCTGCACTACTATCTTCTCATCACTCCTTATCACCCGTCCCCTCCTCCCACTTGTGACTGTATGACTGTAACTTTGTCACTTGTATCCTTACGATCTATATTGACTGTTTCCTAGTATGATTTGATTGCTTATTGTATCCTGTGACTATCATTAAGTGTTGCACCTGATGACTCTTGACAAATGTATCTTTTGCACAGAGAGCATTTGCACCAAGACAAATTCCTTGTGTATCCAATCACACTTGGCCAATAAAAGAATTCTAATTCTGAATGCTTGATAACTGATTCACATTTATGACGGTTGCAGCGTCCCAGGGTCACATTATCCCCTTTTGTGACCTTCTGACAAGCAAAGTCCATGGGCAGGCCAGATTCCCTTAGCAACCGTGTCACTAATTTAACGACCGCAGTGATTCACTTAACAAATGTGGCAAGAAAAGTTGAATGGGGCAAAACTCACGTAACAAATGTTTCACCCAGCCATAGAAATTTTGGGCTCAATTGTGGATGTAAGTCAAGGACTACCCGTAGTGCCACTGTCACAGTCCTGGTCTTATGGCCACATCCCTCTTGGCTTAACCATTGCAAAGCATCATCATACTTCTGCAATTTTTTCTCCTGTGTAACATGAGTCTGTTAAGATCAGAGACTACATTTGTTCCACCAGATTTTGTTGTCTTCAGTGCTTCCTGGTGATAAACTGGGACAAATACACACCGACACAGACAGGCACGCACAGAGATAACAAATCACAATAGGCCCTTGTTCCTGTTTTAAAGCCCTTATCGTGGCGCGATCTGTCCTGGACTGGATTCCCATGATCAGCTGTGTGGCATTCTGTCAGCAGTTGGCAGATGCAACGTATTCATGAGTGCCAAGACAGAAGAATGTAAACAGAGGGGTCAGATGTCAGTTAAATACAACCAACAGGGCAATCATTGTTTGTTAAACTGAGGCTGGAATGTATGCAAAGAAGTTGAGAAATTATCCACAACTGTAGCAAAGGATGACGGATTTTTGAGACATGTAGGCATATCTTTATTTATTACATTTATATGCCTGCCCATCTTACAGAAGCAACTCTGGGTATTGTAGAAGTCAACTTAACAACCATTCACTTAGTTAACAGTTTGAAGTTAACAACAGGGCTGAAAAAAGTGGTGTGTGACCAGTTTTCACATCATCCCCATGGACATGTGACCAAAATTTAGCATTTGGCAGCTGATTCATATTTATGACGGTTGCAGGATCACCATTTTGTAACCTTTCTAGCTGGCTTCTGACAAGCTAGTTAAGCCAATAAGGGAAGTCAGATTCACTTAATGATCTCATGATTCACTTAACAACTGCAGTTATTTCCTTAAAAACTGGCAAAAAAAATCACAAATGAACTCATTTAATAACTGCCTTGCTTAGCAACAGAAATGTTGGGCTCAATTGCGGTCATACGTTGAGGACTGTCTGTACTTCAAGATGATAGGACAATTAACCAGTGGAACAGCTTGCTTTCAGAAATTGTGGGTGCTCCATCACTGGAGGCTTTTAAGAAAACCTTGGACAGCCATTTGTCCAGAAAGGTATCAGGTTACCTGCTTGAGTTGGGCTAGATACAGGGGTTTCCAACCTTGGCAACTTTAAGACTTGTGGACTTCAACTCCCAGAGTTCCTCAGCCAAGCTGGCTGAGGAACTCTGGGAGTTGAAGTCCACAAGTCTTAAAGTTGCCAAGGTTGGAGACCCTGGGCTAGAAGACCTCCAGGGTCTCTTCCAGCTCTATTCTGATGGATGGATGGATGGATGGATGGATGGATGGATGGATGGAACAACATTCGTGCCCAAGGCTTCAAAATTTGTGAAGTTGTAGCATGGTTACACACATCTTCATTCAAAAGAGAGGTATCTTGAAGCTGGAACTTTTCCTTTTGGGGTTGTTGGATGAACTATTAGGAAAAAAAACTCATGGGAGATTATGTCAAGATATGATTCCTTTGGGGAGATTATTTTATCCACAAAGATGGGAAAAAATGGCACTGGCCACCATTGAAGAGTTTTTGGTGAAATCGATAGAATGAAATTGACAGACGGATAAACTGACTTCTTTATATCGAGGAAAGACAATATTGTCGTGTATTGCTGCCTGGAAACCCTTTAGGGACATTTTGGGGAAAAATGAGATAAAATGGGTATGTGATGAGTGGTTTTGATGATTAGGCAGGATATAAATTATAGAAAGAAGAGAGCCAGGATGTAACTTCAGAGACAGAGACTATAGAGATTCTCAGTCCTCCAGGTCCTGGTTGCCTCAAAGGTGTTTTTTCAAAAGGCAACTGGACTTTCTTGTTTTTCTTTGAAGATGTTTCACTTCTCATCCAAGAAGCTTCTTCAGCTCTGACTGGATAGTGGAAAATGGAAGGATTTATACTCCTTGCAGACAGTTGGTTAAAGAGAGTGGCTAAAATTGTAATTGTACTTTTAAGAAGTACAATGAAGAATATCAGATGCTATTGCTTTATGCCCTCATATCTTGTTCTATATTTTTTCTATTCTCTTTTGGCAATTTTAGTTTTTTCTGTTATTTCTTTCTTTTTCACTTCTTCTGCTCTAATGTAGTTTGTCGAGGTTCTTACTCTTCTCAAAACTTTTAATACATTTTTTATAAACATAGGATAGAGAGATAGATACAGACACACACACACACACAACCCATTGATTTGATTAAGATTTCTCACTGGTTAATTTTGCATTGGACTGCAAATCTTAGTGCATTTTAGATCACATATGTTTTCAGTTTACAACTTTTTAATCTTTACTGAGTTATTTGCACCCTGCAGTTGATTTATTGTGCTTTTAAAATATCAAATAGAGTGCTCTGGGTTTTGTACAGATAAATGAAGAACATAAATCCAAAGCAATATAACAATTATATAACATGGCATAATAAAACTAAACTGCACAATAATAATGACAACCCAGTGAAATCAAGAAAAAGATTAAAAGCAACACAATGTAAAAAAACATGGCAAAAACAGCTGCAACATAATACAGAGCCCAAAATGTTTTAGAGATATTCTTACAGTGCTGAGGGGGAATACAAGGGCCTTTGTAGATGATATGATGAAATCTTATTTATTACGTTGACCATCATAAGCCAAAGAATTAGAAAAAATAGATTAAAAAGATTAAATTAATAACAGTGGCATAAGAAATGCAAAAGCAAAAAAGCAGAAATTGAAGGGGTAATAATCAAAGAAATAATCATAATAAAAAAAAATTGTGGATCCAAGCATTTTTAAAATTTTTCAACTTTCCTAGGGTTTTCTTTGACTGATTTTATTAAAATAAAATAAAACCTAACAAAAAAGCTAAGGATCAAGAATGGAAATAGTAAAAAGGAGAGAAGAGAAAGAAAAATAGGAAATAGAAGGTCAGTAAAATAAAATATATATAAAAGGAAACAAAACTACATTAAAAAGTGACTTCTGACTCCTTTTACAACAGATAGAAACGAAACTTACAGAATAACAGAGTTGGAAGGGACCTTGGAGTTCTTCTAGTAATCTAGTCCAACCCCTACTCAAGAAGGAGACTGCTTACTATTTCAGACAAGTGACTGTCCAGTCTCTTCTTAAAAGCCTGCACTATTAGAGGCAAGTTTTCCCACAGATTACTTGTTCCCACTGATGGGAAAATTCTCTTTATTTCTAGCTAGCTTCTGTCCTTGATGGTATTGGTGAATGGTATTATTGTAGGGAAAATAGCAGGAGGAAGGTGTGTTCTGTATGTTTGCCACCTTGAGTTGTTAACCTTACCTTATCAACTTACAAACCTTATCTTTTGACCTGCAGCAGGATAATAATGCAAGTTGAACACACCTTTTTGCACATCAACACTCAACAATCTTGATATGAGGGATCCCATTCCCACTCTTAAAAGAATCAAGGTGGGCCTTCCATAATTTGACCTTTATGTCAACATTTGTCAACCCTTTGAGATAGGACAAGTCAAGAAATAGGCACCGCATGGATTCCATGCCAATTTACTGTTGTAGAACATCATACCAATAGCATCTCTGTCCCAACTTAAGTTTCATTATTTCTTGTCTTGCCTTCTGGTGTTTTGGAAAATAGGTTGACAACCTCCCTCCGTGACAGCCCCTCAAATTTTAGGCTTGGGACTCCAATGGGGATGGTTGACAGGCCAGTAAAAGATTCCACCTTCTCCTCTGCTCATCCTATTCCCTCCTTCCTCATCTTTTAGTTATGATTGTATATTTATCATTTTTATTATTTAGTTCCTATTGTGTATAGATTTTGTAAACATTTATCTTTTTAATATTGTAAACTGCTGAAAGTTACTGTGTGGTAAGATGGGTCAGTGAATAAATTCAATAAAATAATAAAAAATAATAATATTGCTATGCTGTCACCCCTCGTCCTTCTCTTCATTAGACCAGATACACCCAATTCCTGTATCTGTTTAGCCTCCAGCCCCCTTCTTTGTGGCTCTTCTCTGCAATCTTTCCAGTCTCAGCATCATTTTTGTACAGTGGTGTCTAGAATTTGACCCAGTATTCCAAGTATGGTCTCCCCAGTACGGTATAAAGTTGTGCTATCACTTCACGTGATCTTGAAAATATCCCTCTCTTGATGCAGCTTGGGACCGTTTTTCTGTGCAGCATTTCCCAAAGATAAAGTTAGTTGGGGATAACATAAAGAGGACTGATAAAGACATCACGGATGGAGTGAGGCATTAGCCCCATTGTTTTGCATATCTAAATCAGATACTCTGTTTAATCTTTGCCATAGCTTTGTCTCATCCAAGCATAAGCCCCTCTATTGCAGTTTTTCCTTCCAAATGAAGGGAATTTTTCAGAAACGATGAGCTAGGCCAAGGGTCTTCAAACTTGACAAGTTTAATATTTGTGGACTTCAACTCCCAGAATTCCTGAGCTAACATGACTGGAGGAGGAATTCTGGGAGTTGAAGTCCACAAGTCTTAAAGCTGTCAAGTTTGAAGACTCCTGAGCTAGACTCAGGATTCGCCCTCAAAAGCTTGTTTCAGCCAATATTTTGGATGGTAGAGTCTCATATTTGCTTCTAGTGTAGCTGCATTCCAGAGAAAATTATTTACTGCTGGAGAGGTAGGAAGGTAACTAAAATTTGAGCTGCTTGCTGTTAATGTAGATGTCACTTTGAAGGTGCAAAACGGTTGGTTGGTCAATAGCAGGCTGATCATCTCAGGTTTTTTTATAGTTCAGTTACTGCTTTTATGGAATTTTAATTCTTTGGGCTGGCAGATTTGACTGCCTTCTTAGTGGTCTTTGATGCCAGAATTGAGAGGTGGTAAATTTGATATCTTCAGGAGGTGAAAGATTGAAATAAATTTCTAGATATTTGAAGGCCTTGTTTGTCTCAATCAGGGCATTCTTATTTTTCCAGTTATACTGCTGCTGTGTTTAATGAATACAATCCACCTTCACGTAGGAATAGTTAATTTCCAACTTTTCATTTTAGTGACATAGGAATAAACAAGATGGAAATTGTTTTGTAAACCAAAATTGGGGAAGTGGAATGGAAGTCCTATTTGGTGAGAACTCGGGCAATTTCAAGAAGGGGGTTGAAGGAAACTTGAGAAAGAAACTAAACTTAACCCTCCCTTAAGTTAACAGAATAACAGAGTTGGGAGGGACCTTGGAGGTCTTCTAGTCCACCCCCCTGTTCAAACAGATGACCCCATCTCATTTCAGTCAAATGGCTGTCCAGTCTCTTCTTCAAAACCTCTAGTGTTGGAGCACCCACAACTTCTGAAAGCAAGTCGTTCCACTGGTTCATTGTTCTAACTGTTAGGAAGTTTCTCCTTAATCCCAGGTTGCTTCTCTCCTTGATCAGTTTCCATCCGTTGCTTCTTGTTCTGTCTTCTGGTGCCTGGGAGAAAAGGTTGATTCCCCTCTTCTCTGTAGCAGCATTTCAAATATTGGAACACTGCTCTCATTTCACCCCAATCCCCTTTTCCATTAAACTGGATTTTTAAGTTGGGTTAGAGAGAAACTTGGACAGGCTTTCAGGATGTTCTTATGATGTTCCACAAGAATAAACTGGCATGGTATCCATGCAGTGCCCATTTCTTGACTTAGCCTATCTCAAAGGGTTGACAAATATTGACATAAAGGTCTAATTATGGAAAGCCCACCTTGTCTCTTTTAAGAGTGGGAATGGGATTCCTCACATCGAGAATCTGGAGTATTGATATGCAAAAAAGTATTTTCATCTTGCATCATTATCCTGCTGCAGGTCAAAATATAAGTACGGCTTCCATTTATTGAAATGTTTATCATGAAGAATGAATAGATGGAACAAGTGATACAGTTAGGGGAGATGGCAAAACTGACTTTTAATTAAAGAGAAGGATTGATTTAGTTTTGTTTCTATTGGAAATAACTTCTGGACTTTTTGCTTGAAACAGAAAAAAAAGAAACTTTGACTTTAGGTTTTGATGAATAGATTGATTTTGTTATTGTAAAAAAAGCTTGAAATATTGAAGCTTCCAATTTCCTTTGCAACAAATATAAGATGGTTAAAAAGTTATCTCTTACTTATTCTATGATTACAAAAAGGCTTTTTCTAATTATCTGATGTAATCACAAAAATCACAAACCAGACATTCATATTTATTTATGGATTTTTTTGTTTTGTATCCCACCTTTATTATTTTTATAAATAACTCAAGGTGGTGAATATATCTAATGCTCCTTCCTCCCCCACAACAACAAAAAACCTGTGAGATGGGTTGGGCTGAGAGAGAAGGACAGGCCCAAGGTCACCCAGCTGCCTTTTATGGCTAAGGGCAGACTTGAACTTACCATCTCTCGGTTTCCTGCAAAAAGCCCACAAAGGGTTTCCAGTCCGCAACTATTGCTCCATTGTAGTAGTGCCAAAGCTGTTCATTTTTGAGCATATAACTATCTCTCTGTTGTTGACTGTATAGAAACAAAATTCCATAACTTTTTCCCCAACTATTTGGCCGTCAATTCCCAAAACATTCTGGCTGGGGAATTCTGGGAGTTGAAGTCTACCCATCTTATGTTGCCAAGGTTGAGAAATACTTTCGTGAAGTATCATGGATTGAAATGAGTGGTCTGGCTGTAGGGAGGATTGAAATAATGGATAGGGATTCATCATCAGATCTTGCTTGGTTTAGTCATCTGCCACCAAATCTTCAAGGATGTTCCAACCATTACTTGCTTGAATGTCCCAAAGGTGCTTTTTCAAGAGGCAACTGGACTGTCTTGGTTTTTTTTCCTTTGAAGACGTTTTGTTTCTCATCCAAGAAGCTTCTTCAGCTCTGAGAGAAACAAGGAAGTCCAGTTGCCTCTTGAAAATGCATTTTTGGACAACCATGACCTGGATGGCTGAGAATCTCCATAGACTACTAGCTTGAATAAAAACTTGGAGGCAAGGGAAAAGTAAGTATTGATTAGCAAAATATTTCATGCTCCATATTTCAGTTTTGTGGCTAATGATACAGAACTCCAAGCAGTAGGTTTAATAAGTGGTCATGCAAGGGGTCAGACATTAGAACATGGGCACCTGTCTGGCTAGAATGGCTTGAAGAGAGAAAGAGATATAGGCCGTAGCTTCCTCTTCCCAGATTCGATGATTTCATACTTTCTAATGAGGGAAATAGGCAAAATTCCTCTGCTTGGCAGGCCAGCCAGGTGTGTTCAAGAGAGGAACTGAATAATGTATGATGCAGGCAAATGTCAGTCCATGATAGATACCCTGAGAGGTGGCCCAGCATGGTCCATTAAGTTCTGAGCAGGGTTGCTCAGGCTGGCTTGGGTTAGGGGCTCTTCCATGCAGGAAGGGTTGGCTTGAGTCTCTTGGGTTGTAGGAAGCCCTCACTTGATCAGGTTGGATTCTTCTTCTGGGCAGCTAGGTCTGTTCAACCATATTCTTTAAATTGTTGATTTATTGAGAACAGAAAGGATATATTTTTGAGACACATTTTTAGTGATTTCCAGGGATTAAAGGAGAGTATGTCAACAGCAGCTTGGCCGAAGCTGGACAGATTAAGGCACAATTGTGGTGTAGATTTAGCTGAGCTTCCTTTAAACGCTCTAATCTTTGTTTCATAGCAGGTTGTGTTCTCCATAGTGCTTACATAAAGGAATTCTCTTCAAAAAATTATTCTGGGAGATCACTTGGCCTTGAGAGGGTTAATATTTCTTTAGTTAAATCTTGATTCCAGTGGCTCAAGGTTGTTGCTTACTACCTATCTTTGAAGTTAGTTCCACCCAGTTTTCACCAAACACTGTGATTTAAACATGTTTAAATATCAGTAGCTCCGGTTGGTAGTTAGGCTGTTGGTTTGAGCTGTTGGCTTGAGCTCGGCACCTGGAGCTCAAACCAACAGGCTAACTATGATTTAAGTTAGGCAGTTATGGCTTAAGGGTCAGTTGAGGGAGAAAACACCCCAAAGATTTGGGCTGGAAAGATTTGATCAAGTTTCCAGTTGTTTTTTTTTTTTTTTTTCATTTTTGTTGTTTCATTTTTCATTGTTAACTATGGGTAGTCCTCCACTTACGTCCATTCATTTAGTGACCATTCGAAGTTACAATGGCACTGGAAAGGTAACCATTTTCCACACTTATGACCATTGCAGCATTCCGTGGTCACATGATCAAAATCTGGATGCTTGGCAACTGGCCTGTAATATATTATGACGGTTGCAGTATTCCAAGGTCATCTAATCCCCTTTTGTGACTTTTGGAGTCAATGGGGAAGCCTTACCAGTGTTACTAGCTTGATAGTTGCAGTGGTTCACTTAACAACTATGTGAAGAAAGGTCATAAAATGGGGCAAAAGCTATTTTGCTTAACAATGGAAATGTTGAGCTCAATTGTGGTTGTATGTCGAGGACCACCTGCCTCACAGGGATAGTTGAGGTCTTGAAGTTTTGTCTGTTTTCAAGGCAGCCGAAGAAGGAAAAATAATAATATGTGAGCCTTCTAGGATAAGGATTGGGAAATTAAGAGTTCATAGTTCCATTTTCTCCTTTACAAAGAACTGGAAGAAATCTTAGTAGATTCTGCTTTGATTTTTGCCAGAACAAATAGTTGGCAGAAGCGAATAGTTATTGTGCATCCATCTGAAGTCACCTGCCTCTCTGCCTGTTTACAAGTTGAATGACCGAAGATGAGAAATTTGACCACTGGACAACTGAGCTTCATAAATAATGGATCAAAGGCCACAAGTGTGATATTCCTGCTTTGTGGTTAATCAGTGTAACATCAAAGCTCCTGAATTTTTTTCCCTTTTTCTTGTTAAGATGTTCAGAAACGTAAGGACTCCCTAATCCAGGGATGGGCAATTATAGCAACTTTACAACCTGTGGGCTTCAACTCCCAGAATTCCTGAGCCAGCCAAGTCCATAGGTCATAAAGTTGCCCTAGTTGCCCACCGCTGCCCTAACTCACTAAAAGTCAATAATAGGACTAGTTGTGCAGCTGTCAGTGTGGGAAGAAAAGGTACAGGCAGTCCTCGACTTACAACCACTATTGAGCCCAACATTTGTGTTGTTTTGCCCCATTTTACAACTTTGCTTGCCACAATTGTTAAGTGAATCACTGCAGTTGTTAACTTAGTAACACCGTTGTTAAATGAATCTGGCTTCCCCATTGACTTTGCTCATCAGGTCACAGAATGTGATCACGTGACCCCAGGACACGGCCTGTTGTGATGAACCTGTTGCCAAGCATCTGAATTTTGATCATGTGACCACAGGGATGCTACAACAGTTGTAAGTGTGAAAAACAGCCATAAGTAAGTTTTTCCGGTGCCGTTGCAACTTTGAACAGTTAGTAAATAACCGTTGCAAGTCGAGGAAAACCCGTACTATCAGACTTAACACATTCTATTAATGTAGGGTTACAATACAATAGAATTAGTTCTATTCACATTTCTGCCTGGTCTGTCTATAAGGTTGCCATCAATCTTGCAAGTCTGAAAGTACTTTTCTCCCTCTGTCCACCCAAAAACTAGCCAGGGTCTCTTCTGACTCTTGCTCCACCCACACGCCTACTGTGGGCTCAGCTGCCTTTTATGTAACCATTCCCTGGTGGCGTTTCTTTGCCTGGTCTCCCAAGGTTATTCCAACATACCATTGTAGGGTCTTCTAAAGCAGGAATTCTCAACCTTGGTTGCTTTAAGATGCATAGACTTCAACTCCCAGCATGCCCCAGCCACAACACTGGCTGAGGAATTCTGGGAGTTGACGTCCATGTGTCTTAAAGTGGCCACGGTTGAGAAACCCAGTTCTAAAGAATTGCAAGTTTTCTGTGTATTGTCTTGATGCTCTTTTTCTTTTCTTCCCCATTCCCTTCCCTTTTTTTTTCTTTTAGAATTCCCATGATGCTTTGGTCAAAAGATACGAAAGAGGCCATGAAGTCATTGGTCTTCACTTAGCGATGCAAGCCAGAATGGCTGCCCTAGAAGCTGCAGGCATCGTTGAGAATCCCAGGGCCAAGTCTCTCTTGGTCAAAGATGGAAAAGAGTCCCAGGAGGAAAATGGGGCAGCCAGCCACCTCTCCGAACCCTGTGGTGCTTCCTTCGCTGGGGCAGAGCCCAGTCGGCAACAGGCGCCGGCCAGCAAGCTGAAGAAGACAGCGTTTAAATTCTTTGGGGGGAAGAGAAGCATCTGCACCCTACCAAGCTTTTTTGGGGGGAAGAATAAAAGCCAGGCCAAGGGAGCCTCCAAAAAGGGTCTCAGCAAGAGCAAGACTCACGACGGCATCAGTGACGTGGTGCACGAAGAGGCCAGTTCTGGTTGTCTCAGGAGTCCCTCGGATGGAGGGCCAGACTTCCCTTCTCCCCAGCTGCTGCCAAGTTCTCAGAGTGCTGTTTTGGGAGCCGAGCTCAAAGTTGGCTTCACCCAGACCACAAACTTTCTCTCCAGCAGATCTGAAGGCTTTGAAAAGAAGCTGACAGGGGAGAAGTCCTTGTTCCTGCCGAGATCCAAAAAGGGGCTGAAGGAGCTTTTTAACAGCATTCGCCATCATCGGAAGAACAAAGTTGCTGAACCTGAGAAGACAGAGCTGCAAGAATGGGCTCTCAGGGACACCGTGACCGAAGAACAGCCACGTGGAAATGGGCTGGGTGGGAATCCTCAGAGTGGGACTGTGACGCCAGAATGTGCGGAGAATTTCTCCGGTGATGCGGTGCCTTCAATAGACGACCATAATGAGGCAGGAGAGGTGGACTGCTTGGCCTCAAGCCCAGTTAGGTCCATTGGTGAGACAGATAGAGGAACAGCGTGTTCTGAAGAATCTCGAGATGGGCAGCCCAACCTGGAGGACGTCTGTGCTGACTCTGCCTACGGTGAACTCCCTGATGCATTTGAACCAGAGTTCCTGGAGAAGAGCCCTCCTTGCGTACCCTCCGGGGAGCAACTTAGCTTGATGTTTGGGGAGGTGACATCCCTTAAAAGCTTTGACTCCTTCACCGGTTGTGGAGATATCATTGCAGAACCGGATATTGATAGCATCACGGAGAGCTCAACGTCTGTGGAACGCAGCCGGGATGCGACCAAGAGGACCTCTTGTTTGGTTACTTACCAAGGTGGAGGGGAGGAAATGGCCCTGCCGGATGATTTAGAAGAGTACCTCCAGCAGGTGTGGGCAGGAGCCATTAAAGGAGATGCAGTCCCCGAAGCACATCTGCCAGAGCTCATACCCAAATGTGACCTTCAGGGCATGAATGGTGCCAAGCAAGAAGTTAATCTATACCCTGAAGGAACAAGGAATGATCTAGACCTTCTGACACCACATAGCGATCAACAAGAATCTGCTCCCAATAGTGATGAGGGCTACTACGATTCTATCACCCCAGGTCCTGAAGATGAAGCTGGTGATGATTTAGATGAAATAAAAAAGGACCGCCTTCCAAGGGACAGCTACAGCGGAGATGCCCTTTATGAGTTCTATGAACCAGACGATGCACTAATGAGCCCATCTTGCGGAGATGGATCCTGGTTTGATGGGAAAGTGTCTCCTTCGAAGATATTTGACCAGTTTTTAGACTTTGCTCTCCCCGATGAGAAGGACTTGATCTGGCTGATGGATCAGAAAAGTGAGGCAATGGAAACGGAAGAGCAGAGGCTGGCAACCCTACAGAAACAGCTGCTTTTTTGGGAGATGCAAAGAGAGCCGGCCCTGAAACACATCCAGGAGCTTAGAAGAGACCAACACCTGAGACCAGGGCAGCTGTCTGAATGTAAAATGCAAACAACTAGCTTAGTTGGGAAGAGCTCGAGTTGCCATGGTTGTGAGCAAATGAATTTTTGTGCTTTGAATGATAGTCTAAGCGGTGGAAAGAAGCTAGCAGAAAACCAAGACTGGGAAGATGATTTCCACAGGAAGCTCTGTCCAGAAAAGCTTTGTGATAGTAGCAGCACCACCACTAAAGCACACAACAGTTGCCTTATTCAGCCATTAGGGAATGGCTCAGAGTTGGGCTCCAGCGATGAACATCCAGTGCTTGATTCCCGTGCTTTGGCTTCGGGAAACTCTGTGACCTTCCCTCTCTACAGAGTGCATGGCCACCACAGCTGCTCTCCAGGAGCTGACTCCCAAGAGCCCTGCCAGGAACACAGTGAAGAACCAGAACAAGCCGTGAACTTCTCACAAGCCTTGGTGGAATTCACCAGCAACGGTACTCTTTTCGCCAGCCTGTCCGAAAGTCTTAGAAGCTCCGATTCAGGCTCTGAGTTCACTCAGAACCTTCCTGACCTCCCCACAATGGTGACTTTTGACATCGTCGATGTGGAACAGGAAGGGGAAGGGGAATGTGAGGAGCATCTGGAGATGAACACAGACGAGGACATGACCGCGTCCTTCGAGGCTTTCAGGGACACTTATGACTCCAAAGCCTCCTTTGCTGAATGTGATGACCGAATGTTTCCCGAGTATCCTCAGATCTCTTTTCACTGGGGAGCTGCCAGCCTTCCTCGGCATCTTCGACTTCAGGAGCTGAGTCCACCTCTGCTGGAGCCGCTGTCTGCCTGCAGGAGAAGCCGATCCCTTGATACCAAAAGTCTGGAGTTTGAGCTGGCAAACTTGCAGCTATCCAAGAAGAGTTTTAGGCCGTTTGAGCTCTGGAGCAGTTCCAAAAAGGATCCTGGTCCTCTTGGATTGGACAATGGCCAGGAAGATGTGCCACATTCTCTAGGAGAAAGAGAAGAAGCTATTGGTGGCTTCTCGTGGCCAGGACGATTGAATGTACCGCATGGCATGGAGGAATTGTCCTTGCAAGAAACAAAAACGGGAGAGAATGGTGGGAATACACTCCCCTCTCAAAGTCCTTGGGGAGTATTGGAGCACTCTGACATGGCTCCTCCTTTGGCTCGTCTGGGGCAGAATCCCACCCAGGAACCAGCTGGACACCTTCAAGGAGATAGAAGCAACCACCCCGTCCTTCCACCATTGAGACCATTGACCAGGCCCTCCACTCTGTTTCTGCAGGCCCCTGTGATGTCACCAGAGGGCTCTACTCCTCAGAGGCCTGGTGGGAACAATCTGTCTAAAAAACATGCTTGGGTTCTCCCTTTGGGAGAGAACGGTCTAGACTTGCCTTTGCGCTTTGATTTTCCTTGCTCCCCTGACAAGCCGTCCGTGTGTAAGCCTGGGGATGTGGCTCAGGGAACATCTCAGCTTCACACCAAGCAGTGCTGAGACCACCTCTAGGGGCAAGACTGAACACTGAGGAATGTTCTCTAGACCCAGAACATTGGGGAAGCACTTCCTGCCAGCTAGCTAGTCTATGAACTTAACTAGACGAGTAGCTTTTGTGAATAGGGCTCCAGCTGAATTGGAATGGGCTTTTGTTCCGGTGAGCTGTGAGAATACAGAAGATACTGCAGACTGTTGACTTTGGTTTGAAGCTAGGAGAACTGGGTGAAATGGTGCTGATGTTTCTCCTTAAACAGACGTGTGTGGGTAGAGGGAACTTCTCTTTTGATCCACAAAATGATACGGGAAAGAACAGGGACAGTCTCAGAAGTGGAGATGGGAATAAAGTCCTGGATTATTTCCAGTTGCACCATCATGGGAAGAGGAGCGGAAATAATTTCTAAAAGTCAACTAGGTGACCAAAGTTAGGTGGTGTGTTTTAGAGGAGCAAAACGCTCAAAAGACCTTCCAAAATGAGAGGTTTACTTATGGTGAAACTCGTTAACTCCTAGTTTTTGAGGGCAAGCGTGCTTGGAAGTCCACCTGCTAAGCTGCTTTTATTCCAGGAGATGCCTGTAGAAGGGAATGCAGATAGAGAGGTGCTGGCATGCTTACCTGTTTTGGTCCAGAACCTCCAGAGTGGGTGGGGGCAATTTTCTCTCTCTTTTTTAGTTGGGAGGGAAGTTTAGGGACAGAATTAGTGCCTTAAGCCTTCCAAAGGCTTAGCACCCATTTTTTATTCCCCCCCCCCCAGAACTGGTCTTGGCCTGGGCCATGGTTGGAATGTGGCCTTTGACAAAGGGCACAAGGTCTTGGATAGCCTTGAGCCAACGGGAGTCTGGCACTCGTGATATATAGGACCGCAGCTGTGCAGCATATCAGCAGCGCTTCCCAACCTTGGCAAATGGAAGGGGAGAGGATTTCAGTTCCCAGAATTCTCAGCAATGGCTACGTGGCTATGGGATTCTGGAACTTGAAGTCAATACACCCAGAAATGGCCCAGGTTTGAAAACCCTGCATTAGGGTGTGCTTGCTCAATTCAGTTGGGCCTTCTGTGGTTCTCTTGGGGCGGGCGGAGGCAGAAAACTATATGACCCGGTGCTTGTCAATGAGATTAGGCTGCAGGGATGGGATGGGCAAAATAGCAAAAAGTTGGCTGTTAGTGAAATTAGGGCAAGATGTGATTAGAGGGGAGATGAGCCAAAAAAGGCTCTGAAATATGTATTCTAGGAGGATCTTACTTGGGGCTAAGAAGACATGCATACAATTAAAAAATTAAAAACACTTATTGATACTGAAACAAAGTAATGTCAACACAGTTGAGGTCTTGCAACTTCTGAAAAAGCATATTTTAAAAGGAGGGGGAACCCGAATGCATGTGCAAAACTGCCCTTTTTTAAAGTAACGGAATTCTGTTATTTTTTTTTTATTATGGTTAAATTTTAGAGCAGTGCAGCACTTCCAGTTTGATTCCAGAAAGGAGCCTTGGCTTGCTTGTACAGTAGGTGTTGGTTTCTGTGTGTTTCTCTGTGTGTGTGTTTGTGAACCTTGTCCGTAGCGCTTTCAAGACGCTGTGCCATTTTCCAGGATCAGCTGGCCATTGCAGAATGAAGCCATCCGATCTAGAGAAAGGATGCAGTTGCTTTAATGAGCTACATCCAGACTCTGTGTGTGTGCACCAAAGTTCATTTCTGGGAATCGGATTCAAAGTGCTGCTGGGCAGAATATCTGTTGAAATCCTTTTTTTAGGAATGGCTGTTCATTGAAATATGGGATGCAGAGAAGCTTCTTAGGAAATAAAGCCTCCATCCGTTGGCCAAAGTAGACCTGGTCTCCTGAATTCCTCTCACAACTGTCTTGTACTGTATCACAACTTGTCCCTGTTGCACATAAGAAGGTTGTGTGTCCAGGGAATTGTGACATTCCAATGTGCATTTTTCATTTACACACACACACACACACAGGCTAAGCTTTTTGCTTGACCAGACGGGGAGAACTTGCTTCTCTTTCCAAGTCAGACTGGCCAGAAAATCCAGGTCTTGTGTCCCATTTGTGCATATTGCAGGGCAGGTAATATGAGGCAAAAGCTCCCAAGTCTGTCTCTTCGTTAAAGACACGGGTTCAAGATATATACTGTATGTATCTTGGATGGAATGAGGGCTCCTTGGTGCTCTCTGAGCTTGGTTGTTTTCTTGCAGACGTTTCATTACCCAAACTAGGTAATATTATCAGTGCTAATGAAGTATAAGTAACATTGATGATTTTGCCTACCTTGGGTAAGGAAATGTCTGTAAGAAAAGCTCAGAAAACATCAAGGATGATTTGAACCACAAATATTCTTTATTAATATTTGCAGAAGTTTGTGCAGGAGAACGTCAGGGAGTGTCAGCTTTAGCAATCCATGCAACACTTTTTTCATGGTGGCGTTCAGAATTCACAACTGAGACAAACTTTGAAAGTCTGATTAGAAGGTTTCAGAATCTTTTTTGCACAAAGATCGATGAATTTTTCCCCCCAAAAAAGTTCGCAGGCAGAGCAAGAGCTGGTCCAACTTCTGCACGATGACAAATAAGTTGACAAGCTATTTGTGATGATCCCCCCTTCTTCTTCATTTGGCTGCCGGGGAGCCCTCGAATCCTGGTCCCTGAAATTAGATAGTGAGATTTTACTTTTTAAAGAAATGGGAATGAAAAACAAAATCATTGTGATAACCTTAAATGATAAGCTTGGGGCGTATCATTTAAGTTCTCCCTCTGAATAGGAAGTAGAATATTTGATGCTGTCCTCTTCTGGATGCTGCTCTGGAGAAGAAGAAAATGGGGCTCTTGGCCATAAAAATGCTGCCTCCGTTTGTAGTAAATCGAGGATTTCCCATTTGGGAGTAGCCATCCCTAGAGACAGAAAAGCTGAAATCTGGTAATAAAGGGGGAACAAAGCTATTACAGGTAGTCCTTGACTTATGACCACAATGCAGCCCAAAATTTATGTTGCTAAGCGAGACAATTGTTAAGTGAGGTTTGCTTCATTTTACAACCTTGCTCGCCACAATTGTGAAGTGAATCACTGCAGTCGTTAAGTGAATCTGGCTTTCCCATTGATTTTGCTTGTCAGAAAGTTGCAAAAAGTAACCACGTGATCCTGGGACACAGCAACCGTCATAAGTGTGAGTCAGTTGCCAAGTGGCTGAATTTTGATCACATGACCACAGGGATGCTGCAATAGTTTTAAATGGGAAAAACATGTCAGTTTTTCAGTGTTATCATAACTTTAAATCAAACATTAAATCAATGGTTGTAAGTCGAGGACTACCAGCAGAGGGGAAAAGCTTGAAGTCCTGAAGTCTTGAATAAAAATAAAATAAAGGACAGGCTTTCAGTGTTTGGTGCAAACAAGCACATTGGGCAGAAAAGTCTTCTTAATAATAACAACACAGTTGGAAGGGACCTTGAGGTCTTCTAGTCCAACCCCCTGTTCAAACAGGAGACCCTATACCATTTCAGACACGTGTCTGTCCATTCCCTTCTTGAAAGCCTTCAGGGAGATCTCCCTGCCATGTTAATTTTTGGGAGTGGGGGTGTGAACTTGCAAGTTACGTCATGGCACCTTGGAAACCCTGCCTTCCCATCTCCAATGTTTGGGAATACGTTTTCCATCTGATCTCCATTTTCTCAGACTCTTCTGGTCTTGGACTTTGCTACTTCCCATCAATTTGCCATCTCCTTCTCAGGATTCCAACTTGGTGGGAAGATTTACTTGAAAATATCTGAAACCTCCCCCCAAACATTTGATGGCACATCAAACTGGGTGTGACTGAGCCCAACGGTAGCCTGTTTGTTAACGGCTTTCCTTTTGAATGGCACATCTTGGTACCCAGAGCAATACCCCCTGTTGCTTTTAGCCAATATGACCATTGGCCAGTGTTTGGATCCCGTATCCCTGACTGCAAACCTGGGTGATTCCAAGCCGAACGGCATCTCATTGACCGTGGTGTGGTGTGGTGGGGCCATCAACACTTGAAGTTCCTCCAAATGTTGCCTACCTGGAATTTCTGAAATGGGGTGGGTGGAATTGAGAGGCATGATCTGTTGAAGGGACCTCTGTTTTCAATTGCTGCAAACGATTGTGCTGCCGATAGGATGATAAAGTTCATTGTAAAGTGTTTTGTTCATGGATTGATGCTTTCGGGTATGTTGGGTTTGGTGTGGCGTGCACATAGTTCTTTCTTCCTTTTGAATATATCACCAAAGACATCTTGTGGAATTTGTTAAATGGTGTAAACACTTATCTTTTTTTGTTTGGGGGAAAGGGGTGTATCATAGGTATTCAAACTAATAAGAATGTCTGTCTACAGATATGTATTTGTTAGCCTTCGAATTGTGAATATTTATAGAAATGTTTTTTTTTCCCCTAAAGAAAACCAATTTTATAATATACTAGGGTGCTTAAGACTTTGCATCTGATCTCGTTCTAAAGGGGTTTCTGATTTCGGTGTTGTGGCCTCTGAAAACAAATGTGAATTGTTGCAAGGGAATGTTGGCTGAATTGTGAGGATGGGCAACCACGGAAGGTGGCGTAATAGAGCTGGAATGGATCTCCTCATGTTACGATCTCTCTTATAGCCTTAGTTGATCGGACATTTTTGATTTGATAACTTTCAAGGCTCAAGGAATAGAGTAAAGATGGCAATTTGCATAGCACCATACATTACACCAAAGGAAAAATTGTTCTGACAGCTAGATGGAAACTGTCTTTGATGGTTCCCTTGTAATATACTTGGTGCATGCAGAAAAACAAACGTCCATTAGCTCTTTGAGGGAGCCCAGATAACTAGCACAAGTCCAAGCACCAGCTGTATCTCTGTTGTAAGATTACATTCACAGAATCTTGCACATCTGAAAGTACAGGCTGTCCTCGACTTACGACCACAATTGAAAGCAAAATTTCTGTTTCTAAGTGAGACATTTGTTAAGTGAGTTTGGCCCATTTTATGACCTTTCTTGCCACTGTTAAATGAATCATTACAGTTGTTACATTAGTAACATGGTTGTAAAGTGAATCTAATTTCCCCAATGACATTGCTTGTCAGAAGGTCGCAAAAGGACCTCGGGACTCTGCAATGGTCCAAAATATGAATCGGATGCTAAGCACCTGAATTTTGATCACCCGGCCACAAGGATGCCACAGCAGTCATATGAACAACGGTCATGTCACATTTTTCAGTGCCGTTGTGGTTTTGAATGGTTACTAAACACACTTGTAAGTCAAGGACTACCTGTATTAACCCCCTCCTTTCCTTTTATTCTCCAGAAACTAGGGAGGGTTCCTTCTGAGATTTTTTCCATGTCCCTTTTCCTTTCGTGGACTGAGATCTCTTTTTTATGATGGTGGTCTAAGCTGCAACTCTTCTTCTGTCTCCCAAGGTCATTCACACATACTGATACAATATCAGGAGGAGGAATGAAGGAAATAAAAGTCTGCAAACCTTCCCAAACCTTCCTTGTTGCCCATCTAAAATGGTTCAGCTCAGCATTATGACCTCCTCATTCTTGGAACATTGAAATGAAAGGACGTAGGTCACAAAATCTGAGGCTTGCTCCGCTTTCTCATTTCTGGGGTGGTGGTTCATTTTTCTAAGGGTTGGTTGACCAATTCTGTAGTTGAAAGTCTACATAACACGGGAACACGCACATTTGTTTGGGACCCATGGAAGGGCTTTCCACTCATCCAAAGATGATTTGCATCAAGATAAAAGAGTTTTGTTGCAGTGGTTCCTTCAGGTTTTTAGTGTGTGCTTCCCTCAAGAAGTCATCATTGGACCAAGCAGTCCTGGACAATTTTTATCCAGTTCCTCAGCCTTCCTTGTTTAAGCTGTGGGAAATATGGTCAGGCAATAGCTTCAGAGGTTCCTGGATTATTTGGAAATGGATTATTTGGATCAGTTTCAGCTTGGAACATAGTCCAAAGATTGCATTGGTTGCACTTGGGGATAAGCTGTGATAGAACTTGGATGAGAGACATTGGAGTGTTGGTCCAATGTTCCTTGACCTCTTAGTTGATTGAGATACTGCTAATTATAGTACTTTTGGATTGGCTGTGGGGATTTGAAGTGGTGGGCACCAGATTATGATGGTTTTCTTGTTCTGGTGGCTTCTACATGGCATTAACAGAGATCAAGTCTTTGGCCTGTCATCCTGTGGGTGCTCTGGGGCTTTTGCCCCTTTTGTTTCAACAACTACATCAGGGGTCTCCAAACTTGCCCACAAAGACTTGTGGACTTCACCTTGTGGAAGTTTGAAGACCCCTGATCTACACAGAACCACTGGCTGAACCCATCCATTGGTTTGATGTCCACACTCATCAGTTTGCTGATGGTACCAAACTGTACACCTTGACCCAACTCTTCCAACAGATGCTGCTCAATGTTCTTTTCCGATGTCTTGAGTCTGGGTAGGTCTGAATGCAAAGGAACAGACTCGGGCTCAATTCTGACAACACTTGAACTAGTTCTAGATGTTTGTCCATCCCCCCCTTGTCCGGAGGACTTTCCGACTCTTTGGATTTATTTATTTATTTATTTAAATTGATTTATATGGCTGCCCAGCTGACAGATGCAGTTCTGAGTGACTGACAAACAAAAAACAAAAAAAATGTTATATAAATATAGGGTGACACTTTCTTATTCAAGACTGCCTCTTTGAGGTTGAACACCAAAGTTATAAATATTAAGATGAGTTTTATTGTAAGGTTACAGTAATATAATCTTTCAACTCTCACTGTGCCTCCCCCTCCCCGCCTTTCTCCTGAAGAAAACTAGGGAGGGTCCAGTCTGGGAGAGTTTTTCAAGTTACATTCCTGCTTTGGATTCAGATTTCTCTTATCTGACCATTCCTTGGCTGTGGCTGCTGCTTCTCCTCAAGGTTATTTTTGCAGCTCATTACGACTAGTGTGCAATCTTGGAGACAGTAGATTGCTTTGGACTCAAAGCTCCTGTCTGAAGAACACGTGGCCACTGTGGCCAAGAAAAGACCCGTGTAAGGTGCTTTTTTCAAGAGGCAACTGGACTTTCTGGTTTTTCTTTGAAGATGTCTCGCTTCTCATCTGAAGAAGCTTCTTGGATGAGAAGCAAAAGATCTTCAAAGAAAAACCAGAAAGTCCAGTTGCCTCTTGAAAAAGCACCATGACCTCCATTTAATCGGCCAGTGGCATTTATTCCTGGATCAGGAGGCAGCCCATGGCACCTCACAACTGGAGTGCAGCTATGCAGTTGACATGCAGCTGCTCTTGAAGACCCTTGGAGGCTACCACTGGTTCAGAAGGCGTTAGTGCAGGCAATAATGGGAAGTGCCATAATCAGGCCGTGTGACACCACTGTTCAATGAGCTCCATTGCTTATCAGTTAGCTTCCAAGTACGGGAAGTCCTCAACTTGTGACCACAATTCAGCTCAAAATTTCTGTTAGTTGAGACGACTGTTAAGTGAATTTTGCCCAATTTTATGACCTTTCTTAGCTCAGTTGCTAAGTGAATCACTGCAGTTGGTAAGATAGTAACCTGGTTGTTAAGTGAATCTGGCTTCCCCATTGACTTTGCAGAAGGTCACAAAAGGGGATCGTGTGATTTTGGGACAATGTGACTGTCATAAATATGAATCCGTTGCCAAGCATCTGAGTTTTGATCACGTGATCGTGGGGATGCTGCAAAGGTCATAACTGAGAAAAATGGTCTTAAGTCACTCTTCGGTGCCATTGTAACTTTGAGCAGTCACTAAATGAACTGTTGTAAGTTAAGGGCTATCTGTATAATTCAAGAGGCTGGTTACCATCCCAAAAGCCTTTTGTAGCATTGGATGTAGTCATTTGAGGAACCAGTTATCTCTGATCATTTCTGCTCCCTTGGTAAGATTGGTCCCTCTGATTCCACAATGCCCTCGGCCAAGATCCAGGAAGCATGTTTTTCCTATCACAGTTCCAGTTCTCTGGATTAAGATCCCCACAGAAATCCACGGGGCTTCCCCCTGGATGTTCAGAAACCCTTTGAAAACCTTGCTCTTCTCCCAGGCCTTGGGGTAGGACAGCGGTTGAGCCCCACGGGACAGCCATGACCTGGATCAGGGTCTCCAAATTTGGCAACGTTAAGACTTGTGGACTTCAGCTCCCAGAATTTCTCAGCCACCATAGGAATTCTGGCAGTTGATCTCCACAGACAATGTTTTGTCTCCATGCAATGTTTTGACTGTAGCTATGGTCTCTTCTCATAAAGAAATGAGAGGAAATCAACCCAGTTTCATATATGAAGAAAAGAGGATGGTTGATGCTTCTATATGTGCAATGAAAAGCAGGGGGAACATGTGAATAAGGATTGTAGACACCAGTGGACTTTATTTATTTAGCGTATGGCACATGTTAACCAGGGATCACCAAGGTGACTGGCTGCCTCTGTGAAAGGGATTTTTTGGGCGGTGTTATCTTTGCCCACGGGACTCCTGAATACCGGTTGGCATTCAGGGGAGGCCTCTTTCTTGTTCCTGCGCAGTTTATTCGCTCATAGGAATTGAGCCGCCGAGCTGCTGACCTCAACGGTGCACAGACCCAGTGTCTTACCATGTGAGCTATCGCAGCAGACTTAAAATTGGTGTCTGCCTTCATTCGTCTTGTCCTCCAGTTATCTTGTCCTTGGAATGCTCACTTTGATTTTCCTCTCTTGGAGAATCTCTGGCTAGCGTACCTTTTTTGCTTTGGATAAGGGAATATAGTGTCTTCTTTCTCTTAAACGGGGATAGGCAACCTTGTTTGCTAAAATTATTACGCTTCCAAGGGAATTTACAAGGGGCGTCTAATGACCTATTTGCAGACTGGGTGGGATTGGACTTAACAATTCTTCCTTGTATCTTTTCTTCTTAACTACTTGGTGCACTGACACATCTATCTTAATGCCTGCTGTTTTTAAAAAAGAAAACTAAATATCCTCTATTGCTGGACATTAGTGATTTGCAGAGTGATTTTCAGGCATTGTGGGTTGTGGCCACAAATTGGCTAGGGTGTGGTGGCACAGAATGCAGTATTGCAGGCTAATTCTGCCCACTGTCAGGAGTTTGATCCTGACCAGCTGAAGGTTGACTCAGCCTTCTATCCTTCTGAGGTCGGTAAAATGAGGACCCAGATTGTTGAGGGGAATAAGTTGACTCTGTAAACCATTTAGAGGGCTGTAAAGCACTGTGAAGCGGTATATATGTCTAGTGCTATTGCTGTGTGATCTGTTGCCAAAGGCTGCTCACCGCAACTGTAAGCTAAAAAATGGATTTATCGCTGCTTTTCTTGTCTTCATGTTTCTTAAGATGATGCATCTGTTGTTACATTTAAAGAGTAGAAGAAAAATGATTGTGCCAAAATATTTCCACTTTCCAATGTGTTTGTTGTGTGCTTTACAGTTTGGGTAAATTCAATTTTCAGTTGTTTTAAGATCACGCAAGAGAAAATTTAAAACAATACCTTGGGATCTTCTTTTCCTTTTCTTTTCAAAAGCTAGTTGTCAGCATGAGAAGAAACAAATGCATTCCAGTTCTTTGGCTGATTTTATACAAAATCTTAAGTTTAGATGCATAGAAAATTCAAATTTAAGGTTGACATGATCTATATTTAAGCAAATAGGTTGTATTAGGACAATGTGATGTGTTGGTTCACAAAAATGATTGAGATTGTTTTGGTTCGGGATTTTCACAACACAATCACAATTTAGCTTTTCCTAATTTTGCATAGTCGGCATCTTAGATCAGTGTTTTTCCAACTTGGCAACTTTAAGATGCATGGACTTCAACTTCCTGAATTCTCCCGGCTGAGGAATTCTGGGAAGTCCACACTTCTTAAAAGTTGCCAAGTTTGAAAAATGTTTCAGTGACCATCAACCAACGGAGAGGACTGATACTAAATCCCACCCTCTAGCTTTATTGTTGTCAGCTTTTACTGTGTTAGAACTGTGAGGGCCTTAAAGATTGGGTTAGGGAATTGCGTGTTCTCTTATTTCTTCTTTTTTATGAGCTCAGTGAAAAACTTGATTTATTCCCTTTTTTGCCTGACAATTTCTAGCTTCTTTTTAAAACAAAGGATTTTATATCTGTGGATAGTATTAAAATGTGCCATGTTACAGGAAAATGACAACTGGGGGGAAAAACCTGCCTTTTAAAGAGTGGCAGAATGTTTTACTGAATCATACTTGGGGCTGTCCTTAAATGTAGGTATGAATTTGTATTCTTGATAAAAATGTTTAGAAGAAGAAAAAAGCAGATATTGATTGAATAATGAAGTGGGACGCATTCCCTTTGTCATGTAATGACTGTGAAATCACTAATACAGGTAGTCCTCGACTTACAACTGTAACTAAGCCCAGAATTATAGTCATAAGTCATTGCAGTCATAAATTGAGGCATCATGTGACCAGATCCAATTTTTTTTACATTTTTTGTAGCAGTTGTTAAGCAAATCCATTTTCCCCAATGGGTGAAATCAGCAAATCGTGGTCACATGACTGCAAATGGCTGTCAAGGTGAGATGGCTGCAGAGTGCCAAAAATGCAGTCATGGGATCATGCACAATAGGATGGATGTAGCCATTGTAAGTTTAAAAACAGGTTGTAAGTAAGGGGAAGACTGTTGTAACTTTGAACGGTCATTAAGTGACCAGTCATAAGTCAAGGACTACCTGTATATCTCCTTTTTGATTGTAAATACACAAATCAAGTAAACCTGAAGGAGTCTGTAATCTACATAGGCACATAAGGACATCATCTATATCTTGAAACTTTTCAGTCTTTACATATTTTTTATTGTATATTGCAAATAGTTGGATATTCAAAGAACGATAGTTAGGTATGGATTTTACAAAACTAGACAGAGAAAAATTAATACTTATTTGGAGGGGCAGAATTGATCCCATGCTCCACTTTGAGAACTGTTTGAGACTCAGTAGTGAACAGAGAAGTTCATAGCTCATATTTTGCTGGATATTTTGTCCTACTCTAGAGAAGGAGCTGAATTTTCCATTGATCCATTTCTGGTGCTTCTTTTCCTATACACAGGCAGCTAATTATGGTCACACTGTATATACATGAGTTGAGCTAGATCAGGAAAATGATGATATAAAGCAGTGTTTCTCAAGCTTGGCAACTTGAAGGTGTGTGGATTTCAACTCCCAGAATTCTCCAGCCAGCATGGCTGGGGAATTCTGCGAGTTGAAGTCCACTCAAATTGCCAAAGTTGAGAAACACTGATATAGAGAAAACTTCTATAAGCAATCTTTTCTCAAACAACTTTCTACCATCCTAAGAGATCTAAAATCTGGTGCTGATCAACATGGTGAAATAATCTCACTGACTGTCGTAGAATTTTGAAATTGTTCATGCTGAAATTGCAAAGTATATATAATCACTGCCAAATGTAAACTTGTCTCATGCAGTTGGATTTAATGTAAATGAAACTTCTCTCATTTCTCACTCTGTCTTTCGATTGTTCCACAATTTGTTTTGGTTTGGGTTTCATGAATGTTTTTTTTTAAAATATTCATCGGACTGTTCTTTCATGGTTTTCAAGATACTTTGCAATGAATGTCCTTGCTAAAGGCTAATGAATAAATTTGAGGCTTTTTTTTTTTTAAAAAAAGAGGTTTCTTTCATTGCTGACTTAGGAATGTTCTTTAAAAATATATATGGTAACAGTGAAAAAGCCTTTGATGATATCGTATTTATAAGTTCCACCAAAAATTACATCTGGGAATTAAGCCAAAATGCATTTAAAATGCAGGTGAAATGCTTGAAGGCATGTCTCATCTGTAAGCATGTCTCACAATGTTAAGGTTCATATCTGTTGTAATGACGAGGCAGTCGAGTTGTTTGATCATGAACAACTGAATTATGATGATGATCTTTATTGGAGTATAGTCTTGCATTTATATACATTTTTAGTTATCCTCCATCATTGGTTAACTTTGGTTACTGCTTAACTTTCGTTACTGTTTAGTACAGTAATCCATACAATTAATTATCTCTAGTTAAAGTCTTAACATATGTCTACTTCCCCTCTCTAATCCTCCTTTATCCATAGATTAGTGATTTTGTTTGCCTGAGTTGTATTTGCTTGGAAACATTCTTTATCTGAGGTTTGCCATCCAAGATTGGAACATTCCTGCAATTACAACTCTACATATCCTCGTTTTTTATTTTAAATGGAGGATTCAAAGATTTATAAATGTATCGCAATTGTAGAGGGTTAAGAGAGGGGGAAGTGGGACAAAACAATGCGAATAAATTTGGAATACATTGAATAAAACAACAGGTTGCAATTAGTACAATAATAATTGTAATAATAGCATAAAAGAAAAACTGTCTGAGCCAAGACCAATCAGGGAGCCAATTGGTTAGCCACTCAAAAGGTGAGTAATGAGCATGGATGTTATTTTGAATGTATGATTGTAAATTGGCAAGCTCATCCTCAATAGTTTTATTCAAAGAATGAAAATGCACAGCACATCCACGGCGTCCAACTAACGTACCGAACCCTCCCTGACGGGCTAAAAGATAGTCTATGGCAAAACGCTGCTGTAAGACATCTTGATTTAAGTCTTCTATTTCATGCTGCAAATCACGAATAATAGCAGCGGTAGCATTGATGGGTTTTTCAAGTCTGCAGGTGAGACTAAGAATAGATCGTCTGTTTTCTTGAGCAATTATGCCAGGATAAGAGCCTAGAGTAAGGACTCCTGTAACGGCCCCTGCCAATGCACGGCCAAATGTAGACCCAGAAGACAATTGTGTGTCAATAATGACTTCATCATTACATGTAGGCCCCAGAGAGGAACGCCGCTGTCGAGTTGATGGGAGCGTACCTATTTGAACAGGTAGAGTAAAATAACCTATAGTTGCACATTGATAATTCTGAGGGTGAACATTAGTAGCATATTTATCAAAAAAGAACCACATATTAGGATCCTTAAGCTGCCAACCAGCGCATATCGATCCTGTATTAGATTGATCAGAGGCATTAAAAATAGGAAAATTGTCAGGATACATATCAGGAGCTATATTAATTCCATGCAAAGAAGAATTAAAGGTACCTGACAACCAATAGTAGTCAGAACAATAACTATAATTCCCTAGCTTTTTAAATATGTGCTGAGCAGCATCATAATCAGACCAATTATGAAGCCAAGTGTGTTTAGCGTGACAACAGAAACACAGACCCCTTGTAAATTGACTAACTTTCAAGTAACGCCAACGGACAGAATTCAATTGCATATAGGGGGTGTAGAAAATAGCCAGGGGTGTGAAATAAATTGTAGTTGTGACACAATAAATGTAGAAGACATGATCAAGTTAGGGGTAAAAGAAATTTGACCAAATGCCATTGGGGGCTCATAGTATAAAGTAATATTTGTGCCATGGGTCATAAACATGTATTGGGCATGACGAACCCACAAATTAGGGTTAAGACGAACCACAGAAGTGTCATTTTGAGCAGAAACACCATTAACCATAAACAAGAAAATACAAAGTAAAATGGTAACAGAGTTAGCAGTAATAATAGCAAAAACAGCAGCAACAAGATTTTCAGGAGTCTGAGGTAATGAGGCCTGTTGCAGTTGTTGAGCTTGATATATAGTAGATTTAACCTGGCCCCAAGTGATGGGTTGCGGGCGCGTCAACCTTGGAAGATGGACTTCCGTGTTCAGATGAAGATTGAAATCCGGAATCGGGTTGTGAAGGCCCTGGTGCCATGCCATTATACGGATGAACACAGCGCACTGGAATCCACACTGCTTGTCGAGTAGAAGGATCTTCCACGGCGGCGTAACCGCGACCCCAGGTGATCAGCGGTGTAGGGCCTTTCCAGGTTGGATCTGGAGCTTGGTGATACTTTACCAAAGGCCTTGCTAAAGATTCAGTAGTTCGAAAATGCAAATTAACAGGTGAGTCTGCAAGAGAATCTAAAAAGGTTAAATAATTCCAAGTATATAATGCTACAGCAATGAGATTTTGAATCTTTCGCAGATGGTAAGGGCCAGACTCAGTTTGTAATTGTTTCTGAAGCAATGCCTTAAAAGTACAATGAGCTCGCTCAACTACAGCTTGACCCTGAGAGTTGTAAGGAATTCCGTGCACTAAAGTAATATTCCATTTCTGACAAAAGGTTTGAAATTCCTTACTAATATAAGTGGGGCAATTGTCAGTTTTAAACTGAGAAGGCCGACCCATTACAGCAAAAGAGGATAGGCAATGAGAAATAACATCTGAAGTAAGTTCATGTTTTGAAGCAGTAACCCAAAGGAAGTGTGAATGAGTGTCAATAGACGTATGAAGATAACAGTATGGCTTAAAGGTTGAAAATTGAGTTACATCCATTTGCCAAATTTGATTAGCTTGAGTTCCTCGTGGGTTGACACCTACTGGAAAGGGAACTGCCAGTTGCTGACAAGCTGGACAAGCACGGACAATATCCCGGACTTGAGATAATGAAATTTTAAATTGCTTTGCAAGCGATTTGGCATTTTGATGAAAATAAGAATGACTAGCAACAGTATCAGCAAACAAAGACGCAACATCCTTTAAGGATTCATCTGCCTTCCGATTTCCTTCAGTCAAGGCATTAGTAAAGGGAGTATGACTTCGAATGTGTTCTACATACAAAGAATACAAGCGAGTTTCCAAACTATTCTTTAAAGATAAAAACAAGGATAACAAATTCTTATCCAAAGAGAGAGCACAATAAGAAAAGGGAAGAGATTGCATAGCTAAATACACATATTGAGTATCAACGATCAAGTTAATAGGTTGGTCATTGAACAATCGTAAAGCCAAAATCACAGCAGCCAGCTCAGCACGTTGAGCTGAAGTCTGCGTGGCAGTAAATTTAGAATACCATTGTTGAATCTGCCAGACAACCACACCCCTTGTAGGTGATCCATCAGTAAAGACTATAAGAGCTTTAGAAATAGGATTTCGCACAAAAATGGAAGAAAAGGCCGGATTTAAAGTAGTAGTAACCACTATTCTAGGATCCTTGGGTAAAGAATACAACATATTGAGAAAAGGCTATCTGATATGATTCTGAAATCATCATCAAATGCTCATGTTCAACTTTTGTACGAGTGAAAGCTATGCTAATGAGATCCTGTCCTGTAAGATGTAAGGCTCGTTTACGACCTTTAATAATCAAATCCTCTAATGCTGATTGATAAGGATAAATGTTTCTAGGCGGAGTAGCTGACAAATTAATCCATTCATGAATGTTGACTGCTTGCGGGGACGCATTAGAATAAAGACATCTCGTGGGTAAGGGTGTAGTGGGAAGAATAGCTAAGCAAAGTCCCATTGTTAAGGATGTTATCCTGTCCACATATCGATGCTTAAACTTATTCAATATTTCTTGAAGGCATGTTCTTTGAGGATTAATTAATACAACTAGATCTCCTGGTGATTGTGTTCCCTTCAAAGACTGAAATAAGGGCAACATATCACCAGTTGTAATGTAGAAGAATGGGCGTGCCCAATTAATAATGCTAAGTAATTTTTGCCATTGTACTAATGTATATGATTTCTGTACTTGTAATTCAGGAAGAATTGGAATGGAGGAATTGTGCAACATTCTATGTTTCCCATTTTTCTTTTTTATAACAAAAACAGGAGTATTCCAAGGACTAGTAGAAGGTTCTATATGACCAGCAGCCAATTGTTCTTGAACCAATTGTTGTAAAGCAGCAAGTTTTTCCCTTGATAATGGTCATTGTTCCACCCAAACCAGCGTAGAACAGAGCCATTTAAGAGGAAGAGCCATCATCAAGAATCAAATGGGCATTAAGAAGAGAAAGGATATCATGGCCCCAAATATTAGTATGAATATCTAGAATGTATGGTTGTAGGAAAAAGGACTTACCAGCAGATGTTGTAACATTAATTTCTTGAACACTCTGCCAAGCAGCTGTAGAACCTCCTATTCCCCACAATGAAGAAACTGTCATTTTTGGCCACCGTACTGGCCACTGTAAAGAGGAGATGACAGTAACATCGGCTCCAGTATCCAATACCCCTTGAAATGGTTGTTTATTAAGGAAGAGCGTTAACAAAGGACGAGAGGAGTTCAGCTGATGAAGTAAGCCTACAGATAAAGAAGGTGATCCAAATCCTGCATCCCCACAATTACCTATACCAGGAGATGGAATTTCATGTGGAAGAAGAAGCAATTGAGCAACAGAAGAATTACAAGGAAGAACTTGAGGAAGATTCACCCAAATCTGAATCATGAGGATACCAGTGTAATCTGAATCTATTACCCCAGGCACAACAAAACAGCCCTTTTTGTGTGCAGAAGAATGAGGCAAAATTAAGCCAACTAATCCCGAAGGAAGAGGACCTTTAAATTGAGATGGAACTATTTTAACTTCCATGGGAAATTTAAACTCAATTTCCTCTTGAGTGATTAAATCGATCCCAGCGCTACTGGCTGTGGCTGGGGAGGAGTGAGAGAGACTGCTGGAGGAGTCAGAGTGATGGGAAAGGCACGCTTTGGATTCTGGGTGGGTGCCACACCCATTGGCAAGTTTCCCGACCGAAACCGACATTGATTGGCCCAATGAAATCCCTTTTTACAAATAGGGCACTTCTTAGAAGGACGATTCTGAGGCATAGAAGGTGTAGAACGACAGTCCTTCTGAAAGTGGCCAGGCTTCTTACACTTAAAACAGTTACCAATTGGTTGCTGTCCTTTCTGAATAGCAGCTGCTAAAATATGCATTTTATAAGTTTGTGATCCAATATCCTGGCAGACTCGCAGCATATCTGCCCGAGTGTAATGAGCAGTAGCCTTTAACGGCTGTAAAACTCTTTTACAATCTGCATTAGCATTTTCAATAGCTAACTGGCGAAGAAGTTCACCAGCAGCTTCCTGATGATCAAACTGCTGTCTAATTGCTTTGGATAGACACTCAACAAAGTCAGCATAAGGCTCATTGGCATTCTGTCGAATGTTTGAAAAATTTGCTCTAGGTTCTCCAGCTTGGGGTACCTTAAGAAAAGCATGAAAGGCACATTCAGAAACAATAGTTAAGGTAGCTGGAGGAAGAACAACTTGAGTAGGAATTGTACCAAATGGTCCAGAACCAAATAGCTGCTCAACTGTATATGCTCCTCCCCCTCCTAAAGCAGCAGCTTGAGCATGTCTCATATATTCACTCTCCCAAACCACATATTACATGGATGTTAAAATCATGCGAAATATTTGCTTCCAATCTTCAGGGATCCTTGTATAACCATTTTTTATTCCTTCTACAAGTCCTCTTGTAAAATTACCACTAATCCCATAGTCTGTAACTGCCTTTTTTAACTCTCTTAAGATCTGATAAGGCAGACCCTCCCATTCTGCTACTTGCAGTCCAAGCTGTGGCCCCTGACCAGGACGATATTGTACTGGACAAACAGACAGTAATTCTGCAAGTTCTGTTCCTGAGACAGAGGCATCCCTTTTACAAGTCTCTACCATTTTCTGAAAAGAAGACTGAACAATAGAGTCAGGAGGCTTTTGCCCTGTATCTGCAGGAGCTGAGGGAATTGAAGACATATATTCAGGTGAAGAAGGGGGACAAATGACAGCATTAGTATAAAGTGAAGGTGGAGGTGTTAAAAGAGAAAGTTCATTTTGACCAAATGTTTGAATTGCATGCCTACATAAATGCCACACATACAAAACTTCTATTTTTGCTCGAGGTTCAGTATGCAATGTTTTCCCAATACGTGCCCAATCAGTTAATTTTAAAGACCCCTTTTCTGAGTACCATAGGCACTGAGCTGCAATCTCCTGGACCAGCCTTAAGAGATTTCTCTGTGGTACCTCGGTATTATTTTTCTTCAACAAATAGCCTAATTCATCTACATGCTTCCTTTGTTCCTCAGAAAGCAAAGACCCCATACTTACAGAAACCAAAAGGTTGAAGAAACCACAAAGGGTTGAAGGTGCACCAAATCCTTGCCGGACGAAGTAAGAGGGTCCCTGTTCAGGTGCCACTTGTTGTAATGACGAGGCAGTCGAGTTGTTTGATCATGAACAACTGAATTATGATGATGATCTTTATTGGAGTATAGTCTTGCATTTATATACATTTTTAGTTATCCTCCATCATTGGTTAACTTTGGTTATTGCTTAACTTTCGTTACTGTTTAGTACAGTAATCCATACAATTAATTATCTCTAGTTAAAGTCTAACATATGTCTACTTCCCCTCTCTAATCCTCCTTTATCCATAGATTAGTGACTTTGTTTGCCTGAGTTGTATTTGCTTGGAAACATTCTTTATCTGAGGTTTGCCATCCGAGATTGGAACATTCCTGCAATTACAACTCTACACATATCCTGATTTATAAATCTTCCTGCAGCACTTGTTGAGATGTAGTGTGTGAATCTAAGCTGTGAAAGGATGGGTTAAAGTAAAGACTTTAATAAAGGCAAAGGTGCCCCTTTGAGAGCTGTATGCAACAAAATTTCATTTTAATGTATGCTGATTAGTGTACATTCAAAGTGACAATAAAGTTATTCTAAGTTTAAAGAACAACCCTCAACCCTCCTTTCCTCCTTCATGGTATTTGGCCTATTCACCCATGCTGCCAATGTTGACAAAATGGAAATTAAAACTTGGCAGAGAATGGGGAGGAAGTGTCTTTATACAGGGATCTCCAAACTTGGCAACTTTAAGACTTGTAGACTTCAAGTCCCAGAATTCCCCAGACAGCATGGACAGTTGAGGAATTCTGGGAGTTGAAGTCCACAAAACTTAAAGTTGCAGAATTTGAAGACCTCTATTATAAATGATGGCTTCAATTTTTCATGAACTCAGTCAGTTGTCAAAGAGAGGTCCAACCTAGGAGAAATTTCCTGACAGAAAAATTAAAATTAATCAATTGGAACAGCTTGCCTCCAGAAGTAGAAGCTCCATTACTGCAGCTTTGCAAGAAGATTGGGGTTAAACTAGAAGACCTGCAGTTGTTCTATATTCAACCAACTCCATGGTTAAGCAGATCACACATTGCTGAGGTATGTGTACCTAGGCTTGAAAATAGATAAACACACACACACATTAAAACATTTAAAACTGGCCTTAGGAGTAGGAAAAACATGAAGGAGCTTATAATGGTTTAGAAAAGATTCTTCAGCATGACAATAAACCCAAAATAACCCTGTTTTGATTGTGTTTTGGAATAAGATGGAACAAAGAACATTTTTGGAAACCTTGCTGTGCTTGTTTCTTAACATGGCTTGTCTCAAAGGAGTGACAATCAGCCTTGATGGATATTATGAGAATGGATACCCAAACACAGGGAGACCCCCAGACTGGGGAAAGGTGCATTATGAAGCTCTCTATCATATGTCCACGGTTTGACACACTCTATCAGGGGTTTCATATGGTTCCTTTGTCGCTTGTCGCATGTAGGCTTCACGTTCAAAGGAAGACAATTTCCATGATGGCCCTGGTGGGTCTCTGGGGACCATTTGAGATTAAATGGAGGGCAAAGACTCTTTCCCTGCTGGGCCTAAACCTAATTTAATTCTGCCTCTAATGTTTACAGATGGTCAACCTTGTAATCTCATTCAGCCTAAGCCATAATTGTTCATCCATCATTCTTCATTCTTCCCCTCTTTTTTTTCCTGGATGGCCCACATCTATTCAAATTGAATTAGGTCTAATTAAATCATGCTGGAAGATGGATTGTGTGTCCCTGAGGTAGGTCCCTCAAGACACATGGACACTGTAGCTTCTTGGTCTTGGAGTCAAGTATGTTTTCATGAACAAGAGCTGCTTCACCAGTTTGCTGGGAGAGTATTTGAGTGCAAATTAGTTTTGTCCGCATGAATTCATGATTTCTGGGTCCTACAGTATTTTCTTCCCCCTGTTTTTTTTTTTCTCCCAAAGAAAGGATCAGTTCAAATTTATCAAGAGATAAATATTCTGGAAATCCTCAAGATCATAGACACTGGTTCTCTTCATCTACATAATAGATGACATGGGAAGCAACAAGGTTTTTTTTGTGGGTTTTTGTGTAAGGTTGCATGAGGAAACACTTTAAAAATGGAATATCCTTCTCCCCCATGCCCATCATTTCCCCACTACATACAGAATCAGTGAAAAATCCAGACTGCTTTGAGTCAGCTGGCTGTGTATGTCAGCTGGTGCTCCATTCAAAATCCAAGAAAGAAATACTTAGACTCCATTAATTAGAGAAAAGATATCCTTTACTGGAAGTCAAGTGGTAGCAACAAAAGAATTCTGAATCTGAGAAAATGGGCATGTAAATCACATATACAAAGTGATGGCAACATTCCTACCCCCAATAGTTCAATTGGCTCATCCAATTAAAAGTTGTGTACATCATCATGTGGGCATCTCCAGGTGGTGATGAGGCCTCTGTCCATTGACCTTGACATATTTTGATAGTTGCAGCTGCACATAGCATAGAATAGAAGCCTAAGCAAGAACCCCCCCCCCAACTTATACAGTTCTGTTTTGTAACACCTCCATATCCCCTCTCCTCCCCCCATTACTTATGACAGCCGAAAGATGCAAAGCAAAGGGGGGGGGGGAGAAAATCTTGAAGGCTGACATTCGGCCCTCCTGCAAAAGAGGCATTAGTCCTATAAAAGATAAAAATCGAAGGTAGCAGAAAATATACATGTAACACCATAATACTATTTTTTAGGGTTTATCAGGATATTTAGTACGAAATGCATTGATAAGCTTAGGAGCTCTAACATCCTTCTCATTCACCCATTCAGACTGGGAAGGAGGAAAATATTTCCAAACAACCAAATATTGGAGTCGATCCCTTTGTTTTCGAGAATCCAAAATTATTTTAACTTCAAAATGTTGTTCACCTTCAATTAGCAATGGCACAGAGGGATCTACCTGAGTTGGTCTCAAGTCGGAGGTATGTTCAGGTTTTAATAAACTAACATGGAAAACAGGGTGGATCCATCGAAGGTTTTACGTAATTTCAGTTGGACTGCCACATGGTTCACAATTGCTCAGTTGAGAAAGGTCCATCATACTTAGGTCCAAGATTTTTTGACTTTTGTGTGGTCTGCAAATATCTGTGGATAAAAGACTTTGTCACCAACTTGATATGGTTTTGTAGAGTTTTTTTTTTATCTGCAAATTTTTTATGGGCTTGATGAGCATCATCTAATGCTTTATGGGTAACCAGCCAGGTAAGCTGGAGTTGTGTTATCCATTCATCTAATGACTGAGTGTTAGGTTTCTCCTGTGGAAGCTCGGGTATGGGTACAAAGTCTTGTCCCGAAGCCACTTTAAATGGAGTAAACCCGGCTTCCAGCTGGGAGCTGCGTTGATGCGGAGCTGAGGAGCGGATCGCTGCTCTGAAAGGCTCCGATTTTCACTGTTTGGTGGCTTCCAGGAGTGTGTCAGACCTCGGAGGGGTAGACAAAGCCAGACCACCCATCAGGGGGGAAACCTGGAACATCCAGCCCTCGAGGAAAGGAGACTGGCCTGAGGGGCTGAGTAGCTGTGGGATTCCAATCCCTCCCCAACTCTGAGGAAGAATCCCAAATGCTCCGAGGGGACCTGAGCCAGTCCGAAAGCAATCGGGAAGACGACCTACTAGTAAGCAACCCAATTGGACCAATCACTCTACCCCTAAGACTGTTTATCCCCAGCCGAGGGAAGGGGGAGGAAGTTGCAGTGTTGCTGGATTCAGGATGCACCCGATGCCTAATAAATCCCTCCCTTGCAGAGAAATTGGGGATCCAACTGAAAGAAATGGAAAATTCCATTGCTTTCAGCCAATTAGATGGAACTATAACCGGGGGGGAGTGGGGGAGCCAGCCAGGTTTACCACAGAACCATTGAAAGTAAGATTAGGGAACCATAGTGAGATGCTCACATTCATTGTAGCCCCAGGAATGGAAGAGCCACTAGTCCTAGGTCTCACATGGCTGCAGAAGTGGGATCCAAAAATAAATTGGAGGAGAGGAACTGTACAATTCCAGAGAGATGTAGTATTTGCAAATAGCTCAGAGGAAAGGATAAAGAAAGGAACAGAGAACAGAGAGTCAGCCATGACCGGACAGTCAGCTGAACCCATTAACATCCCCAATGAGTGGATCTGGCCCAAGGAAGCTTGTGATGAACTCCCACCCCATCGCACCACAGACTGCGCTATCGAAATCCTATCAGGGGCTAAACTCCCAAAACCACAAATGTACTGCATGTCTCCCAGAGAACTAAAAGAACTCAGAGCATTTATTGACAAAAATTTTAAAAGGGGTTTCATTGAACCCGCCCGACCAAAAATAGCTGCTCCAGTGTTATTCTGTGAAAAGAAAGATGGCTCAGTATGCTTGTGTGTTAATTACAAAAAATTAAACACGATTTGCATAGAGAATATGTACCCACTCCCACTCATGAAGGACATGTTAGCCCACCTCTCGAAAGGAAAAAAAATTTCAAAGTTAGACCTACGAGAGGCATATTACCACATCAGAATAAAGGAAGGGGATGAGTGGAAGACAGCTTTTAACACACCATTGGGATGCTACCAATTTAAAGTGCTCCCCTTTGGACTGCAAGGAGCGCCCGCCGTGTTTATGCAATTGATCAACGAAACCCTTCATGAATTTTTATATAAAGGAGTTTTAGTGTATCTTGATGATATTTTAATCTACATGGAAATTATGGAAGAACACATCAAGCTACTCCGTGCAGTCCTCACAAAACTCTTAGATGCTAAACTATATGCAAAACTATCTAAATGCGAATTCCACCAAGAAAAAATTGACTACTTGGGGTATAGAATATCCCACGAGGGAATAGAGATGGACCCACAGAAAGTAAAAGCTGTAATGGACTGGGACCCACCGCACACCCGCAAACAACTGCAAAGCTTCCTGGGGTTTGCAAACTTTTATCGCCAATTCATTCCAGCTTTTGCAAACATCGCCCTCCCTATCACGAACTTGCTAAAAACGAAGGGGAGGGGAGAAACCCAAACCAAGGCAACCCCTTATCTGGACAATGGATGCCAAGCGGCATTTGAGAAACTCAAATATCTATTCTCAGCACCCAGATCCCAAACAACCTTTTGTCATCCAAGCAGACGCTAGTGATGTTGCAGTTGGAGCAGTCCTCCTCCAAAAGAATGGAAGTGGACAATTACAACCATGCGCTTATACATCCAAGAAACTGACGGAAACTGAGCAAAGATGGGCCATATGGGAGAAAGTGGCATATGCTGTGCAGTGGGCAATGCTCACATGGAGACATTTCCTGGAAGGAAACCAAATCCCCTTTGAAGTATGGACTGATCACAAAAGTCTGGAAGCCCTGAGAAATCCACGGAAACTCCGAAAAACAAGCAAGGTGGGCTCAATACTTTAAACGATTTAGAAAGTTTTTTTAAAGTGAAAGTTTTTCTTGGCTGACCCAGGACTTTAAGACATATTTAACATCCTGAAAATTATGGCTTTCTGAATGATACTTTCCAGAAGAGAACTATAAGCGGCAATTTTGAGGTGCTGAAAGGAAAGTTTACTCTCCTTCCCTATGGAATCAACAAATGGATATTGAGAAACTTGTCTTTTTATAGAAAGTTAAAACTTGCCTTCTGTGATAAGTGGGAAGGGAGAGGACATATATATATATATATATATATATATATATATATATATATATATATATATATATATATATATATATATATATATATATATATATATATATATATATATATATTAAGATTTTGTTGGAGGAGATGCCTTAAGGATTTGAAGACTTAAATTTATTGCAATAAGGCTTTAAAATACAGATTTGGTCGTTTTTTTGATTGATATTACCCCAGGAAGAGAAAGTGAGAACTTTGTTTTGGCTTGGACTGAGTGGTGACTTTGGGATTTTGGGACTGTTCTAACTTTTGAAACATCTTGGTTGTTGTAAGAAGAAAGAGGAAAAAAAAGAAAAGAAAAGATTTATAATGGCTTTTTCCGTTGAGGAACTGAGAAAAGAATATGAACAAACAAAAAGAGAGGGCAAGGACGCTGTAAAGGAAGCTTTTCTCTTTTTAGAAATGGTGCTTGCTATTTATCAACAAACACAACAACAGATGGAGGCAGCAGTAGAAGAAGAAGAAGAAGCCATCTTTGATGAATCTCAAAATTTAATTAAGAAAGAGAGGAGAAAGAGAGGAAGGAAAATGAAGGACTTAAGATTTAAAAAAACACCCAAGAAAGAGAAAAATAAGATGCAAAATCAATATAATGCTAGAAAACAAAAGAAAAAAGGAACACAACAGAGAAGGGAAGCTAACAAGGCAGAGGCTAGGAAAAGGGGGGGTAGAAAGGCCTGGCGGGAGAAGAAAGAAAGGGAAAAGGTGGAGAAAAGCCACAAAGCTTTGAAACCAGATGGGAAAAGAGGAATTTTTTTTAGGGACAAAGGGTAAGGTATAATTTGTTTAAAAAAAAGATTCTGCAAGGTACATAAGATGGTACTGTAGCATTTGTATTAGAAATAGAAAATTAGAATGGTTTAAAAGTTAATAAGAGATTAAAATATTGAAATGTTTAGTAATGTATTTAATCATTTTGGATTTATTATTTTTCTTTTTTAAAAATTAGTAGATAGTACCAAGCAGAATCAGATTGGGTATTAGGTGTTATTTTAAATGTTAATTTAGGGGATGATAGAAAGGCATCATACTCTGATTAGTGATTTCAGGAGAAACTCTTTTTTCTTTTTACTATAGGGAATGAGACAAATGGATAATAAAGAATGGACAAAGGATACAAATATAATGACTTAAATTAAAATGAATTAAATAAGATAGAATTAAGAAGAGTGAAATGTGTGGAGAAGCTAATTTAGAAGATATAGAATGGTAAATAAAATAGGTAATGGCATGTAAGATGAGCATGAATATAATTGAAGTCCATGTAGAGAGAGGTTTCTGGGGCCAAGTTACTTTCCTAAAAGATCTTTTATATTTTTGTGTTTTGTGTGTTTATGTATGTGGGAGAATTAATAAAACCTTGCAGGAATATAGAATGAGAATAATGGTAACCAAGTCAAAGAGAAATAGATGATAATTATAAATTGGATAAATATAGAGAAAAATAATAATAGTGAAATTGGATAAGAGTAAAAAGAGAAATTGGATAAGAGATATTTGTATGCTCATATGGAAATGGTCTAAAATAGAATTATATTGTATAAAATAATGTTTTATTTGGCTTGTAAAATTTATAATGGAAAGAGGTTCATGTATTAATGGTTAATGATGGTTTGTTTGTCTTTAAAATTAATAAAATTTGTTTAAAAAAATAATAATACTTTAAACGATTTAATTTGACTCTCAAATATTTTCCTGGAAGAAAGAACTTCTTAGCAGATTATCTCAGATAGGGGTGTTCAGTTCACATCCAAATTTTGGCGGGCATTTTTAAACCTATTAGGCTCCACCCAGGGGTTGTCGTCATCAAGTCACCCCCAAACTGATGGATTGACGGAGAGAGTGAACAGCGTATTAGAACAATATTTAAGATGCTTTATTAATTACCAACAGGACAATTGGACTGACCTTCCTTTTGCAGAGGTAGCATACAATAACTCAGTCCATAGCAGCATGGGGTTCACCCCATTCCAAGTAGCCATGGGCCAAGAATTCAACCCCATGCTAGAACTACCCACCAAAGATCCTGAAATCCCCTCCCTTAAGGAGTGGATGGATAATTTACAAGCCACGTGGCCAGTGGTAAGTTTGTCTTTACAGGAAGCTAGAGCAGTTTTTAAAGCTCAAGCAGACAAAAAAAGTTGCGACCCTAAACCTTTCAAGATTGGGGACCGTGTATATTTGTCCACAAAATTCTTAAAATCATTACAACCCTCTAAGAAATTAGGACCAAAATTCATTGGCCCATTTCCAATCTCCAGAATTATTAACCCCATGACGATAGAGCTTCAACTTCCAAAAACACTTAGGCAGATTCATCCAGTATTTCACTGTAGCTTGCTCAAACCAGAGATCACTTCAAACCTCAGACCCCCCCACTTCCTACACCTCCAACCCCCATCATGGTACATGGGGAACAACATTTTGAAATTAAAGATATCCTTGATTCACGCACTCACTGTGGATCCACACAATATTTAGTAGCTTGGAAACACCTTCCTTCCTCAGAAAATGAGTGGGTAGCCAAACGACACGTAAAAGCACCCACATTACTATGAAAGTTCCACCTAAAATACCCTGATAAGCCATCCTGAATTGCTAATGTAATGCATGATTTTTGTTTTTTCAAGGTAGACCTATCTGTTTTTTAAGGAGGGTAGGATGTGAGATCCATGTATTCTTCAGTGGAAGAAGAAAAGGGGTGGGGGACACTGATAAAGAAATCCTTTCTTGATGTAACTTGAATACATTCAATCTTATATCAAATTTGTATAACCCACACATGATACAATGGAGAGAGGAATCCCAGATGGCCAGAACCTAACACCTCTGAGTGGCACAGCCAGGCGATGAGAAGACCATAAAAACTCCAGTGAGATGTATGCTTGGGAAACTGTGGAAAAGATCGTTCCTTCAGAAGAGGTGGGGGTGGAAAAAGCATACTGGCTTTTGTTTCTCTAAATGCACAAGGGGAGGGGTTCTAAAATCCCTTATCTGTCCCCGTATGCCTGAGAGACTTTAGACGCTGCTTTTAACCCCTACATGAATTGTCTCATCTCAATAAAGGATTCCTTTTTGATATGTTTTGATACGTTTCCAGAAGTTCGTTCTAGTTGATTGAATGGGAAAAGTTCTGTAGCCTGACATGCACGTTGATCCACCAAGGCTGCCAGACATGTGAAGACAAAAGAACAACTGTAGCACAAGAGAAGCGAGCACTCCGCAAAGCCAAAGCTGCAAATACTGCAACCATGGTGCCCACACATGTCTGTTTGACATATAGCAGAACATTCCGTGCCCGTATAGGTCTTACCAGCCACCTGCAGACACACCACAGACAGCCCACAACCTGTTAGATGTCAAGGTCCTCCTCGAACACGATGGACGAACATCATCTAACATCTTCTCCAGCTGGGCTCTTGAGCTGAGAGAGACAATTTGCTCCAAGTTCCCCAGGTACCTTTCCTGACCAGGGAGGGGGAAAGAACTGGAACCCTAATGCCTGGTCTAAAATTTACTTGGCTATATCTAACCTTGTTCTTCTCTTTTTCTTTTACAAGGAGTTAATTGCTAGTACCCATTCCTGTAACTAATGATAAATACTTCTCTGAAATTCTTCTGAATTTTGTTGTATGTTTACTGTGTATGACAATAAAGAATTCAGTTCAATTCTCTGGTCTTAAGGCTTAACAGAGCTGGAAGGGATCTTGGAGTCTTAGATCCAACTACCTACTCAAGCAGGAGACCTTCTACTATTCCGGACAAGTGGCTGTCCAGTCGCTTCTTAAAAGCCTCCAGCGATGGAGCACTCAGAACTTCTGGAGGCAAGGAGTTCCGCTGATGGATTGTTCTTGCTGTTAGGATATATTTACTTAGCTCTAGGTTGTTTCTCACCTTGGTTAGTCTCCATCCGTTGTTCCTCGTCTTGCCTTCTGGTGCATTGGAGAATAGGCGGACCCCCCTCTTCTTTGGGGCAACCCTCCCAAACGTTGGAAGACGGCTATCCTGTCACCCCTAGTCCTTCTTTTCACCGATCTGGTGAAAGATGCCCAATTCCTGCAACTGTTCTTGCCTCCATTCCCAACTCTGCCATGAAGGAAGGCACTCTGGTGTTGTGGAGCTGCAAAGAAGGAAAGCCTTCATTGAGTTGAGGGCTGAGGGGCGACGTGGGCATAAGTGAGGACAGCCATTTGTAGAAGGAAAAATCTCTCTCTCTCTTTTAGGAGAGTATCTGTTGCTGCTCGTCTTTGCAGCTTCTGCCATGGTTGCACTCACCCCTTTTTCTGTCTGAGGGATACGGTACAAAGTTGAGGTTGCCATGGTAACAGGCGCAGATATTGCTTTCCTTCTAAAAGCTGCTTTATTCTACGCTGCCTCTGTAGGATTACTGCATATGATGATGGTGCATAAATGAAAACACAAACACAGAGGTGTGGCGTGCAGGAGGAATTAAAATGCATTGCATGGCATTCTAAGGGTTTATTCTTAATCTTTTTATTTTTGGTGCATGTCTACTCTCTCTTATGCTGCATAGATCATGGAGGGATTCTTTTGACCTGTAAACTCATTTACAGAAAGCATTTTGGCGAACAGATTAGTTTGCCAACGAAAGGAAGATTTTGATTCAAGAGCAAGCTGAATTCTGAAAGAAGAACCTCAGCAGCCCCCTTGTTCAGGCTGAATCTAGAAGGTGTGGCATGGAATGACCGGGCAGTCCACAAACTGACCAATTTAACACACTTAAGTGCGCATGAAACATCTGATACAGATAGTCCTTAGTTTACACAAGTTCATTTAGTGACCATTCAAAGTTACAAAGAATTGAAAAAAGTTACTTAGGACCATTTTTCACACAACAACCCTTGCAGCATCCCCATGGCCACCTGATCAAAATTCAGATGCTTGTCAGCTGGCTCATATTTATGACGGTTGCAGTGTCCCAGGGTCATGACCTTTGTGACCTTCTGACAAGCAAAGTCAATTAGGAAGTCGGTTTTGCTTAACAACCATGTTACTAGCTTAATGCCCGCAGTGGTTCCCTTAACAACTGTGGCGGGTAAGGTGATAAAATGGGGCAAAACTCTCTTAACTGTCCTGCTTAGTAAGAAAAATTTAGGACTTAGTTGTGATCGTAAGTCAAGGACTACCAATATAGGAGTGATGGGCCATTGCCTTCTCTATGGATTTTGGTTTTGTTTTTTACTTCCTAGTTTAGAGTACAATGCTGGAATTCCTTCTTAGTCTGCTTTCCATGCACAACTCTGGGTAGCTTTTTGAGATCAAGGTTGGTCAAGATTGCCTCCTAGGGAGAAAACGTTCACAAGTACTATATTTAGAGGTCTTTCCCCAAGAACCTAATTTTTGCTTGGTATTAGGGTAACACCTAGTGGGAATTAATTGCACTACATTTTTGTCTTCCCATCTGCTTCTCCAAGCAATTGCTTGAAAATAGGAACTGCGAGGAGGGCTGTGGAATAGCAAGAAGCTGTGATCTTAGTTTGCTGTACAGGTAGTCCTTGACTTATGACCGCAATTAAACCCAAAATTTCTTTTGTTAAGTGAGACATTTGTTAAGTGAAATTTTGCCCCATTTTACAACCTTTCTTACCACGGTTGTTAAGTGTGTCACTGCAATTGATAAGATGGTAATCAGGTTTAAGTGAATCTGGCTTTCCCAAGGACTTGGCTTGTCAGAAGGTCGCAAAACAGAATCACGTGATCCAGGGACACAGTTAGGTCATAAATATGAACCAGTTGCCAAGCATCTGAATTTTGATCATATGACCATGGGGATGCTGCAGAGGTCATAATTGAGAAAAATGGTCTTAAGTCACATTTCCTGTGCCATTGTAGCTTTGAATGATCACTAAGCAAACTGTTGTAAATTGAGGATTACCTGCATTCTCTTTGGCATGCAAAAGGCTTCCCCATCAGTCTTTTGTAATCTGGATCATTCCGTCCTCTTATCAATACCATAGTCAAGTTGCAAGATCAACAATGGTTGCAAGACTGCCTTTATTTACACCAAATGTTGTGGTTTGCTGGCAACAGGTGTGGGTGGCTGAGGTCTCGGACAGTGAGGATTTAGATGAGGGGCCTGCGTGGGATGCAGGGATGGGGCCAGGGAGTGGGGTGCTGCCTCCAGAGCTTGTGGAGGCTGGCAGCAGTGAGGAAGAGGTTCCTGAGGAGCCTGTGCCCAGGGCTGATTGAAGGAAAGAGCAGCTGCAGCAGCATGGGTGACTCGGGAGTAAGGCTGCAAGTTGATGGTCCCTCCCTTAAGAGATAAAAGCCAGCTGAGAAACCAGAGTTCTTTGCAAGAAGCAAAGAAGTTTTTGCACTCAAGCCTTGTGGACGTTTGGAGTATCTTGTTTGGTGTTTGGAGACTCTGTGTTTGAAATATTTCTTAGTAACTTTATCTAGTGTTCTTGGCAGCCTTGCACCACCTTGGCAAGGCTCCTTCTTATCAGACAATTAGTTTGAAACAGCCTTTTAACTGTGAAGGAATGGAATTCATAAATAATAATTAAAACATTTTCTGTTCCCTCTGTTTCATGTTTGTTTTTGGATCAGAACACTAAAGTGAAGATAAAGCTAGTGTAGATGAAATGCATATGACTTAGAGCAGTGTTTCTAAATCTTGGCAACTAGAAGATGTGTGGACTTAAACTCCCGGAATTCATCTCCAGCCAGCATGAAATCCACACATCTTCAAGCTGCCAAGTTTTGAGCAATATTACTTAGAATGAGTCACAACTGTGAATAATCCGTGAAGAACAGTGCCCCACTTTATCACGATTTGACTTTCAGCATCCTTCCAGAATACTTTCTTCAACTTGATGCTCTCCCAATATTTGAAACTGTTGATCATTCAACTGGCAGACTTGGGAAATTGCCCTGTGATGTGTATCTTGATTCATAGGCAGATAAAGGGAGGGAGGAAGAAGCACATTTAGAATTGCAAGATTGTGTTGTTATAGTTTTGTAGTAAAATTAGTCCCGACTTATATAATATAGGTTTCTTGGTCTGGCCTACTTTATGGGGCTCATAGTTGGAGATAAACAAAAAATCCTTGATGAAGATTGGAGGTAAAAGTCACAAAGGCATTCCAGAAATGGTACCAACACGTCCCTTTGTTTTGTGGGTGTGTCACAAATGAAGACAAATACACCTGTTCCAGGATAATGTTGCAAGATCCAGTTTGAGTTGGTCACCAGGACCGAAGGTTTATTCTTCCAAGCTTTCATGCTAGAGCCCATTATCAGGGAATTTCTCTCTCTCTGGATTATGTTTATTGGGTTGTTCCATATTTTCTATTTGTATGATTCCTGGTTGTGTATGGCTTTTAGTTGTTAATTAGAGTGTTAATGGCTGGTTATTAAGTCATTGACTGTTGTTTCCTTGTGCTGCTGTGTCCTCAGCTCCTAAGTACATGATAGGCAGGAGGTAAATCAGCACTCCTATTGACTGACAAGGGGCCTGTTACCAGGCTTCAATCATTTCTCTGGCTATTTTTGTCCCTGCTCAGCCAGCAATTGTAATAGCTATAAAATGGAATGCATGCCATTGTTCATTCCAATGTATGAAGGTGTAGATGAAATCATCAGGGTTCCAGTTAAATTCAAAGCACCCTTTCATGTTCAGAAGGTACCAGACCCTGTCACTCCTCACCTGGGCTAGAACCAAGAACTTCCAGAGTGTTAGCTAGTGTAAAAAGTGTTCAGGAGGAAGCTAAACATTTTCCATATTGGTGAGGAGAAAATGACATAAATGAGTCTGCAAAGTCACCAGAACCTAGCTCAACCAGATGTTTCCCCACAAATGATTTCAAGCCATCTTCAGCGCATCATGCAACCATTCCTGAAGAAATTGAAAACTTGTTCTCATTATTGTTTGTTTGGCACCATGGTATTTGGATGATTGTAGAAGACATAGGGAAGAAAATGACAATTGCAACTTTATTGTCATGGCAGAGAAAAGACCAGCAAGCATTCCAGATGTTTTGAAATAGTTTGAACAGGCATCAGGTGCTACATTTCCATTTTCTTTTCTCTGCCAAGGCTGGTGGGCTTCCTCCATCCTCCATTCTCCCTGGATATTAAATTACAGAATCTTCTCCCTGGGATGGCATCACCCCGTGCTTTCTTACTGTGCCAAAACCCAGAATTGCATAGCTTCAGCTCAGTTGGATGACATGAGCTTTGTGCTGTCCATTGTTTGAGTGGATGTCAGAACGCAAGAGGAGACGGAGCCTATTCCCCTCCCACTCCTTCTGTCTCCAGACACGCTGATTAATTCATATCTTGCAAACAATGCTTAGGAAAACTCAGCTGCTGCCAGCAACAACCCTGATGGTTAGAGATAACTTTTAGTTGACCCTGTTCTTGATGCTTTCAGATTCAAACTGTCATTTTATCTGAGAGTTTCCTGCCTTTTGTTCCCTGATTTCCCAACTTCATCCCAAGATTGGACAGCCATTTGTCCAGAATGATATAAGATCTCCTGCTTGAGCAGGGGGTTGGACTAGAAGACCTCTGAGGTCCTTTCTAGCCCTATTAATCTATGTTCTTTATTTTGTCTTCAAGTGTCATAAAAGTCATTTTTAAATGACTTTTTAAAGACTCATTCTGGTGCCTTTTAAGAATTGCTATGCTCTAGAGCAAAATAATGGTGTTTGTCTGAGGGTTGAGTTTGGGAGACAAAAGTAGAGGTTTTTGAATGCTTAGGTTAGCCAGACTTTTAAAAAAAACCTTTTAATACCTTTATTCAAGATTACGATTTACAAGAATAAAAACTAATACAAACTAAAATAAGAAAGAAAAATAGAAGATCCAGAACAGAACATAAAAGGAGAAAGAAAAATAATATAGTAAAAAACTGTCGGTTTACATTTAAATGTTGACCTTGTCGTTGTTTACATCAGCTTGAGAATATTTGAAAGCTTGTCCTCATGTTTACATTTGCTTATCTTAATCTGTTTTTTTCTGTGCAGATAAAAGTCCCCTTCAACTGATGCTCAGGTGGTACATACAATACTTGTGGACATTCTCTGTTGTTTCCTTGGAATCAATATGGAGACTTTTTCAAAAAACAAACAAAC